>NC_090652.1:221120501-221720501 GCF_040937935.1 Hyperolius riggenbachi | reverse complement strand
CCTGGAGAGGGAGTCCCTGACTGATAAGGAGCAGTGTCCCCTCTGTAGAGCAGGGGACCCCTGCAAAAAGGCTGGACACCCTGCAGGGGGTGACAGCCAGAAGGTCAGACAGGCCAGGTCGGCAACAGAGAATCAGATATGCAAAGTACCAAATCAGAGATCAGAAGAATAGTCAGGAACGCTACAGGTCATAACAGATATCAGAACAAGGCCTAGTCTGAAGTGTGAGGTCCGTGATCTCAACACCCTGGAACTATGCTAGAGAATAACACAGATGATATACAGTATTCCTAGTCTGGGGTGTGAGGGCCGTGATCTCAACACTCTGGAACTATGCTAGAGAATAACACAGATGATATACAGTATTCCTAGTCTGGGGTGTGAGGGCCGTGATCTCAACACCCTGGAACTATGCTAGAGAATAACACAGATGATATACAGTATTCCTAGTCTGGGGTGTGAGGGCCGTGATCTCAACACCCTGGAACTATGCTAGAGAATAACACAGATGATATACAGTATTCCTAGTCTGGGATGTGAGGGCCGTGATCTCAACACCCTGGAACTATGCTAGAGAATAACACAGATGATATACAGTATTCCTAGTCTGGGGTGTGAGGGCCGTGATCTCAACACCCTGGAACTATGCTAGAGAATAACACAGATGATATACAGTAACTGGCTAAGTGTGGATTCCCAGGTCCTCCTGGTTCCACCACACTGAAGGATCTGACTAAGGTCTGAGTGCTAACACGTAGGCATTCGCAACGCCAGACAACCAGCAACTGAACAGCAGGAGATATATATAGTAAAGCGCTCCACAGCACCGCCCAGCTCCCATCAACCAATCACTGACTGAGCAGGGATCAGCTGACCGCCCTGATCAGCTGATCTTCCTCCTATTGGTATAAAGAGCTTGTCTTGCAGCGCGCGCGTGCGTAGCTCTCCATCTGTGTGCACTACTAGGTCCAGACAACCCAGACGCATGCTGATGCGGACAAACCGCCGCATCAGACGCGGAATCAGCCGCCTTACTGTCAGAACATTCGGCGGCTACTCCGCTATTCATCACATCCACAGCACCTTATTCCAAAATTAAGCTGGCTTGTCCAAATGTGCTTTAGCATACCTTAAGTGGCTCTGTTTGTGCTGTGGGTGGAGGAAAGGCTTCCTCTGCATCACTCTCGCATACAGCATCTCCTTGTGTAAAGTGCACCGAATGGTTGAGCGATGCACAGTGACTCCATCTGCAGCAAGATGATGTAGGTCTTTGGTGCTGGACTATTCTCACCATTCAATTGGGAAAAAGACCACCTAAATAAACCACACCAAACTGATATAGGCCACAAATAATATATCTTTTATTGAAACAACACATAAAAACACTTAAAATCGAACACATCAAGGAGGTAGGGCAAAATATTGGAATTACATCAAATGCCAATATCTGCTGGGCCCTCAAAGTGGGAATAGTGTAAAGTGCATAGTGCAAATCTTGGACCGCTGGTGAGTGCTTTGTCTTTCTTTTCCAATCCCAGATAACTCACTTTTTACGCCGGATTTGTACTCTTTACCGCCCAAGGCCACTGTCACCACCCGCCTCTCTTCAGTATAGGTAGCGAGATGACCCCTCCCCCCTTCCCTCCAGCATAGGTAGTGAGATTTACCTCCTCCCTTCCCTCCAGTATAGGTCACCAGATGACCCCTCTCCTCCTTCCCTCTAGTATAGGTAGCCTGTTGACCCCCCCAGAATAGGTAGCCAGATAACCCTCCCCCCTTTCCCTCTAGTATAGATAGCCAGATGACTCCCTTAATCCCTTCTTTCCCCATCCGCCTTTCAGTATAGGTAGCCAGCTCACCTTCACACTGCAGCAGCCATCAGTGTTACTCATTTATCCGCTCGTCTCCAGTGCAGAAGCTTCCTCTTACTTTCCGTCTCCAATGCTGCCCAAGTCCATAGCCACCAGTCACAATGCAAACGTGCGCAAAGAGCAAGATGACTCTCGCCTGATCTCCCTGCATTGCAGCATTTGCAAGCTTGCAAATGCTGCACCAGTTTAGCCTGCTGCTTTGGTGCCCTTGCTCCTATGGTGCCCTAGGCCTTTTGCTTAGGTGGCCTTGGCCTAAATCCGGCCCTGCCTGCATGGTGGACTGAACTTAGGATATATTGCTCCTAATGTGCCCATTTTAGACCAATTTGGGCAGTCTTTTGGTCAGAAGGGTAAATGGGCATGTTGGAAAATCTCTGTGGATTGGGTGGGGAGAGGAGAGGCAGGAGATCAGCAGGCACATAGCATTTTACTGAATGGAAGGGGTGTTGCTAGAATCCTGAAAGGCAAAAAAATGGTGTGGCCTAGCTCTGTTCCATATCATTATTTTACGTGAGATCCTACTCTTTTTGTTGCACCATATGAACTTAAAAATATGAGTCTGGAGATCCTTTAATGAATCTTGTGTGATAGGTATGGGTAAGGAGCGGATCCCTGACCTCTATAATTATTACAGAGCAGCCCAGATAGCCCAATTAGCACAACTTTTCTCTGAGCATAATCCCCCACTCTGGACCCAGATTGAAAACAGTCTCCTAAAGCCTTTTTCCCTTCCAGCCCTTCTAGCCCTTATGTGGTCATCTAAAACGCTTCCCACCAAATACAGAGGAATATCCCCCCTATCTGCTCACTCTCTGACTCTATGGAATAAACTTAAAATACTCAAGCAACTAAAATCAAGCCTCCCACAGCTAACCTCCATATTTGGAAACCCAGACCCCCCCCCCGGGCTGGAACGGAACTCGTTTCGATGGTGGAAAAACAATGGCTACCTTCTCCTCAAACAATTCCTGGTCGAGGATAAATGTCCCAACTGGGCACAATTTAAAGTCAAAACCTCCTTTCCTCGCCTCAGAAATCTTCCCAGCTATGCAGCTCTTCCACTTTCTATGCTCACTGTGTACCCCCTCGACCAGAGCCCCTCCAAGGACTCATTTTGAACTTTGGTGTATTTACAAACCCCTTGAAGGTGGGTTAATTTCATATTTCTACTCCATCTTTTCACAACCTTTAGAACCCTCCAAACTAGCAACCATGCTACATTGGGAAACTGATTTAGGCCTGACTCTTTCGTTAAATCAAAATGTTGCTTGACACTCACAAAAGGTAGTAACCACTGGCGTAACAATAGGGGACGCGACCCCTGCCGTCGCGGGGGGGGGGGGCAGTGCCCCCCTAGGGCCCGCTCAGGGACTTTTGAGAGGCAGGAGGGGTCGCAGCATAAGAGGAGAGTGTGGCAGATCGGCGGGGAGGGAGGAAATTCCCCCCCCTCACCTCGGGCTCTCCTCTCAGCGCTCCCCCTCCTGCAATCACTGGTGGCAGCAGCGGCGGCGGCAGGCTGATTACCTTACCTGCTTCTCGCCGGAGCTCTTCCGTTCTCTAAGAGCAACTTCCTGTTTACACAGGAAGTTGCATGAAGCTCTTAGAGAACGGAAGAGCTCTGGTGAGATGGAGGTAATGTACTCAGCCTGCCGCCGACGCTGCTGCCCGCTGCCACCAATGATTGCAGGAGGGGGAGCGCTGAGAGGAGAGCCCGAGGTGAGGGGGGGATGTGCCCCCTTCCCACCAATCTGCCACACTCTCCTCTTATGCTGCGACCCCTCCTGCCCCCCAAAAGTACCTGGGGGGGGGGGAGATTTTTTTTTTTTTTTGCAGGGGGGCCCCGGGATTTCTAGATACGCCCCTGGTAGTAACTACTACTCACATATTGAAACCAATCTCAAAATCCTCCATCGTACCTATCTTACCCCAAGCAAAATGCACAACTTTGATAACTCCAAATCAAATCTCTGTTTTTGAACACTTGGTGGTACTGCCCGGTTGCAAACAAATTCTGGACTGAAGTTTCAACTCTTATAAATTCCGCTTTAGATATAACTTGCCCTCCTGATCCACTCCTACTACTACTGGGACATAAACCTAAGGGTAGAGATGGCCCGAACGGTTTGAACGCGAACAACGGGAGTTTGCATTCGCATCGAAATGTGGACTTTTAGCGAGTGTGACCCGCCCCCTATACTACATCATTGGGCTAAACTTTGACCCTCTACATTACAGTCAGCAGACACATGGCAGCAAATCAGTTTGCACTCCCTCCTAACCCCCCCCCCCCCCCTTATAAAAGGCAGCCCGTCAGTCATTTTCTCACTCTGTCTGCTGCTGCTATTAGTGAGAGAAGGGAGAGACATTGGAGAGATAGGGAAAGCGATAATTAGGAGGTCTGTTAGCTTGCTCCTTGCTGATATTTGTTGCTGAAAAGCACCACAAAAAGAGCTCTTTTGAGAGCTAATGTTCTTGTGATTTTTTTGTGTGGCCCACTGACACTGCATATACAGCCCTGCCTGTCACAGCTGGCCCTTGCTAAGTGCTATACTGTGCAAAGCTCAGCACATTCAGTGCCTACCTTTTCACTGCACCAGTGTGACTGCACATTGCATTATACCACCAGCAGTCATTGCATACCTTTCACTGCATCTGTGTGACAGCATGCTGTTTTATATACCAGCAGTCAGTGCATACCTTTTCACTGCACCTGTGTGACTGCACATTGCATTATACCACCAGCAGTCACTGCATACCTTTCACTGCATCTGTGTGACAGCACTCTGTTTTATATACCAGTCAGTGCATACCTTTTCACTGCACCTGTGTGACTGCACATTGTATTATACCACCGGTAACTGCATACCTTTCACTGCATCTGTGTGCCTGCACATTGTATTATACCAGCAGTCAGTGTATAACTTTCACTGCATCTGTGTGACTGCACATTGTATTATACCAACAGTCAGTGTATACCTTTCACTGCATCTGTGTGACTTCACATTGTATTATACCAGCTGTCAGTACCTTTAACTGCAGCTCTGTGACTGCACATTGTATTATACCAGTCAGTGCATACCTTTCACTTATCTTTAGCCTAAACCAAACAAATTATTAATTATATACTTATAACCGAATGCCTCATTGCAATTGTCAACGATACAATAATACCCTATACTAATACTTGGCCTTGGCAAGCCTTAGCTGAAACACAAACCATCAGAAATACTGCCCTCAGCCCCTCACCATATAACTTACATTTGATTTATCTTATCTTAACAATGTGCCCAATGAGCCTCTTTACCCTTGCCACTTATATCTTGCTACCTTCTCAGTGTACCTTAACCTCAAAAACACTATCTCCTGGAACTCATGTATCTGGCATATCTACTCACTTTAAATGACCTGTACTGTTATTATCATATGTGTGGCTGGATAGTGTACTGGTTAAGGGTTCCGCCTTTGACATGGGAGACCAGGGTTCGAATCCTGGCTAGGTCAAGTACCTATTCAGTAAGGAGTTCAAGGCAAGACTCCCTAACACTGCAGGGTGGCCTCCTGAGCGCGTCCCAGTGGCTGCAGCTCTTGAGCGCTTTGAGTCCGACAGGAGAAAAAGCGCTATACAAATGTTCGGATTATTATTATTATTATTATTATATGTTTAGTCCCACGGGGACAGAATTAATGCTTCTTGCATATTATTTCTTGTCAAAAATTTCAATAAAATATTTTGAAACAAAAAAATTGGTGTGGCCATGACAGGATGTGATCATATTCTGTATAGAGGGAATCAAAAAGAACAATGGCCTTTCTCCTCCAGCTCCTGCCATGTGCAGTTCCTGTGTTTGAATATTGGATGAGTAGTCATACCTGGTTTCATATTGTCCAGATGTTTCTTAAGAACAAGTGTTAACTATACAGATGTATGTTTACATGTGGAGGCCTGATGAAGGGTCTATCCCGAAACAAGTCGACGTTGTCGCCTCAATGTTTACAATTGTACTAATCTTGATGTTTATCACTGCTGTATGTTTGCCATTCTTTCCTATGGAAAATGTTCCTTGAAGGATACTTTTTATGAATATTTTTGCACAAGTGTTGTCTTTAATAAAGATCTATTGTATTTTTATATATACATTTTTCAAGTTTCTTCAATGTTCTTGATATACATATCCTTGCATGACAGGATGTGAGCCGACTATAAGGTAACAGTGTACCTCAAGAGAAATAGTTTAATGTTGGTAGTTGTATGCAAGGAGAATAAGCTTTAGGCCGGTTTCACACTAGAAACCAGCGTTATAGGTGCAGTGCAATCTGACAAAATACATTTCCGCACATGTGCGACACGAACGCCAAACAGTTTAAAATATCTGCACACGCCATAGACTTACATGACTTTCATCCTATGAAGAAGACCACACTCCAGTGTGTGCGGTTTTCACTGGTGCTGGGCTCCCAGGCTGTTCAATAGAGGAATATGAGAAAGGAGTCCGCACACAGACTTGAGGGAGCAATCAGTGTCAAGTTTATTGTCCCATCACATATATGTGCAATACATGTCAGAGCTGCAAGGCCTTGTGAAAGGGGCCTTAAAAAAAGCTTTATCAGTTTATTCTTGTTCTGAGAGAAGAGTTACAACTTTTTCATCATTTACAAAGGGCTTTCAGGTGTGGATAAGATGTGACAGCAAGCGGGGCCTGCTATGTTTATATTCCAGGCATTTGTTTCTAGGGTTGGCAGTAGCTTATTCGGCTTGTCCGTCCTTTTGGTCTGAATGCGTATCTCAGTTTTCTGAAGGCCTCCTTGAGCTGCTGCGAATATCTGCCAGTCCAATGGGTCTTTGTAAATATAAATGTAGTGTACTGATTGGCTGCAGATGATAAATGTCCTAATCTGTTTATGGTACAAGCTATCAGTTCTGAGGTGTGCATTCCAGTCTGTGGGCTATTGATAAACAGATGTCATAAGCTATAATCTTTGATGTAAGTCATGGTGCCCATAAAGATACATTTTTTTTTTTAGAAAAACAACAACCTTAAAGGGAACCTGTACTGAGTAAAATTATTTAAAATAAACTCATGAGGTAACTTCAAATGAACATTACATAATTACCTTGCCATCAGTTTCCTCTTACAGTGATCTCTTCCAGTTCTGACAACATTTTGTCAGAACTGAAATATATCAGTTGCTGTCAGTTATATATCAGTTGCTGTCAGTTGCAGCTGAGAGGAGAACTGATGTGTCCATGTTTCCCTATGGCTCAAGTGGGCGATATTGCAGTTTAACTGTGTGCTGACCAGATAGCTGTTATGGGGTATTGGCCATTTTCAAAATGGAGGACGGAGAATTGAATTGATCACAGTGGACAAACAGGACACAGGAGAGGAGAAAGAGATTGATGAGTAGACTACACAGGAGGTAAGTATGACTTGTGTATGTTTATTTTGACTTTTCAGTACAGGTTTTCTTTAACCGCTTAAAGAGAGTCTGAAGCGAGAATAAATCTCGCTTCAGACCTCATATATAGTAGGGGCACGTGTGCCCCTGCTAAACCGCCGCTATCCCGCGGCTTAACGGGGGTCCCTTGACCCCCAAATCCCCCTCCGTGCAGTGGGGGAGCGCTTCCTGGTTTGGGCAGGGCTAACCGCCGCAGCCCTGCCCCACGCGCGTCTGTCAGCGCGTATCTCCGCCTCTCCCCCGCCCCTCTCAGTCTTCCTTCACTGAGAGGGGCGGGGGAGAGGCGGCGATGCGCGGCTGATAGACGCGAATGGAGGCAGGGCTGCAGCCGTTAGCCCTGCCTCCAGGAGCGACCAAGGAGCAGGGGTTTGGGGGTGAAGGGACCCCCGTTTAGCGGCGCGTATGCGGCGGTTTAGCAGGGGTACACGTGCCCCTGCTAACTATGAGCTCTGAAGCGAGATTTATTCTCGCTTCAGAGTCTCTTTAAGCCCACAGGGTTGTTCATTTTTTGCATCTGAGCAACTTTCACCTCCCATTCATTCGCCGATAACTTTATCACTACTTATCACAATGAAATTATCTATGTCTTGTTTTTTTCCACCACCATTTAGGCTTTCTTTGGAGGGTACATTTTGCTAAGAATTAGTTTATTCTAAGTCCATTTTAACAGGAAGATTAAGAAATAAATGGAAAAAAAATCATTATTTCTCAGTTTTTGGCCATTATAGTTTTACATAAATACAGTTGTGTTCAAAATTATTCAACCTTCACTTCAATGCTGTAAAGGGTTTTAGGGAATTTAGTGTAAATTTGTAATTGTGTTCAGAATGAAATCGTACAAGAACTTTAAGAACCTAATGCAATTAAAATGACATCAACTGATTTTGTAACACAGTATTAAATGTTTTTTTTTGTGATTTCTTCATTGACAAAATTATTCAACCCCTTAAAGACTACCACTCTTAACAGAGATTCATTCAAGTGTTTTCGATCAGGTATTGAAAACACCTGTGGATGTTAACAAGCAGCAATCAAGCATAATAAGCACCAATTAGGCAGATTTAAAATGACTGTGATACTCAGCTCCTTCTAGACATTTACTGGTGTGTTTACAAACATGGTGAAATCAGAAGAATGGTCCAGGAAGACAAGATAAGAGGTGATTTCTCTTCACAGGAAGGGCAATGGCTATAAGAAGATTGCAAAGATGTTAAACATACCAAGAGACACCATTCGCAAATTCAAAGCAGAGGGCACTGTTGAAACGCTACCTGGTCGTGGCAGAAAGAAGATGCTGACTTCGACTGCTGTGCGCTATCTGAAGAGCAAAGTGGAGAAAAGTCCCCATGTGACTGCTGAGGAACTGAAAAAAGATTTGTCAGATGCGGGTACTGAAGTTTCAGCTCAGACAATAAGGTGCACACTGTGTAATGAAGGCCTCCATGCCAGAACTCCCAGGCGCACCCCCTTGCTGTCTCCAAAGAATAAGAAGAGTCGACTGCAGCATGCCAAAAGTCATGTGGACAAACCACAAAAGTTTTGGGATAGTGTTCTGTGGACTGATGAAACAAAATTAGAACTGTTTGGGCTCATGGATCAACGATATGTTTGGAGGAGGAAGAACAAGGCCTATGAAGAAAAGAACACCTTGCCTACTGTGAAGCATGGCGGGGAGGTCAATCATGCTTTGGGGGGTTTTGCTTCTGCAGGTACAGGGAAGCTTCAGCACATGCAAAGTACCATGAATTCTCTTCAGTACCAGGAGATATTGGATGAAAATGTGATGCAGTCCATCACAAACTTGAGGCTTGGGAGACGTTGGACCTTTCAACAGGACAATGATCCCAGCATACATTCAAGTCCACTAGAGCATGGTTGCAGATTAAAGGCTGGAACATTTTGGAATGGCCATCGCAGTCACCAGACTTAAATCCGATTGAGAACCTCTGGTGGGACTCAAATAAAGCAGTTGCAAGCCTATGAATGTGACTGAACTGGAGGCTTTTGCCCATGAAGAATGGGCTAAGATACCCGTAGATAGCTGCAAGACACTTGTGTCAAGCTATGCTTCACGTTTAAAAGCTGTTATAACTGGAAAAGGATGTTGTACTAAGTACTAAGAATGAATGTCACTTGGGGGTTGAATAAAACTGATAATGATGTGAACACAGAAAAGACATTTGTGGTTATTTCATTATATATGTTATGTTATATTTGTCTGACTTACAAGTGCCTCTTTGATTTAATTGCAAACAATATGACTAAAATCATCAAAATCAATGTTAAACTGGCCAAAACACTAAATTTTAGTGGGGGTTGAAAAATTTTGAACACAACTGTACATGCTACCGTAATTAACCACTTCACCCTATCTGGACGGATATATCCATCCAGATAGACTGTTCTGCTCCTGCAACGTGATGCGCGCGATCGGCGCGCTCCCGTGCGTGCTCCCATGCGCGCTCCCGCTGCCTGCTGCTAGCCCCCCGATCAGTGAATGGGAATATAATTCCCATTCACCGATCTAAGCCCCCTGGAGAAATACCGACGCTTTCTAAGCAGAGAGCGCGGTATTTCTGCCCGGAACAAAAAGCTACAGCCTCCTAACAGTTCCTAACAGCGTGATCATCTGTTCCAGGAACTTTTTTGACTGTGGCCATCTTGTGGCCAAATAGTAAACTGCACTCACATACACTTTTTAAATAAAGAATTGCATTATCTTACATCTAAAAATAGCTGTTTACCTCCCAAACTAAAATCACCCACATACATTTTTGAATTAAAAAAATAAATAAAAAAATTACAATAAAAAAAAAACAAACTGCATAAATAGTTACCCAATGGTCTAAACGTTTTAAATATACATGTTAAGGGAACATCTTATTCATTTTTTTAAAAATTCTAAGCTTGTATATAGTGATGAACGCAAATTGAAAAAATGCACTTTTATTTCTAAATAAAATATCGGCGCCATAAATTGTGATAGGGACATAATTTAAAAGGCATAATAAGCAGGACAAATACGCAAATAAAATACATGGGTTTTAATTACGGTAGCATGTATTAATTTTAAACTACAATGACCAAAATCTGAGAAATAATGATTTTTTTCCATTTCTTTCTTAATCTTCTTGTTAAAATGGATTTAGAAAAAAATTATTCTTAGCAAAATGTACTACCTAAAGAAAGCCTAATTAGTGGCAGAAAAAACAAGATATAGATCAATTAATTGTGATAAGTAGCAATAAAGTTATTGGCAAATGAGTGGGAGGAGAACGTTGCTCGAATGCATGAGATTTTCCACGCTGTAGGCTGAAGTGGTTAAAACCCATGTATTTTATTTGCCCATTTGTCCCGGTTATTACACTGTTTAAATTATGTCCCTATCACAATTTATGGCGCCGATATTTTATTTGGAAATAAAGGTGCATTTTTTCATTTTTCATTTGAGCGGAAGAAGCCAATGTCTGCCAGTCACCCCCTTGCCCAGCGTCTGACAGCTGGCTTGGCGGAACTGTTAGCTCGCCAGCTGTTACCACACCAGCTGGTGGACTCTGAGACCTTCTAAAAATTTGTGGTGATTGGGACACCGCAGTGGAAGATACCAGGCCGCAATAATGTTTCTAAAAAGCGATACCTAAACTGTACTATAATGTTGAAAGGCAAGTGGTGTCATCTCTGGCACACAGCGTTGGGTCAAGGGTCCATCTGACCACGGATGTCTGGTCTGCAAAGCACGGTCAGGGCAGGTACATTACTTATACAGCACATTGGGTCAACCTGGTGACCGCTGGCAAGCAGGGAGTATATGGCTGTGCAGTGGACCTAGTTGTGACACCTCCACGGCTTGCAGGCAGGCCTGCTGCCACCTCCTCTCCCTCTCCTCCTACTCCTCCTGCTACATCCTCTTCACTATCGTCGTCCTCCTCCTCGACTGAGTGGCAGTGCCACTCTACCGGTGCTGCGATCTCCTCTCCAACTACACACCCCCAGCTCCCCAGGGTCTATGCTGCATGCCAGGTACGATGGTGCCACGCCATCTTGGACATGTCACACCTCAAAGCCGAGAGTCACACTAAAGCAGCTCTCCTGGCTGCTCCGAACAAACAGGTGGATCAGTGGCTGACCCCGCACCAACTGGAGATCGGCAACGTTGTGTTGGACAACAGCAGCAATCTCTTGTCAGCTTTGAGTTTGGGAAAGTTGACACATGTACCCTGCGTGACACATGTGCTGAATCTAATAATCCAAAGATTTGTGTGTAAATACCCAGGCTTACAAAACGTCCTGAAGCAGTCCAGGAAGGTGTGTGGGCATTTCAGACTTTTCTACACAGCCATGGCGCGCTTGGCTGATATTCAGCAGAGAAAAAACTTGCCGGTGAGGCGCTTGATTTGCGATAGGCAGATTCGCTGGAATACAACGCTCCTTGTTGAATTCTGTTGTTTGACCGCCTGCTACAACAGGAGAAAGCCGTCAACTAGTATCTGTACAGCTACAGTGCTACAGCAGGCTCTGGGGAGCAGGGGATTTGCTTGCCGAGGTACTGGACACTCATGCGTAATGCCTGCAGGCTCATGCGTCCATTTGAGGAGGTGACAAACCTGGTGAGTCACAGTGAAGACACCAGGTGCCAATGACATCGGCTCCTTACTGATAGGAAGATGCAGGGATGCTCGGGTAGTGCTTTTTATTACCCGCCCGGATCCGGGTACCCAGATATCCGAATCCGGATCCGGGTATCCGGATCCGACCTTGCGGATATCCGGATCCGATCCGTATATCCGACCAAATTACCCGCGGGTACCCGACCTATTCGGGTATCCGGATAGAAAACCCAGAAGTGCCCTTTAAATAGCTTTAAAATGGTTTTTAGGGTAAATGATGCATGTAGCATCATGTTTTTTTAAAGGGAAATACTAAATAATTATTTGGTGGACATAAAATGAAAAAAAAAAAAAAAGCTGTCAATTAACATCAGGACTAGGTTCCAGACAGCGGTTGTGCAGCCCACATTGTGTCCAAAGTCCAATCGCACACGGTTGGGAGTTGAGTGGTGCAGCTGGTGGTAACGGCAGAAGGATGTGGTGGGTCCCGCATTCCACGGCCACTGTCTGCAATGCTGATCCTCCGTGCCAAACCCACCGACGCATCCTCCTCCTCAGAGTCAAAGCTGACATCCCCATCCTGTGGATGGTAGTCACGGTCCTTCATCCCATCATCAACATCATACCCCCCCCTCCTCAAAACCCAGAACATTCTCCTCAAACTCCTTGCGGCTAACAGCCCTGAGTTCAATCGCGGCGCCTGGAGCGAAAAGCTCGCTGACTGAGGGTAGGCTGCCCGCTGGGGTCGACACTGACACGGCAGACCTTCTGAGGGTGGCTGTAATGTTGCTCCCTGTCCTCTTGCCCTTGCTGCCCCTCCCCCAGCTACCGGTGCCAGCAGACATAGCACAACTTATACGTGATGATGTCACCAGATGATGTGGGGTACTCTTACTTTAATAAAATCGGGGTTGGACTTTACATCAAATCAGCACGGAGTGACAGACCGCAGAGCAGAGGACAGACAGTGCACACTGTGTTATGGTGGCGGCCTGGCGGGTACACGCGGTGCGTTCCTGCACTCGATTTCCCGCTCGATTCCCGTCGACTCGATTATTTCAGACATGTCCGATTTGCGTTTCGGTCGATCGTTAGGTGAATTTGGCATACTTTACATGCGAATCGACCTAACGATCCATCGAAACGCAAATCGGACATGTCGGAATTAATCGAGTCGATGGGAATCGAGCAGGAAATCGAGTGCGGGAACGCACCGTGTGTACCCGCCAGGCCACCGCCATAACAACTAACTGCAGTACTAACTACAATACAATAACACAGTTATCCTCCTATTCCCTATACTGTCCTGCTGGCCTACACAGACACAGACTTAGACAGGACCTAACTGAGTGAATGAAAGCAAACAATTACAAGCTAGCTAGCTAAAAACACAATAGAACAATAGTGTAGTGAAGGTGTTTAGCACTCAAAGCTTTAGGTTTATCACTGTATACAGCACTTGCTAAGCGAGCACTGGAGCAAGTCTGTTAGTGACCAGCCAGCCACACAAGCAAGGACGATCTGTCTCATCATGCCAGCCCTCCTTGCTATACAGGGGGGCTGGCCAGGGTTCCCTTCTGTGATTGGGTGCCAGGACTTAGGCTGGGAGGCCTCTGATTGGCTCAATGAGGTCAGGTGGGGCTGGCCAGGGTTCCCCTCTGTGATTGGTTGCTAGGGCTTCTGCTGGGAGCTTTCTGATTGGCTGAATGAAATCATCTCCTTACACTATCCGGATCCGGATATCTGGACGGATACCCGCGGGTATCCGGATTATGCAGCTAGCTATCTGGATAGAATCCGGATAGTGCTATCCGGATAGTGGCTCAGGTATCCGGATCCGGATCCGACCCAGATAGCGGAAAAATGGTTGGATACCCGGGTTTACCCGGGTACCCGGATCCGAATGAGCATCCCTGGGAAGAAGCTCAGCTGTCACATGAGTAAATGATCGGCTTAGATTCTTATACTCACGATCCCAAGCTGGTTAATTAACATGCGCTATGGAAGTAGCATAACTCATGTTACCTAGGCAACAGGGGATCACACTAATTATGTAACATGGGCTACCTTGACAGCATGTGTAACGGCAAAAATTGCCATGTGCTATCTACACACACGGCACTCTAACCAAAGTTTAGTTTAATTAATCTGTCTCTATGTGTTTTGACCAAATATGACCTTGTGACCCTGTGCTCTCTTTCACCAGATTAATCACTTGAACAATAATTAGGTATTTTAACCAATGCATATTTATCCTCAATTTTGTTTAACTTCAGTTTCATCAAGATGTATACTAGTAAAATAAATGTGAAAGTGAAGAAAGCATCATTTAAAGAAGAGCACCGAAATATATTCTCCCATAATAAATATATTTTATCTCTTTGTAACAATGAAAATTTTCTCTTGGCATGTATACAGCAAGGCTTTTGCATTTGCAATCTTTTTTTAGAGTTTGGTTTTATTTTCCTTTTATGCAGAGTGTTTTATAGATACGATGTGCAATGAGTCTTAAAAAAAAGCAGATCCCGGCATAAATGTTCCCTGGGATGCTTGCCAGAGACAAAACTCTTTTATTTCTAAAATATTCTCAGATAAAACACAATTTTGTTTAACAGCCAAGCACTTAACAAACTGTCTCTCAAGAATGGGCTTATTAAGGAAATGTATGGAATACTAAGAGCAGTCATTCTAATTGTATAATTTTTTTGGCTTGCTGTTTATGTGGCTAATGATAGTTTTCATGACAGGGCTATTGTAGGAGCAGACTTATATAAACAGTAATTGCAGATAGAGTTGCATAAATAAGAGCTCAGCAAAAGCCGCCTACTCGTTGGATTGTACATAAAATAATCTGAATTCTGGCTTCTTATTGTGATCAGCTAATTAAGTCATCAAGATAATATGCCTACTAATTTTTAATGAGTAAATAGCTCTTTCTCTATTGTTGTTTTATGATTATGGTTTTAAGATAGACTATAATTCATGAAGATTATTCTTACACCACGAAAAAGCATATGTAATCTGTCATCCAATCTTGACATGTCTACTTGTGGGTATGTGGGTGCAGGATTGACCATATGGCCTGGTTCACTGAGAGTCTTCAGGCTGGTGATCACAGAAGCAGGGGCATAACTACAAACCATGGGGCTGCTTAGCAAACATCTCTCTGGGCCCCCTGCCGAGTATCCAACCTCCCTCCCTCCTTCCCCAATAAGTCTACCCCATACACCACCCATCCTTCACTAACTGCCCATCTCCAGCAAGGGTAGCCAACAGCAGCATGCCAATAGCCCCCATGATAACTGGTGGCTAAGGGGGGCCCACTCCTGTGCTGATTCGTTGCAGTGGAGTGTGACACTTTACCTGACCCGCAGTGGGTCAGAGCATCTTCACTGCAACTTCACACCGCACAGCCTATCTCCCAGCAGCTCTTGATGCAAGTCACATGAACATGCCGAGATGAGAGCCACAATGAACGAGTGTACCGAGCACAGCTGTACACAACAGAGGACTGAGAGAAACTGGTCCTGCTGCTAGAAGTGGATAAAGCCTCATGTTCCGCTGCAGCTGCTCTGCTATATGAGGGGAGGGGGGTGTTGGGCAATGATCACAGACTGCCTGACAATTAGGGAAGGGGGGGAGGGGGTGTTGGCCTGCAAACGCCGTTGAGACCATGGACACACGACACTGTATTTCAAAAAGTGTCACTCCCTATATGAAACATGGGGCCCTTCAAACATTTTAAAACCAAAATAGATGGGGGCCTTGTGCTTTGCAGCAAATGCTGATCTAGATGTAAGAAACAGATGGAACATAGCTGGAAGAGACTGTTTAAACGGCCCCAATGAATGTTTTTAGCAGTGATTTCAAGGTATGTCTTCCCATTTTTATTAGATAGCCTATTTATGCAACACAAAGCAGGGATACTCTAGGTTCAGTTTTACTGAGCTTGTAGTACATTACTGTATATTATTAATTTTGGAACAATACCCCGTGTTCTCTTGCAGTCTCTCTGTACTCTGAATAAAGTTGCATAAACAGGGCAGGAGGGATGAAGGTGTGTCATACAATGGAAGAGGTAAGGAGGAGAACAATGGGCTTGACCTGTGCTCAGCCAAGATGATCTGGCACTCCAGTCTGGACCTCTTGTTGATTCATTGGGGCCACTGTATACACACTAGAGTCTGGCAGAGATGGCCCTGAGTCTGACCGTCAGCCTTGGCCCTCTATTGTGTGTGGCCCTCTGCTTTGTGTCATATAAGCAGTATTGGCTTGAAACTGGTAGACTTGATTAATCTACATTCTTCAAAGAGTAGAGTCAAAGTTTTCTTCCACTGTGTTAGCACTTTAGTATGTCCACACTTTTCCATGCACTGTTTTATTGAAAAAACAACTTGGACTTCTATATAATAAAGTCTCAGATTCCTATAACTGGCATTATTGTCTTCACCTCTCTCTGTAGCTATGAACTATTTATTACTACCACCAGTACCCCACAGAGTAAGCCCTGGAAGAGGACTCTTGATAGTAACTGAACATAGACGATGCCTTGGGAAAATGTATGTGTGCATAAACAACATTTATTTTGACTTTTGTTCTGTTCCTGTAAGCAAATAACATTTATTTTATATACAAGCCAGTTAAAAACAATACACTGGATATAAAAAGATAGGATATAAAAAGTGTCCCTGCAGGTTGCAGCAGATAATGGTCCTTTTGCAAATATTAAACAAATGTTATTTTGGCATTCCATATAAAACTGCATTCAGTGGAATCAAACAATTTAGACTGAAGCAGTCAGGGCTGGTTCACATTAGGGCAATTCTTCAGCGATTTGCTGATCGCCGGCGACCAGCAATGCGCTGCTACAACGCATCCCTGTAGATATATCCACAATGCAATGGTTGCGATTTTGACCAATCGCAAACACTCTGCATGCAGCGTTCTAAGGGCGATTGCTTTGTGATTCCCGTTCAGAATGGGAATCACAAGCGCAAATTGCGCTGAATAACGAGAAATCTCGGAGCCGAATGCGATTGCGGGCAAAGCGCCAAGTGTGAACCGGCCCTCACCCCAGGGGTTGTCTACAGTGGTTTCCAATATCCACAGAACTGAACATGAACATTGGATGTACAGGTCATCTTAGCGCTGGATTATTGTAGCTCCTATACTTACTATGTAAGGTATCACTACACTTATTTGTATTTTTACAATGAAGCTGACCTAGTTTCAAGCAAAGTAAGCAGTCCGTTATGTAGAAAATAATAGTCAATAAATGAGAGAAGAGGTAGAATCGGCACCAGTTGCTGCTGGCAATCCAGTGGGGGTTAGTGATGGAAGGTTAGATGTGCCTCCAGATGGTTAGAACTAATCACACCAGAGGAAGAAGAATCCGGGCACCATCAAACTGCAGCTTCCAAACTTTATTTCATCCTCACATACAGATGGATACAAGTGTGCAGGGCTGGTCTAACAGCCGTTTCACAAGCAGACACGCCTGCTTCCTCAGAGACCTCACTTGCTTCTCTAAGGAAGCAAGCGTGTCTGCTTGTGAAACGGCTGTTAGACGAGCCCTGCACACTTGTATCTGTCTGTATGTGGGGATGAAATAAAGTTTGGAAGCTGCAGTTTGATGGTGCCCGGATTCTTCGTCCTCTATCCCTGGTGTAGAAAATAATAGTATTCACAATCTGTAGGAAGGTCCATGTTTTCCATCAGATATTGTAATATTTTTTGATGGAGCAGAGTCTGTACATGCAGATAGGCACCCAGTATAACAAGTTAGAACTCTTTACTGAAGAAAAACATGCAGAGATAAAACATACACCACCATCAGGAAATGCAGCTTACTTAGAACAGAGAGGAACACAGAATGAACACAGGAAAATCACGATACCATAGAGATCATTGTCTCACTTTACAGACAGTGACATCTTGTGGTAGCTTTACTATACTGTAGTTTAAAGTAATTCTGTTGATACTGCCAACATTATTTATGCCACATACAGTTTACAGTTTAGGTGATCTGAACAACCCCCAAGCCACCCTTTGTCCTCATTAGGTACAGTTTAGCCTTTGTGGTCCAATATATGTGAGCTGTAACCTGTAGGAGGCTTTAATCAATATTTCAATAGATGACAGTGTGCTGAGAACCTTTCTACAATTTGTCTCTCTAGTGGGTGGGCTCCATTAGACAGAACCCCCAAGCTGGCACTCCCCAGTAGAGTTGGGCCGAACCTCCGATTTTAGGTTCGCGAACCGGGTTCGCGAACTTTCGCGGAACGTTCGGTTAGCGTTAAAGTTCGCGAATCGCAATAGACTTCAATGGGGATGCGAACTTTGAAAAAAAAAATTATGCTGGCCACAAAAGTGATTGAAAAGATGTTTTAAGGGGTCTAACACCTGGAGGGGGCATGGCGGAGTGGGATACACGCCAAAAGTCCCCGGGAAAAATCTGGATTTGATGCAAAGCAGCGTTTTAAGGGCAGAAATCACATTGAATGCTAAATGACAGGCCTAAAGTGCTTTAAAATGCATGCATGTGTATACATCAATCAGGTAGTGTAATTAAGGTACTGCTTCACACTGCTTCACACTGACACACCAAACTCACCGTGTAACGCACCGCAAACAGCTGTTTGTGTAGTGACGGCCGTGCTGGACTGGTGCGCACCATGGCGAGAGTGCAGGTTTTGGTGGCTTTACAGCCCATATGGTCGCCTGGCTGATGTAGCTGAATGACAGAACAGTGACTGTCCAGCTGATCAAATTTGGTCTGACCACAATGAAGCAACAACCTTATTATCTTTTGTGTGCCCCTCGAGACACTCATCTAGGCGCCGGTCATTGCTTCATTGTGATACGCAAGCCCCTTCACCACGGCAAGGTAATGATCACGAAGGGGAATGGGCGCATGTACATGCCTTTTCTTTTGTTGTTGCAGCTGCCCGCAGTGCAGCCAGAAAAATTAGGCAGTCATGTACACGCACCAGAAAAATTATTACAGCGGCCGCTGCTAGCAGCGGCCTAAAAAATTCAGCAATCCGCCTGGAGTCCCGGACCCTGTTGGTGGTGGCGGAGAAGGTAGTCAAGCGGCCTGCAGGCAGACATGCTGTGTGGAGGGACTGGGAGCGACTTAGTCTTCTTGGGGCAGGCCAGGCAGCCAGTCACACGGCGTGCAGGCAGAGATGCTGTGTGTGCGGGGACTGACTTAGTCTTGGGGCGAGCAGCAGCCCTCCGGGATCCATGCCTCATTCATTTTGATAAAGGTGAGGTACTTAACACTTTTGTGACTTAGGCGACTTCTCTTCTCAGTGACAATGCCTCCAGCTGCGCTGAAGGTCCTTTCTGACAGGACGCTTGCGGCAGGGCAGGAGATAAGTTGGATGGCAATTTGGGACAGCTCTGGCCACAGGTCAAGCCTGCGCACCCAGTAGTTCAAGGGTTCCTCATCGCTGTTCACAGCAGTGTCTACATCCACACTTAAGGCCAGGTAGTCGGCTACCTGCCGTTCCAGGCGTTGGTGGAGGGTGGATCCGGAAGGGCTACGGCGAGGCGTTGGACTAAAGAACGTCCGCATGTCCGACATCACCATGAGATCGCTGGAGCGTCCTGTCTTTGACTGCGTGGACACAGGAGGAGGATTAGTGGCAGTGGTACCTTGCTGGCGTTGTGCTGTCACATCACCCTTAAAGGCATTGTAAAGCATAGTTGACAGCTGGTTCTGCATGTGCTGCATCCTTTCCACCTTCAGGTGAGTTGGTAACAGGTCTGCCACTTTGTGCCTGTACCGAGGGTCTAGTAGTGTGGCCACCCAGTACAGCTCATTCCCCTTGAGGTTTTTTATACGGGGGTCCCTCAACAGGCAGGACAGCATAAAAGACGACATCTGCACAAAGTCGGATCCAGTACCCTCCATCTCCTCTTGCTCTTCCTCAGTGACGTCACGTAAGTCAACCTCCTCCCCCCAGCCGCTAACAATACCACGGGAAGGTTGAGCAGCACAAGCCCCCTGCGATGCCTGCTGCAGGCGTTCTCCTGCCGCCGTCCCCTCCCCCTCCTCCTCCCCCAAAGAAACACCTTGCTCATCATCCTCTGAGTCTGACTCATCTTCTGCACACGACTTCTCTTCTTCCTCCTCCTCCCCCCTCTGTGCTGCCGCAGGTGTTGAGGAAACAGCTGGGTCTGATGAAAATTGGTCCCATGCCTGTTCCTGCCGTAACGGTTCCCGGTCACGCTCATTCGCAGCTTCATCTGCCACTCTACGCACAGCACGCTCCAAGAAGTAAGCGTAGGGAATTAAGTCGCTGATGGTGCCCTCACTGCGGCTCACCAGGTTGGTCACCTCCTCAAACGGCCGCATGAGCCTGCATGCATTTTTCATCAGTGTCCAGTTGTCGGGCCAGAACATCCCCATCTTCCCAGACTGTTTCATTCTACTGTAGTTGTAGAGATACTGGGTGACGGCTTTCTTCTGTTCTAGCAGGCGGGAGAACATGAGCAGGGTCGAATTCCAGCGAGTCGGGCTATCGCAAATGAGGCGTCTCACCGGCATGTTGTTTTTCCGCTGAATTTCCGCAAAGCGTGCCATGGCTGTGTAAGACCACCTCAAATGCCCACAGAACTTCCTGGCCTGCTTCAGGACATCCGCTAAGCCAGGGTACTTTGCCACAAATCTTTGAACAACTAGATTCATGACATGTGCCATGCAGGGTATGTGTGTCAGCTTCCCCATATGCAAAGCGGCAAGCAGATTGCTGCCGTTGTCACACACCACGTTGCCTATCTCCAGGTGGTGCGGGGTCAGCCACTCATCCACCTGTTTCTTAAGAGCAGCCAGGAGAGCTGCTCCAGTGTGACTCTCCGCTTTGAGACAAGACATGTCTAAGATGGCGTGACACCGTCGTACCTGGCATGCAGCATAGACCCTGCGGAGCTGGGGCTGTGTAGCTGGAGAGGATAACTGCCACTCAGCCAAGGAGGAGGAGGACCGCGAAGAGCATGTAGCAGGAGGAAAGGAGGTGGCAGGAGGCCTGCCTGCAAGCCGTGGAGGTGTCACAATTTGGTCCGCTGCGCCCTGCTTGCCATCGTTCACCACCAGGTTGACCCAATGGGCTGTGTACGTAATGTAGCGGCCCTGCCCGTGCTTGGCAGACCAGGCATCCGTGGTCAGGTGTACCCTTGACCCAACGCTCTTCGCAAGAGATGACACCACTTGCCTCTCAACTTCACGGTGCAGTTGGGGTATGGCCTTTCTCGAAAAATAAGTGCGGCCTGGCATCTTCCACTGCGGTGTTCCGATGGCCACAAATTTACGGAAGGCCTCAGAGTCCACCAGCCGGTATGGTAACAGCTGGCGAGCTAACAGTTCCGCCACGCCAGCTGTCAGACGCCGGGCAAGGGGGTGACTGGCCGAAATTGGCTTCTTCGCTCAAACATTTCCTTCACGGACACCTGACTGCTGCTGTGGGCAGAGGAGCAGGAAGTGCTCAAGGGCAGAGGCGGAGTGGAGGAAGGTGCCTGTGAAGGTGGAAGGGAGAAAGCAGCAGAAGCAGATGATGCACCCGAAGGAGGAAGAGGAGAAGGAGGGTGACTTTTCTTTTGTGTGCTGCTGCTGCTTTTGCTCAGGTGGCCATCCCATTGCTGTTTGTGCCTTTTCTCCAGGTGCCTTCGTAAGGCACTTGTCCCTACGTGAGTGTTGGCCTTTCCACGGCTCAATTTTTGTTGGCAGAGCGAACAGATGGCTTTGGTCCGATCTGAGGCACACACATTAAAAAATTTCCACACCGCTGAGCCACCCTGGGATGTGGGCACTATGGGGACCTCAGCAGCTGATGCTGAAGGGCAAGTTGGCTGGCTGTACATAGGTGGCGATACATGGTGCCGGACACTGCCACCAGCTGTTTCTGACGAAGAGCTGCCCTAGCTTCTTTCAGCAACTTCTCTCCTCCTACTACTCTCTGACTCCCCCTCTGAACTGTCCCCCTCTTCATCTCCTCTATTGGGAACATACAGAGGATCCCTATCATCGTAATCATCCTGCCCAGCTTGCCTCAGACAAATCCAAACATGCACCATCAGTAGGTCCTTCATCCTCCTTACACGTTACATCCATAGTGTTGCCGCGTAACTCAGACATATGAGCTGGTGAAAATTCATCTGGCTGTAACAACAATGGCTGTGCATCAGTGATTTCAACACTAAATAATTCTTGCGAAGTGTCAAATGCAGCGGAAGTGGTGCTAGTAGTAGCGCTGGTGGCTGAGCAAGATGAGGTGTTCTGTGTCGCTTAATACTCAACCACGTCCTGACAATCTTGGGAGGTGATGGGACGTGCCTTCTTCCGAGCACTGTACTGTGGGCCAGGTCCACACGAAATTACATTTACACGACCTCGCGCAGACCTGCCGGGTGGCCTTCCTCTGGCTCTGGCACTACCTCTTCCTCTACCTGTTTTGTCCATATCGGGTATGCACGGAGTGGTATATCACACTGCGTGCACTCACGTAGGTAGGTGGGTTCACTTAACTGCACAGGTATGCGCACTGATGCGGAGGGTTCACTGAACAGAACAGGTATACAGTAGCGGGTCCACTGAACAGAACAGGTATACAGTGGCGGGTTCACTGAACAGAACAGGTATACAGTAGCGGGTCCACTGAACAGAACAGGTATGCAGTGGCGGGTTCACTGAACACAACAGGTATGCAGTGGCGGGTTCACTGAACAGGTATACAGTGGCGGGTTCACTGAACAGAACAGGTATACAGTGGCAGGTTCACTGAACACAACAGGTATGCAGTGGCGGGTTCACTGAACAGTACAGGTATACAGTGGCGGGTTCACAGAACAGGTATGCAGTGGCAGGTTCACTGAACAGAACAGGTATGCAGTGGTGGGTTCACTGAACAGTACAGGTATACAGTGGCGGGTTCACTGAACACAACAGGTATGCAGTGGCGGGTTCACTGAACAGGTATACAGTGGCGGGTTCACTGAACAGAACAGGTATACAGTGGCAGGTTCACTGAACAGAACAGGTATGCAGTGGCGGGTTCACTGAACAGAACAGGTATACAGTAGCGGGTCCACTGAACAGAACAGGTATGCAGTGGCGGGTTCACTGAACAGTACAGGTATACAGTGGCGGGTTCACTGAACAGAACATGTATACAGTAGCGGGTCCACTGAACAGAACAGGTATGCAGTGGCGGGTTCACTGAACAGTACAGGTATACAGTGGCGGGTTCACAGAACAGGTATGCAGTGGCAGGTTCACTGAACAGAACAAGTATGCAGTGGCGGGTTCACTGAACAGAACAGGTATACAGTGGCGGGTCCACTGAACAGAACAGGTATGCAGTGGCGGGTTCACAGAACAGGTATGCAGTGGCAGGTTCACTGAACACAACAGGTATGCAGTGGCGGGTTCACTGAACAGGTATACAGTGGCGGGTCCACTGAACAGAACAGGTATGCAGTGGCAGGTTCACTGAACACAACAGGTATGCAGTGGTGGGTTCACTGAACAGGTATGCAGTGGTGGGTTCACAGAACACGTAGGCAGTGGCGGGTTCACTGAACAAGTATGCAGTGGCAGGTTCACTGAACAGGTATGCAGTGGTGGGTTCACAGTACAGGTATGCAGTGGTGGGTTCACAGAACAGGTATGCAGTGGTGGGTTCACAGAACAGGTATGCAGCCAGGAACAAGCTAAGCCTAACTAATCTTTCCCTATGAGAGACAGTCTGCAGCAGCTCGCCCTACTCTCACTAATGCAGGCACACGAGTGACCGTAATGGCCGCCGCTGCCTGCCTTATATAAGGGGGGTGGGGCTCCAGGGGCTAGTGTAGCCTAATTGGCTACACTGGGCCTGCTGACTGTGATGTAGAGGGTCAAAGTTGACCCTCCATGTGCATTATGGGGCGAACCGAACTTCCGCAAAGGTTCGCCTGCGGGACGCGAACGCGAACCACGGAAGTTCGCATGGAACCGTTCGCAGGCGAACCGTTCGGCCCAACTCTACTCCCCAGTACACAGATTGTCCCAGCACTGAGCTACACCTATACTCCAATAAAGGGCCATTATCCCAAACTGTTTAAACATGGATGAATATTTTCTCATATTTTCTGAGTTTGATTTTCCATTGCCTTCCTATGATCACTCTCCTAATAAGTTTACAGTATTAAAATTGTCTAAAGAAGAGACATGGAGCTAATAATAGTTCAATGTTTTCCCCCTGTTGCTGTTTATCTGTGTTGTCTGAGGTTTTAACTGATCTTCTAAAATGATTTATACATTAGTAGCAATTAATGAACACAACGCATGTTCATCACTGGTGTCTGATCCTCCCTCTTCCCAGCAGAAATGGCCAAATTTAGAGTGTACTGGGTAAGTATTACACTCATCAATATCCACTACTATGGTTTCCATTGGGGAGTTGACTGCAGTCGTTTCCATCCTTACTCCTGTGCTTACATCAGGGCCGGGCCGAGGCATAGGCTGGAGAGGCTCCAGCCTAGTGTTGGGCGAACATCTAGATGTTCGGGTTCGGGCCGAACAGGCCGAACATGGCCGCGATGTTCGGGTGTTCGACCCGAACTCCGAACATAATGGAAGTCAATGGGGACCCGAACTTTTGTGGTTTGTAAAGCCTCCTTGCATGCTACATACCCCAAATTTACAGGGTATGTGCACCTTGGGAGTGGGTACAAGAGGAAAAAAAAATTAGCAAAAAGAGCTTATAGTTTTTGAGAAAATCGATTTTAAAGTTTCAAAGGGAAAACTGTCTTTTAAATGCGGGAAATGTCTGTTTTCTTTGCACAGGTAACATGTTTTTTGTCGGCATGCAGTCATAAATGTAATACATATAAGAGGTTCCAGGAAAAGGGACCGGTAACGCTAACCCAGCAGCAGCACACGTGATGGAACAGGAGGAGGGTGGCGCAGGAGGAGAAGAAGGCCACGCTTTGTGAGACACAACAACCCCGGCCTTGCATGAGGGCAAGAAGCGTGCGGATAGCAGGCTTTGTACCGCCATGCAGTCATAAATGTAATAAAGATAAGTGGTTCAATAAACAGGGACCACGCGGCAACGCTAACCCAGCAGCAGCAGACGTGATGGAACAGGAGCAGGCGCAGGAGGAGAAGGCCACGCTTTGTGAGACACAACAACCCCGGCCTTGCATGAGGGCAAGAAGCGTGCGGATAGCATGCTTTGTACCGCCATGCAGTCATAAATGTAATAAAGATAAGTGGTTCAATAAACAGGGACCACGCGGCAACGCTAACCCAGCAGCAGCAGACGTGATGGAACAGGAGCAGGCGCAGGAGGAGAAGGCCACGCTTTGTGAGACACAACAACCCAGGCCTTGCATGAGGGCAAGAAGCGTGCGGATAGCATGCTTTGTACCGCCATGCAGTCATAAATGTAATAAAGATAAGTGGTTCAATAAACAGGGACCACGCGGCAACGCTAACCCAGCAGCAGCAGACGTGATGGAACAGGAGGAGGCGCAGGAGGAGAAGGCCACGCTTTGTGAGACACAACAACCCAGGCCTTGCATGAGGGCAAGAAGCGTGCGGATAGCATGCTTTGTACCGCCATGCAGTCATAAATGTAATAAAGATAAGTGGTTCAATAAACAGGGACCACGCGGCAACGCTAACCCAGCAGCAGCAGACGTGATGGAACAGGAGCAGGCGCAGGAGGAGAAGGCCACGCTTTGTGAGACACAACAACCCAGGCCTTGCATGAGGGCAAGAAGCGTGCGGATAGCATGCTTTGTACCGCCATGCAGTCATAAATGTAATAAAGATAAGTGGTTCAATAAACAGGGACCACGCGGCAACGCTAACCCAGCAGCAGCAGACGTGATGGAACAGGAGCAGGCGCAGGAGGAGAAGGCCACGCTTTGTGAGACACAACAACCCAGGCCTTGCATGTGGACAAAAAGCGTGCGGATATAGCAGCAATGCTTTTTGCCGCCATGCAGTCATAAATGTAATACAGATGAGAGGTTCAATAAACAGGGCCCGGAAACGCAACACCATCCCAGATGTTCATTGGTCATGTTACTTGGTTGGGGTCCTGGAGTGTTGCGTAGTCATTTCCAATCCAGGATTGATTCATTTTAATTTGAGTCAGACGGTCTGCATTTTCTGTAGAGAGGCGGATACGCCGATCTGTGACGATGCCTCCGGCAGCACTGAAACAGCGTTCCGACATAACGCTGGCTGCCGGGCAAGCCAGCACCTCTATTGCGTACATTGCCAGTTCGTGCCAGGTGTCTAGCTTCGATACCCAATAGTTGAAGGGTGCAGATGGATGGTTCGACACAGCTACGCCATCTGACATGTAGTCCTTGACCATCTTCTCCAGGCGATCGGTGTTGGAGGTGGATCTGCACGCTTGCTGTTCAGTGGGCTGCGGCTGCATGGGTGTCAGAAAATTTTCCCACTCCAAGGACACTGCCGATACCATTCCCTTTTGGGTACTAGCTGCGGCTTGCGTTGTTTGCTGCCCTCCTGGTCGTCCTGGGTTTGCGGAAGTCAGTCTGTCTGCGTACAACTGGCTAGAGGAGGGGGAGGATGTCAATCTCCTCTCTAAAGTCTCCACAAGGGCCTGCTGGTATTCTTCCATTTTGACCTGTCTGACTCTTTCTTCAAGCAGTTTTGGAACATTGTGTTTGTACCGTGGATCCAGAAGGGTATAAACCCAGTAATTGGTGTTGTCCAGAATGCGCACAATGCGTGGGTCACGTTCAATGCAGTCTAGCATGAATTGAGCCATGTGTGCCAGAGTCCTACCAGAATCCTCATCATCCTCTTGTGAGCGTTGTGATAGTTGTTGTGATGCATCATAGTCGTCACCTTCCTCCTGGTCTGCTTCTGCTGACCATTCGCGTTGAATTGTGGAAGTCCAACGTGCACCGCTCTGGCCCTCGTCAGTGGTGGCATGAAATTCCTGCTCCAACTCCAGCTGTTCCTCCTCCTCTTCTTCGTCATAGCTGCTGGGGCCAGCGTTCCCTGAGGCGGATGGCCTGATGTTGGTACCATCACGCTGATCGTTTTCTCCTTCAGATTCCCCCAGTTGCATCATGACAGCTGTTTCCTTGATTTTTAACATCGACCTCTTCAGTAAACACAGCAGTGGTATGGTAATGCTGACTGAAGAGTTGTCACTGCTCACAAGCAACGTGGATTGCTCAAAATTTTGGAGGACTTGGCAGAGGTCCAACATGTTGGCCCAATCGGATCCACAGAAGCTTGGCAGCTGGCCGGATGCGCCTCGGTACTGCGCCGTCATGTACTGGACCACTGCACTCTTCTGCTCGCAAAAGCGGGCTAGCATGTGCAGCGTAGAATTCCAGCGCGTAGGGACATCACACAGCAAGCGATGGTGG
Source organism: Hyperolius riggenbachi (assembly GCF_040937935.1). Lineage (NCBI taxonomy): Eukaryota > Metazoa > Chordata > Amphibia > Anura > Hyperoliidae > Hyperolius > Hyperolius riggenbachi. The sequence continues at coordinate 221,693,161 of NC_090652.1, read as the reverse complement.
GGGAGATTGAAGCGCTCCTGCATCTTGGCGAGTGCCCCCGAAGCAGTACTGGAATTTCTACAATGTTTGGACACTCGACGCACCTTCAACAGCAGATCGGGCACGCCTGGGTATGTCCTCAGGAACCGCTGAACTACTAGGTTCATCACGTGCGCCAGGCAAGGGATGTGTGTCAGCTTAGCCAACCTTAAAGCGCGAATGAGATTACTCCCATTATCACACACAACCATGCCCGGTTTCAGGTCCAGCGGTGCCAGCCACAAATCCGTCTGTTCCTTTATTCCCCTCCAAATTTCCTCCCCTGTGTGCTGCTTATCCCCAAGGCAGATTAGCTTCAGCAACGCTTGCTGACGCATGCCAACAGCTGTGCTGCACTGCTTCCACGATCCTACTGCTGCTGGGTTAGCGTTTCCGGATGAGGTACAGCTTTGAGATGCGTTGGAGGAGAAGGAGTCAGAGAGGTAGGTGCTGCTGTTATCCAGTGGGAGGGACGGCGGTGCAGCTGTTTGTGGCGTGGGCAACACCCGTGCCGTAGCAGGTGAGGAATCGCTGCCAGGCTCCACAAGGTTCACCCAGTGCGCGGTAAGGGAGATGTATCGACCCTGGCCGAACGCACTCGTCCAGGTGTCAGTGGTGAGGTGAACCTTGCAGGCAACGGCATTCTTCAAGCTTCGGGTTATTTTGCTGACCACGTGCTCATGCAACTCAGGCACTGCAGAGCGTGCAAAGTGGTAGCGGCTGGGAACCACGTAACGTGGGATGGCCACTGACATCATGCCCTTGAAGCTGTTTGTCTCCACCAATCGATATGGCAGCATTTCGCAGGCCAGAAGCTTGGCTATGCTGGCTGTTACTGCCACGGCCCGGGGGTCATTTGCTGGCAATTTCCTCTTGCGCTCAAACATCTCCGACACAGACAACTGAACCGTAGCGCTGCACACGGAAGGGCTGTTGGTTGTTGTGTTTGATGAACACTGGGAGACCTCAAGAGCACTACTCCGGAAAGTGACAGTGTCAGCGTCGTCTGATGTTTGTGAATGTTGTGAACCACGCAATGGCTGGGCTACTGCTGCTGCTGAGGCGGGTCTGGTGGTGAGTCTGGTGAACCCAAGGGAGGCAGTGTTGTTTCTGGTACCCTGTCCTGACGCGTTTGCCCAAAGAGTGGGATGTTTGGATAGCATGTGACGGCTCATGCTGGTGGTGGAGAGGTTGTTAATATTTTTCCCCCTGCTCAGGCGGGTCTTGCACACCTTGCAAATCGCCATGGTAACATCCTCAGTGCAGTCTTCAAAGAAAGCCCAGACTTTGGAGCACCTGCCTCCTTGCTGGCGATTTCTGTTTGCTCCTCTTTTGCCTCTCACTTGAACTTCCACGCTTGTGGTGCCTGAAATTGCGCGCCGCCTACCTTGTGGCACAAGGCGAACTCGTGCAGCAGTGTGTTCTTCAACAGACTCATCTGTGCTGCTGCTACGACGGCGATGTTCTCGTTCACAAACAAAATCTGGGTCTCTGTCCACATTGTCCATACCCTCCTCTTCCATCTCCTCAAACTCGTCATATGTCATTGTGGGCCACCGCCGTGGAGTAGAGATCCCCACAACAACCTCTGCGCAGCACACTCCAACGTCGTCTTCCAGATCTTGTCGGCCGACCTCCTGCAATTGCAACCCCTCCTGCCCAAATTGCTCTGGGATTTGGGTTTCCGAGTCCTCTTCGGACTCGCCTTGTATTTCAGTGCGCGGTGCATTTCCCACAGTTAACGGTTGTGAATCCAGGCACAACATTTCTGGCTGTTCCTCCATTGACCTTTGAAAGGTGGAAGTTTGTTGGGCTGGGAATAGCTCCTGCGAATACCCCATTGTGTCCTGAGGTAATTCATCGGACTGGTTATCTGGCAGTTGTGTGCGTGGTGTCGCTGCCGGTTGTGTCAGCTTTGTGCCCACTGGCTCCTTGTAACTGGCTGAGGACTCGGACCTCGTGCGTGATGTGCTGGTGCTGCTTAACCCACTGCTGGACGCTTGAGAGGTCATCCAAGTAATTATCTGGTCCTGTTCTTTTGGATTTGTGAGGGTTGTTGTCCTGGACAACATGGGCGGTATTGAGTGGGTTTTCTTGGGTGCTCCCCTGTGGCCTGTACGTGAACCGTCAGGGGAAACACCTCTTCCCTTGCCCCTCCCTCTTTCACCGGATTTCTTCCTCATTTCACTTATCCTTACAGTACACGCTGACTGGCAGCAGTACAGTGGCAGTACAGAAATGCTATACAGTACCACTATTCCCAGCAGCGACACAGAGCACAATGCTATACAGTGACGGGTGAGCGGTGTACCACTATTCCCAGCAGCGACACAGAGCACAATGCTATACAGTGACGGGTGAGCGGTGTACCACTATTCCCAGCAGCGACACAGAGCACAATGCTATACAGTGGCGAACGAGCGGTGTACCACTATTCCCAGCAGACACAGAACAGTACACAGAATGCTATATAGTGTGGCTGAACGAGCGGTGTACCACTATTCCCAGCAGACACAGAACAGTACACAGAATGCTATATAGTGTGGCTGAACGAGCGGTGTACTACTGTTCCCAGCAGACACAGAACAGTACACAGAATGCTATATAGTGTGGCTGAACGAGCGGTGTACTACTGTTCCCAGCAGACACAGAACAGTACACAGAATGCTATATAGTGTGGCTGAACGAGCGGTGTACTACTGTTCCCAGCAGACACAGAACAGTACACAGAATGCTATATAGTGTGGCTGAACGAGCGGTGTACCACTGTTCCCAGCAGACACAGAACAGTACACAGAATGCTATATAGTGTGGCTGAACGAGCGGTGTACCACTGTTCCCAGCAGACACAGAACAGTACACAGAATGCTATATAGTGTGGCTGAACGAGCGGTGTACCACTATTCCCAGCAGACACAGAACAGTACACAGAATGCTATATAGTGTGGCTGAACGAGCGGTGTACTACTGTTCCCAGCAGACACAGAACAGTACACAGAATGCTATATAGTGTGGCTGAACGAGCGGTGTACTACTGTTCCCAGCAGACACAGAACAGTACACAGAATGCTATATAGTGTGGCTGAACGAGCGGTGTACCACTATTCCCAGCAGACACAGAACAGTACACAGAATGCTATATAGTGTGGCTGAACGAGCGGTGTACTACTGTTCCCAGCAGACACAGAACAGTACACAGAATGCTATATAGTGTGGCTGAACGAGCGGTGTACTACTGTTCCCAGCAGACACAGAACAGTACACAGAATGCTATATAGTGTGGCTGAACGAGCGGTGTACTACTGTTCCCAGCAGACACAGAACAGTACACAGAATGCTATATAGTGTGGCTGAACGAGCGGTGTACTACTGTTCCCAGCAGACACAGAACAGTACACAGAATGCTATATAGTGTGGCTGAACGAGCGGTGTACCACTATTCCCAGCAGACACAGAACAGTACACAGAATGCTATATAGTGTGGCTGAACGAGCGGTGTACTACTGTTCCCAGCAGACACAGAACAGTACACAGAATGCTATATAGTGTGGCTGAACGAGCGGTGTACTACTGTTCCCAGCAGACACAGAACAGTACACAGAATGCTATATAGTGTGGCTGAACGAGCGGTGTACTACTGTTCCCAGCAGACACAGAACAGTACACAGAATGCTATATAGTGTGGCTGAACGAGCGGTGTACCACTGTTCCCAGCAGACACAGAACAGTACACAGAATGCTATATAGTGTGGCTGAACGAGCGGTGTACCACTGTTCCCAGCAGACACAGAACAGTACACAGAATGCTATATAGTGTGGCTGAACGAGCGGTGTACTACTGTTCCCAGCAGTGACACACAATGACTGGGGGGGACCCTGGCTAGCGTGGCTGGAGCGCGAACTACCCTGCCTGCCTACCCAAAGCTAAACCCACAGACAAATGGCGGAGATATGACGTGGTTCGGGTATTTATTTACCCGAACCACGTGACAGTTCGGCCAATCAGAGCGCGTTCGGGTCCGAACCACGTGACCCGTTCGGCCAATCACAGCGCTAGCCGAACGTTCGGGGAACGTTCGGCCATGCGCTCTTAGTTCGGCCATATGGCCGAACGGTTTGGCCGAGCACCGTCAGGTGTTCGGCCGAACTCGAACATCACCCGAACAGGGTGATGTTCTGCAGAACCCGAACAGTGGCGAACACTGTTCGCCCAACACTACTCCAGCCTCAGGGCGCAGTGTAGGAGGGGGCGCAGAATTCATTCAGCTGTCATTCCTAATTGTGTTTGAAGCAGAAAGAAATAATAAAAGGGATACATGGCAGTGACTGCAAGCCAGACAACTAGATATTAAGGTGTTGGGGAGGTTGTGGGCCCTGTGGCGCCTCTTAGTCTAATAGCAATCAGTGTGTGACGGCTGGGGTGGGAGGGATGGAGGGGCGCACTTTGCTGTCTCAGCCTTGGGTGCCGGAGGACCTTGTCCCGGCTCTGGCTTACATTCTACTATGTTTATGGAATCCCAGAGTAATGACATAATCATGAAGTCATCAGGCAAATATTAGGCACTATTTGCAATAGGAGACACTATACCGAGGAACCCTATGGCAGAGCAATAGATTTTTCAAGCACGATAATGAGAAGCACAAGAGCACTATAGGGTGCCACTACAGTATATAGTGAGCACTATAATTTTGAGGCATTCTAATGGGAGACATTGTATAAAGGGTACTATAAGGGGGCATTAAAAATTGAAGACACCGTAATGACACCTCGCTAAGGGCTCCATATGGAGACTAAATATGGAAGCTATCTAATGGGGTACACTATAAGCGGAGTGCTAAAAGGGAGACACGAGGAATGGGAGCATAGAGGAACCGTAACAGAGGTGATAGAATGGGAGCTAAACATGGAGGTTTTTCTACAGTGAAAATACTATAGAGATGGACAAAGAGATGTAAGATGCCTTGCTCTTGTGCCACTCCTGCCTTCGCCATCTTCACTCCTGCCCTCACCTTGCTCTTGTGCCACTCCTGCCTTCGCCATCTTCACTCCTGCCCTCACCTTGCTCTTGTGCCACTCCTGCCCTCACCTTGCTCTTGTGCCACTCCTGCCCTCACCTTGCTCTTGTGCCACTCCTGCCCTCACCTTGCTCTTGTGCCACTCCTGCCCTCACCTTGCTCTTGTGCCACTCCTGCCCTTGTCATCTTCACCCCTACCCTCACCTTGTCCTTGTGCCACTCCTGCCCTTTCCATCTTCACCCCTACCCTCACCTTGCTCTTGTGCCACTCCTGCCCTTGCCATCTTCACTCCTGCACTCACTTGGCTCTTGTGCCACTCCTGCCCTCACCATCTTCACTCCTACCCTCACCTTGCTCTTGTGCCACTCCTGCCCTTGCTATCTTCACCCCTGCCCTCACCTTGCTCTTGTGCGACTTCTGCCCTCGCCATCTTCACTCCTCCCCTCACCTTGCTCTTGTGCCACTCCTGCCCTGGCCATCTTCACCCCTTCCCTCACCCTTCTCTTGTGCGACTCCTGCCCTCGCCATCTTCACCCCTGCCCTCACCTTGCTCTTGTGCCACTCCTGCCCTCGCCATCTTCACCCCTTCCCTACCTTGCTCTTGTGCCACTCCTGCCCTTGCCATCTTTACCCCTGCCCTACCTTGCTCTTGTGCCACTCCTGCCCTCGCCATCTTTACCCCTGCCCTACCTTGCTCTTGTGCCACTCCTGACCTTGCCATCTTCACCTCTGCCCTACCTTGCTCTTGTGCCACTCCTGCCTTCGCCATCTTCACTCCTGCCCTCACCTTGCTCTTGTGCCACTCCTGCCCTCACCTTGCTCTTGTGCCACTCCTGCCCTCACCTTGCTCTTGTGCCACTCCTGCCCTCACCTTGCTCTTGTGCCACTCCTGCCCTCACCTTGCTCTTGTGCCACTCCTGCCCTTGTCATCTTCACCCCTACCCTCACCTTGTCCTTGTGCCACTCCTGCCCTTGCCATCTTCACCCCTACCCTCACCTTGCTCTTGTGCCACTCCTGTCCTTGCCATCTTCACTCCTGCACTCACTTGGCTCTTGTGCCACTCCTGCCCTCACTATCTTCACTCCTACCCTCACCTTGCTCTTGTGCCACTGCTGCCCTTGCTATCTTCACCCCTGCCCTCAGCTTGCTCTTGTGCGACTTCTGCCCTCGCCATCTTCACTCCTGCCCTCACCTTGCTCTTGTGCCACTCCTGCCCTGGCCATCTTCACCCCTTCCCTCACCTTGCTCTTGTGCCACTCCTGCCCTCGCCATCTTCACCCCTTCCCTACCTTGCTCTTGTGCCACTCCTGCCCTTGCCATCTTTACCCCTGCCCTACCTTGCTCTTGTGCCACTCCTGCCCTCGCCATCTTTACCCCTGCCCTACCTTGCTCTTGTGCCACTCCTGCCCTTGCCATCTTTACCCCTGCCCTACCTTGCTCTTGTGCCACTCCTGCCCTCGTCATCTTTACCCCTGCCCTACCTTGCTCTTGTGCCACTTCTGCCCTTGCCATCTTCACCCCTACCCTCACCCTGCTCTTGTGCCACTCCTGCCCTCATTATCTTTACCCCTGCCCTCACCTTGCTCTTGTGCCACTCCTGCCCTTGCCATCTTTACCCCTGCCCTACCTTGCTCTTGTGCCACTCCTGCCCTTGCCATCTTCACCTCTGCCCTACCTTGCTCTTGTGCCACTCCTGCCCTCGCCATCTTTACCCCTGCCCTACCTTGCTCTTGTGCCACTTCTGCCCTTGCCATCTTCACCCCTGTCCTACCTTGCTCTTGTGCCACTCCTGCCCTCATTATCTTTACCCCTGCCCTCACCTTGCTCTTGTGCCACTCCTGCCCTCGCCATCTTTACCCCTGCCCTACCTTGTTCTTGTGCCACTCCTGACCTTGCCATCTTCATCCCTGCCCTACCTTGCTCTTGTGCCACTCCTGCCCTCACCATCTTTACCCCTGCCCTACCTTGCTCTTGTGCCACTCCTGCCCTTGCCATCTTCACCCCTGTCCTACCTTGCTCTTGTGCCACTCCTGCCCTCATTATCTTTACCCCTGCCCTCACCTTGCTCTTGTGCCACTCCTGCCCTCACCATCTTTACCCCTGCCCTACCTTGCTCTTGTGCCACTCCTGCCCTCACCATCTTTACCCCTGCCCTCACTTTGCTCTTGTGCCACTCCTGCCCTCACCATCTTTACCCCTGCCCTACCTTGCTCTTGTGCCACTCCTGTCCTCACCATCTTTACCAATGCCCTCACTTTGCTCTTGTGCCACTCCTGTCCTCGCCATCTACACCTCTGCCCTAACCTTGCTCTTGTGCCACTCCTGCTCTTGCAAGCTTTACCCCTTCAAAAGTAGCTCACTTATTAATACACTTTCATGAGATTCAAGTTGTCGTATCAAATCTATCATCTAATCTAACTGGATAATGTTTGCTCACTTTAAGGGCATTGTATTGGACAAACAAAGGTACATACAGTTCACAGAAAGATGATGTGGGAGAAAATGACTTCAATCAAAGGCTAATAAAGCAGCATTACAGATGGAGATATTATATAGTACTAGACATTCAGTAAACTAAAAATGCATACAAACAGTTCAATGAAGAGCAAAATATCTACAAAATGTCATTTTACAAGGTAATACTTTAAAGCCCTGAACTGTTACTACATCAGTTTTGCTATATGTTAGCCTGAATTCTTTCTTTAACTATTAGGTCTGCTTTTAGCATGCACAAAAATACTCTGCTGGGATGAAGATATATTTTGCCCTCATAATTGAAGCTGTGCTTTCAGGGTGCCTGAATATAACTGGCACCTTTTCATCAGACAGCACAGCAATTAACATTTCATGGCATTGTCAGCCTATTATTATTGATAGCTGAGGACTTGTCTGATGTAGTTGTCTATTTTCATTTCCTCTCGCAGGTATCTGAAAAGGTGAAGGGGATGTGTCCATCTGCAGACAGGGCTATCATTTATTTCACCACTAAGTTATTTTCTCTTTCACTTTGATGATTTTTAAAAAACGATTGTCATAAAATTGTCTCAACTGACTAGGAAATAAATTGACGGATAACTAAATTTCTAAATATACAGTATGTTCTAAGAAAGATTTTTTAAAAAAATCAACTGATTAATAAAGAAATGTATTGACTGCTTTTGCTGCTATATGGAGCTATAAGTAGAGATGGCTCGAACTTAAGATTTTGGGTTCACGAACTGCAAACTTGAACTTCTGCAAAAGTTTGAGTTTGCGCGATTTGGGCGAACCGCCATAGACTTCAATGGACAGGCTAATTTTAAAGCATACAGGGAGTATTTCTGGCCACAGAAGTGATGGAAAAGTTGTTTCAAGGAGTCTAACACCTGGAGGGTGCATGGTGGAGTTGGATACAAGTTCCTTGGAAAATTACATATTTGACGCAGAGTAGGTTTACAATCCCTAAAGGGCAGAAATCACATTGCATTGCTAAATTGGAGGCATAAAGTACTTTAAAAAATCTTGCGTGTATATACATCGATCAGGTAGTGTAAGTAGTGTACTACTTCACACTGACAGACCAAACTCACTGTGTAACGCAGCAACTGACTGTGGTCTGTATGCAGTGTAAGTGTATCCCACACAGATATCAATAACAGATACAGTTGCAAGCTAAGCACAGCTTATGATAGACAGTGTGCTGGCTTGCTTGCAATAGAGTTAGAAGTAGAACTACACAGTCCAGCAATGACTGTGGCCGGTCTGTATGCAGTGTGACCAGTGTCTCACACACAACCCCCCCCCAAACAAATAGAACAATATGAGCCCTCAAAAGGGCTTTTGATTTGGGGTGCTTTCAGCAATCAGCAATAAACAGAAGCGCCTAGCTAACTGTCCCTGTCTCTGCAGCAATGTCTCTCCCTTCCACTCACTACAGCAGCAGCACCAGACTGAGAACATCGCCAGCGATGCTGCATTTTTATAGGGGTCCGTGGGTGAGTGCAGCCTGATTGTCTGCCATGTGTCTCCAGACTGTGATGTAGGGGGGCAAAGTTTAGCCCAATGACGAGGTATAGGGGGCGGATCGAACCGCCCTATCTGTTAGCTACTCGCCGCGAACAACTGATATTCCCTGAGAACTGTTCGCAGGCGAACCGTTCGGGCCATCTCTAGCTATAAGACAAAAGAATCCCATTGTTTATAAATTGCAGCACAAATCCATGTCTTTTCTAAGCCTCCCTCCAGCCTTTTTTCCTGCTAACAACTAAAAACTCATACACCCACTATAAGATAATTGGCTGAGGCAGTAGTTCAGCATCATATTGGCCAAGGATCTAGCGTGAGTACAGATGTCCTATCCCATGACATAATTTAGAGAAAATTTGGTTAGAATAAAACCCCTCTGGTTTGGTAGGACAAGCTGGATACCAGAACTTGTGTTTTTAAATGTTTATTTAATCTCCCTGGCGGTAAGCCCGAGCTTAGCTCGGGCTATGCCGCACAGGAGGATTTTTCAGGCCCTGCTGGGCCGATGTACTTACTTTTTTTTTTGCAACACGCAGCTAGCACTTTGCTAGTTGCGTGTGCATTCCGATCGCCACCGCTCCGCGCTTGATCGCCGCTGTTCGCCTCGCCGCGCCGCCCCCCCCCCCCCCCAGACCCCGTGCGCTGCCTGGCCAATCAGTGCCAGGCAGCGCTGAGGGGTAGATCGGGACTCCCTTAGACGTCACGACGTCCATGATGTCGGTGACGTTATCCCGCCCGGGGGAAGCCCTTCAGGAAATCCCGTTCTTTCCTAGGCTCGCTACATGATATAAAAAAAAAATATTTAAAAAATAGTGTTGCGCTGTCCCCTGGCGGTTCCTAATAGACCGCCAGGGAGGTTAATAAACTACATTCATTTACATAAGCTTAAAAAACATGATGTGTTTCGCAAGGCCTTGCTTCTTCAGAGGAAAAATAGCAAATGCATATAAAACAATTTACTTGCATGACATTTATATTCCCGTGCCCCTATTCCGATAGGAGCTTTCTGACCAATCCAGACAGAGAGGAGCACTGGTAATGCTATGAGAGGTGGGATTGTCACTATTAGTGATGCTCGGATACCCCTTTTTATTATTCGAGTTTGGTCGAATTTGAATAGTAAATTATTCGAATTCGGTCGAATATTCGAGTCGAATATTTTTTACTATTCGATTCGACCTCGGACTTCGAGCTCACTATTCGAGTCGGTATTCGAGCTCATTATTCGAGCTGACTATTCGAATTGGCCTTAAATAGCGTCCAACACTTGTTTTGAGGGTGAATGATGCAAGAAACATCTTTTTTCCCAAGTAACACCAGCAAGTGATTATGTGGGGATGTTCCTTTAAAAAAAAAGGTGGAAAGAGAAGAGAAGTTGTGTCCAAAATTCTGTTCAGTAGTGTATATACTTCTTCTTCTTCTTCTTCTTCTTTATCTTCTATATCTTCTTCTTCTTCTATATCTTCTTCTTCTTCTATATCTTCTTCTTCTTCTTCTTCATTTTCTTCTTCTTCTTCTTCTTCATTTTCTTCTTCTTCTTCTATATCTTCTTCTTCTTCTTCTTCTTCTTCTTCTTCTTCATTTTCTTCTTCTTCTTCTATATCTTCTTCTTCTATATCTTCTTCTTCTTCTATATCTTCTTCTTATTATTATTATTATTCATCTTCTTCTTCTTCTTCATCTTCTTCTTCTTCATCTTCTTCTTCTTCATCTTCTTCTTCATCTTCTTCTTCTTCATCTTCTTCATCTTTATCTTCTTCATCTTCTTCATCTTCATCTTCTTCATCTTCTTCATCTTCATCTTCTTCATCATCTTCTTCTTCATCGTCTTCTTCTTCTTCTTCTTCTTCATCTTCTTCATCTTCTTCTTCTTCATCTTCTTCATCTTCATCTTCTTCATCATCTTCTTCTTCATCGTCTTCTTCTTCATCTTCATCTTCTTCATCTTCATTTTCTTCTTCATCTTCTTCATCTTCTTCTTCTTCATCTTCTTCTTCTATATCTTCTTTTTCTATATCTTCTTTTTCTATATCCTCTTCTTATTATTATTTTTCTATTTCGTCTTCTTCTTTTTCTATATCTTCTTCTTCTTCTATATCGTCTTCTTCTTCTTCACTTATTTCTCTTTTATATATATTTTTTTTAAAGAAATGCAGCTATTTTTGAGCGTAATAAATAGCTGGTGGCGCACGCATGTTGGAAGCGCCATTGTATGTGCTCCCTGGCAGTGGAAACACACAGACAGCAGGAGGTAAATTCAGCAGCAGGAGGAGGAGGATGAGTGTGTGGCAGCAGGCAGTCAGGTAGGTAGGCAGCGTGACATAATAGCCCTGGTACCTAGCGTTGATACCAGGGCTGTAAATAAACACAACAGGAGGTCTCAGACAGCGGTCGTGCAGCCCACATCATGTCCAATACACAACTGGGACAACACAGTTTTCAATCCGGGCACCTCAGAAAAATTAAACCTTTTTTTTTTTTTTTAATGGTTTACTTTTTTTTTTTACAGCAAATTACACAGATATAGCTATTGTTGGACGTAATAGCTGGTGGCAGAGTGGCAGCAGAAGGTAATTCTGTGTACCCTGGCAGTGGGAAACACAGACAGACAGCAGCAGCAGCAGGAGGAATGGAGGAGTATTGAGAGTAGCTATTGTTGGACGTAATAGCTGGTGGCAGAGTGGCAGCAGAAGGTAATTCTGTGTACCCTGGCAGTGGGAAACACAGACAGACAGCAGCAGCAGCAGGAGGAATGGAGGAGTAATGAGAGTAGCTATTGTTGGACGTAATAATAGCTGGTGGCAGAGTGGCAGCAGCAGAAGGTAAAATCTGTGTACCCTTGGCAGTGGGAAACACAGACAGGCAGCAGCAGCAGCAGGAGGAATGGAGGAGACTGTAGTGTGAGTGTGGCAGCAGGTAGGTAGGCAGCGTGACATAATAGCCCTGGTACCTAGCGTTGATACCAGGGCTGTAAATAAACACAATAGGAGGTCCCAGACAGCGGTCGTGCAGCCCACATCGTGTCCAATACACAACTGGGACAACACAGTTTTCAACCCGGGCACCTCAGAAAAATTAAACCTTTTTTTTTTTTTTAATGGTTTACTTTTTTTTTTTTTTTTTACAGCAAATTACACAGATATAGCTATTGTTGGACGTAATAGCTGGTGGCAGAGTGGCAGCAGAAGGTAATTCTGTGTACCCTGGCAGTGGGAAACACAGACAGACAGCAGCAGCAGCAGGAGGAATGGAGGAGTAATGAGAGTAGCTATTGTTGGACGTAATAGCTGGTTGCAGAGCGGCAGCAGAAGGTAAATCTGTGTACCCTTGGCAGTGGGAAACACAGACAGGCAGCAGCAGCAGCAGGAGGAATTGAGGAGTAATGAGAGTAGCTATTGTTGGACGTAATAGCTGGTGGCAGAGCGGCAGCAGAAGGTAAATCTGTGTACCCTTGGCAGTGGGAAACACAGACAGACAGCAGCAGCAGCAGGAGGAATGGAGGAGGAATGAGAGTAGCTATTGTTGGACGTACTAGCTGGTGGCAGAGCGGCAGCAGAAGGTAAATCTGTGTACCCTTGGCAGTGGGAAACACAGACAGGCAGCAGCAGCAGCAGGCGGAATGGAGGAGAGACTGTAGTGTGAGTGTGGCAGCAGGTAGGTAGGCAGCGTGACATAATAGCCCTGGTACCTAGCGTTGATACCAGGGCTGTAAATAAACACAACAGGAGGTCCCAGACAGCGGTCGTGCAGCCCACATCGTGTCCAATACACAACTGGGACAACACAGTTTTCAACCCGGGCACCTCAGAAAAATTAAACCTTTTTTTTTTTTCTAATGGTTTACTTTTTTTTTTTTTTTACAGCAAATTACACAGATATAGCTATTGTTGGACGTAATAGCTGGTGGCAGAGCAGCAGCAGAAGGTAAATCTGTGTACCCTGGCAGTGGGAAACACAGATAGACATACAGCAGAAGGGCAGTACACAGCAGCCCACTGTAGATGTAAAATGTGTGGCTGCAGGCGACGTAATAGTCAAAGTGAACCAGGCTGGCTTAGTGAGCAGGAGCCAGGAGGTGGTAAAGGGTGGTAAGGCACATTAACGATTGTTCTTCCGGCAGCCAGTTCATGTCCCCCTCTCGCCGACAACAGGGGCCAGGAACTCGCCTTCCACCCACGCCTGGTTCATCTTGAGAAACGTCAGTCTGTCCACAGACTTGTGAGACAGACGTGAGTGTTTCTCGGTGACCACGCCACCAGCTGCACTGAAGCAGCGCTCGGACAGCACGCTGGAAGGGGGGCAGGACAGCACTTCCAGGGCGTACTGCGCCAGCTCGCTCCAGATCTCCAGGCGCTTGACCCAATACTCCATGGGATCAACAGGGGCATCGCTGTCAAGCCCGCTGTAGGACCCCATGTAGTCAGCCACCATTCGGGTCAGGCGCTGGCTGTGACCGGAGGAGGATGCTGCTGCATGCACCTCCTCTCTAGTCACTGCTGCCGGAGCCTCTACAGTCCTGTAGAGCTCGTTGCTGAGAGACAGCAGGTCTGTGGGGCGCTTGCTGCTGGATGCAGGCACCTGCTGCTGCCTCTGTGCTGGCTGGACAGTGGGGGTGGAAGGCTGGGGGAAGGCTTCCTCCAAGCGCTCAACAAGGGCCTGCTGCAAGCTCCTTATTTGTGGCGCTGGGTCTCCTCCTGCAGGCGGCAGGAACTGGCTCAACTTCCCCTTGAGGCGTGGGTCCAACATCATGCTGATCCAGATGTCCTCCCTCTGCTTCATCTGGATCACCCTGGGGTCCTTGCGCAGGCACGTCAGCATGTGCGCTGCCATTGGGAAGAGGCGGGCCACGTGTGCTGGCACATCGACGGCAGTGCTGTCCTCATCCTCCTCCTCTGCCACCTCATCCTCTCTCCACCCCCGCACCAACTCAGCTGCGCTGTGCTGATCCCCCTCATCAGCAGCAAGGTCAGGGACCTCCACTAAGTCCTCCTCCTCCTCCCCCTCAGAGGTGGACTGTGCAGCTGCTTGCCGCTCCTGCTGGTCCAAGGCTGCCGCTCCCTGTTCCAGCAAAGCATCGAGGGCCCTGTTCAGCAGACAAACCAGGGGCACCCACTCGCAGACCATAGCATGGTCCCTGCTCACCATGTTAGTGGCCTGCAGAAAGGGAGCCAGCACTAAGCACACCTGCTGCATGTGCCTCCAGTCATCATCGGGGTCGATGGACGGGATGTTGCTGGTCTTGTCCCTTCTCTGAGCGGCGGAAACAGCGGCCTGGGCAAGGTACTGGTTGACAGCGTGCTTCTGTTCAACCAGACGCTCCAACATCGCCAGGGTGGAGTTCCAGCGAGTTAGAATGTCAAGGATCAGCCGATGGCGTGGCAGTTCCAGCTCCTTTTGCACGTCTTCCAGGCTCGCACAGGCTGCAGCCGAGCACCGGAAGTGACGCACAACGTTCCTTGCCGTTTCCAGCAGTTCGCCCATCCCCTGGTAGGTGCGCAAGAACTTCTGCACCACCAGGTTCAGCACGTGGGCAAGACAGGGGATGTGGGTCAGGTTTCCCCTGTCAATTGCGGCAACCAGATTGGCCCCATTGTCGGCCACCACCTCTCCGACTCTGAGGCCTCTAGGGGTCAGCCAAATCCTCTCCTGCTCCTGGAGTTTGGCCAACACATGGGTTGCCGTCAATTTGGTCTTCCCAAGGCTGACCAACTGCAGCAGCGCTTGGCAGTGGCGGGCCTTCACGCTGCTGCTGAGGCGGGGGGTTTGGCCAGGTGTGCCGGAGGATGGCAGAGGATCGGAGGAACCTGCTGCAGTTCCCCTGACCCTGCGGGGTGGCACCACCCACTGTGTTGCTGCTGCTGCTGTGCCCGCTGCTGCTCTCCCATCCTCACCCCCTTCCACCAAGCTGACCCAGTGGACAGTGAAGGACAGGTAGCGGCCTGTCCCGAAGCGGCTGCTCCAGGAGTCCATGGTGACGTGGACCCTTTCACCAACCGCGTGCTCCAGCCCTCGCTCCACATTGGCCATCAGAAAGCGGTGCAGTGCAGGAATGGCCTTGCGGGCGAAAAAGTGTCTGCTGGGGAGCTGCCAGTCTGGGGCTGCACAAGCAAGCAGCGCACGCATGTCGCTTCCCTCCTGCACGAGCGTGTACAGCAGGAGTTGGGAGCACACGGCCCGTGCCAGCAAGCCGTTCAGCAGACGCACGCGACGGCTGCTGGGAGGCAGAGCCCTAACCACCCCCTGGAAGGACTCGCTCAAAAGGCTCTGGCGTGGCCTTTTGCTGGCACGGGAATCAGCAGACACAGCAGAGGAGGCCACTGAGGACTGTCTGCCAGAACAGGCCTCAGTGTCGGCGGCAGGAGTTGCAGAGGGGGGAGGAGCAGTGCGTTTCCGCACTCCTGCTGGTGCTGCTGGAGGAGCAGGAGGGCGGGTGGCTGCTGTTGCTGCTGCTGCTGCTGAAGGCTGTGCAGTGATGGGTGTGGTGCCACTGCCAGCACCAGATGCCTTCAGCCTCTGGAACTCCTCATGCTGGTGGAAATGTTTCGCAGCAAGGTGGTTGATGAGCGAGCTGGTGCTGAACTTTGAGGGGTCTGCACCTCTGCTCAACTTCCGCTGACAGTGGTTGCAAGTGGCGTACTTGCTGTACACTGTGGGCATGGTGAAAAATCGC
Source organism: Hyperolius riggenbachi (assembly GCF_040937935.1). NCBI lineage: Eukaryota > Metazoa > Chordata > Amphibia > Anura > Hyperoliidae > Hyperolius > Hyperolius riggenbachi. The sequence continues at coordinate 221,677,450 of NC_090652.1, read as the reverse complement.
CAGATTGGTGACAAAAACAACCCCCTACGGCCTGGAGCCGCTGCTGCCTGTCTCCCTGTGGTGGTTGGGGGGGGGGGCTTGGGTGCGGCTGGTGGTGGTACTGGCAGATGCTGCTGCTGCTGCTGCTGAGCCTGAGACACCAGCAGGCTGTGGGACCTGCCTACTGCTGCCAATGCTTGCAATGATGCGCCTCCTTGCAAGGCCCACAAGCGCATCCTCCTCCTCCTCCTCAGAGCTGCTGATGATGACATCCCCAGGTGCTGGTGGTGGCGGCACCCAGTCTTTGTCTGTCACCACATCATCATCATCATCATCCTCCCCCTCCTGAAACATGTCCTGCTGGGATGATGACCCCCCAAACTCCTCTCCTGATGCATGGATGGGCTGCTTGACTGTCGCCACAGTCTTGCTGTCCAATCCCTCATCCCCCAAAGTGCCCATCAGCATCTCCTCCTCCAAATCGCCAACAACAGCAGACAATACCCTGATGGTGCCTGGGGTAAAAATACTGCTGAATGACAGGTCGCCAACTTGTAACGGTGAACTGGCCTCCTCCCCAGGCCCTGCTGGGCGGCTGCTGCGAACAGGGGTGGTGGTGAGGGTGGAGGCCTCGGATGCAGAGCTGATGGCGGGCTGCTCATCCTCCGTCATCAGTTGCACCACAGTGGCTGCATCCTTTTCCTCAATGGGACGTTTCCGACCCGGCTGGAGGAAAATAGGAGCAGGTACTACACGCTGCTGCTGCTGCTGCTGCTGTGTCTCTGCAGCGTGAGTTGCTCCTGCTGGGCGGCGCCCAAGGCGTCCACGGCCAGTGGCTATAGGAGGAATGTTAGCCACTGACGCAGCTGCTGCTGCTGCGGAACTGTGCATGGTGGCGCGGCCGCGGCTTGCCACAATGCTGCTCCCTCTCCTCTTGATTCCCTTGCTGCCCTTCCCCTTGCCCAAACCGCGCTGGCTGCCACTTCCAGACATCTTTGATGTTTTGGGCATAAACAAAAAAGTTTTTTAAAAGGGTTAGTGAAAAAGTGGGGTACTTTAATGGAGTGGGTTGGTGGGTGAGGTGACACTAATCACTAAGTGATTAGATCGCTAAGTGATTACTAGTACAGTACTAATACAAAATACAATAATTCAGTAATCAGTATAAGTGTGAACAGTGAACAGTGAGTGTGTCCCCTAGTACACTAACTAGAAAATACAATAATCAGTAGTAATCAGATTAAGTAGAAGGAAATAGAGTGTGTGTGTGTACTGAGTGCACGCACACACACACGCAGGAGCTAGCCTATGAACAGTGACTGAGTGTCCCTAGTAGTAAGTAGTAAGTAAGTGTACAACTAGAAATTACAATAATCAATAGTAATCAGAAGGAAATACAGTGTGTGTACTGTGCACGCACACACGCAGGAGCTATGAACAAACAGTGACAGTGAGTGTCCTAGTACAGTTACTACAAAATACAATCACTCAGTAGTAAAGGTAGGACAGCAGAAACACTGGTATAATAAACTAACAGAGGACAGGAGGACAGCTGCCCACACAGGCAAGGCCCTGAGGCCTAAAGCAGTGTGAGCTTGCCTGCAGCAGCTGTGTCTGTCTCTATGTAACACACAAGCTACTAACTAAAATACAATGTCTATCTAACTAACAACAATATAGGTGTGTATAGGAGGTGTATGTGAGCAAAAACGCTAGGTAGTTGACCACAATAAAGCTCTTGCTTGCCAAGCCAAAGGAGCAGATCTCTCTCTGTACAAAGTCAGGCAAGGACGGAAAAACGGAACATGGCGGCCGCTATTTATAGGGTAGGGGCTGGCCAGGGTCCCCCTCTGTGATTGGCTGCCGTCAGAGGGCCTGGGAGCCCTCTGATTGGCTCTAAGGACATCAATCTGTGCTATGACGCTATTCGAGCTCGGTATTCGAGCTCGAATAGCGCTGTTAGCTCGAATAGCTCGAATAGTGAATGGGCTATTCGAGTTCACTCGAATAGCCCATTCGAGTAGCTGCGGCTATTCGAGCTCGGTATTCGAGCTTGAATAGCTGAAAAAAGAGCTCGAATATTCGAGCTACTCGAATATTCGAGCTCTGCTGTGCACCACTGGTCACTATATATAATTCATTCAAGACCCGATAATGATGGGGGAGTTCTTAGGAGTGACATGGCCTAAGGGCAGTTTATGCCCTTCTTTTTGCCTATTTTTAACCCCCCTTTTTTTGCCCCAATATGTTCACCTAAACATGTCACTAATTAATATGACTCTAGCACCATGTAACCGCTGTCCCAGGTGGTGTTAGTATTATTATTTTTATCTTTCCCCATGTGTTCATACTTTTCTGTATCCTCCACTCCTATAGCCTTGTCTTTAATGGTGGTATCTCTAATGCAAAACCTTATACCCCATGGCCATCTCTTATAACTTTCACGTTATAAGGACGGGAAAAATAGGGTCAATCATTCCTTCACATGTTTCCACCCTATATTGGGACACTCAGCGATATGTTATGTATGTATGTATGTATGTATGTATATATATATATATATATATATATGTATATATATATATATGTATATATATATATATGTATATATACATATATATATATATATATATATATATATATATGTATATATGTATGTATATATGTGTATATAATTTTTTTTTTGCCTCAAGTATTTAACACACAAATATTATCCCTATTTTTTCATCCTTTTTATCATCTGTACAAATTTAATTGCCAATTTTTTATTTATTTTTTTATTTTTATTTTTTTATTGATTTGTGTTCTTTCATTGATATATTACCATCCTGTTTTACATTGTTATGGCTTTTGATCTAGCAAACGTATAAACTTAGTATATATAGTTATTGTCCCTATCTTTTATACTTATTGTTGTTATTATAATTTCATCAACTTTTATTGTCTGTACATATGTTGATACCCCTATGTATATGTCTGGATACTCCACTTAGCTCATGTGCCACCTGTGGATTTAGTCCCTACTTTTGTTACATAACCATTATCCTGATTTTTGATATATGATCATTGCTATATCATCGTTTTGTGATTTTTTTTTGTATGTTTGATATTTGCGGCAATCTTATAGCAATACCCTCTGTCCTTTGTTCACAGTGTTTGTTGTCCCCGTTTTATTGCCTGAAGAAGTGGGTCTGTTCCCACGAAACGCGTTGCAGATTTTGGGGTACTATTGAATAAATGTATTCGTTTGATTTGATGACAGACCTTGGTGTCTAATTATTGAGGGGAAGTCCACCACTTTCCCTCTCGGCAATTTTTAACAATTTTATATTAATTTTATTCTGCTGGCGCCTCTGATCACCTACCAGTATGGCCTAAGGGCAGGTAGTTAATACATAAAATGTAACCAAAAGGTGTAAACTTGATGCATTTCGCAAGGCCCGCCCTTGCTTCTTCAGAGGACAAATAGCAAATGCATATAAAACAATTTACTTGCATGACATTTATATTGCCGTCCTCCTATTCCGATAGGAGCTTTCTGACCATTCCGGACAGAGAGGAGCAGTGGTCATGCTAGTGACGTGGATGAGCGTTGGGATTGTCACAGTATATTCATTCAAGACCCGATAATGATGGGGGTGTTCTTAGGAGTGACGTGGCCTTGGCCTAGGGGCAGGTAATTAATACATAAAATGTAACCAAAAGGTGTATCAATTAGAACAGGCTCACTAACTGTGAGCTGATAGGTAACAAATGCAATGAGGATCGATGTGGGCTGATGACATGACAGATCTCTAAATAACACTGATGATGAATGAGTAATGCACAAGCGTAAGTTTAAAACACTGTACAATCAGGACATTTAGCAAGTGCAAATACATACATAGTTGACGTGAGGTTATATGTAGAGTTGGGCCGAACGGTTCGCCTGCGAACGGTTCCATGCGAACTTCAGTGGTTCGCGTTCGCGTCCCGCAGGCGAACCTTTGCGGAAGTTCGGTTCGCCCCATAATGCACATGGACGGTCAACTTTGACCCTCTACATCACAGTCAGCAGGCCCAGTGTAGCCAATTAGGCTACACTAGCCCCTGGAGCCCCACCCCCCCTTATATAAGGCAGGCAGCGGCGGCCATTACGGTCACTCGTGTGCTGCCTGCGTTAGTGAGAGTAGGGCGAGCTGCTGCAGACTGTCTCTCAGGGAAAGATTAGTGCAGCTTAACTTGTTCCTGTCTGGCTGCATACCTGTTCTGTGAACCCACCACTGCATACCTGTGCTGTGAACCCACCACTGCATACCTGTGCTGTGAACCCACCACTGCATACCTGTGCTGTGAACCCACCACTGCATACCTGTTCTGTGAACCCACCACTGCATACCTGTGCTGTGAACCCACCACTGCATACCTGTGCTGTGAACCCACCACTGCATACCTGTTCTGTGAACCCACCACTGCATACCTGTTCAGTGAACCCACCACTGCATACCTGTGCTGTGAACCCACCACTGCATACCTGTTTTGTGAACCCACCGCTGCATACCTGTGCTGTGAACCCACCACTGCATACCTGTGCTGTGAACCCACCACTGCATACCTGTGCTGTGAACCCACCACTGCATACCTGTTGTGTTCAGTGAACCCGCCACTGCATACCTGTTCTGTTCAGTGGACCCGCCACTGTATACCTGTTTAGTGACCCCGCCACTGCATACCTGTTGTGTTCAGTGAACCTGCCACCCTGCCACTGCATACCTGTTCTGTGAACCCGCCACTGTATACCTGTTCTGTTCAGTGAACCCGCCACTGCATACCTGTTCTGTTCAGTGGACCCGCCACTGCATACCTGTGCTGTGAACCCACCACTGCATACCTGTTCTGTGAACCCACCACTGCATACCTGTTCAGTGAACCCACCACTGCATACCTGTTGTGTTCAGTGAACCCGCCACTGCATACCTGTTCTGTTCAGTGGACCCGCCACTGTATACCTGTTTAGTGACCCCGCCACTGCATACCTGTTGTGTTCAGTGAACCTGCCACCCTGCCACTGCATACCTGTTCTGTGAACCCGCCACTGTATACCTGTTCTGTTCAGTGAACCCGCCACTGCATACCTGTTCTGTTCAGTGGACCCGCCACTGTATACCTGTTTAGTGACCCCGCCACTGCATACCTGTTGTGTTCAGTGAACCTGCCACTGTATACCTGTACTGTTCAGTGAACCCGCCACTGCATACCTGTTCTGTGAACCCACCACTGCATACCTGTTCAGTGATCCCACCACTGCATACCTGTTCAGTCCCCGCACACACAGCATCTCTGCCTGCACACCGTGTGACTGGCTGCCTGGCCTGCCCCAAGAAGACTAAGTCGCTCCCAGTCCCTCCACACAGCATGTCTGCCTGCAGGCCGCTTGACTACCTTCTCCGCCACCACCAACAGGGTCCGGGACTCCAGGCGGATTGCTGAATTTTTTAGGCCGCTGCTAGCAGCGGCCGCTGTAATAATTTTTCTGGTGCGTGTACATGACTGCCTAATTTTTCTGGCTACACTGCGGGCAGCTGCAACAACAAAAGAAAAGGCATGTACATGCGCCCATTCCCCTTCGTGATCATTACCTTGCCGTGGTGAAGGGGCTTGCGTATCACAATGAAGCAATGACCGGCGCCTAGATGAGTGTCTCGGGGGGCACACAAAAGATAATAAGGTTGTTGCTTCATTGTGGTCAGACCAAATTTGATCAGCTGGACAGTCACTGTTCTGTCATTCAGCTACATCAGCCAGGCGACCATATGGGCTGTAAAGCCACCAAAACCTGCACTCTCGCCATGGTGCGCACCAGTCCAGCACGGCCGTCACTACACAAACAGCTGTTCGCGGTGCGTTACACGGTGAGTTTGGTGTGTCAGTGTGAAGCAGTACCTTAATTACACTACCTGATTGATGTATACACATGCAAGATGTTTTAAAGCACTTTAGGCCTGTCATTTAGCATTCAATGTGATTTCTGCCCTTAAAACGCTGCTTTGCGTCAAATCCAGATTTTTCCCGGGGACTTTTGGCATGTATCCCACTCCGCCATGCCCCCCTCCAGGTGTTAGACCCCTTGAAACATCTTTTCCATCACTTTTGTGGCCAGCATAATTATTTTTTTTTTTCAAAGTTCGCATCCCCATTGAAGTCTATTGCGGTTCACGAACTTTAACGCGAACCGAACCTTCCGCGGAAGTTCGCGAACCGGGTTCGCGAACCTAAAATCGGAGGTTTGGCCCAACTCTAGTTATATGATAAAATACTGTAGAACAAACAACACAAGGAGGAGATCCCTGCCCTTGCAAGCTTACAATCTAGATGGTGTTCTATGGTCATATTATGTCTTTAATAGCATTCTTATTTTTTCCAGATAACAGAGCTAGTACAGATTTATTCCTCACAAATTCAATATTGTACTGAATTCCTGTTATGCATGCAGAATTTTGAAGCGGCGTAAGGGCTCCTCCACTAGCCCTGTGAATAGGAAATATAAAGCTCATGTTACAGTGGGATTGTCAGACAAATTCCATTTACCCACTTCTTTGTGTTTATTATGCAGTCTACATGCAGTCTGCATTGCTAGCGTTCCAATAAAATCATAAATGTTTCTGCTGCAATGAATCTTGTCTTAGTCAGTCTGGCTCTATTCTGGTACATTGTCGAGGTGAAGGAAACTTGTTATCTCTTCTCCCACATTCCTTCTCCTCACTGATTGGCTGAGGCCAGTTCAGTGTGACATGAAAGTACTATGAAGGGAAATACAATTCACCCCTCTGCAGAAGCTGCTGAAATACAATGCTGCTCTCACATGTGTTTACAAAGCAAGCTAGATATGACAGTGCAGTTTCTGGGATAAAAAAGAGTAAAGGAGGAAATCACATCAGGATTGGCTTCAGTCAGAGGCAGTAAAGATGGAAAATGCCTGGAACAGTTTTCTCTTTATTTATTATATGAAAATCACTGAAATCAAAACGAAACGTGGACAGTACAATGACAGTACAATACATATGTTATGTAAGTAGAACAAGTATTTATCTACTTATATATGTGCTTACTTCCTGGGGTAGTATGACTGTCCCTGCTGCTTTAATGTACTGTGAGATAATGTAGTGCTAATACCTTGCAGGCCAATGGCCTGAGGGCAGAGCCAAAAAATAGCAGTTGTCCCCCCTTCCTAACCTGGGTCCCCTGTCCCCGCTCCCCTTCCAGCTATTTGTGCAAATGTTGTTATTTAATGTAATGTATGCAGCGAGCGGGGAAGCTTACCTTCCTTCCTTCCTCCGCATTGCAGGAAGTCAAGCGGCGAGTGGTGGAATGCAAGGTAAGCTTCCCCGGAGGAGTGGGGATTGGAGGGGTCATGGGGGACCCAGGTGGGTGAGGGAAGGAGGGGGGACGATGACCCCCTTCCCCGCTGCCCGCTGTCCCCCTGCCCATCCTAGCTGCTTAGAGGGAGATTTTTATTTGGTGTTTTATATGTGTATTATATGTCACGGGAGTGTTGTAATAAAGAAATGCTATTAGGGTGTTTTCATGAAAGATTAGTCAAATTTATGTGTGCAGACACAACAGCTAGGGATGAGCGAGCGAGAATCTTACACCTCATCTCACGGCGAACTAGACCCTTCTTGCTTGCTGTAGATGTCCAAGATAATGGAAGAAATTCATGTTAATTTTCACCTTTACACATTTCCGCTAATTCACCGATAATTTTTGGGGTGAAATTGCATTAAAAAATGCTGCTGAGAGATAGCAGTAATCTTAACAATTGCAAAGCCTCCACTGATATATTATGGCCTGGTTCTCTCTGGCATTACAATCGGTCCACTTTTTGGAACTAAACGGACCAGATCCTAACAGATGTCAACAGATCCTATGTTAATCAATTGGTTCCATTCACATTGCTCTGTAAAGGTGGCCACTAACGGTCCAATCACTAACGAAAAATCGTTAGAGCGATCAGAAATTCTGATCGAATTGGTTGTAAATGATAGTCTTCCGATTGGGTTTTCATCAAACTAAAATTTGGATTTTCTTGTTGGTTGTGGTAGGTCGGAAGCAAAGATGGGTTTATTGATGGAATAGTGAACGATTTCACTTCCGATCAGAATTTCTGATCGCTCTAACGATTTTTCACTAGAAATCGGATCGCTAGTGGCCACCTTTAGAATGGATTTATTCGGCCCGTTCCGCCACAAGTGTGGGGTGGGAGCAATTTTTCCAGATTGACAGAAGCGTTGCATTGATTGGGGGAGAGGGAAGTTGGCATAGCTCAGGCTGCGGAGCTCCATGTGTTCCAGTTTACGCATTCTGGGTTTACCAGCCTGCATGGGTGACAAGGGGTTAACTGCTATGTTGGCTCACTGTAGTGGTCCTTTGAACAGTTGAAATTTGACAGTTGGAAAATGACAGTTTAAAAAAGACATTTAGAAAATGGCAGTTGAAAACAGTATAAAAATGGCAGTTGAAATTTGGCAGTTGAAAAATGACAGTTGAAAAATGGCAGTTGAAAAACAACAGTTTAAATTAGGCAGTTGAAAAACAGTTGACCTGTCATTTTTCATCTGCCATTTTCCAACTGCCATTTTCCAACTGTTGTTTTCCAACTGCCGTTTTCCAACTGCCGTTTTCCAACTGCCATTTTCCAACTGTCATTTTCCAACTGTCATTTTTCAACTGTCATTTTTCAACTGCCATTTTCCAACTGTCATTTTTCAACTGCCATTTTCCAACTGTCATTTTTCAACTGACATTTTCCAACTGTCAAATTTCAACTGTCATTTTCCAACTGCCATTTCTCAACTGTCATTTTTCAACTGCCAAATTTCAACTGCCATTTTCGAACTGACATTTTCGAACTGCCATTTTTCAACTGTTATTTTCCAACTGTCATTTTCCAACGGCCAATTTTCAACTGCAATTTCCCAACTGTCATTTTTCAACGGCCGATTTTCCAACGGCCATTTTCCAACTGCCATTTTTCAACTGTTATTTTTCAGCTGCCAAATTTCAACTGTTGTTTTTAACTGTCATTCTCCAACTGCCAAATTTTCTGCTGAAATTTTGCCCAAATTGCGTGTATTTTCTGCTGAAATGTTGCCCAAATTGCATGTATTTTCTGCTAAAAATGTTGCCCAAATTGCGTTTGCTTTCTGCTGAAATGTTGCCCAAATTGCGTTTATTTTCTGCTGAAATGTTGCCCAAATTGCGTTTATTTTCTGCTGAAATATTGCCCAAATTGCGTTTGTTTTCTGCTGAAATGTTGCCCAAATTGCGTTTGTTTTCTGCTGAAATGTTGCCCAAATTGCGTTTATTTTCTGGTGTCTGGGGTAACTGTTGCTGCATTTATTATGTAATGGTCATAGTTGGCTATATTTGCAGCTTTGGGGTTATGGTTACGATCCGCCCATACAATGTCATGGCCACGCCATTTATCGGCGCGCTATGTGCGCCGCAAACACCCCCCATGGCCATTTTTTACCGCGACCGCCCCACCAGTCCCCCCGTCCCAGGTTCGACCCAGTAAAATCTGGTCACTGTACTTTAACAATGGCCGTTCAGCAAGTGCTTTTGAAAACAAACGAAACCCTGAAACTCCATTGTGAGGAGATGGACTAGTCCAAAACTCTTTCTGTCAGATTTTAAAGTGAACGTAAACTCAGAGCTTCCTCTCTGCTCTAAGGAAATAAGTAACAGCATAATAATTTTAAAGAAAAACATTTCTTTGTTACAACTTACAGAAATCTTACAAAAACCCTGCAGTGTTTACTTTCTGGTGTCCTAGGAGCACAAAAGGGTTAACCGCCTGTGTCTACACATTAGCTCAAACTATGGCACAGAGTGGCACACCTGACAGGCCTAATTTACACTTGCTGTTTACTTGCTGATAAGGCATAATTAGACAGGCTAATCTCTGTAGACCAGGGCTTTGCACCTGTGGTACACGTATCACCGGTGGTACTTTGTTGTTGGCCAGGTGGTACACACCAGGTTTGCCTGCCACTTTTTTGTTCACCTGCCACTTGTCCTGGTTTTGTCCTGCCTCCACAAAGTTTGGCTCCCCCTCCCTCTCTCCTTGCTGTGCTGCTCTGCGGCATACTTCAGACCTCTGATCAGTGGGAAGAGACAGCCAGGCCAACGGTGCACAGTAATGGCGCAGATACAGAAAGTGACATCACTGCTCACTTTTTGTATTTGAAGTATACACGCCGTCACCATGCACCGTTTGCCTGGCTGTCTCTTCACTGCGGCTGGCTTACCGATGATCTGAGGTGTGAACTATTTCACAGGACAGGACAGCGAGAAATGAGCAAAGGGAGAGCCGAACTTTGTGGTGAGTCACTGCCTAGTTCTCAGATCTCTGGTGGTGGAGCCAGGCTACCTATAATTAAGCGGGGGTGGGGGAGGGGGAGGAACTTACAAGGCTACCTATATTGGCAATCTACCTCCAGATTGTCAATACTGACAATTTGTAGGCTTTTTCCACACCAATGCCTCCTACTTTTCCCATCCCATATGCTCTTTTTACAGTGTGCCTGTAAGAAAAAAGTTTTCCTGGGGGGTACTTACCTCAAGGAGGGGAAGACCTTTGTATCTTAATCACTTAAGCCCAACTGGACAAATATATTTGTCCAGTGTTGTTGTGGAGACTGCACCACCAGTTTGCTACTAAATGAGGCACATGTGATATCATTTTAACCGTGATGAGTTGAGGAATCCATTTTGGTGTGTCTAAAACCTGTGAACTACGTCACATAAACTCAATCAAATATAAAAGTCATTTTCAGAATTATGATCAAACTTGGGAAAGTTTTAGCAACACTACAAGAGACATATGTGGTATCATTTTAACCGTGATAAGTAGTAGAATAGAGTTTAAAGAGTTTTAGGGTTGAGGCGCATGTCTCCTATATTCTTTTTTGTCACAAACTGAATAAAAAGAAATTACATTTTTGCATATTCTGTACCAAAATAAAAGACTTGTAAAATGAAAACAAAGTGACAGAATATGAAAGAAACAACATATATTGTTACCTTAGGAACCTGGCTTTTTAAATATGTATGCCATAAGGGTATATTACTATTATTTTTCAAAATAAGGCCTTGTAATTGACATTGACAAGCTAGTTTCGTTTTTGCCGACAGGCCCGACAGGACTGGCCACGCGTAGCTTTCTCCGCATTCTTGACTGTAATTAGCGCTTTTGCGGGCCGCAACGCGTACAAAAATACGCGTTGCCGCATATCTATGCGTAGGTAATGCGGAAACGCGTATCTTTTGCCCGCAATAGCGCTAATTACAGTCAGGAATGCAGAGAAAGCTATGCGTGGCCAGTCCTGTCGGGCCTGATGGCAAAAACGAAACTAGCTAGCAGCGGGGGACCAGAGGATTAGTGAGTGGCTGCGAGGGCACAGGACTGCTGCAGGGGACTGGCAGAAGCCCCAGGTGAGTAAAACTCTTTTTTTCTGGCTTAAAGCGGACCCAAACCAAACATTTTTTTCAATTAAAAATATTTAGTTGCACCACTCTAACACATACAAAGATAAATAAACACTCCTTCAAACCTATGATAATTTCAGTGCATGCTTTTCACCCTTCTCTTTTTATATCTAGGGTTATACTGGGGGCAGCCATTAGCAATTCCTCCATTGCTGGACACCATCTACTCCACCAGTTTGCCAGAAAAATTCCGGCAATTTGAAAAGAAGGGAGGGGTTCCTCCAATAAATGTAAAATATTTTATATTTGTCATCATGCAGATGAAAAAAGGCTGCTATTTATTATTATAAATTAGAAAATAGGTTTTATTTCTAAAATCTTGTATTTTTAATTTGGGTCCACTTTAAGTGTGCCTTTAAAGAGGTTTCCCCTTTCCTCTTCAGTAGATGGGATCCAGCGCTGGGAGCCCAAAGTTCTCTTCGTCGGTGTGTGCGCATGTGCAGTAGCTGCTCTCCGTTCAGTCTCCAGCAGAAACAGTCAAGCCCGATCACGTCTAATCTACTACGCAGGACACTAGTGGTTCTTGGAAATTTCCAGGCGATAAAAGTGGTACAATTAGTGAAAAGGTTTTGAAAAACCCGTCCCCTGCCTCCTCCCTCCCCGCTTCTTGGGCTCCTCCGATACCCCCTGTGTCTGCGGATGGTGTTGCTCTCTGGTCTGTTGTCGCCATGTGCCCTCCTCTGTGGCATTGCCGCAACAGTTGGCATATGCTTTGGGCTCTTACTTTATGATATATATATTTTTTTGAATGCGCCTAGGTTGCGCATATTTTGGACATGGTCCTGCATTTTTGCAGTTCTTGACTGTCCACGCTTGATTTCTAATTTTTGATGATAATGGGATTTGCCAACTCTGAGCTTTCAATATAGATCCTTTCAGTCTAATTTTGTATGTATGTGTTTGCATGATTTTGAACTAATGCCTTTTGTACATATTTTTCTTTTTCAATCACCCGCTGCCTTGTGGTCCCTCTTTTCCCTGCCCCCGTTATGTCCTCTCACCTGCGATTTGTCATCCATACGCTTTGTGCCGGCTGTCTGCGCCTGGCATGGTGACTGGACCACTGACGGGGGCGGGGCTGAGTTGAGCGCCTGCTGCGGGCATTGCCGCACGTCGTCTGACGCGTACGTAGTTCCGCATGCGTGCACACACGTGACCGGCGTCGCTGCTCTTTAAGGGGCCCTGCCAGTGCGTGACTGATAGCCACGCCTCCCTTCGAAAAAGCCAGTAGACCCGGCGAAACATGTCAGGGCTGTCGGCGTGGTGACTGCACCTCTCTGCCTTTGGCCTGCTGCTCTTCCACCGTTCATACCCACCCTCTGAGGGTTGGGTATATGTCCAGGGCCATTCTGGAATGGATGACGAGCTTCACATCTAACCTATATTGAACTGCCATCTTTGACTGCTGCAATTTCCATTTGATGCATCTATGTTGAACTGCTTGCTGGCGGATGCTGTATCAGCTTTTTTGCCCTTGCTGGACATATCGATCTATCTTGCTTCATTAATTTATGCCGGCTTGCTGCTTGCTACAATACAACTGATGTTTTTTTCTCCACGATCCATCCCGTTTGTCAGATGGAGTATTGGCAGACTGCTTTGGGATCCCTGATCACACTAGGTGGTCTCAGGTAGTGGTGCGCCTGGATGTTTGGTTGGTTGTTGAGTGATGCCTTCTTGCAGTATATATTGGTGCCTTTTAATATGTTTGATTATATTAATAAATTTTGTACTTTTTCACTTTCATTTGGATTTTTGTGATATGTGACATTGCCCTCCAACCCCCCTTATTTCCTTTACTTTTACGTTTGAAAAACCCTGATCTACACTATACAGAGTAAATGTATAACAATAATAAATGTATTATGCGAAGGTTTAAAAAAACATCATCTTGGTGCATTAATTCACCTGTGAATAAATACCTAAAGCCAGGGCTATAGCTCAGAAGCCTACAGCTCTCCCCCTGAACACAGGCCACACCTCTTGGACAAGCAGCTCTGGTTTACTGCTCAGGTGTGAGTTTACTTGTGCAAGCATGAAGAGGAGTGTTGCCATGTAACATATCAGACATGCTCTTGTCAGGCATGTTCCAGAGATCCGTGTGCAGCAACAATGAGGGCCAAAATGACTTGGGAAGCCTCCACAGGATCCAAAGGCTTCCCTTTTCTTAGGTAAGTATTTCATTTTTATTTAATACTGCCTTCAGTACACCTTAAACAACATGCTGCATGATCGTAATTTTGATATTTAGTAGAAATTAACTGACATTACTGATCATGCAGAACGGTTCTTACGGTTTAGTGAATCAAGCCCACTGTGTGTTGCTAATGTAACATGCTTTACACAAGTAGCACCATGGCCAGTATGCTAGCCGTGTGTGCGTTATCTAGGTAACCCGAGTTGCGCCATTTGCACAGTGTGCTAGGTTACATTACGTACCTGTTGTAAGCATTGGTAAAGTTGTTGTGTGCTGCCCAAACACAGCAACTTTACTGAATTTAAGTGAATCAACCCTGCTGCCATCCCATGGGAACAAAGCGATAATACAAAATAAAACAAGCTTGCTTTGGAGGCTTAATTTAAAGAGGAACTCCAGTGAACATTTTACTGTTGGCAGGTGATGTAGCTGCTGCATGCTTTATTGGCAGTTGAAAACAGCTGTGAACAGCTATTTCCCACAAAAGTTCGAACTTTTCTTGTGGGAGGGGTTACTTGTGGGAGGAGTTTCACCACAATATCAGTCATACAGCGCCCCCGATGGTCTGTTTGTGAAAAGGAACAGATTTCTCATGTAAAAGGGGGTATCAGCTACTGATTGGGATAAAGTTCAATTTTTTGGTCGGACTTTCTCTTTAAACCTCGTAAAATACTGAGGCCTTTTGGTCTAAGTGAAAGTATTATCTAACACATTAGAAATGATCTCTTGAGTAAAATATGTTCCCTACTAACATCACAACAAACATCTTTTATACTTCCAGAACAGTTACATTACTGAGGACTAACAAAGGAAAATGAGAAGACTGGTTTCACCTGCAAATCACGTTACATTGAAACTTTGCCTTTCTACATCACATAAAGTTAAACCACATACGAGCAATAAAACACCAACTGGCTATTGCTTTAATAACAGCCTAGATTTCGACTCTTTATCAAGCTGCATGCTGTTAGTACATTCTCTCACATTATAACGGCCTTAATATACACCTGTGAGAGTTACAAATATCTTTTCTTATGGGCACAAACCTCACTTTACCTATAATTTTCCTGTAAACACCATTCCTTGCAGTTTAAATTGGCACATTTAGGTTTTTCAAACCTATTGGTTTGAACTGCATGTGAAAGGTTGGTAAAGTATATACTGTGCAGAAAACCTGTTTGAATAAGGAAACATTTTCCCAGGCAATGAAACAAAGACTAATTACAATGGCTGAAATGGTGCTGTACCTTTAGAAACCAACACTAGGCAAAAAAAGAAAAAAGAAACGCAATTTCTACTCTGGTTGTAAGGCTTATACTGTTATGATTGTACTGTAATGGATGCAATTGTCTGCATTTTACATTTTAGACAAAAGATATGGTAATGGACGTGTAAATTATAACCTGAGTTTCAGCTAATGGCTTTAGATGATATACCGGTAGCTAGGTAGATATTACATTTTACAGTATGCCAATTTTTACTTTTATTCTTTTTTATTATAGGTAGCTAGCCCATACTGTATATATAGCGCTGGAAGCTTTAGCCTCCTCCTCGTCTTCTTTGGCATGACCCTTTAGAGCTGAACAACTGAAAAAAATGGATGCAGTAACATATATATTTTGTTCTCTTTGACACATATTTCTCACCTTTGAAGGACACCAATTGTAGTGTTCTCTGTACTTCTTTTGCTTATTTAAAGTTTAGCTCTATTATTATAAATTTTTACAGTATGAACACTTTTCTCATAGCCCTTTTTAGAAAAAATGCAACTATTAAGGATCGCCTTGCAGCGCTGGGTCCCTGGTTCGAATCCCAGCCAGGGCACTATCTGCAAAGAGTTTGTATGTTCTCTCCGTGTCTGCGTGGGTTTCCTCCGGGCACTCCGGTTTCCTCTCACATTCCAAAAACATACGGATAAGTTAATTGGCTCCCCCTAAAAATTGGCCCTAGACTACAGTACTTACACTACATAATATAGACATATGGCAATGGTAGGGATTCGATTGTGAGCTCCTTTGAGGGACAGTTAGTGACAAGATATGTATATACACTGTACAGCGCTGCGTAATATGTTGGCGCTATATAAATACTAAATAATAATAATAATAAGTTTCAAAATTCTAAGCCTGGCCTATAAATCTGTGCACAAAATCTGCCCTACCTTCATCTCAAAGCTTGTTCACTGATATACACCAGGCCATCCCCTTTGGTATTCCAACGACCTTCACCTAACTGCCCCATGCATTTCCAACACCCATCCGCGCTTGCAGGATTTTTCAAGAACCACCTCCACCCTCTGGAACGCCCTTCCACCACCCATCAAATTTGTCTCCTCCTTCAACACATTTAATCCAGCCATCAAAACCCACCTCTTCAAGATGGTCTGCCCACCCCCTACCACACAGTAACTCTCTACTGAATACAGCCCTACCTAGTGTGTCTATCTCCCCTCCCCTTAGATTGTAAGCCTTTGGCAGAGTCCACCCTTCCCTAGTGTATTCTACATGAACGTGTGCTTCTTTCCTATGACTGCCTTGTACTTGAATTACTGGACCTACCTAACCAGTCCAAAATCACATCATCATGTATTTTGTACCGTTTGCCTTGTATAACTTTGTTCTATGTTGCATATCATTGCTAAGTCTGTCATCCTTTGTATTGTAAATAACAAAGTACACAGGGGCAATGCCACTACTACTACCTCCACTCCACATGCAACATCAAAAGGACAGTGCAGGTGGACCCCAGTGCTCCCACCAACTAGGGGAACCACCCACAGCTTCCAGCCTTCCACAGAAACAAAATGCCAAACACAGGAAACAAATGCACACTCTAAGACAGCACTTGCCTTTCCAATGGGTCCACAGACAGCCTGCAAATACATGCACCTGTGTCTGCACTACCAAATCCAGCAAGAGCTGAAACTGGTGGCCATAGACAGTTGCACACAATCATAGATCGTGTGACCAGCAGGGGGCACATCTTTGTAATGTATGTATTTATTGTCTAGCGTTGCGTAATATATTGGCGCTTTAGGGGTGCAATGCCTGTTACACTATTGGTGGCAATCGTGTTACCTGTGTGATTGTATGGTAACATGAGACGTAATGCAACCACAGCAACATGCTGAATGCCCAGGTAACATGTATGGCGCTAATAGTGTAATGGGTGCTGCTCTCCTGGTGTTAGTACTGGTAATTACCATATGCTGGCTGCTCATGGCAAATTTCTTGGCCTTTCATGCATCATCCATATTTGGAACTATAACACTTTACAATCAAAACTGAATGATCTGGAGCTCCATCAGGTGCTTTGACTTGAAAGTTTTTCAAGCAGAATGGTGCATGTTTTTATTGCTGTAATAAATAGGGATGCTCGGTTGGATTCCGTGGAAATTGCAATTTGCCATGCAATATTTAACCCCAGTATAGGTAGCCAGCTATAGGTGTCCCGGTATAAGTGAGCCAGCCATAGGTGCCCCAGTATGGGTTAGGCAGCCATAGGTTTCCCAGTACAGGTTAGCTAGCCATAAGTGCCACAGTATAGATTAGCCAGCCATAGGTGCCCCAGTATAGGTTAGCCAGCCATAGGTTCCCCAGTATAGGTTATCCAGCAATAGGTGTCCCATTATAGGTTAATCAGCCATAGATTCCCCAGTTTAGGCTAGCCAGCCATAGGTTCCCCAGTATAGGTTAACCAGCCACTCCCTGGTGCCCCAGTGAAGGCTAGACAGCCATAGTTCAGTCCAGCCATAGGTGCCTGGGTATAGGTCAGCCAGCTATAGGTGCCCCAATATAGGTTAGCTAGCCATAAGTGCCCCAGTATAGGTTAGCTAGCTATAGGTGCCCCAGAATAGGTCAATCAGCCATAGGTGCCCCAGTATAGATTAGCCAGTCATAGGTGCCCCAGTATAAGTCAGTCAACCATATCCTCGCCACATCTTCCAAATGTCATATTCCAAATGAGCTATGTGCCATAATTGTCTGTGTTGCCCTGTGGATGATATTCTTTGAACGTGTATCTGCAAGATTTGACCAACCCTTAACCTAACCAAATGTATCAACTTATCTATGGCTTTGAAAAGGCTCAAATATCAGTGCAGGAGTAGTTCCTGCAAATACATTCAAAAACAATGATATTGTGGTGCTTAAATGCAGACATTTCTTGTGTCTGAGTATGGATTATAGCTTTACAAACCACAGTCCTCTCAATTTGATTTACACATCTTTATTGAAATCATTAGCTCGTAAACAAGAAACATTTCTAAATAAAACAAGTTTATACATGCAGCGCGTTCTCATCTTTTATTTTCGACGCTCTTCCTTGTAGGTTTTAATACCTAGCCGTCATTTCACATTCTAATGCTTTAATAGCAAATGCAGCCCTCCAGAAGGGTTTTTTTTCCCCGTCTGGAAAGCAAATAAGGTTACTACCTACGCCTTGTGAACACAATCTGACAAGCTGTAGGTGATACATTTGTTGATAAAATGGAGCTTCAGAAGGCACATTGTCGTGACTAATAAGGCTATCATGTTATTTCCACAATTTTCTTGACAAACAGTATTTCCAGCGCAACATTTGAAATAAACAATACTGTCAGCTTGTAACATCATAAAGCACAGGAGCAGAATGTTGTATGTGAGTGTTCTTCTGTAATATGAATACCTGGGTTATCTTAATGCTTCTGTTAAGATGCCTTGTCAGGAAGGATTTCACTGCACATACTAAGAGGTTATATAGACAGGGTGAAAAGGACAACCCTAATCAACAATGAAATATCACAGCACATTCGTGTGTACCATCTATAGGAAGTGTAATGCATGACAGCCTATCAGATTACAGAATAATAATACACAGCTATGCCATATGGCCTGCTGGTTAAGACATAGGTGTAGCTATGGGGGGGCAAGGGAGGACATACGTCCCTGGGCGCAGCACTATGAGGGCCGCAGAACCCCCACATACGTGAGAGGCAGATTGCTGGCTGTCTGAAGTTCCCCCACTTCTCTCCCTCCCGCTACAGAGGAGTGCAGATTTGGTAACAGCAGAAGACTCACTGGCTCTGAGGGTCAGGCGATGACATTATCTCTCCTCTGCAGCGTGCCCAGCATCCTTCCCATGGTAACAGCAACGTCATGTGACAAGAGACTCCGCTGATACCGAGGAAAGGACACTGGGCACGCTGCAGAGGAGAGATGACATCATCACTGGAATGCTGAATCCAGTGAGTCTTCTGCTGTTACATCTGGCTATGTAGAGGGGGCACATTTGGCTATCTGAATATGGGAAGGGGGCACATTTGGCTATCTAGGGGGAGGCAGATCTGGCTATCTATAGGAGGCACACTTGCTATCTAAACAGCATTTGTACATTTGGCTCCACCCATCATGGCCACACCTATTTTTGGCATGGGGGTCATGTCTAGAGATGGCCCGAAAGGTTCACCCACGAACTTCCGTGGTTTGCGTTCGCAGAGAACCGCGAACTTTTCCGGAAGTTCGATTCGCCCCCATAGTGCATCATTAGGGTCAACTTTGACCCTCTACATCACAGTCAGCAGGCACATTGTAGCCAATCAGGCTACACTCCCTCCAGGAGCGCCACCCCCCACCTTATAAAAGGCAGGCAGCATCAGGCTTTTCACTCACTCATGTGCCTGCAGTAATTAGAGAAGGTAGAGCTGCTGCAGACTCGCATAGGGAAAGCTTAGTTAGGCTCTTGTAGGCTTGTTAGCTTGGTCCTTGCTGATTCTTATTGCTAAAAAAGCACCCCTCAACAACTCTTTTGAGAGCTAATCTTGTTCTAGTGACCTATTTTTTTTTGTGTGTGGCCCACTTGCATTATATACAGCCCTGTTAGTCAGTCGCAGCTGGCCTTTGGCCCCTTGGTGGTATAATTACTACTGTGCCAGGTGCAGATTTGTAATACCCACCACTGCATATGACTACCTGTTGTTCACAGTGCACCCACCCACCTATGTGAGCACCCGCAGTGTCATTGTGCCTGTCCGGTACCTGTCTGTGTGTGACAGGTGCACATTATAATACGCATCACTGCATATACCTAACTGTTATTCACTTCAGTGCACCCACTTACCTACGTGAGCGCACGCAGTGTCACTGTGCCTGTCTGCTACCTGTCTGTGTGTGACAAGTGCACATTGTAATACCCATCACTGCATATACCTACCTGTTGTTCACTTCAGTGCACCCACCTACCTACGTGAGCGCATGCAGTGTGATATACCACTCCATGCATACCTGTTCACTGCACCTGTTTGACTGCACATTGTATTAGTCAAGTCAGTGCATACCTTTCACTTCACCCCCCCCCCCCCGATATGGACAAAATGGACAAAACAGGCAGAGGCAGAGGTAGAGGCAGACCCAGAGGAAGGCCACCCGGCAGGTCTGTGTGAGGTTGTGCTGATGTGGTTTCGTGTGACCCTGGACCAAAGTACAGTGCTCAGAAGAAGGCACGTCCCATCAACTCCAAAGACTGTCAGGACGTGGTTGACTATTTAACACAGAACACCTCATATTCCGCAGCCACCAGCGCTACTACAAGCACCACATCCACTGCATTTGACTCTTCACAGGAGTTATTTGGTGGGGAAATCACTGATGCACAGCCATTCTTGTTACAACAAGATGAAGGCGCTAAGCAAGTTACACCACCTCATATGTCTGAGTTAGGCAGGATGATTATGATGATGACGATGATACAGATGCCACGTGGGATCCTAAGAGACAAGATGACCAAGGGAACAGTTCAGAGGGGGAGTCAGAGAGGAGTAGGAGGAGACGAGTTCCTGAAAGAAGCAGGGAGAGCTCGTCGTCAGAAACAGCTGGTGGCATTGTCCGGCGCCATGTATCGCCACCTATGGACAGCCAGCCAACATGCCCTTCAACGTCAGCTGCTGATTCCACCATAGTGCCATCCCCTTCAGCGGTTTGGAAATGTTTTTATGTATCTGCCTCAGATCAGAGAAATGCACTCTGTTCTCTTTGCCTCCAAAAATTGAGCCGTGGAAAGGCCAACACCCACGCAGGGACAACTGCCTTATGAAGGCACATGCAGAAAAGGCACAAACTGCAATGGGAAGAGCACCTGAGCAAAAGTAGCACACAAAAAAAAAGCCACCCTCCTTCTCCTCTTCCTCCTTCAGGTGCAGCATCTTCAGCCGCCTTCTCCTTTGCACTTTCACAGCCACCCTCCTCCACTCCGCCTCTGACCTTGAGCGGTTCCTGCTCCTCTGCCCACAGCAGCCAGGTGTCCGTGAAGGAAAACTTTGAGCAGAAGAAGCAAATTTCTGCCAGTCACCCCCTTGCCCGGCGTCTGACAGCTGGCTTGGCAGAACTGTTAGCTCGCCAGCTGTTACCATACCAGCTGGTGGACTCTGAGGCTTTCCGTAAATTTGTGGTCATTGGGACACCGCAGTGGAAAATACCAGGCCGCAATTATTTCTTTAAAAAGGCGATACCCAAACTGTACTGTGAAGTTGAGAGGCAAGTGGTGTCATCTCCAGCACACAGCGTTGGGTCAAGGGTCCACCTGACCACGGAAGCCTGGTCTGCCAAGCACGGTCAGGACAGGTACATTACTTACACAGCCCATCGTTAACCTGGTGACCACTGGCAAGCAGAGAGTACGTGGCTGTGCAGCGGACCAACTGTTGTGACACCTCCACGGCTTGCAGGCATGCCTCCTGCCACCTCCTCCGCTCCTGCTATATCCTCTTCGCTGTTGTCATCCTCCTCCTCCTTGGCTGAGTGGCAGTTTAACTCTACTGGTGCTGCAATCTCCTCTCCAGCTACACAGCCCCAGCTCCCCAGGGCCTATGCTGCATGCCAGGTACGACGGTGTCACACCATCTTAGACATGTCTTGCCTCAAAGCGGAGAGTCACACTGGACCAGCTCTCCTGGCTGCTCTTAACAAACAGGTGGATTAGTGGCTGACCCCGCACCAGCTGGAGATCGGTAACATGGTGTGTGACAACGGCAGCAATCTCATTTCCGCTTTGAATTTGAGAAAGCTGACACATGTATCCTGCATGGCACATGTGCTGAATCTAGTCATTCAAAGATTTGTGTAAAAGTACCCACGCTTAGAGGACGTCCTGAAGCAGGCCAGGAAGTTGTGTGGGCATTTCAGGCGGTCTTACACGGCCATGGCACACTTTGCCGATATTCAGTGGAGAAACAAGTTGCCGGTGAGACGCCTGATTTGCGATAGCCCGACTCACTGGAATTCGACCCTCCTCATGTTCTCACGCCTTCTAGAACAGGAGACCCGTTCCTCTACCTGTCACCCAGTACCTCTACAACTACAGTAGAAGCACACACTCTGTGGAGATTGGGATGTTCTGGCCCAACAACTGGACATTTATGTGAAATGCATGCAGGTTAATGCGGCCTTTTGAGGAGGTGACCAACCTGGTGAGTCGCAGTAAAGGCACCATCAGTGACTTGATCCCGTAAGCTTTCTTCCGGGAGCGTGCCGTGTGTAGAGTGGTGGATCAAGCTGTGGAGGAGCGTGAACAGAACCAGTTACAATACCATTTGCCTGGTTATCCTGCTGATCCTCTGCCTGTTTCTGGTGTGATTCTGCAGGCAGATAGCTCATCAGGGCTGCCATGTAAATGGTATTGCTTAAAAGAAAATCAGTATGGCAGCCTCCATATACCTTTCACTACAGTTCTCCTTTAACCATTTCCAGATCCCGCTCATTGAAATCTGTTAGTTCTGCTAGGGCATTGTAACGATTGGTGTCAACACGCAGAGAGAATCTGATTATTGGTGACCTGCAGATTCACCAGTAATGCAGATATACACTAGATTATGAATGATCTGCAGAATCACTAATAATCCAGGTATGTCTAACCTCTGGACACCTGAGATATGAGTGTACAGTGTAACAGTAGTACTTTGAGAGAGAACAGCCAGTGGAACTGGAGGTAGGAAGAAGAAGGGATTTCACCCCAGACTGTGGGTGAATCCCTTAGGCCAAAGGCTCCCTAGGAGAGGGGTCTAGGCTTGGTTGCAGGATGCCCTGCTGCTAATATGAACAGATTTGCCCTTACTGGATGTGAGATCCTAGCTCTCTACACCCTAGTGGCGGGCCAAGGTAATACAGGTACGCAGTGCTAGTCTTGGGTGTGAGGTCCGTAGTCACAACACCCTGGAACTAGTCTATCTCATAACATAGAATGATACAGTAGCCTAGACTTGGGTGTGAGGTCCGTAGTCACAACACCCCGGAACTAGTCTATAGCATAACATAGCATTGACACAGTTTCCTAAGCTTGGGTGTGAGGTCCGTAGTCACAACACCCTGGAACTAGTCTATAGCATATCATAGCATTTACACAGTTTCCTAGGCTTGGGTGTGAGGTCCGTAGTCACAACACCCTGGAACTAGTCTATAGCAAAACATAGCATTGACACAGTTTCCTAGGCTTGGGTGTGAGGTCCGTACTCACAACACCCTGGAACTAGTCTATAGCATAACATAGTATTGACACAGTTTCCTAGGCTTGGGTGTGAGGTCCGTAGTCACAACACCCTGGAACTAGTCTATAGCATAACATGAGAAAGTATTCTAGCTCAGTGTGAATTCCCAGGTCCTTCCTGGTTCAAACACACTGTTGGATCTGACTGAGGTCTGTGTGCTAACACATAAAGCATTTGCAACGGCAGACGATGTGAGACTGAGGGACGAGTGGTTATATAGTGCAGCGCTGGCCAGCGCCGGCCAGTCCCTTCCAGCCAATCAGCATACATCCTTGGATCAGCTGACCAAGGGAGTCAGCTGATCCCTCTCTGCTTCCCATAAAGCTTCTGTCTCGCCGCGCGCGTGTATTCCTCAGCCTATGTGCACAGGAAGACTGTACCAGGTCA
Source organism: Hyperolius riggenbachi (assembly GCF_040937935.1). Classification (NCBI taxonomy): domain Eukaryota; kingdom Metazoa; phylum Chordata; class Amphibia; order Anura; family Hyperoliidae; genus Hyperolius; species Hyperolius riggenbachi. The sequence continues at coordinate 221,653,844 of NC_090652.1, read as the reverse complement.
GACACATGTCGCCGCGCGTAAACCGCCGGGCTGGATGCGGAAACAGCCGCCACGCCGTCAGAGCACGTGGTGGCCATTCCGCAATCCTTCACAGTATCCCCCCCCCCCCGAGGAGTGGACTCCGGACACTTCCCACCAGGCTTCCCAGGATGTAAGTCATGGAACTCTTTTCTCAATTCATCTGCGTGCATGCAGCACTCTGGTACCCAAGTTCTATCCTCCACACCATAACCTTTCCAGTGTACCAAATATCGCTCAGAATTTTGCACCAGCCGGGAGTCCAGAATCTTCTCAACCTCATACTCGGGTTGGTCATCAATCAATACGGGGGGGGGGGGGAGTGGAATCCACCTGCACTGCCGGCTTGAGCAATGACAAGTGGAATGATCTTACACCACGCATACTGGTAGGAAGATCAACGGCATAGGTGACAGCATTAATTCTCTTGGTGACTGGAAACGGCCCAACAAATCTAGGCCCTAACTTGGGTGACAGTTGTTTCAATGCCAGATGTCGCGTAGACACCCAGACCAAATCTCCTGGTGAAAAGTCCCATTCAGCAGTGCGTCTCTTGTCGGCCTGCTTTTTCTGAGACTTGAAAGCCTTCCCCAAATTTGTTTTCACCAGAGCCCAAATTTGTTTCAACGCCAGCTGCCAATCCTCCAATGCTGGGAAAGGAGTAGATGCCACTGGCAAAGGAGCAAACTTAGGGGACCTCCCCGACACTACCTGAAAAGGGGGAAACCCAGAGGAAGAACTTTTCAGGTTATTGTGCGCAAACTCCGCGAAAGGTAAAAATTTTACCCAGTCGGTTTGTGCATCAGCCATCAGCATCTGAGAAACTGTTCCATGGATTGGTTGACCCTCTCAGTCTGGCCATTCATCTGCGGGTGGTAGCCTGATGAAAATGAAAGATCCATGCCCATAGAATGACAAAATGCCCTCCCGAACTTAGAAACGAATTGGACTCCCCTGTCTGACACTACATTCTCCGGAATGCCATGCAGCCGGAAAATGTGCTGGATGAAGAGGTTAGCTAGCTCTTGGGCAGAGGGGAGTCCCTTCAGAGGGATAAAATGGGCCATCTTGCTGAATCTGTCTACCACCACCCAGATGACAGTTATGCCTTCAGATCTGGGGAGTTCACCCACAAAATCCATGGACAGATGAGTCCACAGTTCACTTGGAACCGGCAAAGGCTGCAAGGTTCCCACCGGAGCCTGTCGGGAAGGTTTGCTCCTAGCACACACAGCACACTCTCTCACAAACTCCTTACAGTCTGTGGCCAACGATGGCCACCACGCACACCTGGCAAGGAGATCCTGTGTCCTGGTGGCCCCTGGATGACCAGCATTCTTATGGGAGTGAAGCAGCTGTAAGAGCTGTAAGCGGAAAGGGCAGGGGCACAAACAACACTCCCTTGGGCTTTCCTTCTGGGACATCCTGCTGATATGGGGCCAGGGTGGCAGCCCAATCCCTCTAGGTTTCTGTGGCTGCCAAAACCACCCTCCGAGGCAGAATAGTCTCGGGTGCCGAGGGCTGTGCCGTCTCGGGCTCAAAACACCTGGACAAGGCATCAGCCTTAACGTTTTTACTACCAGGAGTATACGTAATTACAAAAGTGAATCTGGAAAAGAACAGTGACCACCGGGCCTGTCGGGAACTGAGTCTCTTAGCGTTCTCTATGTACTCCAAGTTTTTATGATCTGTGTAAACCGTAATAACATGTTCTGCTCCTTCTAACCAAGGTCGCCATTCCTCAAAGGCTAACTTGATGGCCAGGAGTTCTCGGTTGCTTATATCGTAGTTTCTTTCCGCTGGGGAAAACCTACGGGAGAAGTAGGCGCATGGATGAAGCTTACTCTGCAAACCAGAATGCTGAGACAGCACAGCCCCCACCCCCACTTCAGAGGCATCAACCTCTACTATGAACGGGAAGGTGACATCGACGTGTCTCAGAATAGGAGCAGAACAGAACAGTTTCTTTAGGGTATCAAAAGCCGTAAGAGCTTCCTCGGACCAGTGGTGAGTATCAGCACCTTTCCTAGTAAGACTGGTGAGGGGTGCAACCACTGTAGAGTACCCTTTAATAAATCTCCTGTAGTAATTTGAAAAACCCAGAAATCTCTGGAGGGCCTTCAGACCTACAGGCTGTGGCCAGTCCAGTACCGCAGAGACTTTCCCAGGGTCCATAGAGAGGCCCGAGGTAGATATTACATACCTCAGAAACGCAACAGAGGTCACCTCAAAAATGCACTTTTCCAGTTTGGCATATAATTGATTCAGTCTTAGTCTTTCCAGCACATACTTGACATGTCTCCGATGTTCGGCAAGAGTGGCTGAAAAGACTAGTATATCATCAAGATATACTAATGCAAATTTACCCAAAATTGGTCTGAAAACCTTGTTAATCAGCTCCTGGAAGACGGCCGGGGCGTTGCACAACCCGAAGGGCATCACTAAGTACTCGTAATGCCCATCGGGTGTATTAAAGGCCATTTTCCACTCGTCACCGTCCCTGATACGCACCAGGTTGTATGCACCCATTAAGTCCAATTTCGAGAAAATTTTAGCGTTGGTGATCTGGGAGAATAAATCGTCAATCAGAGGTAGTGGGTAGCGATTTTTCACAGTGATCTTATTTAGACCCCGATAGTCTATGCAGGGACGGAGGCCTCCATCTTTTTTTTTAACAAAAAATAACCCAGCGCCCGCAGGTGACCGGGAGGGGCGGATAAAACCCTTAGCTAAATGTTCTTTGATGTACTCCTGCATTGCCAACTTCTCTGGCCCGGACAGGTTATAAAGGTGACCCCTAGGAGGCATACAACCAGATCTTAATTCAATCGGACAATCAAAGGGACGGTGAGGGGGTAGTCTGTCTGCTGATTTAGGACAAAAGACATCAGCAAAATCTTTATACTGCTCTGGCAATCCTTCCACCTGAATTCTGGTGTTACCCATGGTTACCTTCGCCAAATAATGATGATAACAGCGGGTAGACCAGCTCGTTAGCTGACCAGAGGCCCAATCAATCTGAGGGGCGTGAAGTCGCAACCATGGCAGACCAAGGATGATGGTAGAAGTTGCCATTCGTAACACAAAAAACTGCAGACTCTCTCTATGTAAAACCCCTATGGTGACCCCCAACTCCGGAGTCTGAGACAGAGGGTATTTACTCTGCAGAGGAGAGTCATCCACCGCAGTAACTAACACTTTATGACTCAATGGAACAATAGGAATTCCCAGTTTTTTTAGCAAAATCATAGTCAATAAAATTGGCGGCCGAGCCAGAGTCGAGAAAGGCCTCAGTAGAAACTGTCTGGTCCTCCCATGAAATGGTGCATGGGAGGAGCAGTCGATCGTCTTTGAGAGGTAAACTCTGCGCGCCTAGGGTGTTACCTCTGATCATTGACCACTCCTAGGCGACAGCGTTTCCCGACTTTTTGGGACAGTTCTGTGCTTTATGACCCTCCTCTGCACAGTACAAGCAGAGTTGTTCAGTTTTTCTACGAGTCTGCTTGACCCGGGACAATTTTGAACGTCCAATCTGCATGGGTTCAGGGGGAGGTGACGTAGGTGACGAGGAAGCGTAGGAAACATATCTCACACTACTCCTGCCTCGACTTTGTATCTGATACCGTAGGCGACGGTCCACTCTGATCGCTAGCGAAATGGCTTCATCGATCGTTTTAGGTTCAGGATATCCTAACATCAGATTAGACATTGCATCTGATCATCCTGACAAGAAACAATCCAATAACGCAAATGAGCCCCATCTAGCTGACACTGCCCACTTCCTGAACTCAGCTGCATAAGTCTCTATCGAATACTTGCCTTGCCGCAACATCTTGAGCTTCCGCTCAGCGGTCGAGGCAAAGTCCGGATCATCGTAAATTATAGCCATAGCTAAATTCCTCCACAGAGGTCAGGGCCCCATCACCTGGCTGAAGACCATATGCCCAAGTCTGGGAATCCCCAGTCAACAATGTCTTAATGAAGATAATTCTCCGTGCAACAGTACCTGAAGCATTAGGTCTCAACTCAAAGTAAGATAACACTCGATTTTTAAAGTTTCGAAAGTCAGATCTAGGACCAGAAAACTTCTCGGGCACAGGCATACGTAAGTCTGTAACAAGAGGGGATCGCACTATGTTAACAGTCGTTTGAAGGGCTTGTATAGACCCAGACAAGGCATTAATCTGGGTCTGATGACTATCCAGCACGCTGATGCAATTCTCCACCGAGGTGGTGAGTGCAAGCAGACGACTGTCAAGTGCGTCCATATTGTTTTGGTCTGCCGTTCTGTAACAATTGGTGTAAACACGCAGAGAGAATCTGATTATTGGTGACCTGCAGATTCACCAGTAATGCAGATATACACCAGATTATGAATCACTAATAATCCAGGTATGTCTAACCTCTGGACACCTGAGATATGAGTGTACAGTGTAACAGTAGTACTTTGAGAGAGAACCGCCAGTGGAACTGGAGGTAGGAAGAAGAAGGGATTTCACCCCAGACTGTGGGTGAATCCCTTAGGCCAAAGGCTCCCTAGGAGAGGGGTCTAGGCTTGGTTGCAGGATGCCCTGCTGCTAATATGAACAGATTTGCCCTTACTGGATGTGAGATCCTAGCTCTCTACGCCCTAGTGGCGGGCCAAGGTAATACAGGTACGCAGTGCTAGTCTTGGGTGTGAGGTCCGTAGTCACAACACCCTGAAACTAGTCTATCTCATAACATAGAATGATACAGTAGCCTAGACTTGGGTGTGAGGTCCGTAGTCACAACACCCCGGAACTAGTCTATAGCATAACATAGCATTGACACAGTTTCCTCAGTCGCCTTCAACGCTCAACAAAAACACATTTTATGGGATGCAGTCCTTCCTCAGGTCAGTTAGATAAGATGCCTATGAAATATGACTTATATGAATATGTAATATGATTTATGGGCAACTATTGGCTGTAAGTGGTCAGATAAGAGTACCTCTCCTAAGCTTGTCTGAGGAACACCCCATGCTGTACTCTCTTCTTATTGTTAAGCTCAAATGCTGCCCCAGACAAGCCCAGCTACTAGGTACCTGCTCAGCAGGGGCGCAACTAGGGGGAAGCAGTCCCTGCAAATGCAGGAAGCCCAGTGGTGTTTGGGGATCCAACTACTAACCTTCCCTTTCCCTGATACTCCAGATCAGGTGTTTTTGTGGCTACACGTGTTATGGGTGTGAAGATCCTGATGACCACACTCAAGGCCGGGCCAAGGCAGAGGCGAAAGAGGCTCCAGCCTCAGGGCGCAGTGCACAACTCACTCGACTATCATTCCCCTGTTCTGTTTAAAGCAGAGAGAAAGAAGAAAAGAGGATACATGGCAGCGACTGCAAGCCACATAACTAGAGGTTAAGGTGTTGGGGAGGTTGGGGGCCCTGGGGCACCTCTTACTCTAATAGCAATCAGTGTATGATGGCTGGGGTGGGAGGGATAGGGGGGGCACACTTTGGTATCTCAGCCTTGGGTGCTGGAGTACCTTGTCCCGGCTCTGCCTTGTAAGATGGGACCCCAGGCTGTGAGGGTCACCAAGGGAAAGCAGAGGAAGGGTTGTGAACATTGAGGGGCCCCATCAAAGTTTTGCAGGGGGCCCCATGATTTGTAGTTATGCCCCTGCTGCTCAGGCTTCAAACTTCTTCCACAACCTTCACTTGCTTGCTTGTAAGTAATACATTGCCTACAGTGATGTCACAGCCATTGCAAAAAATCATAAACCGTAGGAGAACACATCATTGTCATTATAAAGCATCTACAATTGTCATTATAAACTACCTATTCCCGTTTTCCTGCAGTTCAGCTATTCTGTGACTATTCTGATGTTTGTTCTCAGTATTACTTCAATTAATCAACCCCCATGGCTTTTTTTTCAGCTTAACTACATGATACATTTTCAGTCCTAGCAAGCAAAAACACACACACACACAGCTGCCTCCTTTCTGCAGCTCTGATCTGCTTCTTCGTTGATTGCTTAGGCTTGTCTGAGAGCGCAGTGCAGTACAGAAAAGAAAGTATTTACGGTTCCAAGAACTAAAGACACACTATCAAAAACGCATTCAATCTTCACCTGTCATTGGAACATTTTCTGATGCACTATCCAGCAACTGGTTAAATGTGATCACTTAGCTTTAATTCCCCTGGACAATATCACAGGGTGTGTCCACATCTTTATCATTTAAGATCAGCTATTGAAAGGAATGTTACACGGCACAATTAGCTCGATTTTAGTGGACTTTAGATTAATAGCCACTAAATAGGAACCATTTGTTCTACAGATCCCATTAATCTTGGTCTAGTGCTGACTCTGCTACTTTCTACTATGATGTATTTTGTCTGGCAAGAGAGAGCACGACACAACTCATATAAAGTGTGCTGAGCAAGTCGGGAAGAGCAGTTTTTCTAACTTATTGGATATTACCCAAAATAATTTTGTATTAAAAGAAAAGTTGTATTAGACTTCCTCTTTTTGGCTCAATTTAATACACTGAATTCATAGCCTGACTTTTCCTGGATTAATCTCTAGTTTGATGACCCCTTCTTGTACCACTTAGCTATGGCCATTCTTCAGTGAAATAACTTGTGACAAAAACCACCTGAAACCATCTGGTCTGGCAGATCAGGAGCGCTAAAAGTGTTCATAATATCAATGTGATTTTGACAAGTACTAGAACTCAAAAGGTATGAAACTGTCAGAGCTTAATTTAGCTATGATAAGTTATGGCACTTCGGCCTGAATAAATAACAACATTCTATATTAAACAAGACATTTTTTAGGGTTTAAAGTGGCACTCCAGGCACAAAGCAGGTCATTTTGGCATGCATTCTTCCCCGCACTGCGCCTGACCTGTGCGCCGCCATAGACATAATGCTATTATGTCTATAGCCGCGCAAGGGTAATTCAGGGTCCCAGTGATTGCCGAACCCCAAATTATTTCTCCCTCCGAGTTGCTATGACTCAGAGGGCAATAGTAATTAATGTGGCCCGGAATTTGTGCAGCAGCGGGATGAGCTGTAATTCGGTTCACCCTACGCCAAAAGTGACACCCTCCCCACCAGGAAATCTCCTTCCAGGATAGGTGCAGAGGGTGGGATGAAAGGACCTAGAGCCCAGTGGAATTAGTGAGATGAATATTTGATGATCTCATTGTGCAGACACACACTGGATCATTAGTCAAATCTGGTGGGAGGAGCTGTGGATGAGTCCTGAAAAAGAAAACAAAGCTGGTATGTATGTTGTGAAGACAGGCAGCCAAAATGAAACTCAGTCACCACATGCAATAATAGATTCCAGTTATCTTTTCTATGTGTTGTAGTGATAAGGACATTCCCCACTTTATATTTAAAAAGGAACTGTTTCCAATGATTGAATTTCATCCCAATCATTTGCTGATACCCCTTTTCCCATGAGAAATCTTGACCTTTTCTCAAATAGATCATAAGGGATGTCAGTGTAGCTGATATTGTGTTGAAACCCCTCCCACACTGTGATGTCAGTACATTGGTTTTGGCATCACAGTGTGGGAGCCTTGTTGCATTGTGGGAAATAATGGCTGTTTCCAACTGCCAAGCAACCAGTATCTCCCTCTGTGCATATGTAGAGCTATAAAAAATAAACAACCGTTTAGCCTATCACATTGTTAGTGGGTGTGCTTAGCACTGCGTAATATGTTGGCGCTTTATAAATACAATAAATAACTAAATAAAAATAAATAAAATAATGGCAGTTGGTGCTGTCTGTTTTTTTTTAATGTATGCCAGTAGTAAAGATAACAAGCTCATTGTGGATCAAACAACATGAGCAAGCTCATTGTGGATCGAACAACATGAACAAATTACATAGTGAATATCAATCATTTTTTGATTTCTGTTCTATTTTTTTTTTTAACTTTTACACTTTGCAATGTAGTCATTTATTTTTTCCCTTTTTTGCTAAAGTCCCTTTTTAAGTCCAAAAAAGTAGTGATTGCATACTGATTTGCCTTATAGGTATGTAAATTATTTCAATTATTCTGACAGAGATATTTAACAAATTAATCTAATACAAGTAGGGTATCATTCCAGATGACAAAAATGTCATCTATGTAGCACAGCCAGAGTACAACAAGCTTGCCGGGGGCTATTGCTTCCAGACTCCCAAATAGAGGCATGCGTAGGCTCAGAGCATGCCACCCCTATGGCCATGCCACACATCTGCCTGTAGTAGCACCTCTGAAAAATAAATTAAAAACAAATCAAATTGTGGGAATTTTATTATCCATACCAACTTTATAAGAATGTATAAACTAATCTCATTCCTACATGTTGGGGAGAGGAAATAAATGAAGAATCAACATCTAAGCATACCAGATAGCACTTTTCAACAACTCCTATATCTTGAATTTTTTGTAGAAAGTATTTCATGTCAAATACAAATGAGGGTAAATTCATTAACATTGGTTTTAGCTTGTTATCAATATATTGCACCTCCATCTCAAGAGGACTGCTGATGGCAGAAATAATTGGAGGTCCAGGAGGATTTTCAAGATTAATTCACAGAACAGTGAGACATATTTATTGGCACTAATAGAAGTCATACATGTATAGTGATTTAGGATTAATTTCAGCATGCATCTTTAGCACATTGCTCACTTAAACCCATCTTCTCTTCCACTGTCACATCTAATGTTTGAAAATTGCCTATGTTTATGTGGCTTGTAATCCAAAAATAATACATTCTTGTCTTCATATGTATGCCTTGGGATTATTTTATTTTACTCAAATACGTTTTACTCTAATGGCCATGTTGGCAGGCAATGGCATACAGTTTGTAACATATGACTTGGAGAAGGATTTAAGAATACTGGTTGATAACAAGTTAGGTAATCATATACAATGCCAAGCAGTAGTAGCTAAAGCAAATACAATTTTGGGATGTATAAAAAGGGAAATAATATGTTGAGATGCTAGTATACTACTGCCTCTGTATAAATCACTTGTGAGGACACATCTAGAGTATAGAATACAGTTTTTGGCACCGCACTATAGAAAGGACATTGACCTTCTAGAACGGGTACAAACATGGGCAACTAAATTAATCATGGTGATGGGAGTGATGGAAGATCTTACTTATCAAGAAAGGTTGGACAAACTGGGCTTATTTAGCTTTGAAAAAAGGCGACTGAGAAGTGACCTGATTAACATGTATAAATACCAGGGATGAGCAGAAACTACGCCAGTGGGAATTTACGCATCGTAATTCGCATCTGCGCATCGCAGTTCGTAGGTGAAGTTTCAAAACTACGCTTACGAATTTACGCGTAGGGAAGTACCGCTATGCGTAGCTTATGCCCACTATGCGTAGTTAACATGTGTATTGTGTAGTGAACTATGAATGCGTTACTCGCATCTAATTTTCCGCATGCGATTGTATGCTTACAAATTTACGCATTGGAAAATAGGAATTAATGCGTAAAATTTTCTGCATACAGGCATAAGCATCCGCATACACTACGCTTCGCACTACGCGTAATTGCGTATTTTAACACATAGTCTTACGAAATGCATACAAAGCGAATATTTGAGTTCGAAGCCATAGTTTGGCGAAGCGTAATTGCATAAAACTACGCGTAGTTCCAGCATAGCGAAGTTGGCTGACTACGACCATCTGTAATAAATACATCAGAGGGCAATACAAAAGCTTGGCAGATGAGCTTTTTTTGTCACTAGGGTTGTATGACAGTAAAGGGGACATGATTTGCATATGGAGGAAAAAACTTTTTGCAATCTATTTGGCTGGATAGTGTACTGGTTAAGGGCTCTGCCTTTTCCATGGGAGACCAGGGTTGGAATCCTGGCTAGGTCAAGTACCTATTCAGTAAATAGTTCAAGGCAAGACTCCCTAACACTAACACTGCAGGGTGGCCTCTTGAGCGCATCCCAGTGGCTGCAGCTCTTGAGCGATTTGAGTCCGACAGGAGAAAAGCGCTATACAAATGTTCAGATTATTATTATTATTATTTACAAAGGGGTCCTTCACAGTGAGAGTGGGTACAATTTGGAATATCTTACCTCAGGAAGTAGTTATGGCAATTTCTATATCTGCATTTAAAGAGGGCTTGTATGCTTTCCTTGCATTGAAGGACATTCACGGCTATAATTATTAGGTAGGTCCCGGAAGAGTTGATCCTGGGATTTATCTGACTGTCATCTGGAGCTGGGAATGAATTTTTCCCCTTTAAGGCTAATTTACCCAGGCCTTGTGAGGTTTTTGGCCTTCCCCTGGATCAACTGAAATATGTGCAGGTTCAGGTTGATGTTTGTTTTTTTTACCGTATATTCTGGCATATAAGACGACTGGGTGTATAAGATGACTCCCAGTTAAAATATACATTTTGGGATATACTCGTCCTATAAGACTACCCCTCTTGACTCCTGGACATTTGTATACTGTACTGTATGTACTGGTGCTATCCTGTATACACAGGTACAGATACTGGTGCTGTACTGTGGTACCCAGTATACAACAACCAGCCAATCATGGCAAGCGATGTACCTTACTGGCGATTGGCTGGCTGTTGTATACAAAGCCTGCTAGGATTGGTCAGCTATCCCTGTCTCCAAGACTATTAGAGTGATAGCGCAAACACGCCTCTTTCTTCCGTCTAGCCCGCCCTTGTAAACTATTACCTCCTTCTCTGCCTCTCAGATCTCGCACATGCGCGCCTGTGCCGATTCACTGCAGTCCTCAGGAGCAAGATCTGAGAGGCAGAGATGGAGGTATGGTAATAGGATACAAGGGCAGGCCAGACGGGTGAAAGAGGTGTGTTATTGTGGGCACAGCGCCGCTTTCTTTTTTCCATACCACAGGCATCCCGGATGCCTGCAGTTTGCTCAACCCTTCACTAACACTTTCCCAATTGAGAGCTACAGGAATCATTTGTTTGCAATGATTGCCTTTGAAGATTAGAGGGAACCTAAGGTGAGAGGGATATGGAGGCTGGCAAGTTTGTTTCCTTTTAAATAATGCACATTGCCTGGCTGTCCTGCTCTTTCAGGTGTGTGATTTAGACCCTACTGACAAGAAAGACCAGCAGGACTGCCAGGCCACTGGTATTGTTTAAAAGGAAAGAAATATGGCAGCCTCCATGGGTCTCAATTTTGGTTCCTTTTAAATGGTACCCTAAAGAAATCCTTGCTATGCTTTCATCTGCTGCTAAGATGAGAGAGATTGCTTTAACTGCCAAATACACAGAGTTGAAATAGAGTTTCCTTGAAAATCTTTTTTGGGGGGCCTCTTTCTAAAGTCATAATAGTCAGTTTATGAAAGGTCAGTTTTCACTATCTAGCAGCAGAGAGCATGTCCTAAACAGCAGCATATTACATTTTCCTGTAGTATCTGGCGTGAGAGTGCATTCCCCCTCCCTTGGACTGTGCCGTAATGCATGTGTTTGCATACTAGCAAACTGCAAATTAGAGCTGAGAAATCACAACCAGGCAAAAATCAAAAGAGGGGATTAAGCAAACCTTTAGTTAACCTAAACCCCCAAAGCAAGCAATTATACAAGACCACTGGGAACATACTTAAAGACACTGCATATAAAAATGCTAACGCATACACATTTGATAGCATGGCTTTTTCTTTCCATGTAAATGTTGTATAGAATATATTACCCATAAGCACAATATTTATTAGCTGTTTTTATTTCAATGCACTTGATCCATAAAGAGGTATATCATGCAGTTTCACATTATTATTCCTACTTTTACTGTAACCGGCAGGACTCTTTTAATAGGGGGATTAGAACCGAACTAAATAGGGATCCAGGCTAGAAACAGACTTGTTAGTAATGGAATATGATGGCTCATATGGAAGTCCTTAGGGGAATTACGAAGACAAGTGAGAAGAGGATGTTATGTTCAAATTCCAAGATAAAGGTTAAATGTTTCAGCCCTCCTGCTGCATATATTTTAGCTAAACCTCTAGAACAGTAAATGTGTAATAATGATGGCTCCTCCTGCAAGTGACAACAGTATGCATTGCAAAGCTATTAGCCAACATCTCTAAGTACACTTATTACTTTATTTTGTTTTGTCGGTCTCAGCTAACTGCTCTCTGGTACAGTGGCACCGTATTTTTCGGACCATAAGACGCACTTTTCTTCTCTCAAAGAGAGGGGTAAAATATTGGTGCGTCTTATGGTCCAAATGTGCCAAAACAGACTTGCCTCCCCTAAAGAAGTGGAAGTGGAACATTCCGATCTGATTGTCGGCAATGTCCCCAGGCGTTTATTTTGTTTTCCCCGGCTCCTTATGTGAGTGTGTAAAGAATGTGTCCTTATAGCTGTCCCCCTGGCCTTTATATTTGCCCCTGGTGAACTTATTTCTGCCCCGTGTACTTATAGCTGCCCCAGGTGTACTAATTGCTGCCCCCCGTGGCCTAATTGCTGCCCCCGGTGTCCTAATTGCTGCCCCCGGTTTGCTGCCCCCGGTGTCGTAATTGCTGCCCCCTGTGTCCTAATTGCTGCCCCCGGTGTCCAAATTGCTGCTCCCCGATGTACTTATTGCTGCCCCCGGTGTTGTCATGTCAGTGTCCCCGAGCGCCGCCCTTAATCCTCTCTGTCCCGCCTGCCTCTTAGTAGCGTGAGGCATACCCCATAACGCCGCTATGAGTAGCGGTAATCCTCCTTGTAAAGCCGCTGAGGGGGTTCACGCTCGCAGGCAAAGTATTTCCCTTCACTTCCACATATGTCACTAATGCGGAAGTGAAGAGGGAAAAAACTTTGCCTGCGAGCGTGAACCCCCTCAGCGGCTTTACAAGGAGGATTACCGCTACTCATAGCAGCGTTATGGGGTATGCCTCACGCTACTAAGAGGCAGGCGAGACAGAGAGGATTAAGGGCGGCGCCCGGGGACGCTGACATGACAACACCGGGGGCAGCAATAGGTACATTGGGGAGCATCAATTAGTACACCGGGGGGCAGCAATTAGTACACCGGGGGGCAGCAATTAGTACACCGGGGGGCAGCAATTAGTACACCAGGGGCAGCTATATGTACAGGGGGGCAGCTATATGTACAGGGGGGAAGCTATAAGTGCAGGGGGGGACAGCTATATGTACTGGGGGGACAGCTATATGTACAGGGGGGCAGCTATATGTACAGGGGGGCAGCTATATGTACAGGGGGCAGCAATAAGTACAGGGGGGCAGCTATAAGGACACTGGGGGCAGCTATAAGTACAGGGGGGCAGCTATATGTACAGGGGGGGAACTATAAGTACAGGGGGCAGCTATAAGGACATGGGGCAACTATAAGTACAGGGGGGCAGCTATATGTACAGGGGGCCATCTATAAGTACAGGGGGGCAGCTATAAGTACAGGGGGGCATCTATATGTACAGGGGGCCATCTATAAGTACAGGGGGGCAGCTATATGAACAGGGGAGCAGCTATATGTACAGGGGGCCAGCTATAAGGACACGGGGGCAGCTACAAGAACAGGGGGCAGCTATAAGGACACTGGGGGCAGCTACAAGGATAAGGACACTGGGGGCAAATATAAAGGACACCAGGGGAAGAGATAATGACACAGGGGGCAGGGATGAGGAAACATCCGGCACATATAAGGAAAAATCAGGCACATACAAGGACAGGGGGCAGAGATAATGACACGGGGCACATATGAGGACATGGGGACAGAGAAGGACACAAGCAGGGCAGAAGAGGACAGAAAGGAGACACACAAAGTACAAAAGGGGGACATAATTAAGGAAGGGAGAAGATCCACAAGATGCCCCTGCACCATGGATGCATCAGGTTTAGTAAAACATTTTTTTCCTAGTTTTTGTCCTCTAAACCTAGGTGTGTCTTATGGTTCGGAGCGTCTTATGGTCCGAAAAATTTGGTAATTGGTTATGCCTGTACATATGCTAAAACACCGGTGGAGGCGCCCTTGATGATAGACAACAACTAAAGCTACTATATAGGTGAGAAGTGTATGCCTTAGCTTCTCAAAAAGATAAAAAAAACAATAATTACTGGAAAAGGTTTTTATTCATGCACAATAAACCAGTCTATTGTGTATGAATAAATACCTGTTCTATTAATTATTGGTTTGTCCTTTTGAGAAGGTAAGACATTACACTTCTCACCTATATAGTAGGTTTAGTTGTTGTCTATCATCAAGGGTGCCTCCCTAGCATAGTCCATACCCTTGGGGGTTTATAGTCATGAGAACCCTGGTCCTCACAACTATCCAAGAAGACTGACTAACCAGCATCTGCTTCGACAGACCTGGAAAACCGAGTGTGGGCAGTTATATTTCCGCAGGCTCTGACAGTGGTTGCAAGTTCTTGCAACCCACCTTTTGAATATATTTCTTATACTTTTACATGTACCATCCTACGATACTGCACCACTGTGCTTTCTCATCCTATAGATACTTGGAGGTTCCGGCGGGTAACCATCAGCAATTGAAAAAACCTTTATGTCTGTACATAGGTTGGGAACAGGAATTTGGGACTCTTGCATTCCTCTAGATCTGACACAAACACTTCCTCCTTCAACCCGGAAGGGGGAAGTGTTTGTAGTTACGTCACCGGCGAATGCAGCGCTTGGAATGCATGGTGGGAGGCGATGCGTACGGACTCGATGAAGACATCATTGTGGTAAGATTGACCCCCCCGCACAGCTTTCCTGGGAGATATCCGGATAGCAACTATCCGGATGTCTCCCGCGTCGGATTTGAGCTGCACTGATTACAATAAAACAAACAGTGGAGTTGCAAAATGTTCTCATCACAATACATTTTAAGTAGCAGTAGAATTCTACCACTCTTTCCTCTCTACAGTCTAGGAATTGTGATAACTTGTCTTAGTTATGCCACAAACACTTAAAGTGTATGGAAAAGGTAGCGGCAGGTTGGCACTACAGCCAGAAAACATTCATGCTGAGCTGGGCAAAATGGTGGTGTGCCACATGTCCTCTATAATGAATCCCCACAGCGTGCTCTAGCAAAAATAGTCCATAACACTGACATCAGTAGAAGAGAAGAATAGCTGGCACTGCTGCAATTTGCAAACATTTATTTAGAAAGGTGAATGCATCAAAGGTGTAGTGGAACCATCACAAACAATGAGGGATCAAACATACCAGTTGAGATGTTCAGGGGCACGTGGTGGTGCGGTGGGTGCAGGGTACAGAAGGATAAACCTGTTATCTAGGTGATTTTTGCTGTGGGAGGGACAGTAATCTGTAAACTAAACAGTAAATTAATCCTGAGCTGGGTTTTGGCATCACAGAGAAACATGAAAAATGTAAACCAGCAGAAATATTATTTTCTTTTTTCACATCAAATTTCCCTTAAATCTGATGGTGAACACAAAAAACAACAGTGTAGGTAAATAAAATAAATTATTTCCTATTGGATTATGTATTTTATTTTTTTCAGTTAAAGAGACTCTGTAACAAAAATGTCATCCTTTTATCTACTATCCTACAAGCTCCTAAACCTATTCTAATGTGCTCTGGCTTCCTGCAGCACTTTCTACTATCACCGTCTCTGTAATAAATCAACTTATCATTCCCCTGTCTGATTTGTCGCCCTGTATCTGGAAGGCTGCCAACTCTTCAGTGTTGTTGTTCTGTTATGCACGCCCCCCCCCCTTTTCAGTCCCCTCTATGCACACTTCTGTGTGTGTTATTTAGATTAGGCAGCCTCTCTGCTCTCTGATATCTGTGAGAGCTGCCTCTGAGGCTGACCAGGGAGAGAGCTGCTTATAGAGTGACAGGCTGGCTTTTTCTTCTGAGCCTGCAGACTCGAGCGGGCTTTTTACAGCTTGTAAAAACAAGCTGTAACCAGGATAAATCGTCCTCTGTGAGGCTGTGAAATGAACTGCCTGGACTGTCACATTCTGAGTAATCCCAGTAACTAGGGTTGCCACCTTTTTGGAGGGGGGTACCGGCTTGTGGGCGTGGTCTGGGTGTGGCCTAAAAGTGGGAGTGGTTTGTCCCGACGTTCTTAGTTTGGATCTGGGCCTCCTGCATAGCAACAAAACGCATTGCTAGCTTACAGACTAGTGATGCATTTGTACAGTCTCTGTTCAGCAATTTTGCTCCAGGTAGAAATGCAGTGAATCATCACAATAGTATTTTTTACTTATTGCAGTCAGTCGGGTGCTGTTTAAGTAAGTGGCTTTTACAGTAGTGACATATTTTTCATAGTTAGAAGATTATTTTACCTTAAAAAGGTCTTTCCTTAATTTAAAGTACCCCTGAACTGAGAGGAAAAAAAAGTTCATTGTGGGTTAGATTATCTTTGTAGAAATGTCCTGGTCTTGCTCATTGTCCTTGGGGTCCCCCTGTTCCTCTTCATATTTGACAGAATCCTCCAGTCAAATATGAAATCCAGGAGGCTCCCCCTAGCGATGGAGCGCGAATCAAAACTGCACTGCTGTGAGTTCCAAATGGTGCAAAGATAGAGAAAGCAAGTGCTCATTCACAAGCATTGTCTGTTATTGTGCCGATCAAAACCCATGCCTGGCAGTTCAGGGGTACTTTAAGAAATATTCAAGATGGAGTCTTAAATGCTAAGAAGGCTCTAAAGGTCCATTCAGGGCCGCCATCAGAAATTTTGGAGCCCCTCACACATCATCAGACCTGGGATCCCCCTCCCTGGGCCCAACTACTGGTTGCTGTGCCCGCCCACTAGCCACCCCACCTCTGTGTCCGTGAGCAAAGTGCATGATGCGGCAAAAAGTGGGCATGACCATGGCATGTTGTGGGTGGAGCCAAATACTAGCAAAATACAGGTAGTCCCCGTTAACAAATGAGATAGGGACTTGTAGGTCAGTTCTTATCCTTTATCCGTTCTCTTTTTTTTCCCCTCTTTTCTTCCTGTGCCTCTTTTATCTCCCTGTGTTACCTCTTGTACCCTTCTGTCTCAGCTCGTCCCCCTGCCCTAGCCAGGTATAGGTGCCCCCAGTATAGGTAGCCAGGTATACGTTCCCCTAGTATAAGTAGCCAGGTATAGGTGGTGGCCCAGTATAGGTAGCCTGTAGCCAGATATAGGTGATGCCCCAGTATAGAAGGTCCGCTACAGTGGGCTCACTAATCTGCTCCCCACGTTTAAGCGCTGATGTCACTCTTTTCTCAGTGCTGGAACGTGGTGTGCTGGTTAGTGAGCCACAGGCCCGCAGCCAGCACATGCGGCCCTTCCAGTGCTTTAGGAGGACCCAGGGCCCCCAGAAGACCTGGGCCCCTCACTACAGTGTCAGTTGTCCCCCCCTGATGGCTGCCCTGGGTCCGTTCATATGCTCAGTGTCACTCAACGGCTATTGGGACCCAATTCCTCAAACGACATTGCAGGACAAAGGCTGTGCAGACATATCGCTTGCTTGGAAGGAAACAACAAATTCTGTTCTATGCTGGGGGGCGATGCAGGAGTGACGTTATGCAGCAGGGGTATGAAGTAGGGAGAACAATGCTATCTGCTGTCGCTCGCCCAATGTGATCCGCCAAAATGGCTCGCTGGCCAAGCAGTCATGGGGCATTGGGCGCTGCTGTACACATACTTTTTACCAGAGGTGGTTGTTATCAGCCTCCTTGGACAAGTTTCATCTGGTGTGTGTACAGGCCTTAAGATAAGTTTGATAAGGAGCCCTTGGTTATAAAGTTATGCCCCTGCTGTAGCAGGACATACCACACGTAGCTATTAACCTTAACGGGAAACTGAAGTGAGAGGGATATGGATGCTGCCATATTCATTACCTTTTAAAGAATACCAGTTGCCCGGCAGCACTGCTGGTCTGCTTTACTGGATCAATCACACTTCACCACGTTTACAGGTCTCTAACTCTAGACCTGGAAGGCCGATGCAAGTTCCCCTGCAAGTACACCACTCCTGCAACACCATGTACTAGAACAAACTTATAGACTGCACACAAAAGGCTTCTTAAAGTATCTGTATTAGCAGCATACAGAGCCAGCAGAGGCACACCACATGTTTTCTCAGGTGAGAAAGGGCTACCACTGAAACATGTGATGAGCCTCTGCTGGCTCTGTATGCTGCTAATACAGATACTTTAAGAAGCCTTTTGTGTGCAGTCTCTAAGTTTGTTCTAGTACTGCTGGTCTGATTGGCTGCAGTAGTGTCTTAATAACGCAATAGAGAAAGACCGCTCTACCTCTAATACCTTGTGCAAGGTGCTGGATACCAGACAGCAGGACAGGAACACAGTAAAGATGAAATCCGCACACTTGCTGGTACAATCCAAGGGTTTTTATTTGAATCCAACTCGCAAAGACAGAAAATTGGCTGACATATTTCGGATAAGATCCTTACTCATAGCCTAAACACACTGACATCTTGGTGGGACATATATACTAGCAAGACCGCCCCTAGGGGCATATACTCCTACAGCCATAGGAGAGAAACCTTAACTCAGTTTTATTTTTAAAGGCGCAGGCATAAAGTCTGCAAAAATATGTCCACCATGACAAACATATAATTCAATACATGAAATAGTAAAATGACAAAAATACAGTAACAATAAAAAAAAAAAAAGTACAAAAGTACAAAATTACCAAAACAGTTAAAACAATATCAGTATATAAAATTAATATCCCACCTGGCATTTAAGCCATTGGGTTCCCTAGTGCCCATCTGTAGAATCCAAAAAGCCTCTCTTATTCGTAATTTTTTGTATGCATCACCTCGTCTAAAAGAAACAGTTACCTTCTCAATCCCCTGGTAAGCAAAGCCCCTCATGATACCATCATGTTTCTCCCTATAGTGTCTCGCCACATTGCTAATATTATCTGTCTTCCAAGAGGCCCCATTAAAATGCTCAGAGATTCTTTGTCTTAAGCAACGTGTAGTGCAACCGACATATTGTAGGTTGCAAATTGTGCATGTGACCACGTAAATGACAGATTTCGTATTACAATTAATAAATTGTCGTAAGGGAAAATTCCTTTGATTAGCAACGGATGAGACAGTGCGTGAAGAACAATGATGAATACAATAGTTGCAGGAGGAGAAACCACACCTGTACGACCCAACGGTGGATAACCATGTGGGCCGTACTGGGGCAGTAGAGGACTGGAAGAGACTGGGAGAGAGGGTGGATCCCAAAGATGGAGCCTTTTTGTAGGCAAACCTGCAGCCTGGTTGGAGTACTTGTTGTAGCTTATCATCTGCATATAAAACAGGAATGTATTTCTTTATGACCCCTGTAACTTTATTATATTGTTGACTGTATGTAGTTATAAAGTTAACGGAACTAGCATTAGATTCCTGCATCGGTGTAATGTCAGGCTTATTCCTCAGAAGTTCATCTCTATCTCTAGAAACGGCAATTCTCTGGGCCCTATCAAGATCTAAATCAGAATAACCCCTTACTTTGAAGCGTGATCTAAGAGTAGAAAACTCCTGTAATGTAGACTCTTCTGTAGAGCAATTTCTTCTTGCTCTAATATATTCCCCTACAGGGACACCCCTGAGGGTATGTTTCGGATGGCAGCTTGTGGCCTGCAACAGAGAGTTCCCAGCACAGGGCTTTCTGTAAGTCCTTGTGTCAATCCTTCCAAAATCCCCTAATCCACAAAGAGTAATATCAAGGAAATCTATCTGTATATCATGGGATGTATACGTGAAGCATAGATTAAAGTTATTGCTATTAAGGTATTGCTATTAAGGGGACAGATGAAACTTTACGAGAGTTTTTGTCATACCTTAATAGCAATAACTTTAATCTATCCTTCACGTATACATCCCATGATATACAGATAGATTTCCTTGATATTACTCTTTGTGGATTAGGGGATTTTGGAAGGATTGACACAAGGGGCCTGATTCACAAAGCGGTGATAACTCAGTTATCACGCCTAAAAGACTTTAGGCATGATAACCTTTGCACCACACTGGTAAAAAGCCAGTTTAGGCGTGATAAGTTTAGGTGTGATAAGTTTAGGTGTGATAAGTTTAGGCATGCTAAGTTTAGATAAGTGTAGATAGCGTGCAAAGTCCCGCACGCAAAGCAGCGCCATTAAACTCTATTCGAAGTGCACAAGACTTTGCTAGCGCAAAACTTTTGACCAGCTGTGCACTGCGGTGCTAACGCAGTTGGTGCTTAAACTTATCATGCCTAAACTTATCACACCTAAACTTATCATGCCTAAACTTATCACACCTAAACTTATCACACCTAAACTTATCATGCCTAAACTGAGTTTAGGTGTGATAAAGGGCTTTTCACCAGGGTGCTAACTGTTAGCACCGCTTTGTGAATCAGGCCCCAGGACTTACAGAAAGCCCTGTGCTGGGAACTCTCTGTTGCAGGCCACAAGCTGCCATCCGAAACATACCCTCAGGGGTGTCCCTGTAGGGGAATATATTAGAGCAAGAAGAAATTGCTCTACAGAAGAGTCTACATTACAGGAGTTTTCTACTCTTAGATCACGCTTCAAAGTAAGGGGTTATTCTGATTTAGATCTTGATAGGGCCCAGAGAATTGCCGTTTCTAGAGATAGAGATGAACTTCTGAGGAATAAGCCTGACATTACACCGATGCAGGAATCTAATGCTAGTTCCGTTAACTTTATAACTACATACAGTCAACAATATAATAAAGTTACAGGGGTCATAAAGAAATACATTCCTGTTTTATATGCAGATGATAAGCTACAACAAGTACTCCAACCAGGCTGCAGGTTTGCCTACAAAAAGGCTCCATCTTTGGGATCCACCCTCTCTCCCAGTCTCTTCCAGTCCTCTACTGCCCCAGTACGGCCCACATGGTTATCCACCGTTGGGTCGTACAGGTGTGGTTTCTCCTCCTGCAACTATTGTATTCATCATTGTTCTTCACGCACTGTCTCATCCGTTGCTAATCAAAGGAATTTTCCCTTACGACAATTTATTAATTGTAATACGAAATCTGTCATTTACGTGGTCACATGCACAATTTGCAACCTACAATATGTCGGTTGCACTACACGTTGCTTAAGACAAAGAATCTCTGAGCATTTTAATGGGGCCTCTTGGAAGACAGATAATATTAGCAATGTGGCGAGACACTATAGGGAGAAACATGATGGTATCATGAGGGGCTTTGCTTTTCAGGGGATTGAGAAGGTAACTGTTTCTTTTAGACGAGGTGATGCATACAAAAAATTACGAATAAGAGAGGCTTTTTGGATTCTACAGATGGGCACTAGGGAACCCAATGGCTTAAATGCCAGGTGGGATATTAATTTTATATACTGATATCGTTTTAACTGTTTTGGTAATTTTGTACTTTTGTACTTTTTTTTTTTATTGTTACTGTATTTTTGTCATTTTGCTATTTCATGTATTGAATTATATGTTTGTCATGGTGGACATATTTTTGCAGACTTTATGCCTGCGCCTTTAAAAATAAAACTGAGTTAAGGTTTCTCTCCTATGGCTGTAGGAGTATACGCCCCTAGGGGCGGTCTTGCTAGTATATATGTCCCACCAAGATGTCAGTGTGTTTAGGCTATGAGTAAGGATCTTATCCGAAACATGTCAGCCAATTTTCTGTCTTTGCGAGTTGGATTCAAATAAAAACCCTTGGATTGTACCAGCAAGTGTGCAGATTTCATCTTCACTGTGTTAGTGTCTTAATAACGCCAATAACGTCTATATAGAAAATTATTCGAGGCACAGGATCAGCAGGGCTGCCAGGCAACCAGTATTGCTTAAAAGGAAATAAATATGGCCACCTCCATAGACCTCTCACTTCAGTTGTCCTTTAAAGTGAACCTGAGATGGTTCACTAGCCCCTATTTATACTTACCTGGGGCATCCTCATGCCCCATGAGCACCGTGGTCTCCCTCACCATCCTCTGTTCTGCCGCTATATCTCTCTGTTCTGCTGGGCAGTCACGGACCTCTGCGCATCTCTGGTGTGCCGCACCCCTCATCGCACTCCTGTGTCCTGGAGCATTCTGCCCCTGTGGGGGAGCCTATCTGCCCTGGACTAAAGCCAAATCACAGCGGACCATTGGAGAGGTCAGCTCCGCTGATTGCACATGATCCGGCAGCAGGTGGGAACACAGCTTAAAGAGGAACTCCAGCCTAAACAAACATACTGTCATTAAGTTACATTAGTTATGTTAATTAAAATAGATAGGTAATATAATCTCTTACCCACACTGTTTTAAAAGAACAGGCAAATGTTTGATTTCATGATGGCAGACATCTTTTTGGTTGAAAGGAGGTGACAGGGAGCATGAGACACAGTTCCAACTGTCCTGTGTGCTGAGCACCTCTCCCAGTTGCTAGGCAACGTGAATAACAACATAGGAAATCCCATCATGCTCTGCCGAGCATCAGGAAAAAAAAGCCTGGTTTTCTTTGATGGGTAGAGCTTAGCTAAAAATGCAACTAAAAATGATGCTTTGGTAAGAAAAACAAAGTTCTGATGCTGTGAAACTGTTAAAGAAACACCAAGCCTTTTAGTTCTGCTGAGTAGATTTTTAGTCCGGAGGTTCACTTTAAGGGCTCATTCACATCAATGATGCAGACTGTGACAAACTGTCAGTGAACAGCCACAACTGACCAAGACAAACATGGAATGTAATTATGCAGAACCTGTGTGACACTCAGCAGGACTTCAAAGTTCCAGGAGACTGCAGAGGAGCAGGAGGACGGGCAGTCAGATGTCTCTGCTTGCTGGTATGCTTGCTGTCTAGACTGCACTTCCTTCTACACCCCGGCCATGCTAACAGCTAGTGTAGGCACAGGAGAGGGGCGGGCCATCCCAGCCCGTGGAAGCATTCTCATTGGCTGGCAGCAAATTGGGGAGGTTTTCACATCAATGCTCTTTGTCTTGTCTTGTTTTTACCGGCACCGGCTTTCTAATGAAAAAAACGGCCCTGCCGGCTGAATACCGGCTGGGTGGCAACCCTACCAGTAACAGGCAGATTGCTCGAGTCTGCAGGCTCAGAAGAAACAAACAGCCTGTCACACTTGAGTGGATTAGAGCTGCAGGGGAAAAGAAGCTCTGCTGACATACTTCCGGTTTTGGCGGCCATTTTTTTGTTTATAAACAAAGTTTATAAAACTGTTTTTAATTATGCTTGATGCGGCGGGGAGCGGCAAAATTATGACATAGGGTAATAGGAGATGTCCCCGAACACATAGGTATGTTTTTTATGCTACATTTTTTAAATACAGATTCGCTTTAATATTGAGTTTCATCCCACTTAAATTAACCACTTGAGGACCATAGGCTTACACCCTCCTAGTGACCAGGCTATTTTTTTACAATGTAGTGCTCCGCAGCTTTAATAGCTTGCTGCAGAGCCATATAATTTAGCAAGTGAATCCCCCCCCCCCCTTTTCTGCCCACCAACAGAGATTTCTGTTTCTGGGCTCTGATCCCTGGTGCCATGTTTATTTATTTTTGTATTAATTTATTTGTATTTTTTTTAAATAAAATGCTCTATTTCCCCTCCCTCCCCCCATCATCCAATCAGGGCAATCCTCTCTCAAAGGCATCAGCCTATGAGCAAGGAACGCGGTCGGAGCCTCACCAGGGGACAGCAGAGTGACACGGCTGTCCCCAGTACAGTGCTGCAGTGGATCGCAGCACTGTACAATGTAAATAGACGGCGTCTAACAGTCTGCTAGCGGCAATCAGCGCTGGTAGACTGGTGAGCGGACCTCCGTCACTCAAGCGGGGATGCATCGGCGCACGCAATTCCTGCTAATTTCTGCCCACAGCTCTTGACGCCTTTTGGCGTTAGGCGGTCCTGGGGCTGCCACTTTTCCAACACCTATCGGCGTTAAGCAGTCAGGAAGGGGTTAAAGATTCAATATTAAAAGTTATTCCATAAAATTAATTTTAGTGTTCAAAAGGATTTATTAAAAATATTGCACATACAAATCACACAAGTTGTACAACATAGCATCCATAAAATTCCTTTTAGAAAGAGTGATTAGTTGAGCCATGTGCATTACTAAAGTCTATACAAACAAGAGAAAGGTGTCAGTGCGGCACTCCTTTTTGAACAGCGAAAATGGGGATGGGCTGTATCTGCAATCAGCGTTCCACCTGGATCAGCATGACCAAGTGTCTGAGTGACACGAAACAGCCGTCGCTTTCCTCCACCAGTGCCCGCCACCCACCTCCTCCACCATGATTGCCACACAGGTCAGATTATAACCTTGTTTTTGACTGATGCATGATTCTTCCATATTGAAGCCGCATTTGATCCAATAAACACTACTATGCAACCAGGGACGGATCTAGGGGGGGGGGGGGGCAAGCGGGTCTCTTGCCCCAGGCGCAGTTTGTTGATTTCTTAAAAAGGCGGCAAAATTTGGACGGGGAATGGCAGTTTAGGCGCCAGAACCTGACCTTTAGGCTCCAAAACCTGGCCTTTAGGCGCCCAAACTTGACTTTGCCCCAGGCGCAACTTGGTCTAGATCCGTCCCTGCATGTACTTTTTCTTGTGTATACATGTACATTACCAACCCCACCCCTGCAGCTGCAAGTTGCTCCTCCAGTATTTGCATATTTCAGTGTTGTGTCAATGGCAATGTGCTCATATAGTGCCCTGGAGGTGATGGTGCGGTGGTAGTAATCTTGATCCCATGGTGCTGGAACTTGCCTGGCAGTTCAGATGTATACAGTATGACTATGTGTAACTTTAGGTATATGATATCTTAATAATATAATTGAGACTTAAGCACTTTTGGGGGTGGGTGACAGAAGGAGACACATTGCTTCAAATCCTTAAAGCCACTTTAAAGGGAAAGTCTATTTTTTTTTTATAAAATTGCCATAAACAAATATAGTTGTACGCAAGCCTTTTTTGTAATTTTGTATTATAGAAAATTATCTTTTCATTTCAATTTTTAGCCAGTTAAGAATTTCCGAAGCTAACAGTAAGGTCAAATGTCCCTTCTTTACAACCATGGCGGGAGGCATTATTACTCATTTTCAACACCTGCAAAATTCCAATGACTGGAAGCAAAGTTTGGCACTCTAGCATACCAGGTTCTGTTAGAGAATTTGCAATGGTTGCATTTTATATGTACATAAAAAAACTAATGGAGCTGAAATGATGTTTTCTGTTAATCCTAGCAATACACAGATCTGAACTAGGTACACTACACTGTGTTCTTTTTGACAAAAAAAAGGATAGCCAGACGTTTCACAGAAAGTCATTCTTGGCTGAGATAACTGTAAAACAAGACAAAAAGGACATTCGAGAGCCCCCAATAGTGTATTATTGATAATATAATGGAGATATTACTTATAGCAACCATATACTCACAGCTATGAGTTGCCAAGGTTAGGCAACCAATAATTGCGAATGAGGGGAAATTGGACCCATCCCCACTCAGGCTAAAATCTATCTAAGTTGTTAAGGTTAGGTATGGGGGTGGTCAAGGTTAGGTATCCAGGAGGAGTGGTTAAGGTTAGGCATGTGTGGGAGGGTTGTTAAGGTTAGGCATGGAGGGTGGACAAGGTTAGGCGTCCAGCGGGAGTGGTTATTATGGTTAGACGTCGGTAGAGGGAGGGTTTGGTGTGAGAATAGGATTATGTTTAGCTTTTGTAAAATCTCGGTATGGCTTACCGATATTTTACCATTGTCATTAGCACTGTAAGAGTAGAATATTGGTAAATTTACTGATCTTCTACTATTGGCTATTTCTGGGCACCAAAATTTCTGGGAACCCGTTTTTCATGTCCACCTCTGTTCTACTTGCTTGGAAAGATTCATTCTTCCCCTTTACACAAGTAAATAAACAAAAAATTTAAATATAATAATTTAATACAATAAGGCTAGGCCACACTGACATCTGTCTGCTGGAACTCTAATGACAACTCCTGTGCAGTGGAAATATAAGGTAATTATAGTCATGCCACCAACACAGCCTTTATATTGGGTTATTGTTATTACGTTATCTGTTATTGTTTGAGAATGGCGCTTTTCAATTAGGGATTTTTTTAGGTGCATTATCTGTAACAATTTCTTTTAATGATAACAACAAATATGGAAATTAGTTCCGAGCATACAATTAAAGCCATTTGAATAATTATAGTGTAATCAAGTAAAATTATTGATGTCTTTATTTGAAAGTGGATGCTGTTGAAAAGAATACGCGTGCTTCACATTCTAATCAACTCTTCACAAGCTTCCGACAGAATGTTTTCCGAGGCCATTTATTTATTAATTTTTGGCTTCTTCAAGCAAATTTTGATGCCTTTAAAGTTCACCAAATGAAAAGACATCTTATTTTAAAGGCCCTTACGACCTCAAAATTGTTGCCTCCCTCGCTGCCCCCCTCTCCCTAAATAAGTCAAAGGGCATGGTTTACCAAGTTATCTCCAAGCATCTCATGACTTGCCAAAGTACTTCCTGATTTTCCGAGGCATCTCCAAGCATCTGATTTAACAAGGTATGTCCAAGTTTCTCCTGATTTAAAAAGGCATCACCAAGCATCTATCTCCTGACTTGACAAAGCATCTTCGAGCATTTCCAAAAATCTAATGTACCAAGCCATCTCCAAACATCCTGGTTTAACAAGATATCTTATAGAGCTTTAACCTGACAACTCTATTTCCACAGAGCAACTACTGAACTGCTAACACTACTATGTAAGATAAGGGTGCTTTATGTTTGATATACAAGTCAGTTTCTAGGTCCAATAGCTATGAGAGCAGGAAGATATGATCTCTTCCCTCAGTCTACCATCAGAGACTTCACAAAGGTCCCAGAAAATCTAGAACACCTCTGGACATCACAGCTAGATATTCAACATGGGCATGGCCACAAAAGATTATAGGTGGAGCCAAATTATGCGTATAACATAAAAGTTTGTGTATTGTCTTTACATGCTGTAGGCACTGTATTAATGTGGCACACTTGTTCTACTCATATAATATGCAGTATATTTTTATGGGCTATAAGAGTGCCCAGAGGAAACCCACACAATGATTAAAAAATAAAAATGAGTTAAAATGCCTTAATTCTTCAATCAGTGATCATGGCTGGTCCTTTACGGATATCAGAATGTGTTAAAGACAAGGGCCTCAATTCACTAAGCTTAAAGGGACTCCGAGCTCTGGCTAAAATAAAAATGTTTACTTACCAGGGGCTTTCTGCAGCCCAGTGCTGGTCGGGACGTCCCACGCCGGCCTCCTGGCTCTTCTCCCCACGGCTGTCCATATAGGGCTGATCGGCGGCTCCCCGGGCGACACTGGCTTAGTGTCGGGGTAACCTTCTTCCGCAAACCTCATCAATGACGTCGCACGCCGGCCACCTCGCGTCATCACAGCGTCCGGCGTGACAGCACGGTGCATGCGCGATTAAATCGCGCATGCGCCGTACTGTCACGCCGGCCGCCATGATGACGCAAGGCGGCCGGCGTGTGACGTCATTGATGAGGTTTGCGGAAGAAGGAGCCCCAACACTCGGCCAGTGTCGCCCGGGGAGCCGCCGGACAGCACTATATGGACAGCCGTGGGGAGAAGAGCCAGGAGGCTGGCGTGGGACGTCCCGACCAGCACTGGGCTGCAGAAAACCCCTGGTAAGTGAACATTTTTATTTTAGCCAGAGCTCGGAGTCCCTTTAACTCCTGTTTTACAGTTATCACCATGGTGATAGAATTGTGATAACTGTAAAACAGCTCAGAAGAGTTATTAAAGACAGGAGTTAAGCTTAGTGAATTAAGGCCAAGGAGTTAAACACTTTTGCAGTTAACAACATTTAACATGCTTTTGTCCATAGCTCATAAGGTATCAGTTACAAAAGTTACTCCTATTTAATGCCAACTGAAAGTTTATGGAATTATACTTTAGTTGTGGTAGTAATGGTAAAACATGGGAACAAAATGTTTGCTTTTGTGTTTTCTTTATTTACAGGTTCCCACTCACAAATGGTCTATGGTAGTTTTCAAGACTACACAGCAGTCGTTGTAAACTCAGTTCTGCTCATTTTGGCATTAGGTGGTTTCATGGACAGCTACTGCTGATCTTGGTGTGGTGGGTTTCAGCACTGGACTTATGTTTGGGCTTTAGGCTTGGTTACCCCTACAGCAGAAAATTGTTATTTCCATTTTGCCAAAATGAAAAACTGACAGTAAATTAAAAACACTGCACTGACAATATCAACAGGGTACATGGATTTTTTTATTTCATGCTTAAAACTTGAACATCTGGCATAAAGTTTTATCGGACTCTACCCCATGCATTGGTCGCCTGGCCAGCTTCTGACTGCGCTGCACACTTGCTAACTCCTGATGCCAGCACTGGCACCTAAGCTTGCATGCCGGTAAAGAGGATCCATTCATACAAAGGCTCCATTGGATCTGTAGCGGTAAGTGGAATGCACTCTTGTGTGGTCTGCATTTTTTCCCTGAGAGCGAAAATATACAGTATTTCACATATAGCCTATGATGGAATCGCATCTGCCCCAGGCTCCAACTGGACTGAAAATGAAGTCTGGTGGCTAGAAGGCTAGGCCATTGAAGGGGACACGTATTTTTGATTCTGAGCATGTGCAAGGCCAGATTTATACTTTTCCAGAAATCTGGCCCTGGGGATGTGGGGCTTATGGTTAGATAGCTAGGTTATGAGGGATCATATATAATGTTGGAGGTAGGGTAAGATTATGGAAGGAGAATGATTATTTTACTAAGTTGCTGACATTTGCATTAAACTGTGCTGCTTCAAGTTATCAGGACCGGTATTAGGAGCACATAAACAGTAAACTTTCTATTTTTTCATTCATGTGAAATAAGAAATCATTACGTATGAGCCCTGGCACAGCAGATAAATAAATGTGGAGTATAGTAGCAACTAACAAGGGCAGAACTTCATTTCAATGGGACTCCTTGCACATATGCTACAAAATACAGTATCAAGGCAACACAAACTGTTTTACTTCTCAACCACTAATATATTTGCGCTCATACCGATAAGAACAGCAGCATTCGATTTAACAGACCGTCACAGCTGGAAAATGAATGGAGATAGACGCTGTTGATTTCCCGACTTTCCAGTGAGCAGAGAAAACATTTTTTTGATGTAAGCAGCGCATTTAATAAGTCTGCTTTTCAAAGTGCAGCTGTGTGACACCATCTGATTCTGCTGACTGACGGAAATACTTGTAATTAAAATTTAGTTTTAACTTGCCGGGTATCTTGTTATTTTGTCATAAGATTTGGTTGAGATGAATCGCACATGAAAGGAAACCTATAAATGAGGGAATGAAAAGGTGCATTGTGTGTTGGGAATTTTGGAAGTAGGCCTTTCGATTTAAATATTGCACTGAACCTTACGGAGGAGAGGTAACTCATCTGAATATGAATGCGAAAATCTGCACAATTTGCAAGCCTAAAAGTAGATTCCTTTGAAGACGATTGATCCTACCTGGTGGCTAATTCTGTGCAGTAAGCATAAAGAAAAACAACGTTTCTGCTGATCAGCTTCTGCTTCCCATAAAAGTGCAATGCACAGCTATATATTTTAATTACAATGTGTGAAAGAAAAAAAAATCAGTTGACATGAATCAAAAGTGAGCATCACAGTGAAAACTGTACTTTTAAAACTTACCTAGTCACAGTTTTAGGAGTTTTAGGTATCGGGTAATTTGTGGCACACTGTCAAAACATTGCTAGATTGCAAACAGGGGCATAACTACATTCACACAGGAAGTGACTGTCATCATGAAATCATGGAAATGCGTGCTGGAGTATTTGTAGATGCAACCTCTATATACAATCACTGTACTGGGAAACACATTTTTCTGTACATGGTACATTTTTCCTGAAGTAAGAAGAATTTTGAAAACTTGTCACTTTGTATTTCTTATGTGACAGGAGCATTAAGTTAAAACACTCTAAAATCGATTCAACTACTACTTGTATCAATGAATGTCATGCCATTTAGGCCACAATTAATAACAAGTTGAGTATCATTATTTACTTCGAGGTGCGTATCTGTCTTTTTTATAGGTAACTTTTTTGCGCACCATATATTTTTGTGCCATTCTTTTGTGTACCATCTTGGATGCTTACTGTAGAACTGTATACTGATAACAATCTGAATGGTCCACAGGATTTCTAAAAATAATTTCAAGCTATGAGTGGTCACACCACAGGACACTTTTCCATTTTCTCTATCCTAAAATACCCCAGGCCCAGGGAAAGCAGTTCTGTATCTGGCACATATTGATAATCTGTTTCTTACTTGGTTGGAAGAGTTAACTTGCATGTGTAGATTCAGGAAATAACTGTGTTTTTACATACAATTACTGAGGAGCACAGATTTTGCATAATCATAATTTTGCATCGTAATTCACAATTTGTATGTTCTCCTTGTGTGTGTGTGGGTTTCCTCCAGGCACTCTGTTTTCATCCCACATCCCCAAAAAATACAGATAAGTTAATTGGCTTCATCCTACATTGGCCTTAGACTATGATATATACACTACACGATATAGACATACAATATACAATATACAACAAAACAATATACTCTGTATAGTGCTGCAGAAGATGTCAGCACTATATACATTCTAAAAAATAATAATAATAAACTGGAATTAAAGAGACTCTGAAGCGAGAATAAATCTCGCTTCAGAGCTCATAGTTAGCAGGGGCACGTGTGCCCCTGCTAAATCGCCGCAATAGCGCCGCTAAACGGGGGTCCCTTCACCCCCAAACCCCCCACTGCGACACTTGGCAGCAGACTTGGTCGCTCCTGGAGGCAGGGCTAACGACTGCAGCCCTGCCTCCAGTCGCGTCTATCAGCGGCGCATCGCCGCCTCTCCCCCGCCCCTCTCAGTGAAGGAAGACTGAGAGGGGCGGGGAGAGGCGGAGATACGCACTGACAGACGTGCGTGGGGCAGGGCTGCGGCGGTTAGCCCTGCCCCAACCAGGAAGCGCTCCCCCGCATTACAGAGGGGATTTGGGGGATCAGGGACCCCCGTTAAGCCGCGGGATAGCGGCGGTTTAGCAGGGGCACACATGCCCCTGCTAACTCTGAGGTCTGAAGCGAGATTTATTCTCGATTCAGACTCTCTTTAAGATTAATCACTTCAGGACGAGAGCAATTTTCACATATCAGCACTGCTCCATTCATTCGGCAACTTTGTTACTACTAATCACACCTAAATTATCTATAAATATTGTTTTTTTTCAGGACAAATTAGGCTTTTAGTGTGTGAAAATTTTGTTTAGTAATTACCTTATTTTCTATGTATTTTAAAGGAAAATTAAGGTAAAAAATAGATCCATAATGTTTCACTATTTACATTTTGTCTTGTAGTAATGTAATTTGTGCAGAATCCAAGGTTCTTCCACCAAACAATGGTTAAAGAAGAAGAAATTGAATGTTCTGGAATTGCCATGTCAAAGTTCTCAGCTTTATCCAATTGAAATTTTGTAGAAATTAAGACCTAAAGTAAACATCCAATAGCTGAAGCTGTTCTATGGAAAATTTGGCTAAAATGGTCACACTAAATACTGAGATTACGTACTTTTGCCACACTCAAATTTGATATTGATTTTTTTTTAATACATACATGACCAAATATAATAATTTCTGTTTCTTTATTTAAACTAAATTATCTTGATGTGCTTCAAGAAATATTTAGTGCAGCAGTGGCGAAGCTTACCTCTTCCACCGCCAGGTCTCTCGGCCTCATCTCTGCTGCTTCTGGCATCTGCCTTCCTTTCAGTGTTCTGAACATGATATGTAGAGAACCCAGACCAAGAGGAAGGCAGAGGACACCTACTGGCTGCAGCAAGAGTGCCAGAGATCCAGCGGTGGAGGCAAGTCCCATGACTGCTGCTGCAGTGATCTGTTGGCCTGAATGAACAGAGACAACAACAACAATGAAACATCTGTAAAGCTCTTTTCTCCCGTAGAACCCAAGGGGCCTGATGCACAAAGCCGTGATAACTATTATCACGGCTGTGGAAAGTGCTTTGCACGCGTTTTAGCACGTTTTCGAATTTATCGTGCAAACGTGGAACGTTAATGCGCAAAAAAAATCACATTATCGCGCAAATGTAAATTTTTGCATGCAATAACCGCTTTCATGCTAAATTTCGCACAAACCACTTTTCACAGCATGATAACAGTTATCACTGCTTTGTGAATCAAGCCTTAACTGTCTCAGATCAATACACAGTGATGTGCACAGGGGAAAAAGTTATGTTATCATAAATGCCAGACTAAACAGGTGGCTTTTCAGTTTTGATTTAAACATGCCCATGGTTGGTGCTGTCTTGATTAAGTTTAGCAAGGCATTCCACAGGGTAGGGACAGCAATACAGAAAGCTATGGCTCCAAAGGTTTTTGTAATGATCTGCTGAGCTGCCTGTGCAGGCAGGCAGCTTTTTGACCATTGTTTAGGTTTGCATGCTGCAGGATTCTGGAAAGGAGAGCTTCTCTCAGCTTTGCAGCCTGTGCTTGCTGAGGGATTTGCATACGTTGCATTGCAAATTGCCTGGCCACATTCATTGGAGGCGTGTACTATAAGTACTATGTGTTTCCCACAATGCTTGGCTGGTCATAAGGATTCCTTCCTGTGAAACACTCCTGGAGGAGTGTCAGCCATACTCTCTGTTTGAAGATCAGCTTAGAGTAATTTCTGAAACTGCGCTAGGCAGGTTTTCCTAGTGCAGTTAGGATTGCTTATCTGTTTTGTTTGTTCTGTTGCGATTGCCCTGTCCCAGCGGTGGTCGACAGGAAATCGTTCTGATCTCTGTTCTTGGAGTATAGCTGGTGCAGCGGTTGCTACCAGCTATCTCTTCTGATCTGTCTTAATTGGATTGCACTAGCATCTTGCGCTAGCGCTGTGGATCCTTCTGTTCTGTTTCCTTGGATCGCGCTAGCCACTTTCCACTAGTGCTGTGGATCCTTCTGTTCTGCCTTCCTGGATCGCACTAGCATCCTGCACTAGTGCTGTGGATCCTTCTGTTCTGCTACTCTGTCTGCCTGGATCGCACTCGCCTAGCGCTATTACTGTGGATCCTTCTGTTCTGTCTTCCTGGATCGCGCTAGCCACTTTCGCTAGTGCTGTGGATCCTATCTCTCGCTTGTCCCTGTTTTCGTGTGTCTGTCTTGTCTGCTACGAACGCTTGCTGGAGGCTCGGTGAGGTAACCGTTAAGCAAGCGCTCGCGTCCTCTGTTTCATGTTTGTCTGTCGGTGGTTAGTTAGGCGTGTTTGTCTCTATCGTGCTTAACACGTGGAGACCGCGCATAAACGCGTGCACTGTTGCGAATGAGTGCGGTGTTCGCGTTTAGCTAGCTTTTGTTATTTTCTGTATCTCCTCATTGTATGATTTGCTGTGCCTTTGCTACTCTCGTGCTCCGCCTTGCTGTAGCCTTGTGTCACGTCTGGCGATCGCACCTCTCGCGATCGCGTTCCTACTTCTTATCTGCTGTGGTGTGTGCACCGTCGCGGGTTGACGACTAGTTTGGTGCACACACATACAACCTGTCCCTTTGCTCGTTCTCATTCGCAATCGCTTCTCTTGCGATTGCGTTCTGCGCTTCGTACAATTCCTGTCTGGCATTTGTGGAGGTACAGAGGATTGGTTCCTCTGCACTCCACAACGCCATCTGCCGACAGGAATTTCCCTTTACGGGTGCGTAGCACCTTTTGCTGGGTTCCTGCAATTATACGCTTGTGGAGGATTTCCGCCGTGTCAGCACATGCGTTGTGCGCTGATCACGGAGGAAGTTCCACAATCGTTACAGTATGACCAGCCCAACCAAAATTCCCAGTGTAGAGGGAATTTCCGATTTGTACGATTTTGTCGAATATGGCTCTTGTACCTTTAAGAGATTTAAAAATCTTGAACCTGAATCAGC
Organism: Hyperolius riggenbachi; assembly: GCF_040937935.1. Classification (NCBI taxonomy): domain Eukaryota; kingdom Metazoa; phylum Chordata; class Amphibia; order Anura; family Hyperoliidae; genus Hyperolius; species Hyperolius riggenbachi. The sequence continues at coordinate 221,619,959 of NC_090652.1, read as the reverse complement.
AGACGAGTTTTTGTCTGAGTGCACTAAACTTTTAGCGAACCCTGAATTCCAATGCACCCCAGTGTCTACCTGGGCCCCCCAAATGGTCTACATTCTGTTGGGGGGCGAAATGTCAATGTGGACTTATGATGTGTTAGATCATACCACCCTGAGTCAAAGACCCCTGGAATTCTTGGCCTTTTTAATTCACAATTGGCTGAGATTACCTCAATTACCATACCCCCTTAATGAGTTGTTGTCAGCAGCTCAATCAGCTGTTCCATCTACTCTTTCATCCAAAAAGCAGCCATCCAGAGCTGCTAAGTCTAAACGTAAAAGATCTAGGAAGACTTCCCAGCAGAAAAATCCGTTGCCCATAGCAACTACAAATAAAGAAATTAGTTCTGTAAACTCTGAAGTAGGGAAAGCACTTGAATGTGATGATTTCAGAGAGACTTCTCAGTCTCAGGTTTCGTTGCCCCAATCCAAAGCTTATGTGGATCCTATTATAGGTAGGATCGCACACTATATTAAAGCAGTTAAAAAATCTGTTCTTGTTCCTGAACTCCACCCATATGGAGATTATCTGGATACTGGCCTGTTTGAACCCCCATTTGCTTCCTGGGATGTTGGGGCCTTGCTGGAGGAATTCGATTTTGATTGGAAAGCCTTTTGCGATTTTTACATCGCAAAAAGCGAGGATGTCTTGAATGATTGTCTCGATTCTATGTACCTTTTGATTGAGTCCGATGAATGTGACGAGGGTGATGTGGATCTGGTGATTTATGTGTGGCAGACGATTTTGGATGAGTTGCACACACACCAACCAATTGATTCCAATAAAGAGACATCGTTGTCGGATGATTGTTCCTGCCTTTCTGGGGTAAAGCATGAGAGTCTTGACTTTGTGCAATCTGAAATGAATGAGTGTGCCGCTGTGGTTGATTCCTGTGCGACTCCTGAAGGATTCTCTCCTGACAGTGTGCAATTTGAATCTGTGCGATCTGATGCCTGTTTCTCGGATGTTCCTGCAGATTGTGATCGGCATGAGTCTGCCGGTTTCCTCAAGGATGTGTGGGATCCTTTTTCATTTAGAAACAGATCTTTGAGATCTTCCGTCTGTGACCCTGCTATGGGGAAAATTTCTCGACTATGCAGCGTCAAAAGTAAAATTAATATGCCTAATAAAGTTTATCCTGTTGCTGTCGCTATTTTTTCTGCAAATGAGTCTCTGTCTCACCCTGTTTACACCTGTAGGGGCCCGTTGCCTGATGACAGTTGCTCCAGTGTTTTTCGGTCCTAGATGCCTTGCAGTCTGCTCCGCAGATCGCGGAGGTTTGCGCTATGGAAGCGTCAGTTTCACAACCTAAAGTGATTTTTGATTCGCAGGTTTTGCGTTTTGATTCCTCGGATTCGACATTGTTAGCCGAATCTAAGAGTGAGACAGCGCTTCGGTTTTGCGAATCTGATGCTGAACCTTCTTTGCCTTGTTCAGAGACGCTTTCTCTGAACCTGCCCTGTACCATGAATGAAAACATGTTTTCCTTTCACACTGACGTTTGTGAGCCCCTTTCTTGCTCTGAGGGAAGTGCTGATTCTGCACCCTGTACTCTGGATGAGTCAATGTAGCCTTGCTTAGAATCCCTGCAGTGTCCCTAGAGGCTCGTCTAGGTATTGCCACTATACTCACCTGTTTTTCTGCAGTTTTGGAGTTACAAGCTAGTTTGACTGCCACACAGAATTCTGGGTACAGTGAGAATGAAGTTAGGGAGTCAGTGTGTGTTCCAGTAAATATTCCTGTACGTCCCACTAATTGTGATGAAGTTCAGTCTCAGGTTATGGTGGAACCATTCCTGGGACATCTGCCCTGCCTGCAGGAGGTATTTAATGTTCAGCCCTGTAACATGGATAGTTCAGAATCCTTCTTAGAAAACCTGGAAAATGATGTTCCTGAGGTCTTATTTGATGTTCTGGAGGTCTCCGAGTTCCTCCCAAAGGGTGCAGAACTTGTAGGAGATGTCTCCTGCCCCCAAAGTCCTTCTGAGGTGTTGCCCTCTTCCGTAGGCATTGCTGCCTTGCTGGCTACCTTTTCAGCTCTGGTAGAGCTTCAGTCATGGGTAGTCAATGATGAATTTCTGTCAGATACCATTACAGTCATTGAGATCTCTAAGTCTGAGACCGAGTCTTCTTTTGAAATACCAGTACCTGTGACCTCTACTCGTGATGATTTTCTGCTCGGTCCTGGTTTTGGTCTGGTCGTGCCGGACTCTGAGGTTGGCAGTTCCCCGACATGTCCTGAGGTTTCTCCTGTGCTGGTGTACCCCAGTGTGCTCTGTGACCCAGAAAACACAAGTGTGCCTCGGTTACCAGCGTACTCAGATGCTTCCTCGGTGGAGACATGTTCTGATTTAGCCTGCCTGCTTGCATGCCCAGAAGTGGTCCCTGAAAGTCCTGATCTTGATGGGTGTCCTGCTAATTCTGAATCTGGAACTGTCATAGGTTCCATGGGGGTGCTTGGTAGCTCTCCATGTGAGCCTGGTGAGCGTTCTGGCTTCTTGGAATCTCTGCGGAGCTTCAAGGCGTTCTGGGAGATTCCGAGAGAAGTTTTGCTTGGTACCCTGAATACGATCAACAGCGGCTTTTGTTTTGAAAGAGACACTTCGAACAGGTTTTGTGGCAGATTTGGTATTTTCGGACGCTCCTTGAAAGGTGGTGGGTATTGTCTGGAGGGTGTCGATGGCTTCTTCTCTGGTATCCACAGTCCTGATGGGTGTTACGCTGAGACTTGTAGTGCTGATGGGCATGTTTCGGTGGCTTCTGTTTCCGATGAGGTCGTTTTCGGGTGAACTGACTCTGGAATTGGACCTTGTCGGGCTGTCCCGACCTTCATGAGTCTTCGGTTGGAGTCTTTTGCTAATAGCAGTTTTGAGGGTCGTCTGGAATTTGACCCTGGAGGGGGGGGTACTGTAATGATCTTCTCAGCTGCCTGTGCAGGCAGGCAGCTTTTTGACCATTGTTTAGGTTTGCATGCTGCAGGACTCTGGAAAGGAGAGCTTCTGTCAGTTTTGCAGCTTGTGCTTGCTGAGGAATTTGCATACGTTGTCATGCAAATTGCCTGGCCACATTCATTGGAGGCGTGTACTATAAGTACTATGTGTTTCCCACAATGCTTGGCTGGTCATAAGGATTCCTTCCTGTGAAACACTCCTGGAGGAGTGTCAGCCATACTCTCTGTTTGAAGATCAGCTTAGAGTAATTTCTGAAACTGAGCTAGGCAGGTTTTCCTAGTGCAGTTAGGATTGCTTATCTGTTTTGTTTGTTCTGTTACGATTGTCCTGTCCCAGCGGTGGTCGACAGGAAATCATTCTGATCTCTGTTCTTGGAGTATAGCTGGTGCAGCGGTTGCTACCAGCTATCTCTTCTGATCTGTCTCACTTGGATCGCACTAGCATCTTGCGCTAGCGCTGTGGATCCTTCTGTTCTGTCTCCTTGGATCGCGCTAGCCACTTTCCGCTAGTGCTGTGGATCCTTCTGTTCTGCCTTCATGGATCGCACTAGCATCCTGCGCTAGTGCTGTGGATCCTTCTGTTCTGCTACTCTGTCTGCCTGGATCGCACTCGCCTATCGCTAGTACTGTGGATCCTTCTGTTCTGTCTTCCTGGATCGCGCTAGCCACTTTCGCTAGTGCTGTGCATCCTATCTCTCGCTTGTCCCTGTTTTCGTGTGTCTGTCTTGTCTGCTACGAACGCTTGCTGGAGGCTTGGTGAGGTAACCGTTAAGCAAGCGCTCGCGTCCTCTGTTTCATGTTTGTCTGTCGGTGGTTAGTTAGGCGTGTTTGTCTCTATTGTGCTTAACACGTGGAGGCCGCGCATAAACGCGTGCACTGTTGCGAATGAGTTTAGCTAGCGTTTGTTATTTTCCATATCTCCTCATTTTATGATTTGCTGTGCCTTTGCTACTCTCGTGCTCCGCCTTGCTGTAGCCTTGTGTCACGTCTGGCGATCGCACCTCTCGCGATCGCGTTCCTACTTCTTATCTGCTGTGGTGTGTGCACCGTCGCGGGTTGACGACTAGTTTGGTGCACACACATACAACCTGTCCCTTTGCTCGTTCTCATTCGCAATCGCTTCTCTTGCGATTGCGTTCTGCGCTTCGTACAATTCCTGTCTGGCATTTGTGGAGGTACAGAGGATTGGTTCCTCTGCACTCCACAACGCCATCTGCCGACAGGAATTTCCCTCTACGGGTGCGTAGCACCTTTTGCTGGGTTCCTGCAATTATACGCTTGTAGAGGATTCCGCCGTGTCAGCGCACGCGTTGTGCACTGATCACGGAGGAAGTTCCACAATCGTTACAGTTTTTAGTTGGACTCTGGGGGTGGTCAAGTTATCGGATCCTTTTGATCTAAGGTTGTAGGTGATGTTAGGCAGGTGCAACAAATCCTTCAGGTATCTGGGGCATAGGTTGTGTAGGTATTTGAATCATGTATTAGAATGCTAATTTTGAAACAAATTCTCCATTTTATGGGTAGCTAGTGTAGTGAGCAAAGGATTGGTGTTATGTGGCAATGGCGGGGTTGGCTTCTTAATAGTCTTGCCGCAGCATACTGCACTAGCTGCAGGCAGTGTAAATCTTTATTTGGAAGGCCTTCATAGAGGGCATTGCAATAGTCCAGCCGTGATGTGATGAAGGTGTGAACTAGGGTTGGAAGATCCTCAGAAGGAATGAGGTGCTTAATCATTTCAATATTCCTTTCGGTGAAAGAAGAAATGTTTCACAACAGCTGAAATTTGATTCCGAAAGTTTAAAGAGTAACTGTCAGGCTGCAAAAGCTAATTTAAACCTCTATTCTCCTGTGTTAAACAGTTTAGAAGGAAGCCAAAAAGGCAATACTGAAGTTAAAATTCTCTCTTACTTTTGATGTGTGCTGAACAGCAAGGCTGATATTCCCAAGCTCTTAAAAGTACGAGAGGCCGCATAACATACTGCAAAGCATTCTGGGGCTGCGTCTTCCCACCTTGGGTCCTCCCCTCGGCTGCTAGTGAGAAGTTACAGGCTCAAGTTACAGCAGCTTGTAACTCAGCCCAGCTCACAACACTGAAAAATCACGGCATATGTTCTGTTGCATGAGTCCGCTATTGTTCCTAGCCACATGGCTAATTAATATTCACTGCACGGTAGTGTTGTCCGGATCATGAACCATTAGGATCTTTTTTGTGAGTCGAATCATCAGGAAGCAGGGAGGACATGACGACACAATTGGCTTCATAGGAGACAGACAAATATGGAACCTGCCATGAGCTGTCAGGAGCATCATTCTCTGCAAATACTATAAAAATTCTGTGAAATCCAAACGTGGACAGTGAAATGCATATGTAATGTAAGTACAGCCAATATTTAGCTACTGATATATGTGTTTTTTTTCTCTGAGACCTTGTACCTAACAGCTCCTCTTTAATTCCCCATCAATCAGTAAACCCAAGTTGCGCACAGGGTTGGAGTGTTGGACAGCACGGGGAGCACAGGAGGGTGGCCCTGGAGGAGCAGGAATAAAGAAAAAGTAAGATCACTCATATAAAATAAAGGCACAGCCACAAACTTCCAAGCACCACTGTAGATCTACAAGCTACAAAAAGGACAGCAGTTAAGTCCTAGCTGTCATTCATCATATCTGTGCGTGCATTTACGTTATCAAACCCATTCCTGATATAAAATTGCTTTAAGTGATGGACTTACATGTGTATTCTGTAGGGTAATCGTTTGGAACTGCAGTATGTATGCGCCTTTCTTCAACTTTTTACTGATGCATCTCACTGAAAGTTGACTAAGGTGCTCATAACTCACACCGTCTTCAAATGCTCGGCTTTCACAGCAGGTGATTTACACATTACACTCCGTGCCTGTCTTGTTTCAAGGGATTGCTTGCTGTATTAAGTGATATTACAGTACGTTGCAAGAAAATAGAAGCTATTGTGTGAGAATGACACTTACGTACAATAAGAGCATTTGTCCGCCATGAACTATGAGTTATGAAAATGACTGTTATCGCTTCGTAATTACATTTTTACCCCACAACACTCCGCCATCCATATATTTCCCGATAATAGGGAGCATTTGTATTCATGGAGGATATTTTGGTATATTACTGAAATATTTGCCCTTCATGTAGGAGTTATTAAACTGAAAAACACAGCACCAAAACACTGTACTAGTTATTACATTGTGAACTCAAGTGCAGTCGCCAAGATTAAAAAAGGAAATAGTCTTCTCTGTAATATATTCGTTTTGTCTAAGATCATCTACACAAGAGGCATCTTGTACCAGCTTGTTACACAGGGATGACAGATTTTCGTCACTTGCCACAAACTTGTGTTTCCTATTCATTTAAAACTCATGAAAATACATTTCTGGAGTTAGAACTTTCATCTAGTTAGGACAAAATATTGTGATAAAAATAGTTCTTGCGAATTTGTACATATCCTATCCATAACTTAGTGAGGGCACTAAGGTTTAGAATTTGGGTTGTGTTTCCAGTTGTTACCAGAAGTTGTCCTCTTGTATTTCTGCTTTACACCTTGCTTGGCAATTGGAAACAGACTTATTTTCCACAGAGAGAAAACTGTTAGGGCCACCACAGTATCAGCCATACAGAGATGTCTGATGATCTTTTTGAAAACAGGTAAAGATTTATCAAGGGAAAAAGGGTATTGGCTACTGATTGTGATGAAGTTCAATCCTTGAACCTTAACTACCTGCGGACCGAGCGAGTGCAAATCTACGTCGGGCAGGGGGCGCTGCGGTCCTGACCAGACGTAAACTCTACGTCCCATTGACCGCGCGCCCCTGCTCGTCTCCGCCGCTCGGTCCGCTCTGCCCCCGCCACTCGTTGCTGCCCTGCCGCCTCTATGACGGCAGAGCACTGTGAGCTGGGCAGGAGCCGTTTTCATTGGCTCCTGGCCTTGTCATTCATGTATGCCACTCTCATTGGCTTACATGGAGTGACAGGGTCAGGAGCCAATGAAAGTAGCTCATGACCGGCGCACGGCGTTCTGCCGTCATAGCGACGGCAGAGAGAGCAGCCTGCGGCGGGGACAGAGCGGCGTGTTCGTCGGGAGCGGCGGATCATTGCGGCGATTCGTTGGGAAGCGGCGATTTACGGGACCAGCACCCTCTGGTCCTTAAGAGGGCAGAGGGTGCTGGTCCAGAAAGGGTTAAGTTCCTCTAAGTACACATGGTAGATAAAAGTTGCTGCACACAAACAAATGATGCCACTCAAATGGCAATTTCGCTAAAATGACATGTCCCAGCAAAAAGAAGTAGTTCAAACGACTTTGTTCACACACACACAGACACACACACACACACACACGCGCACGCACGCACGCACGCACACACACACACACACACACACACACACACACACACACACACACACACCAATAATCCAAATGATTACAGTATGTCATTTAAAAACTGCAAGTACAAGCAAAGGTGACATTTCACACAACATGCACACACATTCTGGAACAATGTCATTTGAATGACTCGTACACAATGGCCGGTTGTAAGATATCTGCCCAATAGTTGTCTGTACTGATTCACCAACTGGATTGGGAAGAATACCCAATATCAGTCGCTTGTCATTGTCATACAGCTCAGGGCATGTTCTAGCTACAATGGGGGTAAGCGTAACCCGCCCCCCCCATCCACAGTGATCGCTAGATTTTCTCCCGGCCAGAGGCCCCCTTTCCCCCTAAGTCCCCCGCTCGCTTCTCCCTTCTCCCCCGCAGTGTAATGGAGGCAGTGGGAGAGACACACACTCACCTTATCAAAGTTCCAGGCAATGCAGCTCCCGTCTGTCTCTCCTGTAGTGACCCTGTCCTGCACTTCCTGCTTCTCTGTTAGAAGCAGGAAGTGCAAAAAAGAGTCACTACAGGAGAGAAATTGGATGCTGCACCCCCTGGAACTTGGAGGAGGTGAGAGTGTGTCTCTCACACTGCCTCCGTTACATTGAGGGGTGTAGAAGCAAGGGGGGACCTCTGGGCGTCAGGCACAGCGGTGGGACCGTGCGTGGGCCTTTGGCCGACAGCCATATGATTTATTGGGGTGAAGGTGGACACCTGGGGGCCCCTATGGATGCGGGGACCCTGGAGCAATTGCCCCCTTTGCCTACATGGAAGCGCTGGCCCTGGTTCAGCTACAGTGATTGTCATCCAAAATGGAAAAAAATGTAGTTCGTCGGATGTTTCAAATAACTTTTCTGTAAAATGTGTACAAGGCATTAGAAAACTTTGTAAGCATTTTATTCTGTTCCTTATCAGTGATGAACACTTTTGACCATTTTTGGATTGTCTCAATTTTTGCAAAATAATTTATTTAAAGCTTTTTGCAAAAACATATTGAAGTTACAGTAAACTTGAAAAAAAAACTGGTTGTGATTTGCTTTATGCTGGTTTAAGTATACAGTACTTTGTAAGAACCATGTTTTGGTTTTGCACGTTGCGCTATTTAAGTATGTGGTCACAGCTGAAACATTTTCTTGACAGAATCACATATGCAGCTCTGCTTAATCAATCCTTATTAAAATGTCAACATTTATTTATAAGATGTACAAGCAAGATAATTCTGAGTCCAGCAATTTGTTGTCATCCCTCTTCTGCATAATTACTTATGCAGTACTTAATGAGGAGAATCAAAGACAAGATAGAAAATGCTCTAAATATGCAAATGAAATTAATTCCAGTTAATTAATTAAGCAGATCAATGCCAGAACATTTACATACATTAAGTTACCACATTATTTATATACTAAGATATGCGTGTGAATTGACTAAGTCCTAAAGTACATGCCTAAGTATCCTTTGAACATATTGACGATCTCTTAATATGGCTGTTGAACATAATAAATTAATCTCTATTGTGTCTTAATCTTAAAACAAAACATACCACTTTCTCCACCAAAATGAGCAAACGTTTGCACAGTATTGCATATACTTAATACATGCTATAGACATACATCTTATTTTAATACCATCTAGTTCCCCCGATACAGAATTGGTAAGAAAGTAACATATTATTACTAGGGATGGGACGAATCCACAATTTCTTCGAATCCGAATCCGGATCCGAATCTAAAAAGGTTCTCGAATATCTCGAACCTTTCGAATCCCGAATCTAACGAATCCTGCACATAAGAATTGTGCGATCCATGCAATAGTTGCCCGCACTATAGGTAGCTAGGTAAAGGTGTCTTCAGTATAGCTAGCAAGGTATAGGGGCCTTCACTATAGGTTGCAAGGTATAGTGGCCTTCAGTATAGGCAGCAGGGTATAGTGGCCTTCATTATAGGCAGCCAGGTATAGTGGCCTTCAGTATAGGCAGCAGGGTATAGGGGTCTTCAGTATAGACAGCAGGGTATAGGGGTCTTCAGTATAGGCAGCAGGGTATAGGGGGCCTCAGTATAGGTAGCAGGGTATAGGGGCCTTCAGTATAGGCAGCAGGGTATAGGGGCCTTCAGTATAGGTAGCAGAGTATAGGGGGCTTCAGTATAGGTAGCAGGGTATAGGGGCCTTCAGTATAGGCAGCAGGGTATAGGGGCCTAGCCTTCAGTATAGGTAGCAGAGTATAGGGGCCTTCAGTATAGGTAGCAGGGTATAGGGGCCTTCAGTATAGGTAGCAGGGTATAGGGGCCTTCAGTATAGGTAGCAGGCTATGGGGGTGCTTCAGTATAGGTAACAGGCTATGGGGGGCTTCAGTATAGGTAGCAGGCTATGGGGGTGCTTCAGTATAGGTAACAGGCTATGGGGGGCTTCAGTATAGGTAGCAGGCTATGGGGGTGCTTCAGTATAGGTAACAGGCTATGGGGGGCTTCAGTATAGGTAGCAGGCTATGGGGGGCTTCAGTATAGGTAGCAGGCTATGGGGGGCTTCAGTATAGTTAGCAGGCTATGGGGGTGCTTCAGTATAGGTAACAGGCTACGGGGGGCTTCAGTATAGGTAGTAGGCTATGGGGGGGCTTCAGTATAGGTAGCAGGCTATGGGGGGGCTTCAGTATAGGTAGCAGGCTATGGGGGGGCTTCAGTATAGGTAACAGGCTATGGGGGGCTTCAGTATAGGTAGCAGGCTATGGGGGGGCTTCAGTATAGGTAACAGACTATGGGGGGGCTTCAGTATAGGTAGCAGGCTATGGGGGTGCTTCAGTATAGGTAACAGGCTATGGGGGGCTTCAGTATAGGTAGCAGGCTATGGGGGGCTTCAGTATAGGTAGCAGGCTATGGGGGGCTTCAGTATAGGTAGCAGGCTATGGGGGGCTTCAGTATGGGGGGCTTCAGCATAGTTAGCAGGCTATGGGGGCTTTATTATAGGTAGCATGCTATGGGGGGCTTCAGTATGGGGGGCTTCAGTATAGTTAGCAGGCTATAGGGGCTTTAGTATAGGTAACAGGCTATGGGGGCTTCAGTATAGGTAGCAGGCTATGGGGGGGCTTCAGTATGGGGAGCTTCAGCATAGTTAGCAGGCTATGGGGGGCTTTAGTATAGGTAGCAGGCTATGGGGGGCTTCAGTATAGATAGCAGGCTATGAGGGGCTGCAGTATAGGTAGCTGGGTAATCCTCCTCCCTCCCCCCGCAGCCTCCTCCACTCGTCCCCCTGCATACATAAGGAGAAGCAGCCTCTCACCTCCAGCATCAGCGTGGAGCCCGGAGCAGCAGCCTTCTCCCTTCACTTCCTAGTTCCCCCTAGTGGCCACCTGACCGGCTCTTACTGATGACGCGTAGTAAGAGCCGGTCACTAGGGGGAATAAGGAAGTGTGCAGGAGGTCTGCCGCTCCGGGCTCCACGCTGGAGGTGAGAGGCTGCTTCATCTTATTTATGCGGCGGGCGAGCGGAGGCGGCTGCGGGGAGCGGGAGGAGGACAATTGCGAGCGGGGGAAGCGGCGGATGCGCGGCGATGCAGCGTCGGGATTCGGCGGATTCGGCGAACGGAAAATGGCGTCGGGATTCGAGTCCACGAATCTCGAATATTTCCTAATATTCGAGGGATTCGTGGATTCGCCGGATTCGTCGTCCCATCCCTAATTATTACCATTGATGAATAAAGCGCTAACATGTTCCATGCTGTTATGCAGTGTAAGAAACACACACGGTGTACATAATAAGACAGACAATGGTATACACAAAAATAGACTTTGGTACATAATACAGAATTGGTAGACATAGTAATTACAGTGACAAATGAAACATGATGATTAAAAATGCATAGTAAAGTCAAAGGCACAAAAAGGTGAGCAATAGTGATGACTGTAATCTGCAAATTACAATCACACAAAATTTCACGTACATTTTTGCAATTACGGCAATGCTTAATTACAGTTTGGACATTCAGCCGATTTCATGTAATCCATTAATAATTTTTGCATAATTTCGTGCCGACTAGTGATTAATTAGAAAAGCCCCAATCCATGCTATTACCATCAAAATTGCTACGTATGTTATGGAGAAGAGTTGTAACAAGGCAAAAAAAAAAGGGAAATTTCAAAAATACCTTGTAGGTTTTTTTTTTTACAATGCCCAACATTCGTTACAATGCCCAATATCTGTCCATCCGCAATATCCTAAAAAAACGATGGGACATCCTTATGCAAGACCCCTATCTACGTCCTATATTACCCACAACACCATCAATTACATACAGGAGAGCACAAAATCTCTGCAATCTCTTAGCGCCAAGCAAACTACGTACACCAAAGCAACCCACCACCCTGCAAACACAGGAGCCTGGTTGTTTCCTCTGCAACAACAACCATTGCACAGCCTGTCAATTAATCAACACCTGCACATTCTTTGTCTCCTCCAGTACCGGTATTCAATATCCCATAAAAAAACACCTCACCTGCGAATCTAAATTTGTCATCTACCTCATCTCATGCCCCTGTCGGCTCCAGTATGTGGGGAGGACTACACAGTTGGCCCCAGGGCAGAATCAGACAACACAAAAGAAACATCACAAAAAAAATCCTCCTTCATAGCATATCACGACACTTCTGCACTCACCATGCCAACAACCCACAATTCTTCAACATTACACTAATTGACTCAATTGATGCAAGTTCGTCAAACGCATTCCAACAACTTAAAAAATATAAAATGTTCTGGATACAAACTATAAAAACCCTCACCCCTGATGGTCTGAATGAAGTTTTAGAAAAAATTTACTAAAATACCTCCTATACCGTTTTTCTTTTATCTTGGCCACTCTCTTTTACCCTATTTTTGTCTTGTTTTATGACTTATTTTTATTTTATTTTATTTGTCCCAATAAGTTTTAGTGTAACATCGTCCAGTTTTACAACAACACCTCTGGCTTGATTATTTTTTACACATTTTTATGTCAAAAAGTGTAATTTGGTTTGATTGTAATGTGCTTTTTACCCGTTGCTATAATTGTCCAGGACTATTAAGTTGATCCATATTTGTTTATTACTGTTATGACCGTTTCTATTATGTTTCTATAAATTTTCATGTCTTTTACATGTCTGTTTATGCTAGTGTCTTAGGACCTGGTTATAACTTTTTGGTCAACTAGATGGCAGCTAAATACTTTTACACATCAATACCTCTGTCAAATATACTAATTATATTCCCACTGAATCGAAAATAGTAATCATTATATTTGTTTAATTCTTGAAAAAGACCTTTGCATATTCTCTTTTTTTACTTAGTTCATTCTTTTGCCTATTTACAACATGGGCTCAGTTACAGCATCCAAACACCACTGAGCCCTGGCCGGGATTTGAACCCTGGTCCCCCATGTCAGAGGCAGTGCCCTTAACCAGTACTCTATTCAGCCAGTACTCTATTCAGCTGCACATTTGGTCACCATTATACCTGTATCCGCCCCCCCTACTACCCAACACACTGAATAAAAGTCAGATAACAGCCCTCTCCACGACTAACTTAGTCGTAGAGATTAATGGCTTGTTTGCATAGAGATAACTACTGGAGTCTCTCAACTCTTCCTGTACTGGAAACAATTAGACTGATGTATCTGATCTTAATGTTTTATTTCTTAGCTGTACTACACATACAAATCATAATATCATAATTTTTTTTCGCTTCAGTGTCTCTTTAAGCCCTGCCTGACAGCCAACATGTGGAGGAGAGACCATGTATAAAACTCTATGCGCAGTTTCATTTCTGGACATGTGAGTGTGCACTTTTAACTTTTTATTAAAATTTGAATGGTTTTACGCTATGGCAGGCCTTGTGCTTTTTTCTTGAGGTGTATACTTTTGGAGATCTTGCATACTGTACAAGCAGTGGATCGTTGAGGCTGGGGATCGCCTGAGAGTATCCCAAGGCGCAAAAGACCCATCTGGCAAAGGGTCTGTGGATAAGGGTGAGTGCCCACTCTCAAGGGTGTGGTGGAGGTGCATCTGTACAAGAATCCATGCATCTTCGGATGCCCACGTAGTTGCTTGGAAGTGTTTATGGAACTGAAGTGTATATGAACATTTGATCCTTAAAACATAGTAGCAATGACTCACATAAGTTGTTGCGCGATATAATTTATATGTAATAAATTGTAATATTACATCACCTTTTTTTTTTTTTTTTTAGTTTATCATCCCTAGTTACCTTTTTCTTTTTTCAATTAACCCCTGACCTCCCACACTCCCCTAAAGTTACCATTTTTTTGATTTTTTTTAATTAAAAAAAATTACAAATAAAAACAAAATACATAAATAGTTACGTTAGCGACTGAACTTTTATAATATGTATACAAAAACTGTATACTACAATTACTTTATAAATTATGGGCTTGTAATTAGGGATAGACGCAAAACTTAAAAAATGCACCTTTATTTCCAAATAAAATATTGGCACCATACATTGTACTAGGGAAAAAAATTAAACGTTGCAATAACCGATACAAATGGGCAAATAAAATATGTAGGTTTTAGTTACGGTAACATGTTTTGTTTTGAAACTATAATGGCCGATAACTGAGAAATAATACAATTTGTTTCTTATTATTCCCATTAAAACTGAGTTACAATAAAATAATTCTTAGCAAAAAGTACCCCCCAAAAAAAGCCTAATCAGTGGCGAAAAAAACAAGATATAGATTGTTACGTTGTGATAAGTAGTAATAAAGTTATAGGTGAATGAATGGAAGGAGTGCTGACGGGTGAAAATTGCTCTGGTTTTTTAAGAGGAAAAACCCTTCGAGGTGAAAAGGTTAAAATCACAAAATGACAGCTTAAACAATGTTTTTATTTGCATTTTTTAAATCATATTTTTCAAAAACTACAAGGTCTTTTTGAAAAATTTATATTTTTCCTTATTCCCACTATTCCGCTTAATCTACATAGTATTCTGGTGACAAATGCATGTATTGGGCTTTGCTATTAAGCGCTTAAGTTGGCACAAAATTATGCGAAAATTATGCAATATTACAAAATTAAGGTTCCTGATTACATTTACAAACTAAGTTAATTACGATTTTACCTGAAATTTTGCATTACGATTTTGCATCGTAATTGTGATGCAAAATGACGATTATGCAAAATTTGTGCTCATCAATACATATTATTATGAAATTTCTGCCAATAACAGAAAAACATGAGCCTGCCTTTCTCCGCATGCCCGCCTCAGTATTCCCAGCGCCTGCTGGTCATGTGACTATCTCCATAAAGCTACAAGAAGCAGGAATGCAAAAGAAAAAGATGTGCTACACATTATCCATGCATTGCATCACATACAGTGTAGCATACAGTCAATAAAAAAGTATGCTTCACTGTCACTGTTCACAAACATGTTCTGAAATAATGCACTGCATGCAGTGCGTTGGGATGCTGCATGCTGTTAAACCGCACCAGCTGCACTGAGAACGTGACCAGCATAGGCGTCCCTATGTCGGGCAAAATGGAGCATCCGCCCTCACCTGGCCAGCTGCTGCCACCCCTAGCCACCCAAACCTGGAAGTGTATGAAGGCGGATGGATCGAGGGCCCCTGAGGTGGCAGCGGAGAGAGAAGAGGGAGTGGCAGGCACAGCGGTGGGGAAGGGGGGGCGTCTCCCGCCTTTCTTACCCCCCCCCCCCTTTTTGCCCCATCTGGAAAATTTTCTGCGGACACCCATGGTGACCAGTGTTGCATTGCAGTGCAACATTGTTTTACAATGCGGTCTTTATGTCGCACTGCAACTCACCACTGTGAGCCTAAATAATAAACGTTTACTGTGATGTTGACTTAGACGTAAAGGGGGAAGCACTTACAGAACTACAATCAAGAAAAATTGTAAAATATAAAATACATGTGTACACATACATACATACATACATACATATAAAAATACATTTCTCCCAGAATAAAATGCACTGTAAATGACGTACCTACAGGTGAAAGCAGTATGTGAGTGAGGATGTATTAGCTTTGCACTGCATTGCACAATACAAACCTTGCAGCAGCAGAGCTGAGCTGATGGTATTAAATCTCTGCTGAGACCTGAACTAATATCAAGTGCAGCAATGTGGTGAGGTGGTAAATATAAGTTAGTTTCCAAACATTTATTGCATCTTATACTGTATGCCTACCTTCACCTAGTGTTGGGCGAACAGTGTTCGCCACTGTTCGGGTTCTGCAGAACATCACCCTGTTCGGGTGATGTTCGAGTTCGGCCGAACACCTAATGGTGTTCGGCCAAACTGTTCGGGTTTGCCCGAACTGCTCAGTGGCCAGCCGGACAGGGCCCCTGTTCGGCCGAATACAGCCCCTGTTCGGCCGAATATGGCCCCTGTTCGGCCAAATATGGCCCCCCTATGGGGTCGCAGGCATAAGGGGGGAGCATGCCCCGATCGCGGGGGGGGGGGGTCGGAAATTCCCCCCACCCCCTCCGCTAGCGCTCCCCCCTCTGCCCGCTTCCCCATAAAAAAAGTTTAATGCAAGTTGAATAGTACCGGTGAACAACCTGATGAACGGTTTAGATTGTCCGCAGTATTTTGGTCACTCCTTCATCAGTGTTATTCTGAAATCAGGTAAAGACGAGATGGCTTGCAGTAGTTACCGTCCCATAGCTCTCCTTAATACCGATTATAAGGTGTTTACCAAAATTCTGGCGACTAGGCTCGCTAGTATCCTTCCAGATTTGATCGATAAAGATCAAGTAGGTTTTACATACTTTCGACAAGCGGGGGATAATACTAGGCGAACAATTTCTCTAATTGATTCTGTGAACCATACGAAGACACCAGCCTTGCTGCTTAGTTTAGATGCAGAAAAGGCCTTTGACAGGCTGAGTTGGCCTTACATGTTCTCCCTTCTGAAGCATTTGGGTTTTTCGGGTTCTTTTGCAACAGCTCTCTCCCTTTTATACTCAGCCCCTACGGCCCAAATCAAACTGCCCTCGGTCGCCTCTAATCCCTTTCAAATAAAAAACGGGACTAGACAGGGCTGTCCTTTATCGCCCCTTCTATTTGTCCTATGCATTGAGCCACTGGCCTCAGCTATTCGAGAATCTCCAGACGTCATGGGAATTTGTGTGGGTTCTAAACAATTTAAATTATCGTTATTTGCAGACGACATTTTACTTACTCTGACTAACCCCCTGACTACTCTTCCCTGTCTCCATAGGATTCTAGTCGAATTTGGTGCCCTCTCTGGATACAAAGTTAATTCCTCTAAGACAGAGGCACTCCCGATTAATATTCCTCTAGAAATGGCCTCCATTATAAAAGCTTCCTTTCCATATCGCTGGTGCCCATCTTCAATTAAATATTTGGGTATACATCTCACCTCTACCTACAACAGCCTCTATTCGGTTTTATATATGCCGTTGTTAGCAGAAGTGAGGCGCTTATTGAAAACCTGGTCTCCCCTCAAAGTATCCCTACTCGGTAGAATTTGTAGCATATCCATGTCTATACTACCGAAACTACTATATCTTTTCGAAACTCTACCGGTAAAAGTGCCTTTTACGACCTTAACGGCCCTGCAAAAAGATATCCTCCATTATATTTGGTTAAACAAATCCTCTAGGATCCCACGCTCGGTTATGCTGACCAGGAGAGAACACAGAGGTCTGGGCGTTCCTGATATCACAAAATACTATTTAGCTGCCCACTTGAGACATGTGATTTCTTGGACCCAATTACACGCATTTTCTAAATGGATGCAAATTGAAAAACTTTGGTTAGCCCCTGTTCATCCGTGTTCTCTCCTTTGGTCATCAAGACTCCCTGACACGGTCAACCCTCTCCTCCGTACCATGCATTTTACCAAGAATATTTGGCATTACTGCTCATCAAAGTTTCCCCTTGTCCTTAGTTAATGTAATTTTTAATCCATTGATCCCTAATAGCTCATCATCTTTAGTAGTTAAGGGTTGGTCAGATGGCAATATCTTTCAACTTAGGCATCTTCTAGATCCCATTTCAAAAACATTTGTTTCTGCAGACCAGCTCTCCCAACGGGTCAATTTAACTCCTGCCCTACGCTTCAATTTTCATCAAATCAAACATTATGCTAAATCCTTAGGAAATTCAGACTTTACCTCCTCACCTACCCCGTTTGAAAGTCTATGCAATAATGGCCCGACGCAGACACACTTAATTTCCTCTATTTATAAAATTCTCAGTGCTTTTCCAGCAGACACTTTACCTTCCCACAGGTACATGGAATATTGGTCTCGGGCCCTCTCTATGGATATCACAGCTCCAATGTGGTCTAAGATCTGGCTAAATCCACGCAATGCTCAATTCACAAAGAAAACCATTATAAAATTCTTTTGCTCTGGTACAGGACTCCAGAGAAATTACACCGTTGGTTCCCAAATACCTCACCAACTTGTTGGAGGTGTAAGGACAAGGTGGGTTCGCTGATGCATATCTTCTGGGACTGTCCTCTAATTAAACCATTTTGGGAGACTGTTTCATTACTCATTTCAAAAGTTTTTGAAACCCATGTAGACCTGCATCCGCTTCACGCACTTCTAGGCCTTCCTGTTAAGAATCTCCCTCGTAAGCGGTGGAAGCTTATGTTACATATATTATCTGCAGCAAAGAGGTTAATTGCCCAATTTTGGAAATCCACAACCATTCCTAGTAAAACAATATTAATAGATAAGATTAATGATGTTAGGAGATTGGAAGATCTAACGGCCAGAAGCCATGATAATATCGAGGCACATGGCGAGCTGTGGGGTCCATGGGAGGACTGGGATATGACATTGTGGCTCCAATCACGTAATCGTAAGCCCCCATAATTTTTTTTGTTTATGGAATACCTTTTGATTAGCTTGGATGGTTTGGGATGTGTTCACTATGATATTTTAGTATCTGTTGGTTTGTGTTAGTAATTTAACTATTTGGTCGGTTATAAGTTTGTGTTGTTTGTTTTTGTCTGTTTTTCCTAATATGGAAGTCCTGCCATATTATACATCTTATTTTATGTTCGTCATTATACATGGATTAGCAAGTCTATTGGATCTACAGGGTGAACTATGTCACTATGGCTTGAGAACCTTTCCCCTGTATAACTTGCGTTCATTGTGAAGATAACTGTATTCATCCTGCTTGCTATTCTAATAGTACCTAGGTTTTATATAATTCACTACTGTATTTGTCTTTTCTTATTTCAATAAAAAAATGATTGATAAAAAAAAAAATAGTACCGGTGGCTGGCAGTGGAGTGAGGAGGAGGAGTCCGAGTAGGAGAGTGACGCGTTGAGGCCGGGCAGCGGGCGGTTCAGCGGTAGTACCCTTGTGGTACTTCCGCCCTTTCTCTGACCTCACGTCCTCTACGTGATGACGCATACGAGGGTACGCGTGACGCGTACCCTCGTATGCAGAGGACGTGAGGTCAGAGGAAGGGCGGAAGTACCACAAGGGTACTACCGCTGAACCGCCCGCTGCCCGGCCTCAACGCGTCACTCTCCTACTCGGACTCCTCCTCCTCACTCCACTGCCAGCCACACCGGTACTATTTAACTTGCATTAAACTTTTTTTATGGGGAAGCGGGCAGAGGGGGGAGCGCTAGCGGAGGGGGTGGGGGGAATTTCCGACCCCCCCCCCCCCCCCCCGCGATCGGGGCATGCTCCCCCCTTATGCCTGCGACCCCATAGGGCCCCCAAAATGGGCATGTTCGGGAGTCCCATTGACTTCCATTGAGTTCGGGGTTCGGGCCAAACATGCCGAACATCTGGCCCATGTTCTGCCTGTTCGGCCCGAACCCGAACAACCAGGTGTTCGCCCAACACTACCTTCACCGTATCAGCAATTAACACTGGTGGTAATAATCTTCTGATTAACCTGATCTTAGCAGAACCACTGCCCACCTGTTGCTTTTGATACATATAAGATGACACTTAAAGCAAACCTGAACTGAGAATTAATACTCAGAATAAATGTACACAGGTCATACTTACCTGTGAAGTTTACTCCTCAATCTCTTTTTCCTCTCCTGTGCCCTGTTTGTCCACTATGATTGATGGAAATCTCCGTCATTCATTTTAAAAATGGCAATAACTTGCTGCGTGCAGGCTTTGAATTAAAGTGCATGGTATAACATGCAGAGCGTCCACTGCAGTTCACACACACACATGAAAACACATAAATTATGCAACACTCAGTGTGAATCTAGCCTTAGACTAAGTTCACAGTGTGCATTGTGTTGCCTTACTTGTAAAACCAGGAACCCAATGGAAACCTAAAAGTGGAACCGCACGCTATACAGTGAAGCATAAAGTCAATGAAACGTATGCTTCACTGTTAATGCCACACTCCGTTAGATCTCACCACACTGGCCACACTGTGAGGCAGTTGAAAATCATGCAGGTTAATCCATACACTTATGGACATTTGCAAATAATCTCTTCTTACCAGTTTATACTGTGTCAGTGGGCTGTGTTGAGTTTTAACACAATGAACAACATGTCCTTTTATTTTCTGATCGTTTAATTATAACATGTTCTCTTTCATTTTCTGTTTTCTCACTTTCCTGCCTTTCTTTTCTTCTTTCCCGCTTTTTCTTGCCATAGCCTAGGTCGAGGGCACTACTGCCCTATTTCTTGTTCATTCCGACTTTTTTCTTCCTTTCTTTCTATTTTCTCTATCATTAGTTGTCTTTGAGCGTTTTGATGTGACGACTGTTGATATCTCTGTGATATGTTCCAGTATTGTTTCTTATGTGTGGGGTTATTTTTTCCCCTATACTTGTCATTGGATCTGCTCACTTTCTATTTTATAACAATGAAAATAGATTTAACAAGAACAATATGTCCATTGCAGTGGAGATGTCAAATGGCAGTGCATCTGCTGTATGCTAAATATTTGTGCAGCAGAGTGTTGTGAGCTGCAGCAACTGAGTGGAAAAAGCCTCAATCAAACATTGGGTCTGCATGAATCAGTTCTGCACTATACGCTATGGGCTCCATTTAATGGGCACATTTTAAACTGACCCTAAGGACCAGTTTACAGTTGGTATGTTAAGCTAAGTTTTAACCCAACACTTGATGTTGTTAGTTCACATTACAGAGTAACTGTCGGGCATAAAATCAAAAATCAATTATTTATTTTTATCTGGTAAACAAGTAATAAGGATGCTAATCAGGCAATCCAAAAGTTAAAATCACTATTACTTTTCTTGTTGATAAATTATCATTCCCCAGTTTACATGACTCTTATTTGGTACACAGAAAATTTGGTACACAAAAGAGAAGTTGCAGGGCATGCTGGGTTGTCTTTTTTTTTGCTTTATTACTTCCCCTCAGACTTAACTAATGCAGCCTGATTGGCTGAAGCCTCTTTTTCTCTGGTTTTCCCCTTCCATACCTCTGTTCCTCTTTGATTGGCCAAAATTTCTCAGGCTGAAACAATGCACTTTCTATAGTGAAGGGCGGGCAAATCAGGCAGAGGAGACTAAGGGCGGATATTACATCACAACTGGCTTCAAAATAGCCACAGTAAATATAGAAACTGTCTAGAATAGGATTCTCTACTTTTCCTTTATAAAATTCACAGGAATCATAAGGTGGACAGTGCAATACATATGTTATGTAAGTAGAGCAAGTATTTATCGACTTATATTTTTTTTCTGAGATAGTAGGGCTGACAGCTCCTCTTTAAAGGGAACCCGAGGTGAGAGACATATGGAGGCTGGTATATTTATTTTCTTTTAAACAATACCAGTTGCCTGGCAGTCATAATCATCTTTCTGTCTTCAGTAATATCTGATTCTGAATCACACACCTGAAACAAGCATGCAGCTAATCCAGTCAGACTTGAGTCAAAGGCATCTGATCTGTATGCTTGTTCAGAGTCTGTGGCTAAAAGTATTGGAGACAGTTGACCAACAGAACAGCCAAATAATGTGTGTTGTTTAAAAGGAAATAAATACGTCAACCTCTCACCTCGGGTTCCCTTTCATGCAATGTAGCTTCACAATGCACTGTTGCATGGCCTAATAATCTATGGAGCACAGTCTATTATGTGTATATCCATGCATTACCAGTGTTAAAGTAGCAAAAGTCTCTTATCACATCCTGTCTGTAAAAGGAAGTTGTGAATTAAACTTACTTGGTATTCTTGGTATGTAACAGTCGATGTTGATTAATATCTGTTTCTCCTGCATTTTACATTGCTACATACTAAGAAGCTAAATTATTTAATTTCAAAATTTCATCAAGAGGTGGCGCTCACGGTGTTAGTTTCAAAGCTCAGTAACTGTACATTATCAATAAAACATTATCAATAAAACATTCAAAGTCCATCAATAAGGTTAACATAAAGCAATTCTTCATCAGCTCGGATTGCAAATCTTCAGATGTATGGAGGCCACCACCAACACCCTTTGTGTGCCACTCACCGCAAGATGCAGACCAACCAATGGTCTATATACACATCGGGACCGTTCCCGGGTCGTCCCCCACCTCTCCGGCACCAAATAATGGACCGCTCCTCCTTTTACTCCGACCTTCCTCTTGGTTAACCTCAATAAAAAGCCTCATATAGTACAGTATTGCTTTAAAATATTTATTAGTAAAAAAACAGATTGCACTCACATGCTCCTCTAAAAATTTCGCTTAGAGTAATTTGTTTAAACGGGCTCTCCCCCGTATTGATGGCCAGGGCTGGCAGGCTCCGGATAAGCGTGTGGTCCCTCTCACCTCCGCCGCGCGCTCGGTGGGTGATGTGACCTTCCGTGCTCGCCGCCTCGCCACCGCTGGTGATGCTAACAGTCCTTCCGCATCAGACTCCGCCCAATCGATTTCGTCATAAATGACTCATCAGGGGCACGGAGTCTGATGCGCACAGCTTCCCTTAAGTATCCATATCACGTCACAATGGACATACATCTGAAGATTTGCAATCCGAGCTGATGAAGAATTGCTTTATGTTAACCTTATTGATGGACTTTGAATGTTTTATTGATAATGTTTTATTGATAATGTACAGTTACTGAGCTTTGAAACTAACACCGTGAGCGCCACCTCTTGATGAAATTTTGATATATTGTATAGAGGAGGCGAACGGGTGATTCTTTCTGAGACTTTTTTGAAGGAAAACACACAGCTGCTGTGAGCGCTAACCTCTTATCGAATAAATTATTTAATAGCTTTCTAATAGCGTTACATTTAAGACATTTAAAAAAGAATATGCTGTTCCCACCTAATGTCAGTTTTTTTCAAAGACACAGCTTGCACAATTTTGTGTCACCATTTTGTGCAGCATCTTTGCATCAGCTATAAAACTAACTCAAAAACTTGCAGAAAAACTGACACTGTGTGATTTTTCCTCGGCCTTTTCATCAGTTTTTGATGTGTATAGTGTGTACTAAGCTCGGATCTCTAATTATCTGGCAGCAAAAAAAATTATAAATAAGCTCTGTCCAGCAGCAATTAATTGTAATGACTGTACAAATAAAGCAAGTCTGTGTCAGATTAGGCCTGGTTGGCTGGCAAGGGTTTGGAGACAGCTGCCAGTAGCCAAATTAAGAAGTGTGTGTGTGTGTGTGTGTGTGTGGGGGGGGGGGGGGGGGGTGACAAGTATATTCTAGAACAGAGACTAAGTTGCAGGCAGACAAAATGCAGGCAGACCTTAGCTGAGATATAGCTAAAGAGCACCAGAATGATGCAGGGCCTTTTTATCTATTGCGCAAATAGGGCTGACCTATCTAGTAGTGTATGCAATCATTATCTAAAACTGCACATTTATTATTGAACGTAAGTCTCATAATGGCATACAATTTAAGAAACACCTTAATTAAGGCTGGAAATTAACGGCTGGTAAAATTAGTTCCATACTAACTGTAAGTATTTCAAAAAGTATGCTATTAGCCAAAACTATAATAGTAAGCTAACTTTGTTTGAGAGAGGGTACTTGATTGCAAATTATTAGGGATATGCCCATGCTGTCATGTGTATGAATAAAGGCATGCAATAAAGTAGCAGCCATAGTTACTGCTAAGGGGCCCAAAAGCATGGCGAGTCCAGATCATTCCTAATCTGTTGACTGTTTTTTTTTTCTATGTTTCTCCACCCTGTAAGCTCTAGACACTTAAACTGAATCTAGCACTGGAGGTCAGGGAAGGGTGTGTGGAAAGTGTGCAGCACAGAAACTGGAGAAATCAGTAAGCACATACAGCCGCAGAGCCTGTGAGGAAAACATGCTGTGTATTGTAGCACCACATCACAGTGTATTTCCAACACTGCATTCAGAAGACAAGGTTTTCAACACAGCTTCCCAGCAGGCTCTACACCTGCAGGGGATGGGGAGCTCCTTACCTCTGTCCACGTACTGTGTGCATAGTATGTTCTGTATGTGGTACATACATGCATGGTGACATCCCCATTTATATACATATGAAGCACAGGTGTGCCTAGGGCTGAGGACCCCATTAACCTTTTAGCAGCCAAATAAAGTAAAACTTCCTCCACCTGCGACATTGCACTCCTGACATCCACTTCTGACTTCCGAAAACATGTTATTACATGTGATCAGGGCTCAGAGGATAGTGTCAGAAGTGCAGTGCCACCCAGTGGTGGGAGAGGGGTTGTGGAAGAGACTCTACCATTACCCCTCTTCCACCACCGGCTGCACCATTGACCGTTGATAGAAGAGGATGTCGGGAGTGTATTGCCGCAGGTGAAGGATAAGGAGAATCTAGTCTAGCTTCTGGAACAGGTAACTATAAAAAAACGCTCCCTGCACTGCTCTGTATGACCTCAGTAGGCAGAACAACGAGTTCTGCCAGCTGAAGTTAAAATGAGTGCAGCATCATCAAACAAAATATTTTATTTGCAGATGCTAATGTGTTAACAATTAGCTATGGGACCCCACAATTTGTAGTTAGCTGTCTGTCGCTTGCACTGTGTGTTTGTATGTTCAAATTTTTTTTGTTAACATTGAACTCTGTCTCTGTTCTTCCCAACCCCTCTTTATAGCACAGGACAATCCACATAGTCGAGCTGAGCCTGCATGTCTTTCAGAGCCTGGCTCTCATTGCCATCTCTCTATGCATAGGATTAGGGCCACTTCTACATGACAGCTGTTCTAATTTTACTTCTGAGCTTGGCAAAGGCTCAACAGATCGGAAACAGACTTACTCACTTGTACCCTTTTTGACCTCATGTGTGGCATAACACAGTGGTTTGCCTTGATCTTTACTGTTGTGATTGAGCTTGGCTGTGTTGGACTGACTTACAATTCCATTAAAGTTACACATCTCATAAGGGCGATTTGTAGGCACAGATAAAGACTAGGCCTGTCCTCTAACACATAGGAGCTACACCAATACTCAGGGTGTTAAGTTTTAAGTTACAAACTTTAATCTTGCAATATACGAGCGCTCCTCTTCACCAATAGAGGTAAACCAGTGCTAGAATGCAGCCAGAGTTCCAATTCCACAACAATTGGCACAAACAATCGTATGCATCAATCTCAGCACTCCTTGCACTATGGACCTGCATGCAACCTTCTGCTCAAGAAACAGCAACAGTTGGTGACCATAACCACACACAACAAAAAGATTTCCAAAGCCTTGAACATCCCACGGAGCACTGTTCAAGCGATCATTCAGAAATGGGAGGAGTATGGCGCAACTGTAAACCTACCAAGACAAGGCCGTCCATTTACAGGCCGAACAAGGAGAGCGCTGATAAGAAATGCAGTCAATAGGCCTATGGTGACTCTGGACGAGCTGCAGAGATCTACAGCTCAGGTGGGGGAATCTGTCCATAGGACAACTATTAGTCGTGCACTGCACAAAGTTGGCCTTTATGGAAGAGTGGCAAGAAGAAAGCCATTGTTAACAGAAAAGCATAAGGAGTCCCGTTTGCAGTTTGCCACAAGCCATGTGGGGGACACAGCAACCATGTGGAAAAAGGTGCTCTGGGGTTGGTGGGAAGATGGATGGAGCCAAATACAGGGCAATCTTGGAAGAAAACCTCTTGGAGTCTGCAAAAGACTTGAGACTGGGGCGGAGGTTCACCTTCCAGCAGGACAACGACCCTAAACATAAAGCCAGGGCAACGATGGAATGGTTTAAAATAAAACATATCCATGTGTTAGAATGGCCCAGTCAAAGTCCAGATCTAAATCCCATCGAGAATCTGTGGCAAGATCTGAAAACTGCTGTTCACAAACACTGTCCATTTAATCTGACTGAGCTGGAGCTGTTTTGCTAGAAAGAATGGGCAAGGATTTCAGTCTCTAGATGTGCAAAGCTGGTACAGACATACCCTAAAAGACTGGCAGCTGTAATTGCAGCAAAAGGTGGTTCTACAAAGTATTGACTCAGGGGGCTGAATAATTACGCACACCCCACTTTGCAGTTATTTTTTTTTTTTAAATGTTTGGAATCATGTATGATTTTCGTTCCACTTTTCACATGTACACCACTTTGTATTGGTCTTTCACATGGAATTCCAATAAAATTGAGTCATGTTTGTGGCAGTAATATGACAAAATGTGGAAAACTTCAAGGGGGCCGAATACTTTTGCAACCCACTGTATACAGTATATGTATATATGTATATAGAGAGGAGAGAGAGAGAGATTTTAGCTATACTCTGGCTAGCAGCAGTGAGTGACTCCAATCGGAGTTCAGTTCAGGATATAGCTGAACTCCTGATAGCAAAGCGGTGGTGTTGTGGCAATGTAGGCTTGGCTATAGTATAGGTGAGTGCCATTCAGTTAGTGTATAAACCATTTTCTACCGCCTATTTGAAGGGCTGCTAAAGCGAAACATAAGTGTTCTAATTCTCTGAGGTAGAATATATGTTCTGATATGTATGTTTATACACTGACTAACAACAAAGGCTGTTTCTGCTGTTGCCTTTTTCACATGCCTATTTGTATGGTAAAATTCTTTAATAAAAATTATTGAAAATAAAGAAACATGGTTACAAAGATAAAATTACAGACAGCCTGATGAAAAGCTACGAGTTATAATAAAAAGAGAAAGAAAAACAGAAAAAGGTTCATGATCACCCCATTAGTGTATCTGCCTCCATCCTACTATGTGTCTAAATTGTGCAATGGTTAAATGACAATGCATGTGAACTGAGCATGCACAACATGTTCAGGTCTTCTATAACATAGTGATGACACAGTAAACAGGGTGTTGCTATAGCAACCGTCATCATGAGTCCTGCACTAGAAAATGCATTTGGGAGCTTTGTGCAAGATCCCCCTCCCTTGAAAAAATAGTAAGACTGCTTATGCTTTTAAAGCATATGTAGTATGGTCCAAAACACGCACCATTCTGCAAAGGGCATGATCCAAATCTTTGCTGAAAGATGTTGTGATACAATATAAAATCCACTTAAAACATAGATATTTGTTCTTCTGCATCATGTAAGCAATCTATCATCTTGAGAGCCATTATACTGTGTGCAACCCGGGTTTCATAATACAAAGTGCTTTAGTAACTAAATGTGCAAATTATACATGATCAATTACAATGCAATGAACAGATATTCGAAACTGCATGAAAAAAAAAAAAACTTTTGCTAAAGTATGCACTTCTACATCAAATGCAATAAACAATCTACATGTGCACAGAAAGCTAATTATCCTCTAAATAGGCCATTTCATGGGACAGCATATAGATGGGAAATAGTCCAAATAGCAAGAAGTGGTCTGTACATCACCCGCTCCACCATTCAAGATATAAATATCCTTAATTGTTTTTTTAGTATAAAGAAGGACAGTGCATGTAAATGTTTTGTGGGTTTCCTCTGGGTACTTCAGTTTCCTCCCACATCTGAAAAACAAAGATAAGTTAACTGGCTTCTCCCTAAAATGGCCTGTACTATGATGGACATATGACCATGGTAGGGATTAGGTGTCATGATGAAAGCAAAGCATACAAGGTACTGACTAAAGGCTCATACACACATCAGACTATAGTCTTTGGAAAATGAAAGATCACAGACCAATCTTACCACACATGTAGTAAGAGAGCCATACTCTACACAGTCTTTTCTATGGAGCTGAACTCCACATCAGAAAAAAATCTTTGCAAGATGCTGCACACACAGATGCTGTACAGACACAAAAGATCAGTATCTGCAAAAGATCTGTTCCTGCCAAAAATCCATTCCTGCAAATTGCAATGATAGTCTATGAGATCTGCAGATCATCATACACACATGATTTAACTGACATTCATCTGCAGATCAAGCAATCATCTGCAGATCTGAAAATCCATCCTGGTGGATCTGATCTGCAGATGAATGTCAGTTAAATCATGTGTATATGATTATCTGCAGATCTCATAGACTATCATTGCAATTTGCAGGAATGGATTTTTGGCAGGAACAGATCTTTTGCAGATACTGATCTTTTGTGTCCGTACAGCATCTGTGTGTGCAGCATCTTGCAAATATTTTTTTCTGATGTGGAGTTCAGCTCCATAGAAAAGACTTTGTAGAGTATGGCTCTCATACTACATGAAGGGTGGTAAGATTGGTCTGTGATCTTTCATTTTCAAAAGACTATAGTCTGATGTGTGTATGTGGCCTTAGACTTGATGTTTAATGCATAACAGCCCAGCAAAACTGTAGTCATAAAACTAACAGAAACAGTGCTGACAAACAAGATCAGCACTTAAAGCATATATCTGTACTGGCATATAACATGATAAGATAAAAAAGGATCCCTGAAATACTAGGCCTACTAAAAACTTGCCTGAGATCGCCTTTTTATTTATTTATTTATTATTATTTTTTTACAGCGCATTTGCAAGGGTTAATAAATCAGTGGTTTTATGTATGCAAATAAGGCAATGGAAAAAACAATAGAATGCAGCCAGGAGGGAAAGCCAAACTACTATTGTTTGCCTTTGGAAACACTGTTGATAATGTGTAAGTGCTGAAAGGTTCAAAAGTTTGAAGCGGATATTACATGAGACTGTCATGGCAGCTGTTTAGAATGCCGTCTTAAAAATTCAGCCTTCAAGTAAAAAATTAAAATATGAGACTCTAGAAAATACCTATTTAACTTTAGCACTACACATACAATGAATTAGGTTCACATTTACTGAATGATTCTTTCTTCAAATTCGATCATAAAGTCCAACTTTCGGTATGATTTTATCCTATTTAGCAATTGACCAAAGAATCCTTCCTTATCGATTGCCTTCATAAATAGCGAATTTTCTATACAATTTGATCATTACAATTGCATCGAAAGTTCACATATGGTAAAAAAATTGTACCGTTAATCGGGCACCTTTATGCTTGGTGGTGGCGGTAAAATCAGTTCCTTACAATCATTCTAAGTGCATTTTCTCATGACATTAAAGTCAGTAAAATGTTGTTTTTTGTAAAAGACCACATATGATAGAGTGCTATATTTCACATATTACATTTCTAGGATGGCACATCTGAGTGGGGGTCTTGTGGTTCTTAGTGAAAAGCTTTATAGCACTGAGATTAAAACATTACAGCTGCCAAATGCCTGGAGAAGGATTGTTTCGCATGGATGACCATCCTACACAAAGGCTTAGGGAGCCCGGGCCATCCACGTGACACAATCGCTGTCTGGGCGTTTAACAGTCTGTAATGTTTTAATCTTGCTAAAATAAATTGTATCTTTACAGAGGAACTCCAGGGAAAAGTACATTTTGCATTTCAAATGTAGCAATGATTTGTATTATAAAACACAAACTCTTATCCCAATGATTAAAGTGGACCTGAACTCAGAACGACCTCTCTGCTCTAAAAGATAAGGGCCTGTTCAGACTATATGCGTTCCTAGCCGTTTTCAGGGAACGCGTACTGGTACCAAAAACGCATAGGCTCGTAATGCTTTTTAATGGGGTAGTTCACATGTATGCGTATGAGACGCATACGTTTCTCATCCGCATTGCTGCACGCAGTTCTGTGCGATACGCATAGAAACGGACGCAATGAAAGTCTATGGACGCGTATCAAAAACGCGTACTATTGCGTTTTTAGCGTCCGTTTTCCTCTGCGGTTCCCATAATTCTTTTTTTTCCCCTGGGTCACGTGTTTGTGCAAAACGCAATAGAAAACGCATTCAAACGCAAGAAAAACGCATGCGTTTTTTCAACTTGCGTTTCTTTGAATTTATACGCGTTCTACAAACGCAGCAAGTCTGAACAGGCCCTAATAATCTTTAAAACAAAAAACATTTATTTGTTACAGCTAATACAATTCCTAAAATATATTTACACCTTTTCTACTTCCTGATTCATGGAAGCAGACCTATTGTTAACATCCAGTGCTTTCAAATGAGCGTATCTGCCATCTATGCTGTGGCAGTCATGTGACACGTGGAGATATCAAATTACAACCTGAGATTAGACACAAATGAGGGGGAATTAGACAGGCTAAACTCTTAAAATACATACAGGGTGCATTTCTCTATGTTTTCCTCCTGTCCTGTTCATTCGTTCAGGTCCACTTTATTAAAACAGAGATCAAAAGTTTTTTGTTTTGTTTGAATACAGATACCTTTATTCGCAAAGCAGTAGGTAGAACAACAGTTTCACTATTTTAAATGTACAGTGCATAATGGGTACCCCATGTGCAGTTCCTTCCATCTTCTTTATTTTATTCTCTCTCTTAAAGTGAACCTGAGGCAGTCTGAAAAAAAATTGGGAACTTATGTATTATACCATCTAGTGGCTTTGACTGCCCTGTTTAAAAAAGGTATTAACTCACTTAGGAAATCTACATACAGTTGGAAAGTCGAGAATCTTGGCTTTCATTGGCTTCTTGGCTTGCACTATGTGCTGTGTCTGTGCGGTGCACCGTTCACAAGTTATGGGGTATTGAATGAGGGGTGTCTACTGTACTTGGCTGCCAGCAGCACTAACCCAAGTTTCCAGTCCAAAACCCAGAGAGCAAAGTAAGCCAGCGAGGGACCAGGTGTGGAATGTCTGAGCAAAGTGAGCACCAAGCCCACAGCCCAGCGAGCGAAGCGACAATGATACCAGTAAAGCTGGGAATATCACTTCCAAGCGGGACTGGCAGCCATAAAATTACATTCTATTTACCTGCTGCTCTGTGTTCATTATGTAGTGTACATGCAGTCTGCATTGCAAGCATTCCAATATAATCATAAATGCGTCTGCTTTAATGAATCTTATCTCAGTAAGCCTGGCCCTATTCTGGTAAATTGTCAGGGAGGGGGAAGCTTGTTATTTCCCCTCCCACATTCCTGCCCCTCACTGATTGGCTGAGGGCAGTTCAGTGTGACAGGAGGCTGAGAAGGGAAATACACCTCATCCCTCTGCAGAAGCTGCTGAAATACAATCTATGCATGTGTTTACAAATCAAGCTAGATGTGACAGTGCATGTTTTAGTACAGAGCTTAGTGGGGAGGATGTCTGGCAATGCATAATCCATTTCAGGCATTTTTCTCTTTATTTACTATATAAAACAAAAGTTTGCCTTCTTAAAAAAGAAGGTTTTTGTGATAATTCAGGTTGGAGTGAACATATAATGTCTCCCACAGTGCATCACTGCTAAATATGCAAATCATCTCTTGTTGTCCCTGTAAGCTAGCCACACCTCTAGAACTGCTGGAATGCAATAATGTGTCAGCGTGTCAATTGTACAGAGCCACACTAATCCAACATGCATACAGACTGTTTCGGATTAGTTGATCCTCATTAGTGCATGGCATGGATTAATGTGACTCTTGCATATTCAGTAGTTATGCATTGTGGAAGACATCATATGTTCACTCCAACCCAAATTATCACAAATACCTTCTACTCTTCTTAAGAAAGCAAACTTTTGTTTCTAATAGCATTTTATTAAGGGGGCTTTTGGGTCCTTTGTAGCCTCTTACACACTCCAATGAGTTCTGGTTCACCATGAGCATGCTGGGTATTCTGTTTACTATGTAAAATTCACTGAAATAAAAATGTGGACAGTACAATGCTTATGTTATATAAGTAGAACCAGTATTTAACTACTTATATATGTGTTTTTTGCCTGGGATAGTATGGATGTCTCTGCTGCTTTAAAAGAAGTAGACACCTCTCATTCAATACCCCCTAACTCAGTAATGGTGCATCACACAGACGCAGGGCCTATTGCAAATGAAAGCCAAGACTATTGGTTTTCGAATGATATGTAGATTTTCAAAGGGAAAGAAAATATAATTTAAATCGCAGAAAGTCAAATATGCTAGAAGCCAGCGCTGTTCCGATGGTGGAGAGCAGCTGACAGGTGGTGAATTCACAGACTGTCAGTTGCCATGTGAAAGGATCTTTCTGAAATCCTTTTTTAAACTTTAACTAGACAAAATTCAAGTATCCGGTTGTTTGTCATCTTCACTTTTCCCTCTCCGAATAATTCTCTCTATAGTCCAGTGTTTCTCAAACCTGTCCTCATGATTCCCCAACGGTGTATGCTTTGCAGGCAACCTCACCTATGCACAGGTGGGGTAATTAGTGTCTGAGCTACATGGAATCTGCCTAGCTGAGATACTAATTACCCCACCTGTGCATAGGTAAGGCTGCCTGCAAAACATGCACCGTTGGGGAGTCACGAGGACAAGTTTGAGAAACAATGCTCTAGTCTATAGTTTCAGGCTTGCAGCATCACATCAGTCTGAGCAAGTTACAAAATAGAGAGTCAGGCATTCATGTAACCCTGACTGGACAAGGCAGCTGTATTTCATTTTTCATCATTAGGGCTGTCAGTGTCATTGTCTATCAGTCCTTCTTTATTACTGTCACTTTACAGCAGTTAACAGCCCATTCACAGAGCTAAAACCTTCTCAATCTATGTCTCATTTTATTATCTGAGCGGCAGGTGAGTAAAAACACCAGGCAAAGTGAATTTTCTTCAGTGCGAGCACCTGAATTCCTTCCACTAATCAATCTTAATGTGTGTGCGCTGCATTCTGAATATGTGAAATAAACCAGAGAAGCCTCCCTGTAATACCAATACTTAAGAGTTTTCTGCATCGCTAATGAGATTATCACGCACCTGCGTTTAATCAGGATCAAGTTGTCATAAGCAAGTAAAAAAATAAAAAATGCTAATGTCTGCAGAGATATAAGTGCCATAATTTGTCAGAATTTATATCTACCGTATATTTTTTAAACTCCTCTATCTTATCTATCTATCTATCTATCTATCTATCTATCTATCTATCTATCTATCTATCTATCTTTTCATTGGAAATGGAATATCTATGTATCAGAATACTAAGAACTGAAATAGAACAGTCACCTTAGGCATTATATTTTGTTGTTTGATGCAGCTAAGGAGATTGATTGTTATAGCGATCATTAATAGTCTGCTAAGCTACTACTGGTCAAGTAATACAGTAAAGGTAATCTAGGGGTGAAACTTGCTATGCCTAACTTAGAATAGGAGAGTTCAAAAGATAATATGAATACAATACTCTCTTTTTTACCAGAGTAAATAAAACACAAACCTTTAGACCCCTTTCACATTTACCGTGTTTTATTGCGTCGTGGTACTCTCCCCCGCTGAAGCTCGTTGCGATGGCAATGTAATTCTATCTACCTTCATTGAGTAACATTGTGCGCATAAACATATATGCTTCTAGGAACGCACTCCATGTTCTGCATTGTAACAATGGAATCAGTTGCATCACATGGTTACTGATGAAGTGTGAACTGTTCATAGACTTAGAATTGCACTGCCTTACAGAAGATCAGAAGACAGAGATCAGAAAGGAGCAGCTGCTGGGACATGCAAGTTGTGAAAAAGCAGCTCAGGCTCGGTTACAGAACATGTGGGGCCGGGGGCCTCAGGAGCAGTAAGCAGAAGACCACCTGGGGGTCTAGAGGAGCGGAGGACCCATGGACTGACTTTGTTTGCTTGGAAAGTGGCTTGTACTTGCCCTGCTATTAGTGGATGTATGGAGCTGTGGCTGAACACAGAGGGAAGGAGCTTGCGCTCAGAGAGAGGAGGACAGCAAGCGGGATGCCACTGAAGCTGTTGCAACTACCAATAACAGGTGGGGTGCTCTGCTTGCATTATGACTTGGTGGTGATTTGGTGGTGAATTGGTAAAGTCAGAATATACTGACTGTCTTTTCATCCCTTCTGTGTAGTGCTGGAATCTTTCTATAGATCGTTATACACTTACATGGCAGGGCATAGGTTTATCCATAGCTCCCAACTGTCCATCTTTTCGAGGGACAGTCCCTCTTTGGGAGCCCTGTCCCTCTGTCCCTCTTTCCTCCTCATTTGTCCCTCTTTCAGGACTTTGTCCCTCTTTCTATGTAAATATATTTCTCTACTAAAAAATGTGTTTGCTTGACTCTAAACTTTATTTCCATCCTTTAAGTTGTTATATTACTAAATGTTAAAATGTTAATATGAAGGAAAATGAACCAGGATAGAAAGGACCAGTGGGATTTTAATTATAAAACATATTTTTTTATGAAATTTTCATGGGGTGCGTGACTAGGGGCGTGACGGGGCGTGATCAGGGGTGTGGCAGGGGCGTGGCTTAAGTGTCCCTCTTTCTCATCTCAAAAAGTTGGGAGGCATGGGTTTATCTTCACCATGCTTTACATCATTCAAGGATTCTAAAAAGCTCTATCTTCTTTCTCCTGACATACATGAGAAACAAGGTTATGCTGCTACACCACACGTAATATTAAAGTTAATGAAGGATTTCCTCCCTTAGGACTAAGTGTGTGAGGAAGTCTCAGACAAAAAAATAGTTGGGACAAGATTGTGCTATAGAGGTAAGATCTACATGTACATAAATGGCAAATTAAACTAGCGGGCCTTTAAGTCTGAATTTTCTGAATTATGCACACCTCCATAGAGTGTTGTAGGTAGTTCCAAAGGGTACTGCCAGCATGACAAAAGACCTGGGCTCCCAAAGTTTTGAGATGGACTCTATGGGTGACTGTCACGGATTTGCTGGTGCTATCCGTGCAATCACACAAAAAATTGCGCCCAAAAATATGATTTGGAGTGCCCCTTTAATTCCTAACCTGTTTTAAGAAGCCAGTGTTTCTCTTTCAGCCCAAAGCCTCTGCTCTGAGGGATGTGATTTTTTCTTTATGCTTTCTGAGAGAAACCCTGAAAACAGATTCACTTCACATTCATTGTTCCCTAGAGGGAGGTCAATAAACCCTAAACCAGTCCACCTGTGGTATATTCCTTCTGACCAGAGATACAGTTACTGCACATATCCTGATAATGGAAAGGACTTTTAATTCACCTTGTGTCAGGAATATAGCAGCTAGTTATGAGGCTGATGATGTAAGGATAACAGGAACATATTTCTTTCATTTTTCTGACTGTATCATATGGGATTGTCTGTTAGCCAGTCTGGCTTTGAAGGCTGGCAACTAGCTTCCTGGAATTCCGTATAAAATGTAAATTACCTCTATCATTGTCTGCTTCTAATTAGGAAACCCTTAATTAGACAGTTGCTGTGAAGCCTATACAGGTGGTCAGACCATGTTGTCTGAATAATGTCTCAGAGGTATATTGTGTTTGGGAGCAATTGTCACCTGGACTGGCTGCAGTATGCTTTGAAGCAGATCACACCAGTGAGCCAGGACTTTACACATGACATCCTGCTGCATTGTGAAAGCCTTAATCAATTGTCACCTTTAACCCGGGGAAATTGGATGTTAAGGAAGTCTTTTGTTGTGTGTGTGCTATAATACCCTTTTCACATGTGGATGTTAGATCTCTAGGAATCAAATTATGTCTGAGGATGTAATTAAAACTAGTTCCCCCCCGTCCAAACAGGCTTGCAGCCTCAAGGCAGATATTCCAGCATAAAAAGCAGGGGGCAGATACCTAAAATCAAATACTCCTGACGGTAGCTGGAGCCGGACTCCCGGTCTAAGCTAAGTTGGCTCCTGATCCAATCAGAACGGTGTCCGTCCACAGAACCCAAGTCCAAGATTCGTCTATCTTGATCCCTGTTATTGGTAAGCAAATAGCCTTGTGTGTATTTTTGCAACTTTAATCTTGTAACTTTTTTACTTTATTTTTGTACATCTTTTGTATATATTAAGTTCTGCAGTGTTCCATTTTTTTTCTGGAATATTAAATTATTTAATAAGCTTGACTTCTGCTGTACTAAACTAACACTCATAGCCTAGAAGAGACTGAAGTGTAACTGTGTATAAATCCATGCCTAATTGTACGTTTGAGCAACCCTACCGTATGAGATTGTAATTGCATTGTGTGTGGGGGCATTTGTCATACGTTGGCCTAAAGCGCGCAGCTGACCCAACGTACGAAAACGCCAGTGCGAGTAGCTCGACAATAGAGTGGCTAATAGTATCGTTCGGAACGACTGTTAGTGGTTTTGCTTCACTACAGTGTAAGATTGCAACTGTGTGTGTGTGTGTGCGTGGCAGTCCCGTATTCGGCCTAAAGTGCAAAGCTGACCCGAATACGAAAACGCAGATTGCATGCTGAGCACTCGACAGCCGAGTGGACATGTTTAGCAAACCGCTAGTGGTGGCAGTAAGGAGCTTTTGAGGGGTCACAGCCTTGTTTGTAGCTCGAATAAGGCTGTTCCCCGCTTGATCTGGTCAAACCCGCAGTCGGGAACCGTATACGCAGGCGTGCCGCGGGCCGGTTCCTGACACCTTGGAGTAAAAGAATAGTCATTTTACTAAGTTAATCGGTTTTCAGTAGATGTCAGGCATACCAATATTATCAGAGATGCCTTAGATCTGATTTGGGTGTGGCTGAACCACAAAGCATCTGTCTACCATCTTCTGGGCCCAGGGTACCAGGTTCTATGCAATGAAATATTGTAATTCACCTGTGTTCAGACTCAGATTAAAGCAGAGAATGCCAGGAATACGCCTGTATCATTCTCTGCGGGTTCTGATCAACTGACTCCGAGATATGACCATTTCAGGTATTTCATATTCTTTCTGTCTGTCTAGACAAAGGGGTGGAACTGGATCATGTGGCAGACACTGCTCATCTCCCCTCACCATCTCCACTCTCCATTGGAGAAAGGGTTAAATGGCTGGACCTACACAGGCTGAGGAAGAGTCCCCAAACAGCCTATATACCATCTAGGAGTTGACTGTTATGAATGGATTACTACCCACAGAACTTTCAATG
Source organism: Hyperolius riggenbachi (assembly GCF_040937935.1). Taxonomy (NCBI): domain Eukaryota; kingdom Metazoa; phylum Chordata; class Amphibia; order Anura; family Hyperoliidae; genus Hyperolius; species Hyperolius riggenbachi. The sequence continues at coordinate 221,583,404 of NC_090652.1, read as the reverse complement.
ATTGAACTAATATAGCTTCTGTTTGGACTTCTCATTCCAAAGGGCACGGTAACTTGACATTTCTCAGATTATAACTAGTTAAAATTTTCACGTTTAATCCTTTATTATTTTAACTATAACAATCTGTGTCAATTGCTGTATTTTAGTGTATGCATTGCAGCGTGCAAGAGCGGAGGCATGTTTTTACAATATCCTTCTGTTCACACCCGCATACCGGAAACGGGAAGTGACCAAAAAACGCATGTCACTTCCTGTTTGGATGGATGCCAGGCAGGGAACACCGTGTACTAACGTGGTGTTCCCTGAAGGCAGGGATGAGCAGAAACTACGCCAGTGCGAATTTACGCATCGTAGTTCGCATCTACGCATCGTAGTTTGTAGGTGAAGTTTCAAAACTATGCTTACGAATTTACCGCTACATGTAGCTTACTACCACTATGCGTAGTTAACATGTGTATTGTGTAGTGAACTACGAATGCGTTACTCGTGGCTAATTTTCCACGTGCGATTGTATGCTTACAAATGTATGCATTAGAAAGGGGAATGTACGCATAGAAGAGTTCCCGGTATAAGCATTCATAGAGGAATTAATGCGTAAAATTCTATGTATTCTACGAAATGCATACGTAGCGAATATTTGATTTCGAAGCCGTAGTTTGGCGAAGCGTAATTGCGTAAAACTATGCGTTGTTCCAGCGTAGCGAAGTTGGCTGACTACGACCATCCCTGCCTGAAGGCCTGTTTTTGGCGGTGCGATTCGGTGTGGCAGGTGCACCACAACACTAACGCCACTTTGTAGTGTGAAACCAGCCTCAGGGTCTGAGGCTGAATGGTAAACTGCGACGACGGGAACAGGAAATGGAGGGTGACTTTGCATTTGACAGTGACTAAGTTATTAGATCCTGCTGCTCTGAGGTTGCAGGAAGTGCAGGGCCGGATTTGTACTTCTTACCGCCCAAGGCCGACTACCAGCCGCCCCAACCGAAACCGTATCCTACCACCTCTCTCCTCACACACCCATCCAAACATTTTTGAGCCGATGGTGTCCACTATTGGGGCTAGTGCCGAGGTCTTCATGGCAGCATGAAGTTAATCAATCATGTCACACGGGGGAACTGGTCAATCAAGCGATCTACAGGTGATGGGTGTGGTGGGAGCCGTCCACCACACACACATAGTCAAAAGTGGCTCACAATTGGACATTGGGTGGGGTCAGCAACACGTAAAAGTGAGTCCTGCCCCACTGCTGTCTCCAGGGTAACAGCGCTAGCCAATCAATAATTAAGAAATGGGTACTGTGAGGCTGCTTTCTGTATTCTGTTCTATTTGCTGGTGCTGCCCCTGGTCCTTTCATCCCCCACACCAAGTGTGTGAGACCCGGCCTTCTGTAACTGCCTGGAGCTGCTGCTATGTCATTGGACAAGGTCTGGCTTTTTGCTAGTCACACACTGTTCACAAACGTTTGGTTAACGGACTGCAGCTGCCTGTAGCACAGCACAGGCAGATGCCAGCTGGTACTAATAGTGCAGTTATCCTGACCACTTTCATTTGTTTGGACACTTGCAAATAATGCCCACTGTCTGCAGGCCCCCCTTGTTTATCTGGTGCCCTAGGCCATGGCCTATGAGGCCTTGCCAGAAATCCGGCCATGAGGAAGTGTGGTGTAATAGTAAAAAATCAGTCAGGTTTTCAGGTTAATTAATGTAAAGGATGTTCTATTTTGGTGATTAGCAAAGCTTTTGACAGCTGACATAAAGGGACGCCCACATCTTTAGAGCCCCATGCTACTTCACACAGATTCTGATGATTCCAAACAAAAGCCATTGTTTCTCAAAAATGTAGTAATCTGATGGTGATTGATATCAAGAGGTGCCAATCATTCTGACCATTTTTTTTTATTATTGTCCTTTGAACCGCTAGCTGAAGTTGTGAAACATACTGTACTACTGAATCTGCCCTGCTACATAGACCACAGTTTCAGAGGATATCAAGACCCATTTCTTCAGTGGTACAGGGAGAGGATTATTCCCAATCAGCTAATAGTAGGTGAATGTGGAAAAAACTACCTTGGTATCAATGGGTCATATTCACAAATGTCCAGTAAAGTGGCCGTTCACATGTAGCTCACTGCTATATTACCATCAATGGTAAAACTGCCGTGTGCACGGCAACTTCACTGAACTTTTGTGAATATGGCCCAATGTGTCAACTCCATTGTATCACCTATGTGTACATTTTACAATGTGTACTGCACAATCTTGTACTATTTGCATTGTGAGTATTTACCCATAGCATGAAAACAGTTAAGCTTGCATTACATATTATTTACCTGTAAATCACCATAAAAGCACTGCCCTGTGTTGAGATGTCATATGGCCATTAAAATGACTTTGTAAAGGTTGCAGTGAACGGAAACTAGCGGAGACTGACAGATTATGCAAGTGAACTTTTCCCTGTTATGTGAGTGCATTACCATAGTGACCATGTGACATTTTGTCCTATAAGGGGCTGGGGCTTGGCAAAGGAGAGAGAGGAAGGAAATCAGTGAGGATCGGCGGAACAGGAGGAGACAGACACAGATGACCAACTTCAACACATACTGTAGCTAGAATGTATTTTACGCAAAATAAAAAGCTGTGCAATTCAAAATGTTATAGGCCATAATGTACCATGAAACACATGTTTTATCTATCCATATAGATCTGCCTAACTGTCCCCACTCAATTTATGGGCGTACCTTATGCATCCTACCCATCCTTTGAGAAATGTATTGTGTTTCCCTTGTGAAGGAGCAAATTGTTTTTCATATTCACAATTTGTATTCATTGTTTGTATGGCTTCTGCAATAGCCAGAAGATCGCTATTTTAGCAGCTAAGCACAGCTGTGCAGTTAGATTTTGGCGAAAAGTGGAACAAAAGATAGATCAATATTGAAAAGTGCAAGTGCACTTATTGAAAAGTGCACTTGAACAGTATTGCACTGGCAAGTGCAATGTTGAAAAGTGCAAAAATGCATTCCAGCCAACAGGAAGTTACAGTGACTGTTATTTCCCCACTGAAATGCTTACTGTTATAGATTAATTATATACCTTTAAATTCACTAACTGTATTATTATTTAGTATTTGTATAGTGCTTTCATCTTCCGCAGTGCTGTACAGATCAAATAACATAAATTATTCTGTGAGAGTGCACATGACAGGAAAACATACATTTTGGGTATAAGCATAGCATTATTGTCTTCTATAGGATGCACAAACAGCATGACCCAAGGGATGCAGGACATGTGATGTGTCACATGATAGCACCAACAGTATAGCATCTGTTTATTGTCTAAAGTAATGTTCTTCAATGGTGTATTTGTAATTTGACGTCACATGAGGAAATGAACATCATATAGCTACATTGTTTGTAAAGGGTATAAATGTGGATGTGTTTCTGTGTTTAGCTAATAAAATCTTGGTTAACAATTCTGTTACCTGATGTTTTATTCTCAGCGCTGATTAGGGACCTCATATATGCACGGCGATTATGGGATAAGTATGAATTGGGATAGACCCTTTTCACTTACTGTTGCTCATTGCAACAGCAATCATTTCAATTTAAACACTTACATTGGGTTTAGGAACAAATCTTCCTATTCCCCAATCTGTGCTCTACTGTGCGCACATGCGTACACGCGCACAACAGGCGCACACAAACATGGATGGATATCAACGCCCCTGGGAGCTCAAGTGAGATTTTCAGGGACATAGATATTCCTCCCGTGGGAGAGGAAGCAGTTAATACCAGCGATGCTTGAACCTTTTAATACTACACTGTGCAATGCCTCGTTTGTTCACAGTCCTAACTCCCACTCTAGCTCCTGCCGTGCCAGAAAATGCAGAAGACCATATAAATACATTAATATTTTTTTTTAATGATCACACAACTGGCTATAGTGGTTACCACAATTCTATGTGAAATACATTTTGCACGTGATTTAACCAAAAATACATTTTGCTGTCATTTTGCAAACTTTTTTGTAAATAATGGAGTAAATAATTGGAAAGAAAACATGATACATTCTCAGTGTATATGAAAATGCTGTACCTTACAGACAGTTCACAGGCTACACTGCGACTCGCTGCATTGAGACCAGAAGGAGAATTGGAGTGGTATCAGCTGACACTAGCGCTCCCTGCAGACCACCTGCTTGCATTGCACGGCACCCCGGTTGCAGGAGTTTCCTCTTCGTATCGCACAGACTGCCGAAGAGATAAGTAGAGAGCACACTTCTCTTGCGTCAGAATGGCCGCGACTGGCTGAAGTTACCGGACCCGGTACTGGAGCTGAAGAAGACTGAGGACGGTGGCGTGGGAGCGATCCATGCGGATGGGGCTGGAGGAAGCCCCAGGTACAAATAAAACTTATTTTGTACGGACTCTGGTATACTTTAAGGTTTCCTTTTATCAACATTAAAAGAACCAAAAACTTCTGGCGTTTGCGTTTGGAATAATGAGAGCATTCAAACGAGATTTCAAGCAGACACCTCTGTGAACAAGCTCTTATTCCTCTGATGCCTAAATAGTGGCAGCCTAACTAGTTAGCAAGCTGAAATTTTGTGAACATTCCCCAATGACGCTACCCCACCACCTAAAGGAATAAACCAGCAGCACTATTTAAAAAAAAAATTGTACAGTTATGCAACCTTTTTGAATATGTCTTTTTTTGAATCACAGTTATTTGTTTTCTTTACATTTGTTTAGAGTTCCAGTTTATGTTTAGTGAACTTTTGAAGAAAAGCAATACAATCTTTATCAATAAACTTTAAAATATTGAAATTATTCACATAACTCAGTTTGCATCCCCATCAAGTCGTAAGCAATTGTAAAAAGTGCACTTCACACATTTTGGCTATATTTGAATCAATATCTCTTCTGATCCTGTATCTCTGAACCAGTGAGGGCTGCTTGTTCATGCATAACCATTTAATAAGCTTTAACCGTGCAACTGTGTTTATACTTCAGCACAATAACAAGCATATTCTCAAGGACAGTAACAAGCTCCCTGATCAGCAAGTCAGATCGTTAATAACTTTTTCCATTCTTCAGAAAAACGTGAAAGAAATCTCAAAGAATGCAATTAAAATATTAACTGCTGTCAGTTCTGAAAACATATTTATAGGGTAAACTGTGCTGTTGATCAGTGGCATAGCTACAGATGAATAAGACCCACAGCTAATTTAACATCGACCTGCCTGCATGCAAAACAGTCCCTATATTTAACTGAAGTGCTTATTTTTGATGCCAGCAGCATAGTAAGTCTTAGGCAGTACCATAGCCTGCAATGCTATCTGCAGCTAGGGTGTGTGGGACTGCTTAACCATTTCAGCTCGTGGGTTGTTTTCACCTTATGGATGAGAGGAATTTTCACATTTCAGCGTTTCTCCCTTTTATTCCCCAATAACGTTATCACTACTTATCACAACAAAATACCTTGTTTTTTCCGCCACCAATTAGACTTTCTTAGGGTGGTACATTATGCTAAGAATTATTTTATTCTCAATGCATTTTAATGTGATTAATAAGAGAAAAATGCAAAAAAAAATCATTGTTTCTCAGGTTTCAGCCATTGTAGTTTTAAAATAAAATGTAAAACTGTGGATAAAAGGCACATATTTTATTTACCCATTTGTCCTGGTTATTGCAATGTTTAAATTATATCCCTAGTACAATGTGTGATGACAATATTTTATTTGGAAATAAAGGTGCATTTTTTCACTTTTTAATCCATCACTAATTGCAAGCATACAGTATAATTTAATAACATTGACATACCATAACCATTGACATACATAAAAAAAATGGTTACCTGATGTATGTAGGTGTAATTTTACTATTTAGCCACAAGATGTCCTCACGCATTATTTTCGAATGCGTACAAGTACGCTAAATAGGAAGTAATGCGAGGCTGTGGTAAATCGGGAGTGACGCAGGCATCTTATTGATGTCGGCGATCATAGGGGCCTAGAGGGGAGATGAATGAATGGGAACAAAGTTCCCATTCATTAATCTAATGATTGGCAGTGGGAGCAGTGGAAACAAGCAAGTGGGAGGGAGCGCGGAGGCAGGATCTGAGAATGATCACTTTTAAACAAAAACAGTCATCGTTCTTGCCAGACAAGCACGGATTGGCTAAGGGGACTTATGTCCCCTGCCACAAATCCCCCCGATCACGCACAGCCCCCCCCCCCCAACTGTAGCCGTAGCAGCCGCAGACATGAGACTCACGTCCCTGCAGGAGTACTGGGTAAATTTGGCGCAACTCGGCAAGCAGTGGCACAAAGGCATTACGATAGGTGAAACTTGGCAAGCGGTTAGCGCAATGGTATGATGATCGGCAAGCAGCGGCACTGCAGAATGATGATTGCCAAGTGGATACCCTAGATTGGTAAGCGTAATGGCAGGGAGGATAATTTTATGTGTAGCGGCAGTAAGCATGTGAATTTTCACCAGTCATTTTCACATTGAAAATGCTATTTTCTTCTATTTCAAGAAAATATATACAAAATACATTGTATTTTCACAAAATAGTCAAAGAAAACAAATTTGTGAAAATTTATGGAAAAAATTTAAAATCTTGATTTTACAGTGAAAATAAACGAAAAGCGCAAAAAAAAAAAAAATTTATTTCTTGGTTGGAAATTTGTAAAAAATACAAGAAAAAAACCACAAACGTGTTAGAAAATGATTTCAATGGCATTTTCGCTCAAAAGTCTGATTTTTTAAAAATTCTTTTTATTGATTTTATATACCATATAAACTTAACCTTCTTGGCAGAATGGACGAGCACAGCTCGTCCATGACCGCCGCTGTGCACCACTCCGGCCCTACTGGGCCGATTTGCACAATTTTTTAAAACACGCAGCTAGCACTTTGCTAGCTGCGTGTTGTACGCGATAGCCACCGCTCGCCACCGTTGCGCCGCTCACCGCCGTGTAACAGGCCCCCCCGGGTGGGTTTACATAAAAAGGCAGGCAGGTTATCAATAGTATATTATTTGTTGCCAGTTTATATTACCTTTACGTCATATTTTGATTAACACAAGACCCTTCTAACGCCTCTACTATGTTAGACGCAGCTACCCTTGGCTTCCTTGAAGCCCTTAGGCAAATATTATATAGAGGTACAAAAGCTCCATACCCCCTAACTACTAACATGAAAATGATAATTAAGGCATGGGACATTACCTATAAATGGAATCGCTCTCCCCATAATAAATATTCCCCCAAAATTCCATTATGGAATAATGCAAAATTGCCCAATCTTTATACAAATGTCTGATTTAACATTATTTTCGGGAAAATGAATGCAAAAAGAATACAGTGAAACCCTGGTTTGCTAGCATAATTTGTTCCATAAACGTGCTTGCAATCCAAAGCATTCTTATATCAAAGCACATTTTCCATAAGAATTAATGGAAACCCAGGTGATTTGTTGCACAATCCAAAATGTGGCTTTAACAAGAAACTTATTCAATGACAGTTGCTTTTGCCTTCCTTTGAGGATTTCACAGAAATGTGACTTTGCACAGTCTCTACACTCAGATTAAGTACAATTAAGTACAATTCTGCAGTGTCAAATGGAGAAGAACTATCTTCTCAGTTGTGGTGACGTGACACATGTATACTTTTAGTTTGCTTGTATATCAAGTCAAAATTTCACAATCATTTTTGCTTGTATAGCAAAGCCCTCTTAAACCAAGTTACTCTCAATCCAAGATTTTACTGTATGTGCATTTTTGATCATCACTGGCAGTAAGGTGAGGTTAGTGTTAGGTGAAGCAGCAGTATGGTTAGTGTAAGTTGTTGAGAATAGGAGGGTTAGTGTGAAAGGCAATGAATAGAATAGGTTAGGAATATCAGTTGATGCAAGCTAGGTGTTACTTTGTAGAATATCGGTAATAAAAAATGACTAACGTCTAAACTAAATGTATGCACATTTAGCTGTGTTCTCCAGCATGGTCAAGTTGTAGGCAATGCAGGATGCTGTGAAAAGACCCTCAGGTGTATGTCACACAGGCAATTAACACACTAGGGAAACAGGACTGGGATTTGCCCACATGTACTTTACAGTAGCTAGTATAAAATACCTCCCAATTTTATGAGATGAGGAGCAACACTATTAAAGTCTACTTGAGGTGACAAAAATATTACAAGTTATGCATACTTTAAAACTGGATAATGTTTCCAGACACTGCATAGCTATTTATTTGCCCAGCCACCCCTCCATGCTGCCTCTGGATTCCCCATTCACAGTTTGCTAGGCCCAGTTAGAGTGGGGTATGTTTTGTCCATTCCACACACCCTCGTGGATCACACTCCCGAATCACTGTGCAGAGCAGCTGTGGCGAGGAGTATCCTGGGTAGCAGTCAAATCAGGCTTATGCGGCTCATGAACAAATTAGGTGCCGCCATTGACTTCCATTTAAAATATTGATAAACCGGCACCAAAGCGGAAATCCGGGCACTGATTTTGCTGAGTTTTTCTTGCCTACTTTTCGGCCGGCTCCAAAGCGGAAATCTAGGTGTACAGTGGTGCCAGATATTTACTGATTTTGCAGGGTTTCATGTTCAGGTGCTCATGATATTCACCTTAACCACTTTGAAACCCTTGCTACGCTTATCTACTCCCCACAAAACTTCACCTGAAGCTCAGGGGAGTAGATAGGCGTACTTGTGGTTAACAGTGTGCTGTATGCCCAATAAGCTATCTGATTATGTATGTAGGGTATCATTTTAACCGTGACAAGTGAGAGAATAGATTTTGTGTTGTTTGACAACTGAGGGCTAAGTCATGTGATTTTTTTTTACCGGAAAACTGAATGAAAAGCAATAAAACTATTATTTTCATGTACTCTGTACCCCCAAATAAATACTTGTAAAAAAAAAAAACTAAAGTGACAGCATTGAAAAGAGAATACATAGTTACCCCAGGGACTTAGCTTTTAAAATATGTATGCCATGAGAGTGTATTACTGTTAATCATGAAGATAAGGGCTTTTAATTACTAATATAGTACAATGAGAAAACAAAAAACACAAACCAGAAACTAATATATTATCGCCATACATTGTACTACTACTAGGAACATTATTTAAATGTTGAGATAACCAGGACAAATTAGCGAATACAATGTGTGGGTTTTACCTATGGTAACATTGTTTGTTTGAAAACTATAGTGGATGGAAATGGAGAAATAGTGTATTTTTTCTTTTTTTTTCTCATCTTTCCCTTTAAAATGCACAGATAATAACATAATTACTAAAAGCAAATATCACCCTCACAAAGCATAATCTGTTGCAAAAAAAACAAGATATAGATCATTTACATCTGATGAGTAGCAATAAAGTTATTGGTGAATGAATGGGAGGAGCGCTGAAATGTGAAAATTGCTCTGGTTTTTAAAGAGTAACTGTCAGGCTACAAAAGCTAATTTAAACCTCTATTCTCCTGTGTTAAACAGTTTAGAAGGAAGCCAAAAAGGCATTAGTGAAGATAAAAATCTCTCTTACATTTGATGTGTGCTTATCAGCAAAGCTGTTATTCCCAAGCAGACGCAAGCCGCATACCATACTGCAAAGCATTCTGGGGCTCTCCCCTCGGCTGCTAATGAGAAGTTACAGGGTCAAGTAACAATAGCATGTAACTCAGTCCAGCGCACAGCACTGATAAATCTCCCAGCAGAGTACACTGCAGGAGTCCGCTATTGTTCCTAGCCACATGGCTAATTAATATTCACTGCAAACTAGTGTTATTCAGTACGAGCTTTTCTGTGATCAGGAAGCAGGCAGGACATGATGACACATTTGGCTTCATAGGAGACAGACAAACATGGATCCTGCCATAAGCTGTCAGGAGCATCATTCTCTGCAAATACTATATAAAACTTCTGTGAAATCCAAACGTGGACAGTGAAATGCATATGTAATGTAAGTACAGCCTATATTTAGCTACTGATATATGTGTTTATTTTCTCTGAGACCTTATACCTAACAGCTCCTCTTTAAGCAAAAAACCCTGTGGTGCTATTGCATGTTTTTTTTCTTTTCTGTCATGAGCGGGGGGAGGGTCAAGGGGTGGGGGCCAGGACCAGGGTTTGTTCGGCGAGAGGGGGGGGATTGCGAGGTATTACATTTTAGTCCAAGAGGTACAAACGGTCGGCCAGCACACCAGCTTCTCAATGAGCAAAAATGTATTCTTCAAAGTCACATGTCAACACAAAGGTTAACAATTGCTTAAGATATTACATTTTAGGTGGGGTTTATCCGGGAAGGGGGGGGGGGGGGGGTGTTAAGTGTCAGGACCAGGGTTTGTGTAGGGGGAGGGTTAAGTGTTAGGCATCAGTGTTAGGCATTTACTTACTGTTTAACCACCATGGTGGGATCCCCATCAACCTTCTTACAGTGCCTGGGTATACGGAGCTGCGGAATATGATGACTAGTCCAGACTTTGGTGTGGACAGCAGGAAGTGGTGCATGAAGTGAGGTGGCGTACCTTTCCTTGCCTCAATTGTAATTGTTGTATTGAAACTATTCAAGGCAGTTATATAAATCATCATTATACAGGGGAAAAGGTGCTGCTACTGTAGCAGTATGTTTGTAGTCTATGGCCTTAAGTGCCTATGCGGTCTGGTCTACCTGGGTAAGATTGGACTTGTTGTGTGTGAGAGGAACACAAATGTAGTATCACAAATTTGGCAAAAGGAAAAAAACAATTATATGAAACCCCCATTTCTGGGCATTTCCTGATGCATGCCCATACAGCAGCCCAATTTCGATGGTTCGTTATTGATTCAGTTGCACCCCTCCCCAAGGGTGGAAACAGAGATCGGCGTTACTTCATTGTGCAGCAAGATGGATCAAAAATTTTGATTGTGTTTAACCACTGGGTAGAAATGAGAATTTCAGTTGGATGCGTTTTGTTTGATTATGTTCTTCTCTTTCTTACAGGGAGGAAATCAACCTCTGAATGAACCAATGAATTGACTATGAATATAAGAATCAGTGCAAGTCAGGATTTTGAATGCTAGACAGAACCAGATTTGATGGTATTACATGGTATTACACTAATTGTGCAGTGCCCCTTTAAGAAATCATTTATGTTAATTGTATGCATATGCATTTCTTGTATCACTTACTGAGAGGTGGGTATTTAACACTGCTTAGAGTGTGCAGGGTCACACCTGAGGAAGGGCTCAACTGGAAATATGTTGTTGATGTAAACCGTGAGAAGTGGTGCCTAAAGCAAGGAGGGGCACCTTTCCTTGCACCCAGGGCATTGCTAGGATCATAAGAGATCTGGGGCACTTTTGGGCAATCCAGCCCAATCCAGCACTCCATCAAAAATGGGTGTGGCCACGCACCAGAATGTGGTTATTGGTGGAGCCAAGTGTGCAAGAACTTAACAGTGGTCTAAGTAGGCCTGCCCAGCAAAATGTTGGATGAAGTCCCCTCTCCATTAATAGCAAAAAAAATGCAGCATATCACTTAAACATAACTAGGCAGAGTTACCTGGCTTCTGTGCTAACTGGTCTGGCTTTCTGCTGGGCGGGCTGGCCTGCTGCCAGGTTGTCTGGCAGGCCCACCTTCTAGTGGATCCCCTCCCATGCTCCCACAGGCCTCCCTCTGAGGCACCAAAACTCCCAGTATGCCCCCATAGAAGAATCACAACCCCCGGCCTGCCCCCATAAAGGCATTACAGCATTCAGCATGACAAGACAGCACCCAGCATGGCACGACAGCACCCAGCATGCCTCCATAGAGGCACCACAGCACCAGCATATCCCAATTGATGCACCACAGCTCCCATTGAGGCACTGCAGCTTCCACCATGCCCTATAGAGGCTCCAAAGCTCTATTGGGGTATGCTGGGAGGAATGGTGCCTCTATGGTGACATCCTGTTAGCTGTGGCGCCTCAATCAGCCACTAGGAACTCTAGCATCTGATTCCTTTTCAGACAGTAGGGGTAGAAGCCCAGAAGAGGAGATGCCTGTAGAATCTGGAGACCAAGTGGCCAAAGGTGAGTACTGCTGCCTGGGGGAAAACTGGCACACAACAGAATAGATCCGTGGCACCTGCCACTAATCTTTGGGGCTAGCAATGGCCCTGCTTGCACCTAATACAAAGCTTGTTGCTTTGTTCAATTATTGATTTGTGTTGTGGTACAATACATGGCAGTGGACATAGTGTACCTGAGATGATAGAAGTATAAGCATTTATACTTACCTGAGGTTTCCTTCAGCCCCCTGAAGGCTGTGGGCTCCCTCATTGTCTTCCCAGGCTGCTGTGTTCTTCTGCAGTCTTCTCTGGTAAATTCCTTGTCTCGCTCTGTTGTGCTCCACTGTTCATACGTGGTCCTGGCTACGCAGACCCTGGATCACGCTCCCATAGCTGGGAAGGTTCTGCACAAATGCAGTTTGCTAAGATTGTAACTATGCAGGCACAGAACGCTCCCAAGAATATGTGCGGCCAGGGCCCATTTTGCATCTGCTCAAGTGGGAACCAAGCCTAATACAGTCTGCTATCTAGACTCTGTTGTCCCCACCTTTATTGCCTTTCTCAGGTTTCTTTTGTGTCCACCGTTCTGCAGCCTCTGCTCTTTATCTCTTCTGTGCACCAAAACAATGAAAGCATGAGGAAAAGGATGTGAGTTAGAGGCGCTGATTAAGTTGTGGGGGTGGAGCAGCAAAAGGATGCGTTCACTTATAAAAATGTGAGTTTGTCCCGTGGGATTATGCAGGACAGCCTGGCTGCATCCTCACAACTGGTGGAACCAACAGGGCAGATCAGTTCTTTCAGCCTGTTTGTTATCAAGCTGCAAGGAAGGGCCTGTGGGTAGAGATGAGCGTAATGACCTAATTACGATTTTGCGAAATTTCGCGTAATTAGTGTAATTACGATTATGGCCGTAAGTACATAATCGTAATGAAGAAGGATTTCGCGAAATTTCGCGTAAGCGTAATTTTCGTGTAATTTTCGCATTACAGTCGTATCATGCCATAATTTCGCATTAAACGCTACCGTAATTTCCCGTTAAACCGTAACGCTCCGTATAATATAAAAAAGCCGCCGACTTTAAGGGTTAATAGCAAAGCCCCCTTAAATGCTAAGAGCCTCAAATTTGGAGAATATATTAAGAAGATCAGCAGGAATAAGAGGAAAAAATGTTTTTTCAAAAAGACCTTATAGTTTTTGAGAAAATCGATGTTAAAGTTTCAAAGGAAAAATGTAGACATTTAAAAACCCGCCGACTTTAACGGTTAATAGCAAAGCCTGCTTAAGGTTTAGGAACACCAAATTCCCAGGGTATATTAAGGGGATCAGTGGGAATAAGAGGAAAAAATTTTTTTCAAAAAGACCTTATAGTTTTTGAGAAAATCGATTTTTAAGTTTCAAGGGCGAAAATGTCTTTTAAATGCGGAAAATGTCAGGTTTTTTTGCACAGGTAACAATAGTGTATTATTTTCATAGATTCCCCCAAGTGGGAAGAGTTTTACTTACTTCGTTCTGAGTGTGGGAAATATAAAAAAAAACGACGTGGGGTCCCCCCTCCCAGACCTCTTTAACCCCTTGTCCCCCATGCAGGCTGGGATAGCCAGAATGCGGAGCACCGGCCGCGTGGGGCTCCGCACCCTGACTATACCAGCCAGCATGGTCCATGGATTGGGGGGTCTCGGAAGGGGAGGGGCAGCCAAGCTTTCCCCTCCCCCTCCGAGCCCTTGTCCAATCCAAGGACAAGGGGCTCTTCTCCACCTCCGATGGGCGGTGGAGGTGGAGGCCGCGATTTCCTGGGGGGGAGGTTCATGGTGGAATCTGGGAGTCCCCTTTAAAAAGGGGTCCCCCAGATGCCCACCCCCCCTCCCAGGAGAAATGAGTATAGAGGTACTTGTACCCCTTACCCATTTCCTTTAAGAGTTAAAGTAAATAAACACACAGACACTTAGAAAAAGTATTTTAATTGAACAAAAAACATAACCACGAAAAAAGTCCTTTAATATTCTTAATTAACCATTAATACTTACCTGTCCCTTTAAATAAATGATCCCTCGCAATATCCTCGGAAATGTTCTATCAGTTACAATGTAACAAAGTTATTACAATGTAACAACTTTGTTACATTGTAACTACGCCGCACCCGACGTCACTCACCGCCGCCGCCGCCGCCGTGTCTGTGCTGCAGGACCCGACAGAGCTCTGAGCTATAGCTCAGAGCTCTCTAAGCATCTTTGTATTTGGGCTCCAAGGAGCCCCATTGGTCCTTAGCAGACCAATGGGGTTCCTTTAAATCAGAAGGAACCCCATTGGTCTGCTAAGGACCAATGAGCCTCCTTGGAGCCCAAATACAAAGATGCTTAGAGAGCTCTGAGCTATAGCTCAGAGCTCTGTCGGGTCCTGCAGCACAGACGCGGCGGCGGCGGCGGCGGTGAGTGACGTCGGGTGCGGCGTAGTTACAATGTAACAAAGTTGTTACATTGTAATAACTTTGTTACATTGTAACTGATAGAACATTTCCGAGGATATTGCGAGGGATCATTTATTTAAAGGGACAGGTAAGTATTAATGGTTAATTAAGAATATTAAAGGACTTTTTTCGTGGTTATGTTTTTTGTTCAATTAAAATACTTTTTCTAAGTGTCTGTGTGTTTATTTACTTTAACTCTTAAAGGAAATGGGTATGGGGTACAAGTACCTCTATACTCATTTCTCCTGGGAGAGGGGGTGGGCATCTGGGGGACCCCTTTTTAAAGGGGACTCCCAGATTCCACCATGAACCTCCCCCCCAGGAAATCGCGGCCTCCACCTCCACCGCCCATCGGAGGTGGAGAAGAGCCCCTTGTCCTTGGATTGGACAAGGGCTCGGAGGGGGAGGGGAAAGCTTGGCTGCCCCTCCCCTTCCGAGACCCCCCAATCCATGGACCATGCGGGCTGGTATAGTCAGGGTGCGGAGCCCCACGTGGCCGGTGCTCCGCATTCTGGCTATCCCAGCCTGCATGGGGGACAAGGGGTTAAAGAGGTCTGGGAGGGGGGACCCCACGTTGGTTTTTTTTTATATTTCCCACACTCAGAACGAAGTAAGTAAAACTCTTCCCACTTGGGGGAATCTATGAAAATAATACACTATTGTTACCTGTGCAAAAAAACCTGACATTTTCCGCATTTAAAAGACATTTTCACCCTTGAAACTTAAAAATCGATTTTCTCAAAAACTATAAGGTCTTTTTGAAAAAAATTTTTAACTTTAAAGGGAAGGTTCAGGGAGGGTGGGTTAAAAATAAAAATCAAATTCCACTTACCTGGGGCTTCCTCCAGCCCGTGGCAGGCAGGAGGTGCCCTCGCCGCCGCTCCGCAGGCTCCCGGTGGTCTCCGGTGGCGCGCCCGACCTGGCCAGGCCGGCTGCCAGGTCGGGCTCTTCTGCGCTCCAAGGCCCGGAACTTCTGCGTCCCACGCCGGCGCTCTGACGTCATCGGACGTCCTCCGGGCCCTACTGCGCATGCGCAGTAGAGCACAGAGGATGTCCGATGACGTCAGAGCGCCGGCGTGGGACGCAGAAGTTCCGGGCCTTGGAGCGCAGAAGAGCCCGACCTGGCAGCCGGCCTGGCCAGGTCGGGCGCGCCACCGGAGACCACCGGGAGCCTGCGGAGCGGCGGCGAGGGCACCTCCTGCCTGCCACGGGCTGGAGGAAGCCCCAGGTAAGTGGAATTTGATTTTTATTTTTAACCCACCCTCCCTGAACCTTCCCTTTAAGCAGGCTTTGCTATTAACCGTTAAAGTCGGCGGGTTTTTAAATGTTTACATTTTTCCTTTGAAACTTTAACATCGATTTTCTCAAAAACTATAAGGTCTTTTTGAAAAAAAAAATTTTCCTCTTATTCCTCCTGATCTCCTTAATATATTCTCCAAATTTGAGGCTCTTAGCATTTAAGGGGGCTTTGCTATTAACCCTTAAAGTCGGCGGCTTTTTTATATTATACGGAGCGTTACGGTTTAACGCGAAATTACGGTAGCGTTTAATGCGAAATTACGGCATGAACGAAACGCGAAATTACGCGTTGAAAATTACGCTTACGGTATTTTCAATTACGATTTTAATGGCAATTACGCTACCGTAATTTCGCATCGTAATCGCAAATTTCGCATGCGTAATTTTAGTAATGCGAAATTACGAAAATTTCGGCTCAA
This sequence comes from Hyperolius riggenbachi, assembly GCF_040937935.1. Taxonomy (NCBI): domain Eukaryota; kingdom Metazoa; phylum Chordata; class Amphibia; order Anura; family Hyperoliidae; genus Hyperolius; species Hyperolius riggenbachi. The sequence goes on along the minus strand of NC_090652.1, from coordinate 221,567,184 downwards.
CTCTACCTGTGGATCCCTAGAGCAGAGACCTGCATTGATGTTACAACACAAGCTTAGACGCAGTATGCTTTTATATGCATTTAGAACCTTTTTTTTTTATTGATTTAGCATAAATAGTTTTTTATATGAATAAAATTGCAGATTTCACAAAATAAATAAAAATACCTGCTTCACCAATACATAATCTTCAATAAGAGCACCCGGCAGTCTCTCACACAAAGCCGTGTTTATTTATTCATAGATGAAGGATCTGACTTCAGACACTAGTAAAAGTCCCCCTCAGCTTGCAGCTAAAGTCTGTTTTCTCAATACACGCTTCATCTTGAACTTGTCTGGGGACACCGAAACACCAAACGGCATTTGCTACATGCTGGGGAGATGCTTACAAGTGTCTGTATTTTGAACCTTTGTCATTGAATAAATAAACAGGGCTTTTTGTGTGACACCACTGAGCTCTATTCTCTGAAGATTACTTTAGAATGCTAACAGTCTAATGAACACCACACGAAGAACCTGTGATAAATGTGAAGTAGCTTGTGAAAGGTCAAAGTACAGCATTGTATCAAAAGCATACTGAGACCCTTCAGAGGAGGGTACCCCTGTTTACATTGTCTTGTCATATCAAACTAATTCCAAAGTTAACGATCTCCTCCTCAGCAAACTTGCTACCTTTTCATGCCTCCTCCAATCCCAACTGGTCGAATAAGCCTTTGGGGTTCCTCGGAAGAGAGACGGTCCATACTGTGCATGTGAGTGTGAGTGCATGCGCAGTATGGAGCCGCCCCTCTTCGAAAGCTCTCAGGCAATTACAGCAGCCAAATCTGCAAAATGACTTGTCAGTTTTCATTAAATGTGAAAAAAGGGGGAAAATGTGTACAGAAATGGGGAGGGTCAGTTTTATGCAGATTTGAGGGTAATATTGGTAAGGCACAAATCCTTTTGTTTACAGCTACAGTGGGATGCAAAAGTTTGGGCAAGCTTGTTAATTGTCATGATTTTCCTGTATAAATCGCTGGTTGTTACGGTAAAAAAATGTCAGTTAAATATATCTTATAGGAGACGCACTCACACAGTGATATTTGAGAAATGAAATGAAGTTTATTGTATTTACAGAAAGAGTTTAATAGTTGTTTAAACAAAATTAAGCAGGTGCATAAATGTGGGCACCACAAAAAAGAAATGAAATCAATATTTAGTAGATCCTCCTTTTGCAGAAGTTACAGCCTCTAAACGCTTCCTGTAGGTTCCAATGAGAGTCTGGATTGTGGTTGAAGGTATTTTGAACCATTCCTGTTTACAAAACATCTCTAGTTAACCACTTAAGTACCAGCGGTCTCTTCCCCCTTAAGGACCAGAGACCGCTGGTACAGGAACGCAGAATCCCGACGAATCGCAGCACATACCTGCCGCAACCACCGTCATCGGCGCTTGCCGGGACCCCCAGGACATAGACTCTGCCGTCTCTATGACGGCAGAGCCATGTGAGCCGGTCAGGCACCGCTTTCATTGGCTCCTGACCGTGTCTATCAATGTAAGCCAATGGGAACGGCTTACATTGATAGACACGGCCAGGAGCCAATGAAATGGCTCCTGACCGGCTCACATGGCTCTGCCGTCATAGAGTGAGATGCGGCGAGACTCGTTGGGTTTGAGCGGCGCGATCGGTGGGGAGCGGCAGAAACGGCAGATGTGCAGTGGCAGCTAATTGAAATCTACACCCTGCCAGCCAGGAGCCCACCAAAACAGGGCGTAGATTTCAATTAGCTTGGCCTTAAATAGTTAATTCAGGGTTTGATGGCTTCCGAGCATGGACAGCCCTCTTTAACTCACACCACAGATTTTCAATTATATTCAGGTCTAGGGACTGAGATGGTCACTCCAGAACGGTGTACTAGTTAATTTGCATGAATGCCTTAGTGGGTTTTGAGCAGTGTTTAGGGTCGTTGTCTAATTGAAAGATCCAGCCCCAGTGTAGCTTCAGCTTTGTCACTGATTCCTGGACATTGGTTTCCAGAATCTGCTGATACTGAGTGAAATCCATGCGTCCCTCAACTTTGACCAGATTCTCAGTCCCTGCACTAGCCACACAGCCTCACAGCATGATGGAATCACCACCATATTTTACTGTAGGTAGCATTTAGCATTTCTTGGAATGCTGTGTAATTTTAGCCCAATCATTGAATTGGCCCAATCAGAAAATGCAGAATTTCTCAGCAACATTTTTATTTCAGGCCAATCACAAGATTTACGTTTTTTTTCCAATTTACATCTCTCTGGTTTATGTTTTTCATTTTTTGCATTCTCTGATGAAAAAAAAAATGACTAATAAGATACTCCTTGAAAATCAGAAAAAACAAAAATCGGAAACTGGAATAACGGAAAACATATTTCCGTGGAGTCGGAAATGGGCATTTCCAACCATCCCTAGTCAGTATTTAAAAAAATATATATCTTTCTTGTCACACTTCAGCAGTATCACCCCAAAAAAACATTTTTAAGAGACATCAGTCAAATTAATAACCCTTAGAGTAGGAAGAAGGTTCTTGGAGAGATCATCCTCCTAAAAATTAGGAAAACCTCAGAATGGATGTAGATGGCTTTGGAAATGGTCTGCTTAAAAAACAGACAGTCCTAAAAGTAAATCTAGAAAGAATTTGGAGGGGTTTCCCCTAATAAAAATAGCCATGCCTTAGAGAATATATGTCAAACTCCAGCCTGCAGGAAAAATCTGGCCCTCAGAGGCATCAAATTTCGCCTCCAAGTGGTTTCCCCCACTTTGTATTATGTTTGTTCCACTCTAGAACACCAGGGAAGCTATAATGGAGGAAAAACCCTAGATCGCCAGGGAAGCCACTAGACGCCAGTTAACTGTATAGGGGAGGGAAAGAGGACCACTTGACAACAGGGAATTGTATAGGGGAGGAAGGAGGCATTAGACACCAGGGAAATGCATAGGGGAGGGAGCTGTTTAAGGGAGGCCAATAGATACCAGGGAATTGTAAGGGAGGGGCATTAGAGACCAGGGAACTTTATAAGGGAGGGAAGTGGTCACTAGACATTGAAGTTGGCCCACAACTTGGTCTCAGTGTTCCATTTCGTCCCGCTTTGTACTTGAGTTTGACATCTCTGCCTTAGAACAAAGTAATTTTTACAGCAGTCTACCTAGAAAATAAAGTAGGTCTCTGTTAAAGGCACTTAGGGTTTCGGTCCCAGTGGCTGCCACATACAAGGCCAAAACATGCTTCTGTAAGGTGAGGCATGTAGCAGCAATGTGCAGACATTTGGTGCATATGTAAGCGAGGTCTAGGGCTGAAAGGTGTGAATCTTCTGTGCATGCCTTGGTCTTCATGTGGCATTCTACTCCTTGTCCCAGGATTTAGCAGCTATGCATCATCCTCACCTTGGAGTGATTTGTTTTTATCACAGACAGTAGCACATAAACACCACTGACAGGCAGCACAATAGCATGACACTCAATGTTTGGTGTAATGTGCAGTATCTACACATTTCTAGTAGAAGAATACAAAAAGGCTTAATGACAAGCACCAAAAATCAATTATCGACAATTAAAAAAGTTAGAGTTATAATATGCCGAGTAGCAGCAATGCTACTAAATTCTTAATGTAACATACTGCAATTGCAAATACTCTAGCAGTACAATAAGCTCCACTAAACATACATAGTGTAGAGCTATTATGTGTAGTTTCTGGGGTGGTTCACATGGATGTCAGGAAAAGGGAGACAAACTTTAAAGATTGCCACCTATTAAAGGGAAGGTTCAAGCAAAAAAAAAAAAAATGAGTTTCACTTACCTGGGGCTTCTACCAGCCCCATGCAGCCATCCTGTGCCCTCGTAGTCACTCACTGCTGCTCCAGTCCCCCGCTGGCAGCTTTCTGACCTCGGAGGTCAGGGCCGAATTGCGTACATTTTTACACATTCCCGCTAGTGCAGGAACATTAACGCATACATTTTTACGCGTTAGTGGTGCAACGCGTAAATTTTTGTTCCTGCACTAGCTGGAATGCGTAAAAATGTATGCAATGTGGCCCTGACCTCCGAGGTCAGAAAGCTGCCAGCGGGGGACTGGAGCAGCAGTGAGTGACTACAAGGGCACAGGATGGCTGCATGGGGCTGGTAGAAGCCCCAGGTAAGTAAAACTCATTTTTTTTTTTTGCTTGGACCTTCCCTTTAAGTACTATTTTGGGCTCTGATGGTTGGAACAACCTTTGAATTTCTTATTGTATCCCTAATAGACTCCGGTGGCAGCACCTCTTTGGAATAGCTGTGCTTGTCTGAATCCTTAGCAGGGAAACACTCTTCAAACCGATACAGAATCAATGAAATTAGAGCGACACTGTTATAATGCAGAAAGCTGTGCAGTGCTGGGAATTCTGGTAGATATTTTTAACCAACAAATACTCTAGCAGTACAATAAGATCCACTAAACATACATAGGGGTTGATTCACTAAACCGTGCGATTTTTTAGCACACGTGTTAGGAAATAGCGCGCTCACTATTACGCGCGTGTTAATTTTAGTGCGCACGTGTTATTGTTATCTACATTACAGCACAGCACGCGTTATGTACATAGTTGTGCCGCGTTAATGTGTTAGCGCGCGTAAAATTTTATGTGCGTTACAACGCGAGCTAATACGCATATCACGGCACGGTTTAGTGAATCAACCCCATAGTGTAGAGCTATTAAGTGCAGTTTCTGGTGTGGTTCACATGGGTGTTAAACAACGATCACAGCATTCATCGCTCAGGCATCGAAATGGCCAAATCCATTTGCTAGCAGCTATTCCCGGTGAGCAGTCACTGCTCGCTAGTTCGCAAGTAATGCAAACTATGCGGGCCGTTCGCGACCACCCATACTTTCCCATACAGCGATTTTTTGGACCATTTGATTGGCTGCCAAGTCGACTGATGTATGGGCACCTTAAGTATATAGCAGCCTTGGTAAAAAGGTAAATGGAGAAAAACTTTAAAGGTTGCCACCCAAAAAGTAATACAGTGGGATGCGAACCTTTGGGCAACCTTGTTAATTGTCATGATTTTTCTGTATAAATCGTTGGTTGTTACAATAAAAAAAATGTCAGTTTAATATATCATATAGGAGACACACATAGTGATATTTGCGAAGTGAAATGAAGTTTATTGGATTTACAGAAAGTGCACAATAATTGTTTAAACAAAATTAGGCAGGTGCATAAATTTGGGCACCACAAAAAAGAAATGAAATCAATATTTAGTAGATCCTCCTTTTGCAGAAATTACAGCCTCTAAAAAGCTTCCTGTAGGTTCCAATGAGAGTCTGGATTCTGGCTGAAGGTATTTTGGACCATTCCTCTTTACAAAACATCTCTAGTTCATTCAGGTTTGATGGCTTCCGAGCATGGATAGCTCTCTAACTCACACCACAGATTTTCAATTATATACATGTCTGGGGAATGAGATGACCATTGCAGAACGTTGTACTTGTTCCTCTACATGAATGCCTTAATGGATTTTGAGCAATGTTTAGGGTCGTTGTCTTGTTGAAAGATCCAGCCCCGGAGCAGCTTCAGCTTTGTTACTGATTCCAGGACATTGGTCTCCAGAATCTGCCGATACTGAGTGGAATCCATTGCATCCATCAACTTTGACAAGATTCCTAGTCCCTGCACTGGCCACACAGCCCCACAGCATGATGGAACCACCAACATATTTTATTGTAGGTGGCAGGTGTGTTTCTTGGAAAGCTGTATTCTTTATCCTTCATGCATAATGCCCCTTGTTATGCCCAAATAACTCAATTTTAGTTTCATCAGTCCACAGCACCTTCTGTAAATCCAATAAACTTCATTTCACTTCTCAAATATCACTGTGTATGTCTCCTATATGATATATTTAACTCACATTTTATATCGTACCAACCAACAATTTATACAGGAAAATCATGACAATTAACAAGGTTGCTCAAACTTTCGCATCCCACTGTATTTATAGCTCTGATGGTTGGAACGACCTTTGAATTTCTTATTGTATCTCTTATAGACTCTGGTGGCAACACATCTCTTAATAGCTGTGTTTGTCTGAATCCTTAACAGGGAAACACTCTTCAAACCGATGCAGAATTACTGAAATTAGAGTGTCACGGTTATAATACAGGCAGCTGCGCAGTGCTGGGAATTCTGGTGGAGATTTTTCACCAATGAAACTCCTGGCTGGTATGAAAAGTTAGCATGTTGCATAATTTCAGATATCTCAAATGGTGGTCTTTTTCAAAGGGAGGCTGTATTCTGGAATTGAGGCTGTATTCTGGAATTGAGGCTGTATTCTGGAATTGAGGCTGTATTCTGGAATTTATGTTATTTATTTTAGTCAATGTTTTTTTGTTTTTTTTTTTCAAAAATACATTTAATACTATAAAAGAAAAAGACTTTCATCTGAACATCTTTTTGCATTCAGTGTAACATTTCAGTGCTATTACTGTACTAACAACTACTTCAGTTCGAATGATGTGATGAAGAAACACCCAGACAATTTTATATAAAGATAATCAACTCACTCCAGCAAACTATAACAAATAAATAATGATCCTCATTACACATATTTACACAATTTTTTGTAAGTGCCTTTTTAAAGATGTGTATTATGTATTGGTCACTTGGAAAAGGATGATAAAACAGTAATGTACGTGTTGCATGCTGATCTCCATCTTTTGACATTTAAGGCCCATACACACAATGCCATTTTTAAGACAATTTTCGGCAGCAAATTTTTTTCATAATATCGCATAGCATAGTTCAATCAAAATTCTTTAATTGGTGTGTCACGAAGCCGGCTACACGTGGCAATCGTTCATTTTAAATGCTCACCATGTTAGATCATATTGTGGAGGATTGTTCCAATCTCGATTGAAAAAGGATCGTTTACATGATTGTTTGTTTCCGACGACACAAACAATGCTTGCAGATTAGGCCATATGGATCAGGGAACAATCGCTCGTAGGCAGAGATCCCTGATCCATCTTGCCATGGGTACATAGCTTTAAGCCATCACAGCCAGATTTCGGGAAGATGGAGTGCAACACGCAGTGTAAAGGCGAAAGGTGGCAACATAGGTGAGTTAATCCTCTTTTTGCCATGCCTCAGGGCCACTAACAGGCTGGCTCAGTTTCGCTTAATTCATTCATCCCTAGCTGTGAGATCAACATACTTAACTCACTAGTGTTTCTTTGAGCTGAGTGTACATTACACTGTTTAGTTCAACAACTTGTTGACAGTTGTCTCAGAACCGGGACCACGTGACAAAGTACTGTCAAAATTATTCAGGCCCTGTTCACAGTGCTCTATTGCGTTGCAGAATAATTCTGTATTTCAACTCATTGGCCATACAATTCTGTGGGCTTGTTCACAGTACAGTGTAGTAATGGATCGCGTTCAGTGTTGCTAGCGATTTTTCGTGTTAATATCGCATCAAAAATCTTATTTTTAAGAAAATATTCATAAAAATACATAATATTTTCGCAATATGGTCAAATAAAACAAAATTTTCTTTCCAAAATTTGCAAAACAAATGTCTATTTTTACCTTATTACAAAATGATTTTCAATGGCATTTTTTATCAAAAATCTAATTTTATATTATTTTAGTGAAAATGAATACAAAAAGAACATCTCATCACTGATCGCGTTACCTCGCTGCATGCAGGCTTTGTATAAAACACTCTCTCCAGTATCCATTGCAGATCACACTCATAACACAAATGAGGGCCCATTCACACTAGGGTGGATGATTAGCGGGTGATTACCGCTAATTGCCAAAGTGCTAGGGCTTGTTAAAGCACTAGCGCAATTGTAACTCTATGGCAGGGATCTCACTGCTGCAATTGCTGCTGATCACGGGAGTTTCCCCGATTTACGGTAATCGCAAAATGTTTTGCCTGCAGCATTTTCTCGTCACTCTGTAGTAATTGCGATACAGTGCTTATAAAAGCGCTGATTGCGATCGCACTAAATCGAGAGAGTGTACAGTGATTTTATTGCGCTAATCACAGTAAAATCACCCACGCAAAATGCTACCGTTTTGCCTCTTTCAGGTGTGAATGGGCCCATGGTATTTGTGTATTAAACAAAAATTTGTGTGGATGAAAAAAGGGAGCTGTGAAAAAAGGGCCTGGCTGGATAACTAAATGGCGCCACTGGATAACAAAATCTGATAACGATAAAAACACTTGTCAAACATAATAACAAAAGAATAAAAGAAAACAAAATTAATAACAAAAAGATATTAACATTAAAAATCGTTACGCAATTCAACAATACAGCTTAACTCAACCCTACTCTCATACAGAAACATCCCCTGGTGGTGCCTAAAACTAACCATTCCCCTGGTGGCGCCTAACCACCATCCCGGTAGTGCCTAACCCTAACCTGCCCTATGGCGTCTAACCCTAACCACCCCCCTGGTGGTGCCTAACCATAATCACCCCCCCCTGGTGGTGCCTAAAACTATCCATTCCCCGGGTGGTGCCTAACCCTAACCACTCCCCCTGGTGGTGCCTAACCCTAACCACTCCCTCTGCAGAAACACCCTTTTACACATAGAAATGATGATATCTTTGATAACGTAAAATCTGTACATACAAACAAAATAATATGATAAAAACTATAACGTTGCAAGCTTCAAAATGATAACTACATCAAAAACTATAATGTTCTAATGTTGCTAACGATATTTATTGTGGTACCCTTCTTTCTGCTTTTTTCACCGTATGAACGATAATTGCATTACAGTAGAGTCTATGGCGGCGCCCTTTTCATCCACCCTCAACCACCGCCCTTTTTCCTGCTACCAAAAATTTTAACATTAAAATTAAATTAGATCAAAGATTCACAAAAATATGCTAAATAAAACCATCATTTTAAAATATAACAAAGCACGTATGTAAGAAGAAGTGTATTGTTGCTAGTTTTGCTGCAGAAAACTGAAAAAAAAATCAGTTTAGCTCCACCTGCCATTTAGGCTTTAGAAATACACGGCATTGAACTTTAAAACCAATGCTGTAATTTTGTTAAATATGCAGCCATGACATTTTGCAACTTATGGTTTTATGGGCTGCTTGAAGAAAAGAACACAATTTTTGTAAAGATTTCATCTGCTTTTTTCCTGTTTTACTGGTATCATACGGTAATACTTCTGGGAATATTAGAAATGATTTGCACACCCCATGGACTAATAGAAAACTGCTAAGCTGATAATTTGGTAAGCTACGGTACACTAAGTTCAATACACACTTTGTCAAAGTGATGCAAAGATTCCAGGAGGAAAACTGCGTGTTTGTTTGACATTTATACTGTACATGCTTTATTGAGGGCAACCTGCTGTGATAATGAAGGCAAAAAGGTAACACACGGGACTAAATGCTTCTTTTGAAATACTTAACATTTCTCAGAAATTATGAAATATTTACTCTTTTCCATAATGTTTACAGCCATTTAACAGTCGGGAAGTAGATACACAAAGGGTGTCTCACTGTGATCATTCATTCAGATAGCCTCTTCCAGTTATGGCTTCACTCAATACAGTTCAAAGGAATACCCAGACAGCTTCTGGTGACCCAGAACCACTTAATAAGTATAAAGGGCTTAAAGAGGAACTTTAACCAAGGGTTGAACTTCATCCCAATCAGTAGCTGATACCCCCTTTCCCATGAGAAATCTTTACCTTTTCTCAAATAAATCATCAGTGCAGTCTGTGTGGCTGATATTGTGGTGAAACCCTTCCCACAGAGTGATGTCATGACCATGTTCCTGACAGTTTTCCGTCTGTGAACCTTGTTGCATTGTGAGAAATACGTTTTTTTTCCAACTGCAAAGCAAGCAGTATCTCATTCTGTGAATAGAACTTTCAGTAACAAACATTCCGTACAGATCACCTGGCAGAACTAAAAAGGTCACCACTTGTGATAATTCTCAGAATGTAAATGAGGGAGAAGAAAGACTTTACAATGGGCAAACACTGAAATCTAAATCTATAAATTAATATTGTAAATAAGCAATTTTATTCATTATGAAATGTTGACTACAGTAGCTAATACATTTTATAGAGCCACACCAATCCAACAAACATACAGCCTGTTTCAGACTTATTAGTCTTCATCAGCGCATGGTATGGATTAATATGGCTCTATGGGATAGGGCTTGGGCCAGTACTGAAGGAATAATCATTTGAAAAATGTAAACAGATATACTGTATATAAACAGATCTCAGTTTATCAATCTTCTGAACAACAATGCCAACAACATATATCTCCTTCAGGAGTAGAATGGTACTTAAAAATAATATTCCAATGGGACAATTTTGCAATTGAAACACATTTGTTCTAATGGTACATTGTTTCTCCGGCAGTCACAACAAATGTCACAGATATTGAATGGCAAGGTTTAGCCTAAGAAAAAACGAACAAACAGGCCTTCCTACGTGCAAAAAACACCAGTAGAGAAGATGTCTTGGAACCACAGAAGAAAGATAAATATGGATAATATGGTGAGATTGTGCAGTCATTACAATAACAGTTGGAATCATTTGTGGGGCATTCTGAACAGACATTGGCCAATACTGCAGTTAGTTAAATGATACGATATCCAATTTTAGTACAGAGAAAGCCAGTTTGACTGACATTTTTGTAAATAAACATGAGGTGTGATATATATGAAATGTAGTTGCAACAAGTTCTATGTAGGCCAAACAAAAAGTGCCTTAAAAGTCAATTGAGATTTGAGATTGGGGGGGGGGGGGGGGGGGGGGAATTCAAAGTATTACTACAAAGAGATGCTGGATGGATACTCAATTTACAGCCAATAGCACCTAATGGTCTAGTTGAAAAACTAACTTTAGTGGGTTTTAATTGGACCCGCATAATGTGAACCACTACTAGTGTTATTCCATATTGTATTGGTATAACTGTTGTCTCTCTGATCTGTTTTGCATTTACAGCCTACTGACAATGCTTAATTGTTTGTTTACAGTGCTCTGAACTTTTTGGCATTAGAAAACTGGCACTGTGATTGGCCTGACTAAGTGGTCTTGGTCTTGGAACGCGTCACCTGTGCAAAATAAAAACTACCATTAGTCAATCTACACTTGTGCCATTGGAGAGTTAGGCCACCTCCTTTTTTCACTTTTATTGTGCTTTTAACAAAGTTTTATTGCTCGAGTGCCTCTTCGCCACCTTTGTGTCCACTGATTCCTATACATTTGTGCCTGATTCTTTGCCCTTTTCGAATATAAACTAAGGGGACTTCTTAAATCCTACGGACATCTTGCACAGCGATCATTTTCCTTCATATTTATACATATACCCTTTAATGCTGGAGTGGACTATGGATTAATAGCCTGGAGTTTTGAACTACAAATTGATTGATTTAGACAGCAGAAAGAGGTGACAGCTGTGGATGTGGCCTGGTTTTAGTGCTGCCATTTCTCTCCTAAAAAAATGTGTAAACCATTTTATGGCCAGCTGCTCCCAGGTTAACTCTATGCTCATTTGTTAATTAGGTAGAGGTTAGGGTCGCTTCCACAAGAATGGCCGCATTGTGGTGAAAGGGTCCAGTACGGAATACTTTGCATGCAAACTGTTTTGGAAGTGAACATCCTCCATTAATGTTAATTTGGTGTATCTGTTTTAAATGCAAGATGTGTACCCTGCCTATAATTAGGCTATGCACACCTATGCTGGTAGCCAATCAAATGCAGCCTGTTTAAGAGAAGCCCTACCACCTCTCCCTGCTGACTAAAAAATAATTAAGTAGCCATGTACCTCACAATAAACAAAATAAATAGACAGGTGATTAAGTAGCCAAGTCTGCCCAGTATACATAAATTAAGCAGCTATGTTCCCCAGATAACAGAATTAAGTAGCCACATGCCCTAAATATTAGGTAGCCATAGCTATCCCCCAATTAGCAGTAAGTAGTCCTGTACGTTCCCCATTTAGCAGTTTTAGGTAATCCCCAAGTTCTAAGTATGATTGGTACTATAGCATCTAGGTGCTGGCTGGGATGAGTGTTAAGGCGCATCCTGGTGCTGGGTGATGGCTGGGGTGGGTGGAAGAAAGTGCCGAGTGCGGGCTGGGAGTGAGATGCTGGGTTGCTAGCTGAGGTGGGTGGGAGGTGATGAGTTCTGGCGGGGGTGGGTAGGAGGGAGGTGCTGAGTGTTAGCTGTGGAGGATGGAAGGTGCTGAGTTGTGGCTGGGGTCAATGGAAGTGCTGGGTGGGAGTGCTGGCTGGGGTGGCAGTGCTGGCTTAGGGCTGGGTGCTGTCTGGGGTAGGTGGGTGCAAGCACGGCCGGCCTTTGACCTGTGCGACCGGAGCGGTCGCACAGGGCGCCGGCCTCCAAGGGGCGCATGTGCAGGGGTTTCTATTCCCCTCACTCGCGGCCCCCTCCGATCTCCGGCACTCACTGTCAGCCCTGTTCAGCTGTGGGTGAATCGGCAGCTGTGATGACAGAGGGAGCCCAGTGGTGGCGCTGTGTATCTCAAATACAGGAAGTGCTTTCCTGAATGAGCACTTCCTGTATTTGAAGTATACAGGGGCTTCCCTCGCTCTGCCATCAATGCTGCTGGACCACCCACCGCTGAACTACATGGCTGGCAGTCTGAGTGCCGGGGATGGAGGGAGCCACCACAGAGAGGAACTTGTTGCAGCCCACAGGTCTGTGTGACAGGAGCACATCGCCCAGCTCCCACAGAGTGCCAGCAAACTGCAAGCAAGGGGGACAGCAGAGAGGCAGGTCAGTCACTCAGGGGGCTTTACATAGATAGAAATGCAGCCTTAATGGACCGTACTTTGTGCAGCACACACACTCACTCACTCACTCACTCTCTCTCTCTGTCTCTCTTCCCCCTCTCTCTACTCCTACCATCCATCCATCCATCCCTATATCTGTCTGTCTCTCTATCTCCCCATGCATCCATCCATCCCTATATATCTGTCTCTCTCTCTCTACTCCTCCCATCCATCCATCCATCCATCCATCCATCTATATCTGTCTCTCTCTCTCTCTCTCTCCCTCCCTCCCCAAACATACATACATCCCTATAGCTCTGTCTCTCTCTCTCATATATGTCCCTAGATTATCTATTCCTATATCCTGTCTGTCTATCTATCTATCTATCTATCTATCTATCTATCTATCCATCCATCCCTCTCTCTCACCCTCCCCCCCCCCCTATGTTTTTCTCTCTCTCTTTTTCTCCCTCCTATCCCTCCTTCCCTATATCTGTCTGTCTCTCTCGTCCTCTCTCTTTCCTCCTCTCTCTGTCTCTCCCTCCTCTCTCTGTCTCTCCCTCCTCTCTCTGTCTCTCCCTCCTCTCTCTGTCTCTCCCTCCTCTCTCTGTCTCTCCCTCCTCTCTCTCTCCCTCCTCTCTCTCTGTCTCTCCCTCCTCTCTCTGTCTCTCCCTCCTCTCTCTGTCTCTCCCTCCTCTCTCTCTGTCTCTCCCTCCTCTCTCTCTGTCTCTCTTTCCTCCCCTCTGTCTCTCTTTCCTCCCCTGTCTCTCTTTCCTCCCCTGTCTCTCTTTCCTCCCCTCTGTCTCTCTCTCCTCCCCTCTGTCTCTCTCTCCTCCCCTCTGTCTCTCTCTCTCCTCTCTCTTTCCTCCCCTCTGTCTCTCTTTCCTCCCCTCTGTCTCTCTCTCTCCTCTCTCTGTCTCTCTCTCTCCTCTCTCTGTCTCTGTCTCTCTCCTCTCTCTGTCTCTGTCTCTCTCCTCCTCCTCTCTCTGTCTCTGTCTCTCTCCTCCTCCTCTCTCTGTCTCTGTCTCTCTCCTCCTCCCCTCTCTATCTCTGTCTCTCTCCTCCTCCTCTCTCTGTCTCTGTCTCTCTCCTCCTCCTCTCTCTGTCTCTCTCCTCCTCCTCTCTCTGTCTCTCTCCTCCTCCTCTCTCTGTCTCTCTCCTCCTCCTCTCTCTGTCTCTCTCCTCCTCCTCTCTCTGTCTCTGTCTCTCTCCTCCTCCTCTCTCTGTCTCTGTCTCTCTCCTCCTCCTCTCTCTGTCTCTGTCTCTCTCCTCCTCCTCTCTCTGTCTCTGTCTCTCTCCTCCTCCTCTCTCTGTCTCTGTCTCACTCACTCACTCTCACTCTCACTCTCAATGTATATATATTTGTCTGTCTGTCCATCCCAATATTACCTATTCCTTGTGTGTGTGTGTGTGTGTGTGTGTGTGTAGGATGAGGGGGGGGGGGGGGGGGCACCATAATCTGGCTTCGCTCAGGGCGCTGTAAAACCTAAGGCCGGCCCTGGGTGCAAGGGCTGGGTGCTAGCTAAAGGATGGCTAGAGGCTGGGTGTGTGCTAGCTAGGTTTTGGCTTGGGCTGGCTGGGTGCTGGGTGCTAGCTGGCTGTGGGCTGGCTGGGGCTAGAAGAGGAATCCGGCAATACTTTAATTGCTTTTTTCCTTAGAAGTACATAGATGTAGACATGCTGTGCGTGCAAAATACCTGCTGAATGAGAAGGTGGTGGGTGCAGGGCACTGGCTCTGCCGAATGGATGTTTCACTCTATAAGAGATTCTACCAAAGCAAAAATTCTTCTTTACTTGATGCAATGTTTTTGGCAAGTAATTGCCCAATTTTCCAGGCCTCACATACTATGGCTGCACTTTAAAATGTTTAGGCAGATAAATGCTAAATTTTCCAGGCATCCCTAACACTGGCTACATATAATTTTTAGGCAGCCATACACGGTTCATTCTAAAGACCTGTGAAAAATCTGGAAACTATATGTGAATTTTGGTATTTACGCATGAAAACAAATACTCTGCGTAAATTACGGATTTTTGGAGGAACATTTTGCCCTTGATTCCCCCTTTGCCATGCTACTGTCAGGGGTTTTGTACACTTTATACATCTTTTTAAAATAAATTCTGGCTGCAGAGATGCCCTGAAGGTTTTTGATGCTTGCCTGCCATTAAAGTCAACGGGTCTTGCTGCACATTTCACTGTAAATATCCAGGACCCGAAATCGCAATGTTCAGCCATCAATTCATGTGATTTGAAAAGCTCTTGCTAATGTAATGCTATGGGTTTGTTCTCACTTGAGTGATGTGATTTTATAAAAACCACCCATTGCATTGTGTTAGCAAGAGCTTTTCAAATCACAAGCACTTATAAAGCGCTGGTATTGTGAACCAGCCCTTACACCGTAATATTTAACCGTATTTTGTATAAAAGATAAAACATTTTTACATAATTTTTTTAGCCAGAAAACAGAACAACATATTATTCATTTATTATTCATTGTGCATTGATCACCCATAAGCGTGTACCTATATTTAACATTAAGGCTCCCTGTACACTGCAAATGCGTTTTGCGATTCCGACTCCATTTCTGATTTGCAATTTCGATTTTCTCTGAATGCAATCAACAGAAAAACTGAGGAAAAAACGCAGCATGCAGTAACGATTAAAAATCGGAATCGCATGCAGTGTGCAGGGAGCCTCAGACTGTCAGTATTCCATATTAGGCATTCTATTCAGCTAAACTAAACATATCACCTATTTCTCATGCCATAAGGGCCCTTTTCCACCAGCGCTGGCCGAATTGTAAAGTCGCAAACCGCTAGCGATTTTACAATCGCTACGGTTTGCTTTTTAACATAGGAATCGCGGTAGGTCATTTCCACTACCGCGATTCGTTTTTGACGGGAACGCGAACGCGCGGTGGAGCGATATTTGCCGCGATTTTGCTATGCAGTGCATAGCATAGTAAAATCGCGGCTGCAAACGTCGGGAAATCGGCGGAATTGCGATTCAGCAATCGCTAGCGTTCAGCGTGCTGCTAGTGGAAAAGGGCCCTAAGGTTTCTGAGAACTAGCTATATCCTAACTGCTTATCTTCGGTCTACACGTCAAATGTTGACCAAGTCTAGAACTAAAATATATTTTTAATTGTTGCAAAATAATAAATAATTTCTACTCAAGCACCAGGAACCGGTATGCTAAGCCTTAGCACTGGAATACATTTAGCTAGGTTTGGGGGTGACAAATCCTAAATTGATGGCAAAATAACTGACCAATCCACTAGAAAAAATTTGTGCTAAAATTATACAGTGCTGAACTGTCGGAGACAAAATGTATCCGGGGACAATGTACACACAGGTATATTTGTATGTGTTCATATTTTCATTACTTTCTAGCAGCAACTTGTAAAAGGAACAATGACAGGTTAACTAGACTTTTCCATGTTTTCCGCAGATTGCGAGCCGACTTTGAGTGGCTGAAAAGCACTTCGTAAAAGTACCACTGCTATTTGAAATATGTAAAAAAAAATTCCTGTATTCTTAAGAGTTGTTTTGGTCATTTAAAGTGCTTTTTGTAGCGCATGTTTCTGAAATGGCGCTGCTATAGAAATAAAAATAGTCTACCGCCACTCAGAAGTGGCACTTAACAGAGACATATTGTTGCCGCTGCTTTTTGTCTGCAAATGCGTTTTCTATTGGCAAGCTAAATTTTTGGACTATAGATTGCAGGAAATCAACTTAAAAAAAAAAAAAAATTCTTCACCTTCTGTTTACTGTTGCATTGAGAATTCCCCCCATAGTTTTTAGGCAAAATTAAATCCTTGTCAAGACTGTGGTAGCAAATGATCTGTCAATGCACATTCATTAAAAGTAGAGATAGCAAGAGTTTGTGGGAAGTTGGTGTTGGTAGTAGGCCGGTAGACGGCTGCAGCAGAAACGTTATGAACCAGCTGGGGGGGGGGGGGGGGTGCATTCATTAATCCAGACCAGGGTAGTAACAATCACTCCGGTGACCCCCGGCATCACAGCCCGGACTGCTCCTGTACATTATGCAGAGCAGCAGAAGCAGTGAAGCGTTATACATCACCTGCTGCCTCCGGCATGATAGGTCCTCTTCAAGCAGCTGAGCTCATCACCGCACTATGCAGTCAATCACCTTGCGGCTCCAGTCTCTGCAGGTCATGTGACAGGGACGAAAGCCGCATGGTGGTTGGTTACACGGTGCGGCAATGCACTGAAGAAGATTGCAGAGGGCCTGTTGTGCCGCCGCGAGTAGGTAATGTGTGACACTCAGTTGCTGCTCTGCATTACGTACAGGAGCAAGCTCCACGAGATGGAGGTCAGCTAAATATCTAGCCATGGAATTTCTCTTCTTTGCTAAACTGACACCAAACTTCCGATTAAATAACAGCAGAGGGAGCAAAACAAGGTATAAAATGCATGTAGGATTTCTAAAAAAAATGGCATTGCTGTGGAGGGTGATGGCAGTATATCAAGGTGGTATTTGTGGTGGTGGTGGTGGCGACAACAGGTGGCATGGCTAATAGACAAGGAAAGCCTGACCTGCAGCTTATTGTGATGGTAATTTGAGTGAGTACAGTAACTATGTGGAACACCGCATGCAGGGACCTCAAGCATGGTACACACCTTCAGTGCCACTGTGGTGTTGTGTTGCAGCAATTTGCCGCAGCTTAACGCTAGTCTAATGAAAGTCTATGGGTAAAATCATATTACCCATGGTGCAGTGCTTTGCGCCCAAAGTCCTCAATCTGAAGTGCTCCCAAAACTATGTTACTGCGCGTGTCTGTTTCAACATGCGGCGGACCAGAAGTCATGTAAGTCTATGGTAACGTGTGTCAGTGTGAATACCCATCACAGGTTTGACACATCACACATGAGCGGAAGCATATTGTTTCCAGAACAATATTCTTACAAGGGTTGTACATTAGTAGTATATATTATAATATATATACCGTATATACTCAAATATAAGGCGAATTTTTGGGTCCCAAAAATTGGCCCAAAAGTGGGGGTCTCGGCTTATACTCGAGTCCTAACAGGCCCCGAGTGCCCCCCACCATGTGCTCAGTGCAGAAGTGACCCCCCCCCCCCCTAGTGCTGTGAGAAGTGAGGCGATGTGTAAAGTGTTCCGGCGTGATGACATGTTTCTCCCCCCTCCCCCCCTCCCCAGTCTCCAAACCTCCCACCTCGAGTCTCCACACCTCCCCCGGCAGAGCGGAGCAATAGTAGTTATCGGCATTGTGTCCCTGCCGGCACAGACAGGCTATATGTGCAGTACAGCAGCTTTCACTCCCCGCTTGGGATTTCCCTGCTTCCCTGTCGCCGGCTCATGTCTATGACGCCCGCTAGTGGTGAGACGTCACTGCATAACGTCAGACGCGACCTGGCAACAGGCAAGCAGGGGAATCTGGACGGCGAGGAGCGGTGGGTGAAAGCTTCCGCCGAACCCCTGCACTCTGCACATGTAACCTGTGTGTCCCGGCAGGGACACAATGCAGATAAATACTACTGCTCCGCTCTGCCGGGGGGGGGGGGGGAGAGGCTTGGGGAGGGGGGGTGTCGGCCACATGTCATAAATCATGCTGTAAACATTTTACCCTCATGAAGATCACACGGGCATATGGTGGAATGGGCACTCGGGAGTCACTGCTGCACTCTGCATATGGCAGGGGCACTCGGGGAGATGGGTGTCATATTAAAGTGGACCTGAACTCAGAACTTTACTCTCTCTAAAAGTTACACAACAGCTCTAAAAGTTACACAACAGCATAATAACCAGAAAAACTTTTTTGATTACAGCTGATACAAATCCAGAAATTAATCTGCACTGTTTCTACTTCCTGCTTTCTTGGAAGTTGGAGTTTATCTGCCGTGGAAATCAGGAGACATAGGGGAGAGAGTGGGGATTACACAGGCTAAACTCTCTAAATTCATACAGGGTGCATTTCTAGCAGTATTTTTTTTTTATAATAAAAAAAAAATACACACACACACACACACACACACACACACACACACACAAACACACACACACACACACACACACACACACACACATATACACCCCCCTAACTTTTTGGCATCATAATCTTTGAACATGTTTTAAGCAATCAAAACTTGACATTTATTAATTTTTTTGCTTATTATTTGATATGTTTAAATAATTGTTTTTTTACAGATATTTAAACAAAAGTAGATTATAATTTATAAAAATGGCAGATCTCTCAGACTTTCAAAGAGGCCAAATTGTTGGTGCTCGTATGGCAGGCGCTACTGTAACAGAAACTGCCCCAATGCTTGGCATTTCAAGAGGTACTGTTTCAAAAGTAATGACTGCTTTTGAAAGAGAAGGAAAAATGTCCTTAGCAAAGCACAGTTGTGGCCGAAAGTCGTCGTTGTCTGAGAGAGACCATCAGACTCTAAATCAAATTGTTAGAAAAACTCGCAAGACCATGGCTCCTAAAGTCACTGCAGAGCTCAATGTGACTTGATCAGATATGTCAGAGCAATAGATGACTGGCAGGTTTTATCAAAGCAATTCCATCAGTCAGAAACTGATCAGAAGAATAAATAAGTTTGTGACCAGCCTTACAGTAGAGTCTTCCCTCATCCCAGAATTGGGCTTGTATAACCAACCCTTGTATCGTCTTGACTATTTCATTAGACATCAAGCAGTTGCAGGCTTTTTTTCTGCAGACTGGTTTCTACAAACTGAACACACAGCCCCATGTAGCCACCTTGCAAATCTGTGCATGGTTGCCGGAGCTTGACATGAATGCTGTAGCCACATCTTTCCCATTACGCCTTGAGTACCATCCATACCCACTCACCCTCCACCAGTCAAACTATTTGTGTTAGTATAGCGTATAGGTGTTGTGCTCCATGCTAATCTGATCATTAGAAGGTTAGCGGGAGCTGGACCTGGATGCAGAGGCTACTTCTGCCACTCTATCGCTACAGTGGCCTCACTACCTACCTCACTTCTCACCTTGAATCTCTCACATGTCCCTTACTGTCCTATTGCTCACAAGATTCAATACTCTCGGCAAATCCCCTTTGGTAGAGATGTTGCGAAACTCCGATTTTTGGTTCGCAAACCCCGTTCGCGAGTGTGAGGCTTGGAGGTGTATTCTCCACAGTCAGCATGCAACGCATGAGCTGGCGTGGAGGAGGTACACACACCAGCACAAGGAAACAGGCTATCCCTAGTATAGTGGAGGGGAGGACTGACTCCAATAGGAGATTGTGGCGCACAGAGCCGGTGCAGATCTGACAGCCACAAACAATGCTTTCGTTATAACGTCTCAGCGCAAAGTAGCGCTGAGCGCATAAACCAGAACTGAGGAGATCAGGACAGGTAGACAGAATGAACGCTTGCTAGCTAGCGGCTACTTAGCGACAGCAAGCGTCCAAAACAAGACAGACTGGAATGAGGCAGCCAATGCGATAGCAGCGATGGCGTGCCTCACAAAGACAGGACAGGATAGTCAGGAAATAGCAGGATCAAGATAGATGAACGTAACACAGACAAATATACAATAAGTATGTTTTCCTAGCGTATTACAATTACAGCTATCAATGAAACTATTTGTAACGTCTGACTAACATATGTATATATCGGCAATGAACCGATATATGACATAAGCAGGAACGCTGACTAGGACTGGAGTAATACAGGGAACAGGACTCAGAAGGATTTGCTATCTCTTCGCAGAGATGAACGCAATCCACAAACGGTAACAGAACAAGATTCAGAAGGATTCGTTATCTCTTCGCAGAGATGAACACAATCCACAAACAGTAACAGAACAGGATTCAGAAGGATTCGTTATCTCCTCGCAGAGATGAACGCAATCCACAAACGGTAACAGAACAGGATTCAGAAGGATTCGTTATCTCTTCGCAGAGATGAACGCAATCCACAAACAGAACCAGGAGCAGGGTAACTACCTCAGCACGGGTGGTCACGGTACGCGCAACCTACCAAAACGTGCTGGAAAACTGACTAACTGAACACAGGATATAAACAGTTCGTGTACGTATATATCAGCGACACTGATGTATCAACGTAACACGAATACAAGGAAAATAATAAACGTGCTGGTATGCATATATATTAGCAATGAACCAATATATGATGCAAAGACCAGCAAAGTATCTTTAGAACAAGAAACACGATCGGGGGCCGAAGCGACAGCAAGACAGGCTTAAACTGAAGCTATGAAAACCCAAGGAAACCCTGCAGGAAGCAGATCTTTATACTGAGGTCATCCAATGGGAGCAGACATGCAGATTCCCACACAGGTGAATGATAATCAGTCACAAGCTGACAGCAGGGAAAGACAGACAAAGCTATGCAGCTTGCATGGAAAGACATCAGAACTGCCTGAGCTGCAGCACTACTACTTCCAGCAACACCTGCTGCAGCAGCGATCATTACAGTACCCCCGCCCTTAAAAGCGGATTCCAGACGCTTTTCAAAACTGAAATTCCCAACAAAACAGTCTGACTGATAATTCATGATGACCGGGACAGCCCGGCAAGACCGAATTCCAGAATCAGTCCCCACAAGACTGGACCCATCAGAACCAGAACCTACAGAACCATGCCCATCAGTACTACAAGCCCCAGTGTGACACCCATCAGAACCATGATTTCCAGAAGAAAGCCCTCCGAAACTCCCTGAGCGATACCCACCGCCTTCCAGGAACCGTTCAGAAACGCCAAAGCCTTTGCAATGCCCACCGAGACTGTCTTTACCAACACAAAACCCACTGTTGAACCAGTCCAAGGCACCAGGACAAGTTTTCTCAGAGACCTCCCAGAACACCTTGAAGCTCCAAAGAGATCCCCATAGGTCAGAACGCCCCTTAGGCTCACATGGAGAACTATCAAGAACCCCTATGGAACCTAGGGCAATTCCCGAGTCAGGGCCACAAGGACAAACATCAAGATCAGGGCTTTCAGGGACCAGAACCATCTCTGGGCATGCAGGCAGACTGGCAACATCAGAACATGTTCCCACTAAGGAAGCATCAGAGCACGCTAACACCTTAGACACACTTGGGCATTCTGGCACACAAAGAACATCTGGGCACACTGGCACAAGAGAAACCTCTGGGCATGTCAAGGAACTGTGAGCCTCAGGGTCAGCCAAGACAGGACCAAAACCAGGACTGGACAAAAAAAAATCATCATGACTAGACTTCGCAACTACTGGACTTTTACACGAGAATGCAGGATCAGACTTAGATGTCGCTGATTCCAGCAAAGTCAGTAACAAATCAGATTCATGGAGCACTAACAAGACAGGACAAATTTTCTGATGTATGCACTGAACCAGATAGGGACTCCACAACTACCTCTGGACTGGACAGAGACTCATCTAATACACTGGATTGGAGCTCATGAGGCGCTGCAGAACAAGTCAGTATTGCAGCAGCCCCCACTGGACTAGGCAAAACTGAGGAATTCCCTGGACAGGAAGGGGACTCTGGAACCTCTGCCACAGGGGCCAGAGAACCAGAATCTTTCAGGATACAGGGCTGGGTTTCAGGAACACTCATCAGACCGGACTGAAATTCTGAGATTTCTATTATTTTGACCAGAGAATCAGAATTATCCATGTTACAGGGCAAGACTTCTGAAACATTCAGAGGACAGGGCTGGAGTTCCTCGGCTGTTACAACACTGGAGAGGGACTCAACAACATTGGTTAAATCAGACTGTATACAGGGCAAGGTATCTAACACACTTGCTGACGAGGACAGTATTTCAATGGCTTCTGCTTTGCTGGGCAGAAATTCATCAAGTTTTATTAGAGCAGACTGTAATTCCAAAACAGCTGCTAGACAAGTGAATATTACTGCAACACCAACTGAGGTAAGCAGTGCCTCAGACTCCTCTGCTAGAGGGTTTGAAGTATCCAAAGTACTGGGTGAAGCATAAGACTCTGCGACCACAGCTTCACTGGACAGGATCACTGAACAGTCCATATTGCAGGGCAAAACCATGGAAGCACCTGCTGGACAGCATAATGATTCTGTGACCTGAGTTTCATTTGAGAGATCTACTGCACAATTCATGGTACAGGGCAAATTTACTGGAACATTTTCTGAACAAGGTAATAATTCTGCGATTTCAGGTTCACATAGCAGATGCTCTGAGCTATTCACGAAACTAGAGCGAGGTGTAGAAACAGGAAGATCAAGACACAATGTTTGCGCATCTGAATCACCATTCATTTGTAAAATTGGAAAATTCAGATGCTGGGGTTCTGAGGTTTCTAGACAGGATTGCTGGGACTCGGAAACTGATGTAGTGCATCTATTGGCATCTGCTGGATCAGACAGGAGTTGAACTTTATTAACACAGGTAATTTCTGCAGAAGTGTTTGCAGAGGCAGGCAAGATTTTTCTGGTGTCTGTTTCACTGAACAAAGAGTCATGAGTACTGGCTAGGCTGGACTCGGAAGTCAGCAGGACCTCTGGATTCTCTGCTGAGAAATTTGCGCAGGGCAAGGTTAAGAATGTATCAGTGGCTTCTGTTTTACTGGTAAGTAACACTGAGTTATCCATGGTACAGGGTGGAATTGCAGGAACTTCAATTTCACACAAAAAGAGCTCCGAATCACCTGCTGAATCAGCCAAAGGTGCTGAAGCAGGCGGGTCAGAACGCCAAATTTGCGAATTCGGAGTCACATAAAAATCATCCAAAATCAGTTCCCACACATCAATCAATGGAGCCACAAAGTCATACCCACACACACCAGTTTTTATTAGGTTATAGGCAGACTTAATGCATGCATTCAATACTAATTCACTTTTTGCACTGTAAAATTGACAAAATGAACTTGAATCATTCTTCCATTCATTGACCAGAGCTTCCATCTCTCCTTTCTCAAATGGAGGATTCCAAGCATACTTAACAGGCAGATCATGGTTTGCAGATATGATTGTAGCAGGGACATATATTGGGTTAATTAGCAGGTGATTGGCAGATTCCTTATTCCTAAGAATCTCCAATACCTGTAGCAAGTGCTGAACTGTAGTGTATGCAAACTTTCCTTGCTTCACAAATAAGTTGATTTGTTCAATACTCTGTAATATCTCCTCATAATCATACTCAGATAATTCTTTTAAACAAAAATCTTTATTTTCCCTAGCCAGGGAGGAAAGTTCATTAGTAGTTTCATAAGTCCATTTAACTCCCCTGAAAGACAATTGCATTTCATTATCTGTTAATGGCAGGATCTCATTATAGGTCTCAGTCGCTAAGGATAACGACTCTGCAGATCGGACACGTTTCTTAGAACGTTTGCGTTTTGCCTAAGACCCTGCTGTTTTTGGTGATTTATTCAAGGCTGCAGGAAAATTATCAGTAACACTTTCTGCTTGCTGAACATTTTTGCAAGCAATTGAAGGAGTAGCTGATTGGCCTGCTGCCAGGAGTTCATTAAAGAGAACCCGAGGTGGGTTTGAAGAATATTATCTGCATACAGAGGATGGATCTGCCTATACAGCCCAGCCTCTGTTGCCATCCCAAACCCCCCTAAGGTCCCCCTGCACTCTGCAATCCCTCATAAATCACAGCCAAGCTGCTGACAAACAGCTTGTCAGAGCTGGCTGTGTTTATCTCTATAGTGTCAGTCTGCTGCTCTCCCCGCCTCCTGCAGAACTCCAGTCCCCGCCTGCATCCCTTCCCTCCCTGCTGATTGGAGGGAAGGGACGGGGGCAGGGACCGGAGCTATGCAGGAGGCGGGGGAGCAGCTGAGACTGACACTACAGATGTAAACGCAGCCTCACAGCATGGCTGTTATTTATAAGGGATTGCAGAGTGCAGGGGGATCTTAGTGGGGTTTGGGATAGCAACAGAGGCTGGGCTGTATAGCCAGATCCAGCCTCTGTATGCAGATAACATTCTTTAAACACACCTCGGGTTCTCTTTAAGAGGAAAAGGCAATGGATCTATGCGCAACCAGTTATAGATCACAAACGCTAGAAATTCCAGCGGTCTCTCTTTCAAATCGGAATGATTGAGAACATCAAATGCCCACTGGAAACATTCCCCTTTAAACAAAATATAACTTAGTTGGAGTGCCCAGGTTGAAACAGGAGTCGCTTGGAGATCAGGATTGGCCAGGAACCTGGCACATTCAGAGAAAAACTCATTTTCTGTTTCAGAGCTAAGTTCTTCAAATTTCTTAAAGGAACAGGAACCATAATTAACAGTGTCATACTTTCTGGGAATCCCCCCCACAATGGGGATTGGTAATGGGGTTTTCATAATGTGAGGCTTGGAGGTGTATTCTCCACAGTCAGCATGCAACGCATGAGCTGGCGTGGAGGAGGTACACACACCAGCACAAGGAAACAGGCTATCCCTAGTATAGTGGAGGGGAGGACTGACTCCAATAGGAGATTGTGGCGCACAGAGCCGGTGCAGATCTGACAGCCACAAACAATGCTTTCGTTATAACGTCTCAGCGCAAAGTAGCGCTGAGCGCATAAACCAGAACTGAAAAAGCTGACGTGCTGGAAAGCTGACTAACTGCACACAGGATATAAACAGTTCGTGTACGTATACATCAGCGACACTGATGTATCAACGTAACACGAATACAAGGAAAATAATAAACGTGCTGGTATGCATATATATTGGCAATGAACCAATATATGATGCAAAGACCAGCAAAGTATCTTTAGAACAAGAAACACGATCGAGGGCTGAAGCGACAGCAAGACAGGCTTAAACTGAAGCTATGAAAACCCAAGGAAACCCTGCAGGAAGCAGATCTTTATACTGAGGTCATCCAATGGGAGCAGACATGCAGATTCCCACACAGGTGAATGATAATCAGTCACAAGCTGACAGCAGGGAAAGACAGACAAAGCTATGCAGCTTGCATGGAAAGACATCAGAACTGCCTGAGCTGCAGCACTACTACTTCCAGCAACACCTGCTGCAGCAGCGATCATTACAAACACAGATAAATAACAGGATTCCTAGACTAAGGTGTGAGATCCTTGGCCATCAACACCTTTGGAAACTGGTCTAATAAACACAGATACTGACAAGGTCTGAGTGCTACCACGTAGTGATCTCAACGCCAGACACCAGAGGAATGGCCAGCACCCAGTATATATATACCAGCGCTTCCCAGCGCCTCCCCTAAGTGCTGGACCAATGAGAACGGATGGATTTGTCAGCTGACCGGCCTGGTCAGCTGACTCTCCTATGAGTGTCATATAAGCTCTGCCTTTCAGCGCGCGCGCGCGTCCTTCTGAACCTGTGTGGACTACCAGTCCCAGCCACACCAGACATGTTTTGCAATGTATCAGCCTGTTCGAGCGCGGGGCCAGCCGCACCGCCAACTGAGCATGCGGCGGTTTCCCCGCGCTCAGCCACTGTGTCAGTAGTAGGCCTATGCGTACTGACTGCCGCGTCGGACGCGGATTCCGCCGCTGAGCATGCGGCGGTTTCTCCGCGTTCCGCCCCGCTAGAGGACGCGTGCCTAAACACTCCAGATGCCACGCTAAACGCGAAATCAGCCGCCTCACTCTGAGCACCCGCGGCGGCTCTTCCGCGTTTTCTCACAATACCATGTCTAAGTACAACATACCCTATTTCTTCATTGCCTATTTGCCTTTACACGTAAAATAAAATAGGAAGGAATTGGAACAGCCACTTATGCTGGAACTCTATATCCTCAGCTTATGTAAATTATTAAAAAGGATATCCTGCAGTTCACCTTTAACAACTTGGCTGTCGGGTTCTTATTTGGCTAGTGGTGCTGCCATTGGATTTCCCCTCCTATGTTCTATTATTTATTCATCACTCTCTTGCTTATGTTGATTACTAATAAAATGCAGCCATTTGGCAACTGCCATATGTAAACCCATTTCCGTTTTATATCTGCAGCCAAAACGAAAACTATCACATCAAATAAACTCCCAAGGCAAGCCCTTGCAAAGACTCTTTTTATTTATTTATTTTTTCCAAGCAGGCTGAAAATTACACAGACCTAACTCCTATCCATTGACTTTAATAAGAAGTGTGAGAATCTTAATAGCAGTGTTAAAGTGCCAGTCATAAACTCGCTCTCCTCCAGATCACCCTGCACCACCACTGCCAGGCAGGCCCGAGCACGAACTAAATCATGAACAGTGTGCAGCTACGATACAGTAATGCAGATTTCATGTCCCCGGATTCTGCGGAGAGAGATGTAGTTATCACAAGTCAATTGCTGTACCACTGCTCTAAGCATGCTTGGAAGCTTCTTACATACATGTTGTATGTGGAGTGGACTGCAAGGTGTTAGTGCACCTAAGTGTGCTTTCGATAATCTTAAAGTGACACTGAAAGGAAAAAAAAGTATAATATAATGAAGAGTGTTTGCAGTACGGATAATTAATAGAACATTTGTAGCAATGAGTCATATTTTTTATAACATTGCACCATTCTCTAATATTTGCAGTTTATGAACTACACTCTGTATTTAAAACTATGAAACAGAGCAGCGCTAATGATCCTTTGAACTTCCATGCAGTAAAACCTTATCTGAAGTTGTATTTCACTGTTTCTTTAAAGTTTCAGTGCTTTAGAAAACTGCAGTTGTCTCGACCCAAGTTGGGTCGGAGACCTCAGAGAAGCTATTTTGCATAGATAACTGAAGTTTCTTAACTCTTCCTGTACTGGAAACAATATAAGACTCATATCTTTGCTACTAATGTTCTATGTCTTAGCTGTATTACACATACAATTCTCATAAGGGTATTTTCACTTCAGCCTTGATCAATACTGATAATTATTCAGTGGCATAGCGATAGGGGATTCAGAGGGTGCAACAGCACCAGCGTCCCTGGACAGGAGGGGCCTACTAGGGGTCCTCCTTCATCCATCCTATTAGATTTCCGTTGGTGCTATGTTTGAAATGAACACCTCTATATGTACATTGAATAGTAGTTATCCTTAAAGGGGAACTAAACAAAGCCTAAACAAACATACTGTCATTAAGTTACATTAGTTATGTTACTTAAAGAGAATCTGTACTCTGAAATTCTTACAATAAAAAGCATACCATTCTATTCATTATGTGCTCCTGGTCCCCTCTGTGCTGTTTCTGCCATTCTCTGCTGCAAACCTGGCTTGTAATTGCCAGTTTTAGGCAGTGTTTACAAACAAACTAACCAGCTTCTAATAGGCTCAGCTAAGCAGAGTGTGTTAGTCACACAGAGCCTGCAGGGGGTGTGTACAGCTTCTAGCTAATCACAAGCAGCCCTGCACATTCCAGTCTGACTGCCTCAGCCTGACTGTGCCGACTATAGAGAGAAGATTAGATCATATAACAGAGATAACACAGCTACTGTGCAATTAGGAAAAGCTGCAGTAAGCCAGACCACATTAGAAAAGGCATAGGAACTTATAGCATAGAAGAAATAAAGATAAACAATTTGTTACAGAGTCTCTTTAAAATAGATAGGTAATATAATCTCTTACCTACCCTGTTTTAAAAGAACAGGCAAATGTTTGTGATATCATGGGGGCAGCCATCTTTTTCATGGAGGCAGCCATGCTTTTGGTTGAAAGGAGGTGACAAGGAGCTAAAGACACAAATCCAACTGTCCAGTGTCCTGATCACCCCTCCCAGCTGCGTGCGCTAGGCTTCAAATCTCAAATTCGAGATTAAAAGAAAAAAGATACAAAGAATCAGCGCAACTCCAAGCAAGATCAATAATTAGTTTATTTAAGGAACACTAATAAAAGCAATTAAAAACATACAGAGCCCAACACTCTGCGTACAGCAGACGAAAAATAAGTACTGTGAAATGAATTGAAATACAAATATATTACATGCATCATGGGAAATGTTCACATCATGAATATGTACAGGGAACCAAAGTGGGCTACCTTAAAATTGTGTATCCATAATGCATGGCAGCTCGTGGGAAATACCCTATCTAATAGATCCACTTACCCCCAAAGATGCCACCATCTGCTGAGCGAGGCTGGGCTCAAAAAGCTGTCTAACGCGTGTCGGACTTCCGTCGAAGGACGAAGTTCGATTTGCCCCATAATGCACTATGAGGGTCAACTTTGACCCTCTGCATCACAGTCAGCAGGCACATTGTAGCCATTCATGCTACACTAAGCCCTGGAGCCCCCCCCCCCCCTTATATAAGGCAGGTTTGCTGGCCATTACACTCACTCGTGTGCCTGCTAAAGACAGACTAGGGACAGCTGCTGCAGACTTGTTCTCCTAGGGAAAGATTAGTTAGGCTTTTGGTCTTGGCTTGCTCCTGGCTGATTGTTATTGCTAAAATAGCACCCCTCAACAGCTCTTTTGAGAGCTAATGTTTTCCAGATTTTTGTGTGTGTGTTTTTTTTTTGTGTGTGTGTTGCGCACTGACATTATACAGCCCTATCTGTTGCAGCTGGACCTTGGTAATTGTTATTACTGTGCCAGCCAGGCCCGGCCTAACTATCTATACTGGGACACCTATCTATGCCTACCTAACTACTGGGGCACCTACTTACCTATACGGGGACACCTACCTACCTATACTAGGGGACCTACCTATGCCTACCTACCTATACTGGGACTCCTACCTATGCCTACCTACCTATACTGCGACTCCTACCTATGCCTAGCTAACTACTGGGACACCTACCTATGCCTACCTACCTATACTGGGACTCCTACCTATGCCTACCTACCTATACTGGGACTCCTACCTATGCCTACCTACCTATACTTGGACTCCTACCTATGCCTACCTACCTATACTGGGACTCCTACCTATGCCTACCTACCTATACTGGGACTCCTACCTATGCCTAGCTAACTACTGGGACACCTACCTATGCCTACCTACATACAAGAAGATAATAAGGTTGTTGCTTCGTTGTGGTCAGACCAAATTTGATCAGCTGGACAGTCACTGTTGTTCTAATCATTGAGCTACCACAGCCCGGCGACCATATGGGCTTGAAAACCGCCACTGCCTACACTCTCGCCACGGTGCGCGCCAGTCCAGCACGGCCGGCACTACGCAAACAGCTGTTTGCGGTGCGTTACACAGTGAGTTTGGTGCGTCAGTGTGAAGCAGAACTCTAATTACACTCCCTGATTGATGTATACACATGCAAGATGTTTGAAAGCACTTTAGGCCTGCAATTTAGCATTCAGTGTCATTTCTGCCCTTAAAACGCTGCTTTGTGTCACCAGATTTTTCCCCGGAACTTTGGGCATGTATTCCACTCCGCCATGCCCCCCTCCAGGTGTTAGATCCCTTGAAACATCTTTTCCATCACTTTTGTGGCCAGCATAATTTTTTCTATTTTTCAAAGTTCACATCCCCATTGAAGTCTATTACGGTTCGCGAACTTTTCTGCGAACCGAACCTTCCGCGAAGGCTCGCTGTAATGATCGCTGCTGCAGCAGGTGTTGCTGGAAGTAGTAGTGCTGCAGCTCAGGCAGTTCTGATGTCTTTCCATGCAAGCTGCATAGCTTTGTCTGTCTTTCCCTGCTGTCAGCTTGTGACTGATTATCATTCACCTGTGTGGGAATCTGCATGTCTGCTCCCATTGGATGACCTCAGTATAAAGATCTGCTTCCTGCAGGGTTTCCTTGGGTTTTCATAGCTTCAGTTTAAGCCTGTCTTGCTGTCGCTTCGGCCCCCGATCGTGTTTCTTGTTCTAAAGATACTTTGCTGGTCTTTGCATCATATATTGGTTCATTGCCAATATATATGCATACCAGCACGTTTATTATTTTCCTTGTATTCGTGTTACGTTGATACATCAGTGTCGCTGATATATACGTACACGAACTGTTTATATCCTGTGTTCAGTTAGTCAGTTTTCCAGCACGTTTGGGTAGGTTGTGCGTACCGTGACCACCCGTGCTGAGGTAGTTACCCTGCTCCTGCGTTCTGTTTGTGGATTGCGTTCATCTCTGCGAAGAGATAACGAATCCTTCTGAATCCTGTTCTGTTACCGTTTGTGGATTGCGTTCATCTCTGCGAGGAGATAATGAATCCTTCTGAATCCTGTCCTGTTACCGTTTGTGGATTGCGTTCATCTCTGCGAAGAGATAACGAATCCTTCTGAATCCTGTTCTGTTACTGTTTGTGGATTGCGTTCATCTCTGCGAAGAGATAACGAATCCTTCTGAATCCTGTTCTGTTACCGTTTGTGGATTGCGTTCATCTCTGCGAAGAGATAGCGAATCCTTCTGAGTCCTGTTCCCTGTATTACTCCAGTCCTAGTCAGCGTTCCTGCTTATGTCATATATCGGTTCATTGCCGATATATACATATGTTAGTCAGACGTTACAAATAGTTTCATTGATAGCTGTAATTGTAATACGCTAGGAAAACATACTTATTGTATATTTGTCTGTGTTACGTTCATCTATCTTGATCCTGCTATTTCCTGACTATCCTGTCCTGTCTTTGTGAGGCACGCCATCGCTGCAATCGCATTGGCTGCCTCATTCCAGTCTGTCTTGTTTTGGACGTTTGCTGTCGCTAAGTAGCCGCTAGCTAGCAAGCGTTCATTCTGTCTACCTGTCCTGATCTCCTCAGTTCTGGTTTATGCGCTCAGCGCTACTTTGCGCTGAGACGTTATAACGAAAGCATTGTTTGTGGCTGTCAGATCTGCACCGGCTCTGTGCGCCACAATCTCCTATTGGAGTCAGTCCTCCCCTCCACTATACTAGGGATAGCCTGTTTCCTTGTGCTGGTGTGTGTACCTCCTCCACGCCAGCTCATGCGTTGCATGCTGACTGTGGAGAATACACCACCAAGCCTTACATTATGAAAACCCCATTACCAATCCCCATTGTGGGGGGGATTCCCAGAAAGTATGACACTGTTAATTATGGTTCCTGTTCCTTTAAGAAATTTGAAGAACTTAGCTCTGAAACAGAAAATGAGTTTTTCTCTGAATGTGCCAGGTTCCTGGCCAATCCTGATCTCCAAGCGACTCCTGTTTCAACCTGGGCACTCCAACTAAGTTATATTTTGTTTAAAGGGGAATTATTCCAGTGGGCATTTGATGTTCTCAATCATTCCGATTTGAAAGAGAGACCGCTGGAATTTCTAGCGTTTGTGATCCATAACTGGTTGCGCATAGATCCATTGCCTTTTCCTCTTAATGAACTCCTGGCAGCAGGCCAATCAGCTACTCCTTCAATTGCTTGCAAAAATGTTCAGCAAGCAGAAAGTGTTACTGATAATTTTCCTGCAGCCTTGAATAAATCACCAAAAACAGCAGGGTCTAAGGCAAAACGCAAACGTTCTAAGAAACGTGTCCGATCTGCAGAGTCGTTATCCTTAGCGACTTAGACCTATAATGAGATCCTGCCATTAACAGATAATGAAATGCAATTGTCTTTCAGGGGAGTTAAATGGACTTATGAAACTACTAATGAACTTTCCTCCCTGGCTAGGGAAAATAAAGATTTTTGTTTAAAAGAATTATCTGAGTATGATTATGAGGAGATATTACAGAGTATTGAACAAATCAACTTATTTGTGAAGCAAGGAAAGTTTGCATACACTACAGTTCAGCACTTGCTACAGGTATTGGAGATTCTTAGGAATAAGGAATCTGCCAATCACCTGCTAATTAACCCAATATATGTCCCTGCTACAATCATATCTGCAAACCATGATCTGCCTGTTAAGTATGCTTGGAATCCTCCATTTGAGAAAGGAGAGATGGAAGCTCTGGTCAATGAATGGAAGAATGATTCAAGTTCATTTTGTCAATTTTACAGTGCAAAAAGTGAATTAGTATTGAATGCATGCATTAAGTCTGCCTATAACCTAATAAAAACTGGTGTGTGTGGGTATGACTTTGTGGCTCCATTGATTGATGTGTGGGAACTGATTTTGGATGATTTTTATGTGACTCCGAATTCGCAAATTTGGCGTTCTGACCCGCCTGCTTCAGCACCTTTGGCTGATTCAGCAGGTGATTCGGAGCTCTTTTTGTGTGAAATTGAAGTTCCTGCAATTCCACCCTGTACCATGGATAACTCAGTGTTACTTACCAGTAAAACAGAAGCCACTGATACATTCTTAACCTTGCCCTGCGCAAATTTCTCAGCAGAGAATCCAGAGGTCCTGCTGACTTCCGAGTCCAGCCTAGCCAGTACTCATGACTCTTTGTTCAGTGAAACAGACACCAGAAAAATCTTGCCTGCCTCTGCAAACACTTCTGCAGAAATTACCTGTGTTAATAAAGTTCAACTCCTGTCTGATCCAGCAGATGCCAATAGATGCACTACATCAGTTTCCGAGTCCCAGCAATCCTGTCTAGAAACCTCAGAACCCCAGCATCTGAATTTTCCAATTTTACAAATGAATGGTGATTCAGATGCGCAAACATTGTGTCTTGATCTTCCTGTTTCTACACCTCGCTCTAGTTTTGTGAATAGCTCAGAGCATCTGCTATGTGAACCTGAAATCCCAGAATTATTACCTTGTTCAGAAAATGTTCCAGTAAATTTGCCCTGTACCATGAATTGTGCAGTAGATCTCTCAAATGAAACTCAGGTCACAGAATCATTATGCTGTCCAGCAGGTGCTTCCATGGTTTTGCCCTGCAATATGGACTGTTCAGTGATCCTGTCCAGTGAAGCTGTGGTCGCAGAGTCTTATGCTTCACCCAGTACTTTGGATACTTCAAACCCTCTAGCAGAGGAGTCTGAGGCACTGCTTACCTCAGTTGGTGTTGCAGTAATATTCACTTGTCTAGCAGCTGTTTTGGAATTACAGTCTGCTCTAATAAAACTTGATGAATTTCTGCCCAGCAAAGCAGAAGCCATTGAAATACTGTCCTCGTCAGCAAGTGTGTTAGATACCTTGCCCTGTATACAGTCTGATTTAACCAATGTTGTTGAGTCCCTCTCCAGTGTTGTAACAGCCGAGGAACTCCAGCCCTGTCCTCTGAATGTTTCAGAAGTCTTGCCCTGTAACATGGATAATTCTGATTCTCTGGTCAAAATAATAGAAATCTCAGAATTTCAGTCCGGTCTGATGAGTGTTCCTGAAACCCAGCCCTGTATCCTGAAAGATTCTGGTTCTCTGGCCGCTGTGGCAGAGGTTCCAGAGTCCCCTTCCTGTCCAGGGAATTCCTCAGTTTTGCCTAGTCCAGTGGGGGCTGCTGCAATACTGACTTGTTCTGCAGCGCCTCATGAGCTCCAATCCAGTGTATAAGATGAGTCTCTGTCCAGTCCAGAGGTAGTTGTGGAGTCCCTATCTGGTTCAGTGCATACATCAGAAGATTTGTCCTGTCTTGTTAGTGCCCCTGAATCTGATTTGTTACTGACTTTGCTGGAATCAGCGACATCTAAGTCTGATCCTGCATTCTCGTGTAAAAGTCCAGTAGTTGCGAAGTCTAGTCATGATGATTTTTTTTTGGCCAGTCCTGGTTTTGGTCCTGTCTTGGCTGACCCTGAGGCTCACAGTTCCTTGACATGCCCAGAGGTTTCTCTTGTGCCAGTGTGCCCAGATGTTCTTTGTGTGCCAGAATGCCCAAGTGTGTCTAAGGTGTTAGCGTGCTCTGATGCTTCCTTAGTGGGAACATGTTCTGATGTTGCCAGTCTGCCTGCATGCCCAGAGATGGTTCTGGTCCCTGAAAGCCCTGATCTTGATGTTTGTCCTTGTGGCCCTGACTCAGGAATTGCCCTAGGTTCCATAGGGGTTCTTGATAGTTCTCCATGTGAGCCTAAGGGGCGTTCTGAGTTCTGACCTATGGGGATCTCTTTGGAGCTTCAAGGTGTTCTGGGAGGTCTCTGAGAAAACTTGTCCTGGTGCCTTGGACTGGTTCAACAGTGGGTTTTGTGTTGGTAAAGACAGTCACGGTGGGCATTGCAAAGGCTTTGGCGTTTCTGAACGGTTCCTGGAAGGCGGTGGGTATCGCTCAGGGAGTTTCGGAGGGCTTTCTTCTGGAGATCGTGGTTCTGGTGGGTGTCACACTGGGGCTTGTAGTACTGATGGGCATGAATCTGTAGGTTCTGGTTCTGATGGGTCCAGTCTTGTGGGGACTGATTCTGGAATTCGGTCTTGCCGGGCTGTCCCGGTCATCATGAATTATCAGTCAGACTGTTTTGTTGGGAATTTCAGTTTTGAAAAGCGTCTGGAATCCGCTTTTAAGGGCGGGGGTACTGTAATGATCGCTGCTGCAGCAGGTGTTGCTGGAAGTAGTAGTGCTGCAGCTCAGGCAGTTCTGATGTCTTTCCATGCAAGCTGCATAGCTTTGTCTGCCTTTCCCTGCTGTCAGCTTGTGACTGATTATCATTCACCTGTGTGGGAATCTGCATGTCTGCTCCCATTGGATGACCTCAGTATAAAGATCTGCTTCCTGCAGGGTTTCCTTGGGTTTTCATAGCTTCAGTTTAAGCCTGTCTTGCTGTCGCTTCAGCCCTCGATCGTGTTTCTTGTTCTAAAGATACTTTGCTGGTCTTTGCATCATATATTGGTTCATTGCCAATATATATGCATACCAGCACGTTTATTATTTTCCTTGTATTCGTGTTACGTTGATACATCAGTGTCGCTGATGTATACGTACACGAACTGTTTATATCCTGTGTGCAGTTAGTCAGCTTTCCAGCACGTTTTGGTAGGTTGCGCGTACCGTGAACACCCGTGCTGAGGTAGTTACCCTGCTCCTGGTTCTGTTTGTGGATTGCGTTCATCTCTGCGAAGAGATAACGAATCCTTCTGAATCCTGTTCTGTTACCGTTTGTGGATTGCGTTCATCTCTGCGAGGAGATAACGAATCCTTCTGAATCCTGTCCTGTTACCGTTTGTGGATTGCGTTCATCTCTGCGAAGAGATAACGAATCCTTCTGAATCCTGTTCTGTTACTGTTTGTGGATTGCGTTCATCTCTGCGAAGAGATAACGAATCCTTCTGAATCCTGTTCTGTTACCGTTTGTGGATTGCGTTCATCTCTGCGAAGAGATAGCGAATCCTTCTGAGTCCTGTTCCCTGTATTACTCCAGTCCTAGTCAGCGTTCCTGCTTATGTCATATATCGGTTCATTGCCGATATATACATATGTTAGTCAGACGTTACAAATAGTTTCATTGATAGCTGTAATTGTAATACGCTAGGAAAACATACTTATTGTATATTTGTCTGTGTTACGTTCATCTATCTTGATCCTGCTATTTCCTGACTATCCTGTCCTGTCTTTGTGAGGCACGCCATCGCTGCAATCGCATTGGCTGCCTCATTCCAGTCTGTCTTGTTTTGGACGTTTGCTGTCGCTAAGTAGCCGCTAGCTAGCAAGCGTTCATTCTGTCTACCTGTCCTGATCTCCTCAGTTCTGGTTTATGCGCTCAGCGCTACTTTGCGCTGAGACGTTATAACGAAAGCATTGTTTGTGGCTGTCAGATCTGCACCGGCTCTGTGCGCCACAATCTCCTATTGGAGTCAGTCCTCCCCTCCACTATACTAGGGATAGCCTGTTTCCTTGTGCTGTTGTGTGTACCTCCTCCACGCCAGCTCATGCGTTGCATGCTGACTGTGGAGAATACACCACCAAGCCTTACAGTGTTATATTCTAGATCAGTTTCCAAGGTGTTGACGGCCAAGGAACTCACACCTTAGCTTAGGCATTGTTGATTATTTGTTATGACCTTCTGCTTTCCTGACCATTCTTCTGATCTCTGATTTTGTACCTTTGTCATTCTGATACTCTGTTGCCAAAACTCGACTAGTCTCTGGATTCTGCATCTACCTCCTGTCTCTGTACTTTATCTGTCTGTGTGTTAACGACCTGGCTTGTCCGACCTCGAGAACTATCTCTCCTGTTAGGAGATAGCTCACAGATCTGTCAGTGACACTTCTCCATTGGTGTCACTCACGTTCTGTCCTTCCCACTCTCTGTCTGACTCCTCCCCGCGGAGAGTCCAGACTATGGAGGAAATCTGTTACTGAGCAGTATTCCTATCTGCTCTTGCACCTGTCTTACAGGTGCGGTCCTCAAAGTATTACTGTTGCACCATAACACTCTTATCTCAGGTGTCCAGAGGTAAGAGATATATGTGATTATCGGTGATACTGCAGATCATCAATAATCTGGTATATAGCTGCATTCTCGGTGATACTGCAGTTCACCGGTAATCAGATCCTCTCTGTGTTACACCGATCGTTACAGAACGCCAGTCCAAAAGACAAATGGACGCACACAGCCGTCTGGGCACACTTGCCACTTCGGTGGATAACATCAACCAAGTACTGGGTGGTCATCAGACTTTAATAGACTCATTGTCTGAATCCGTACGAACCCTCCAGACAGCTGTAGCTGAAGTGCGATCCCCTCCTAGCACAGACATACGTATGCCTGTACCTGAGAAATGTTCTGGTCACAGATCTGACTTTTGAAATTTCAGAAGTAGAGTGTTATCATACTTTGAGTTGAGACCTAGATCTTCAGGAACTATGGCCCAAAGGGTCACATTTATTAAGACCTTGTTATCAGGCGATTCCCAAACTTGGGCATACAGTCTACCCACTGGAGATTTAGCTTTAACCTCGGTAGATGAATTTTTTAAAGCCATGGCGATAATTTACGACGATCCAGACATTGCCTCGACTTCTGAGCGGAAGCTCAAGATGTTACGTCAAGGCAAGAGTCCGGTCGAGGATTATGCTGCAGAATTTAGGAGGTGGTCAGTTTCAGCCAGGTGGGACACCTATGCCCTTTTAGATTGTTTTTTTTATCAGGGTTATCAGATGAGGTCTCAGATCTTATGTTAAGTCAGCCCGAACCTAGAACCATCGATGAGGCCATTTTATTGGCCATTAGGATTGATCGCAGATTACGCTATCAAAAGCAGTCCCGGGGTAGAAACAACATTACAACGGTGTCCTACGCCGAGCCAATGCAGATTGGCCGGTCCAGATTGTCTCAAGTGGAGCGGAGACGCAGGATTTCTGAACAGTTGTGACTTTATTATGCAGAGGGGGGTCATAGAGTGCAGAATTGCCCTAAAAAGTCGGGAAACGCTACTGCCTAGGAGTAGTTGGGGGTAATACCCTAGGCGTATGACTTTCACCCCTAGAAGATAAATGGTTACTTCTTCCTTGTACGATTACATGGGAGAATAAATCTGAAGTCTCTGAGGTCTTCGTAGATTCTGGCTCAGCGGCTAATTTCATGGATTACGAATTTGCAAAGAGATTGGGTATCCCGCTTACCCCGGTAAAACCACCCATCCAGGTTACGGCAGTGGATGACTCCCCCCTGCAACGTAACCATCCTCTGTCTCAGACACCAGAGGTGGAAGTTACTATAGGGGTACTGCATAGGGAAAAATTACAGTTTTTTGTATTACACTTGTCTACCTCCACAGTCATCCTCGGCATGCCATGGCTACACCTTCACACCCCTCAGTTTAATTGGGCCACGGGTCAGTTAACAAGCTGGTCAGCCCATTGTTTCAATCATTGTTTAGTGAAGGTGACCTTGGGCCAGACCGGGATTCGGGTGGAGGAAGTACCAGAACAATATTCTGAGTTTTCGGATGTATTTTGTCCCAAAGCTGCTGATAAGTTACCTCCACATCGCCCTTTCGATTGTCCTATTGATTTCCGATCGGGTTGTATGCCCCCTAGAGGCCATCTATACAATTTGTCTGGGCCGGAAAAAGTGGCCATGCAGGAATACATCCGTGAAAATTTAGCCAAAGGGTTAATTCGCCCTTCCCGGTCGCCTGCCGGAGCAGGTTTCTTTTTTGTTAAGAAAAAAGACGAAGGCCTTCGGCCATGCATTGATTACCGGGGTCTGAATAAGATTACAGTAAAAAATCGCTATCCATTACCCTTGATAGACGATTTATTCACGCAGGTCACCAACGCTAAGATCTTCTCGAAATTGGATCTACCTGGTGCGAATCAAAAAGGGCGATGAATGGAAGACGGCCTTTAACACACCCGATGGGCATTACGAATACCTGGTGATGCCCTTCGCGTTGTGTAACGCCCCGGCCGTCTTTCAAGAACTAATCAATGAGGTATTCAGGGAGGTGTTGGGTAAATTTGTTCTAGTATATCTAGATGATATACTTATTTTCTCAGACAACCTTTCCGAACACAGAACTCATGTCAAGTTTGTGCTGAACAAACTAAGACTGAACATGCTTTACGCCAAATTGGAGAAATGCATTTTTGAGAAAACTTTTGTCACCTTTTTGGGGTACATAATTTCCACCTCGGGTCTTTCGATGGACCCTGCTAAGGTCTCTGCTGTGTTGGAGTGGCCCCAGCCAGTGGGTCTGAAGTCCCTTCAGAGATTTTTGGGATTTGCTAATTACTATAGAAGGTTCATAAAGGGGTACTCCACAGTCATAGCACCTCTTACCAGTCTCATTAAAAAAGGGGCAGATACTAACCACTGGTCCCCTGAAACTCAAGTTGCTTTCTCCACTTTGAAAGAGTTGTTTTGCTCTGCACCCATTCTGAGACACGTAGACACCTCTTTTCCCTTCATTGTTGAGGTAGACGCCTCAGAGGTTGGAGTAGGGGCTATGCTGTCTCAGCGCTCTGGGTTGCAGGGCAGATTGCACTCGTGCGCCTATTTCTCTCGTAGGTTTTCACCAGCAGAGAAAAACTACGATATAGGTAACAGGGAACTTCTAGCCATTAAATTGGCCTTTGAAGAGTGGCGTCATTGGCTAGAAGGGGCAGAACATACTATTACGGTTTACACAGATCACAAGAATTTGGAATACATTGAGGGGGCTAAGAGATTGAGCCCCCGTCAGGCTCGATGTTCATTGTTTTTCTCGAGATTTAGGTTCATAATTACGTACACTCCTGGTAGTAATAACGTTAAGGCAGATGCCCTGTCCAGATGCTTTGAGCCAGAGACAGCACAGCCCTCAGACCCAGAGACTATTATTCCACAGAAAGTTGTGTTGGCAGTCACTGAAACTTGGAGAGACTGGAGGGAGACTTTGGGCCCTTTCCAACAGGATGTTCCTGAGGGAAAGCCTCAGGGGGTTATGTTTGTGCCACTGCCTTTTCACCTTCAAATATTGAAAATGTTCCACTCGCACAAGAATGCTGGACATCCTGGGGCCTCCAGAACACAGGACCTAGTCGCTAGGTGTGCTTGGTGGCCTTCATTGGCAACAGACTGCAAGGAGTATGTACGAGAGTGTGCAGTATGTGCAAAAAGTAAACCTTCCCGCCTGGCACCTGTGGGAACGTTGCAGCCTTTGCCCACCCCGAG
The DNA here is from genome assembly GCF_040937935.1 of Hyperolius riggenbachi. Taxonomy (NCBI): domain Eukaryota; kingdom Metazoa; phylum Chordata; class Amphibia; order Anura; family Hyperoliidae; genus Hyperolius; species Hyperolius riggenbachi. The sequence goes on along the minus strand of NC_090652.1, from coordinate 221,527,135 downwards.
TGAACCGTGGATCCACTTGTCCATGGATTTTGTGGGGGAACATCCGAGGTCTGAGGGCATGTCGGTCATTTGGGTGGTAGTTGACCGTTTTAGTAAAATGGCCCATTTTGTGCCCTTAAAAGGTCTCCCCTCGGCCCAGGAACTGGCCGATCTTTTCATCATCCACGTTTTCCGACTACATGGTATTCCGGAAAACATAGTGTCAGATCGGGGAGTCCAATTTATTTCCAGATTTTGGAGGGCATTTTGTCGTCAAATGGGCATGGAACTGTCATTTTCATCGGGCTACCACCCACAGACCAATGGTCAGACTGAGCGAGTGAATCAGTCATTGGAACAATTTTTAAGATGTTATGTTGCGGATGCGCAAAATGATTGGGTCACGTTCTTGCCATTCGCAGAATTTGCGCACAATAATTTGAAAGGCTCTTCCTCTGGGTTTTCGCCATTTCAGGTGGTTACTGGGAAGTTGCCCAAGTTCTCTCCATTGCCAGTAGCTTCCACTCCGTTTCCAGCTCTGGAGGCATGGCAAAAAACATTGAAGGACAATTGGGGGATTGTAAAGAATAATTTGGAAAAAGCTTTTCAAAGTCAGAAAAGTCAAGCTGACAAGAGACGTTCTTTAGAGTGGAAGTTCCAACCAGGAGATTTGGTCTGGGTGTCCACCCGTCATTTGGCCCTGAAACAACCCTCGCCCAAGTTGGGTCCCAGGTTTGTGGGTCCTTTTCCAGTTACCAGGAAGATCAACAATGTTACTTATGCCATTGATCTTCCTGCCAGCATGCGTGGGGTTAGATCTTTTCATGTGTCCCTGCTTAAACCAGCAGTCCATGTGGGTGCCACTCCTCCTCCTCCTGTGATGGTAGATGACCAACCTGAGTACGAAACTCGGGGAAACGGCCGCATGCTCGGTTGGCGGTGCGGCTGGCCCCGCGCTCGAACAGGCTGATACATTGCAAAACATGTCTGGTGTGGCTGGGACTGGTAGTCCACACAGGTTCAGAAGGACGCCAGCGCGCGCGCTGAAAGGCAGAGCTCATATGACACTCAGAGGAGAGTCAGCTGACCAGCCCGGTCAGCTGACAAATCCATCCGTTCTCATTGGTCCAGCACTTAGGGGAGGTGCTGGGAAGCGCTGGTATATATATACTGGGTGCTGGCCATTCCTCTGGTGTCTGGCGTTGAGATCACTACGTGGTAGCACTCAGACCTTGTCAGTATCTGTGTTTATTAGACCAGTTTCCAAAGGTGTTGATGGCCAAGGATCTCACACCTTAGTCTAGGAATCCTGTTATTTATCTGTGTTATATTCTAGATCAGTTTCCAAGGTGTTGACGGCCAAGGAACTCGCACCTTAGCTTAGGCATTGTTGATTATTTGTTATGACCTTCTGCTTTCCTGACCATTCTTCTGATCTCTCATTTTGTACCTTAGTCATTCTGATACTCTGTTGCCAAAACTCGGCTAGTCTCTGGATTCTGCATCTGCCTCCTGTCTCTGTACTTTATCTGTCTGTGTGTTAACGACCTGGCTTGTCCGACCTCGAGAACTATCTCTCCTGTTAGGAGATAGCTCGCAGATCTGTCAGTGACACTTCTCCATTGGTGTCACTCACGTTCTGTCCTTCCCACTCTCTGTCTGACTCCTCCCCGCGGAGAGTCCAGACTACGGAGGGAATCTGTTACTGAGCAGTATTCCTATCTGCTCTTGCACCTGTCTTACAGGTGCGGTCCTCAAAGTAGTACTGTTGCACCATAACACTCTTATCTCAGGTGTCCAGAGGTTAGAGATATATCTGATTATCGGTGATACTGCAGATCAGCAATAATCTGGTATATATCTGCATTCTCGGTGATACTGCAGTTCACCGGTAATCAGATCCTCTCTGTGTTACACCGATCGTTACAGGTATTTTTTGCTTCATTTAGTTATTATTGCTATTTTCTCTTAAGTCCCCTTTTACACTTGCATTGCAAATGTTCATCAGTGGCATTCCTACCATAAGGCTGCAGGTGCTCACGACACCGGGTGTAGCCATGGCTAGGGGGGCCATTGTGGTGCTCAGTCACTGTGTTCTTCCACTTGGGACCTTTTTTCATAGTTTGGGCAACATTCAGGAAAAAAGCAGCAGGCAGTGCATGGGACTATGCTACTTCCTGCACTAGATGTAGCACACCTCCCCTCTTCCTGTCCTGTGGGCAATGTGTCTCCTTGCTTTCTTCACACAACCTGCATTGAGTGAATGTGCAGAGCACCAGGGTGAGTAGAGAGAATGATTGCTGTGCTGCAGCTGACACATTAGCAGGGAGAGGTGGCAGAATGTGTTTATTGCTTCAGAAGTTGGCTGTCATTAGTAGCCATGTCCACTGGCTGCTATAATACCCGAGTGCCCTAGACTATTTATCCTGATCAGAGTAATTAATCAATTATGCAGCGCAGTCTGCTGTTGCAGAAGCCAGTGATACAGGTGTGTTGACAGTTGACTTCTGTAGTGAGTAGAGAAGCAAGCTCCAGGCAATTTAGATTAGCTTGATGGCAGGTAATCGTATCTATTTTCTCAGCTCCCCCTCCCACCCTTTTATCTTCCCCATGACCCTTTCCTCTTTTCAGATTTTAGCAGCTTCTTTTAACAGGGTGTCTCCGCCAAACAGCACTAGTGATGTCTGCAGTCTTGGTGAGAGGTCTTCCTGCCATTTCTCCTCTCCCACCAGGCTCTCTGTCTTGTGCCTCTACCTATTTAACCCCCTCTTTCGTATGTCCATTTTTTCTGAGTATCCTCAGAGGAGCTCACAATATAATCGTACCATAGTCATAGACCAATGTCCTACCATATTATTATTGTGCATTTATATAGCACTGACATATTATGCAGCACTGTATAGAGTACAGAGTTTCATAACGATTAGCTCCTTCCACATCCTGATGACTCCTTTTCCTCCAAAATCCCCCAAAATGTGCAGCGACACACTCCGCGCCCCAACCCGTCAACCCTCCCGTCAAAAAAAAAATTGGTTGTTGGGCGGGGGTCTGTAAATAATCAGCCTCGGGTGTCAAATTCCTTAGGTACGCCACTGCGTTGCAGTACGCTGTAACACAACGGCAATGCAAGTGTACAGCCAGGCAACTGGTATTGTTTAAAAGGGAATTAATATAGCAGCTTCCATGTAGCTCTCGCTTCAGGTTCCCTTGAATATACTTTTTTTTTCTGTGATTTAATTTCTCAGTGATTCCCTTCTAGCTGTTGTAAGGATGAGCTGGGGAGTGCAAAATTTAGTTTTGCCTGAGGTGAAACGGAACCAGCATGGTGCGGCAGAGAGGGTTAACTCTTCTTTGTCGCCACCAGCTGTGTAGGCGGGAGTGTGGGGAAGATGGAGAGCCGTGTGCAGTGCATCTGCAAAAGGTTAACACTCTCTGCCCACCAACACTCCGGTTGTGAAAATAATTTTAAAGAGACAGTGAAGCGGAAAAAAAATATATGATATAATGAATTGGTTGTGTAGTACAGATAATTACTAGACCATTAGTAGCAAAGAAAATATTCTCATATTTTTATTTTCAGTTATATAGTTTTTCTTTTATAACATTGCATCATTCTCTAATATTTGCAGTTTACACACTACTCAGCATTCTAAATGATTTACATAGCAGGCTAGTGAACTTTTGAACCCTTCTCTGCAGAGAAAAAGAAAATACATTGACACACTCTTGAGATAATAGTCTTCAAAAGATAGAGCTCTCTGCGACTTTGAAAGTTGGAGAGATCAGTGGCTCTTTTGCACAGATAACAAGTGGAGTTTCTTAACTCTTCCTGTACTGGAAACAATATTAGTCTTACCCGAGTATAAGCCGACCCCCCAACTTTTACCTTAAAAATTTTTGGGGAAACAATGATTGACTCGAAAATAAGCCGAGGGTATGAAATACAGCTGATGGCTGTGGGTTCAGGACTGTAAAAGTAGTGATGTGAGCTGATGACTGTGGGTTCAGGACTGTGGGCTGAAGGCTGCCAGTTCAGGGTTGTGGGTGCACCATGCAGTGATGTGGGCTGGCTGTTGGTGCAGGACTGTGGGTGCAGTGATGTGGGCTGATGACCTATTGTTTAGGATTCTGGGCTGATGGCTGTGGATGCAGCGCTGTGGGCTGATTGTTCAGGACTGTGGGCTGTTGGTTCAGGGATAGGGATGTGGCTGGTGGCTACCCCCCTCCTGAGCAGAGTCCCTGTGTCCGACTTCCTGCCTGTCCATCATTAGCAGTATTCCCCAGGAATCCCTGTCCCTAATGCAATGGCCACCGCATGTAGCATATCAGTGACAGATATGCTTGAATCCCTGCTGCCCGTCATGTGCAGAGTGTGGGTGTATTCAGTAAACACCTGCTGCGCACCCCTGTTCTCCCCCCACTCCCAGAGATGAGCGGCATGCATACCTGCTGCATGTGTCACTCTGGCGTGTTTCCCCCAGCCACAGAACAGCTCGCGTGTACCCCTGGATACAGATCGTCAAGTGCCTGTATCCTCCGGACTCCTCAGCGATCCCTCTGATTGAAGCCTAGCCACGTGAGAGCCACAGTCTCATTTCTATGACGCCATCTAGTGGCGCCTCTCATCATGTGCACCACTACAGGCGTCAGAGATAAGGCTGCAACTGACACTAGAGGGATCGCGGAGGAGTCCAGAGGATAAAAGCACTTGACGGTCTGTATCCGGGGGGACACGCGAGCCGTTCTGTGACTGGGGGAAACACGCCAGAGGGAGACAGGCATCAGGTATGCATGCCGCTCATCTCTGGGAGTGGGGGGAGAGCCGGGGTGCAGCTATACGTGTTTACTGAATACACCCACACTCTGCAGATGACGGGCAGCAGAGATTCAAGCATATCTGTCACCGACATGCTCTGTGCGGTAGATAGTGCATTGGTGGGGGTGTCAATATCACGTGACTTGTGTCTAGGCCGAGACCCCCACTTTTGACGCACTTTTTTAGGCTCAAAAACTTGGCTTATACACGAGTATATACGGTATATCTCTGCTCCTAATGATTTATTACTTAGCTGTACCACACATACAAATTATTATATCATAAGTTTATTTTCACTTCAGGTTCCCTTTAATACTCGACAACCTTAGTTCCAAAATCCCTGGAGATCAGTAAGTGAGGCCCATTATTTTATACGGCTTGATAGATTGATAGATCCCAGAGTGATTTCTTCAAATTGATCAAATATGTAACAAAATGTATTTAAAAGGCAAACAGGATAAAAAGAACACACAGTAATATTGGAAGCAGCATAAACGCCTTTGTTGTTTTTGCACAGATCATTTTGCCTAATAATACTGACGTCTAACCAACGCGATGATAATTTTGGCATGAGGTGCAGTGGGCTACGTAGGCTATCAGTAACTTAATCTGCACAGAATGTAATTATTGTAATGGAATTACGGCACAACAAAATGAGAAATGCTGCAGAAATGTAGTGCCATTACCCTTCTGCTGCATGCACTGCTTCACCCATTATCTGCTTTTCATCAGCTTAGTAGCAATGGTCCATTTTGTTTTTACATATATAGAGATCCCACCTCACAGCTGACAATTGTTGTGTTAGGCCTGTAGGGATATCTACTCACAAATCAGCTCCAGCACCTCAATCTAACTCCACACACTTCACCTTATGTGGCGCATCCCAGCTTGAACGGTAGGCACTGGCATAACAATGGGGAAGCAGCCCCTGCCCCCGTGGGGGGGCTCGGGGGCCCCCTAGGGCCCGCTCATGGCCATTTTGGGGGAGCAGGAGGGGTCACAGCATGAGGGGAAAGCTTTGCACATCAGCGGGAAGGGGGGACAGTCCCCCCCTCCCTCACCTCAGGCTCTCCCCTCTGCGCTCCCCCTCCTGCATCTATGTAAGTGGCAGCAGCTATAAATACCTCCATTCACCCCGGAGGTCTCCGATCTGCAAGGGTTTCTCCAATCTGCAAGGGCTTCACATTAGGCAGATCGGAGACCTCCGGTGGTGAATGGAGGTATTTATAGCTGCCGCCACTGCCACTTATATGCAGGAGGGGGAGCGCAGAGGGGAGAGCCCGAGGTGAGGGGGGGACTGTCCCCCCTCCCCGCTGATGTGCAAAGCTTTCCCCTCATGCTGCGACCCCTCCTGCCCCCAAAAATGGCCATGAGCGGGCCCCAGGGAAGGGGGCGCTCAAATTCTTGCAGGGGGGCCCAGGGACTTCTAGTTACGCCCCTGAATGTGATTGGACGCCTGAGAGGCGTCATGACATACTTCATTCTGTTGTTAGGGTCAGGTGACGTGGGTTGCCGTGGCAACGGCTGGCAGCGCTCTGTTGTTCGTGTTACAGCGCGGTTGTGCGCTGATGATTCCACAAATCTGTTTATGCCCTATGCTTCAGGATGCACTTTACCCCACCCTGGATCTTTTAGGTAATTTATAGCTAAATTGGATCAGTGTAAGAGATGCTTTTTACATTTGTTTATCATATGTGTTTTGCTAATGCAGTGACATCATGAACCATTGACCAATAGAATGGGTGGGTGGTTCCTTGTGTGGACAAACCCTTCAGTTCCCCATCAGGTCCGATCATTTGCATATTGTTCTTTGATTGGCTGTTATACTGTGATAATAAAATGGAGCAGGCGGAGGAGGCAATGCTGATTGACAAGCTGCAGGTAAATAGAAGGCTAGCGACAAGCAGATTGCCGCTAGCCTGGCGCTATTTTTCAGGGGGAACAGCAGAGCCGAGCAGGGACTGGCAGCGGCAATAGAAGGACACAGAGGCATGTCATTGTGCAGAGAACATGACTTTGTGTCCAATTATCTTTAGAAAATACACCTCGGGTTCTCTTTAACCCTAGAAAACCAGCCAGATGGTTTTAGCTGTCAGTTTTATGCTGTTTTTAATGCTTACAATACCACTTTCAACTGCAAGTAAGAATAAGAAACTCCAGAAAAGTCTATCATTAGAAATACAGTTAATTATCTCAAAAGTTAATTTTCAGTTTAAGTTTTCTTTAACATCACCAGAGCATGGGCTGTAAATTTGAACTTTAGTGCATTCAGACATCTTATTTGGAATTGTTTTAGTTGAAGCAAGGTATAAATGAAGATAAAAGAAAGATCTGTGTGTGTGTAGCGCTGCGGTAGAAGGTACACTGTACACGTATATCCTGTTACACAAAACTGGCTTTACCTTCATTATGTGCGACAGTAAGAAAGGGTCGCTGCTCTTCTGTATAGCGTTCTCTCCTTGGCTCAATGTTTGAATTGAAGCATGACTACCCTGCATGTCCCCTTCACAAAATCATCCCCACCCCAATTATCACATCTGAGTTTTCCACACAAGTCAGTAGAGTAAGGGCCTCTAATTTACCGTAATCAATGAAAGCATTTTTTCTGATCATAGTAGTGTTAAAGGAAACCTGAAGCAAAAAAAATGTATGATATAATGAATTGTATGTGTAGTTCGGATAATGAATCGAAAATTAGCAGCAAAGAAAAGAGTCTCATATTCTTATTTTACGTTATATAGCGTTTTTAATAACATTGCATCATACTGTCTCAGTTGCAGTTTTAAAACCATACTCTGTCTTTTAAGCTATAAAAAAAACAGAAATGATGACCCTTTGAACCTTCTTGAAGTAAAAGCTTATCTCAAGCTGTCTCTCATTGTTTCCTGTTTGTTTAAGTGCTTCAGAAAACCAGACTGTATTCAACCCAGTGGGTCAAAGAGCTTAGAGAATCTCTTTTGCATAGATAACAGCTGAATTTTTTTTTAACTCTTCCAGTATTGGAAACAACAAAAGACTTCTTCCTTTGCTACTAATGTTTTATTCCTTGTCCGTACTACACATCCAATTCATTATCTCATAAGTTTATTTCTGCTTCAAGTTTGCTTTGATGAAATATTTTTTGTTTCATTTTTAGATAATGGGAAACAAAGTTGGAAGTAGAATTTTCTTCAAATAGATTGCAAAAATCTGCTTGTTTTGATTGTGAAATTATAATTGTGGGTTTATAGGATGTCATTATGCTAATTATAGCAGACAGAAAAGACACTAAGCATTGTAAGGTTGCATGAGGACATGGTCAGTCATTTGAATGCCACACAAAATAGAAAGAAGCAGAAATGTGCTTTTTTTGTTGTTGTGGCACATTATTATGGCATATCAATCAAGTGAGCATTCCATGGCCTGTGTTAATGCGAGCTAAAAATAAAATGCCATCTGTTCACCTTTCAAACCATATCAAGACACTGCATATGTGATATATAAGATTATATGGCAAATGCATTTATCGTTTTTAACCGAGGGGGGAGGAGGTGCCCCCAAAATATAAGGATGATAGCTGGATGATTCTAACATATAAAATAATGAATAAAAAGGCCTACCTCTAAAAAGGACAAAGCTTGTGTGAGTTACTATAAGTATAATTTATTGTGAATTCAACACTTGAAAGATAACGTGTTCCTACAGGCGCCCCACACTTGAGTTTGATGTTACAGACACTTTTTTGTCATTGATCTGAGGAAGCGGACAAAGATCAGTGAAACTCTTTAAGAGGCGTACTTTGTATTTTTTTTTCAATTTTTCATGGTGAAAGGTGTAATTTGCTGTTAATTCACAAATTACAGTTTTCAGGTTTGGTGAAAATTTACATTATGAAAATACAATGTATTTGTGCAAATATATTTTCGAAAATATATAAAATATCATCTTCGATAGCAAAAAATAGCATCTTTGATGTGTAATTGACTTTGGCAAAAAATTGCAAGCAACACTACTGCTCACATCTGTTTGTTATTTTCTAGCTTAGTGCATCCCACAGGTAGTGTTGGGCGAACACCTAGATGTTCTGGTTCGCGAACATTCGCCGAACATCGCCGCGATGTTCGGGTGTTCGCGCCGAACTCCGAACATAATGGAAGTCAATGGGGACCCGAACTTTCGTGCTTTGTAAAGCTTCCTTACATGCTACATACCCCAAATTAGCAGGGTATGTGCACCTTGGGAGTGGGTACAAGAGGAAAAAAATATTTGAAAAAGAGCTTATAGTTTTTGAGAAAATTGATTGTAAAGTTTCAAAGGAAAAACTGTCTTTTAAATGTGGAAAATGTCATGTTTCTTTGCACAGGTAACATGCTTTTTGTCGCCATGCAGTCATAAATGTAATACAGAGAAGAGGTTCCAGGAAAAGGGACCGGTAACGCTAACCCAGCACAAGCAGCAGAACACGTGATGGAACAGGAGGAGGCGCAGGAGGAGAAAGCCACGCTTTTTGAGACACAACATCCCAGGCCTTGCATGAGGACAAATAGCGTGCAGATATAGCAATGCTTTTTGCCGCCATGCAGTCATAAATGTAATAAAGATGAGAGGTTCAATAAACAGGGACTGGCAACGCTAACCTAGCAGCAGCAGCAGCAGCACACGTGATGGAACAGGAGGAGGTGCAGGAGGAGAAGGCCACGCTTTTTGAGACACAACATCCCAGGCCTTGCATGAGGACAAATAGCGTGCGGATATAGCAATGCTTTTTGCCACCATGCAGTCATAAATGTAATAAAGATGAGAGGTTCAATAAACAGGGACCGGCAACGCTAACCCAGCAGCAGCAGCAGCAGCACACGTGATGGAACAGGAGGAGGCGCAGGAGGAGAAGGCCACGCTTTTTGAGACACAACATCCCAGGCCTTGCATGAGGACAAATAGCGTGCGGATATAGCAATGCTTTTTGCCGCCATGCAGTCATAAATGTAATAAAGATGAGAAGTTCAATAAACAGGGACCGGCAATGCTAACCCAGCAGCAGCAGCACACGTGATGGAACAGGAGGAGGAGCAGGAGGAGAAGGCCACGCTTTTTGAGACACAACATCCCAGGCCTTGCATGAGGACAAATAGCGTGCAGATATAGCAATGCTTTTTGCCGCCATGCAGTCATAAATGTAATAAAGATGAGAAGTTCAATAAACAGGGACCGGCAACGCTAACCCAGCAGCAGCAGCACACGTGATGGAACAGGAGGAGGCGCAGGAGGAGAAGGCCACGCTTTTTGAGACACAACATCCCAGGCCTTGCATGAGGACAAATAGCGTGCGGATATAGCAATGCTTTTTGCCGCCATGCAGTCATAAATGTAATAAAGATGAGAGGTTCAATAAACAGGGACCAGCAACGCTAACCCAGCAGCAGCAGCACACGTGATGGAACAGGAGGAGGCGCAGGAGGAGAAGGCCACGCTTTTTGAGACACAACATCCCAGGCCTTGCATGAGGACAAATAGCGTGCGGATATAGCAATGCTTTTTGCCGCCATGCAGTCATAAATGTAATAAAGATGAGAGGTTCAATAAACAGGGACCGGCAACGCTAACCCAGCAGCAGCAGCACACGTGATGGAACAGGAGGAGGCGCAGGAGGAGAAGACCACGCTTTTTGAGACACAACATCCCAGGCCTTGCATGAGGACAAAAAGCGTGCGGATATAGCAATGCTTTTTGCCGCCATGCAGTCATAAATGTAATAAAGATGAGAGGTTCAATAAACAGGGACCGGCAAAGCTAACCCACCAGCAGCAGCAGCAGCAGCAGCACACGTGATGGAACAGGAGGAGGCGCAGGAGGAGAAGGCCACGCTTTTTGAGACGCAACCCAGGCCTTGCATGAGGACAAAAAGCGTGCGGATATAGCAATGCTTTTTGCCGCCATGCAGTCATAAATGTAATACAGATAAGAGGTTCAATAAACAGGGACCGGAAACGCTAACCCAGGCCAGCAGCAGCAGCAGCAGCACACGTGATGGAACAGGAGGAGGCGCAGGAGGAGAAGGCCACGCTTTTTGAGACACAACATCCCAGGCCTTGCATGAGGACAAATAGCGTGCGGATATAGCAATGCTTTTTGCCGCCATGCAGTCATAAATGTAATAAAGATAAGAGGTTCCATAAACAGGGACCGGCAACGCTAACCCAGCAGCAGCACAAGTGATGGAACAGGAGGAGGCGCAGGAGGAGAAGGCCACGCTTTCAGACACAACAACCCAGGCCTTGCATGAGGACAAGAAGCGTGCGGATAGCATGCTTTTTACCGCCATGCAGTCATAAATGTAATAAAGATAAGAGGTTCCATAAACAGGGACTGGCAATGCTAACCCAGCAGCAGCACACGTGATGGAACAGGAGGAGGCGCAGGAGGAGAAGACCACGCTTTCAGACACAACAACCCAGGCCTTGCATGAGGACAAGAAGCGTGCGGATAGCATGTTTTTTGCCGCCATGCAGTCATAAATGTAATACAGATAAGAGGTTCAATAAACAGGGACCGGCAACGCTAACCCATCACAGATGGTCATTGTTCATGTTACTTGGTTGGGGTCCAGGAGTGTTGCATAGTCGTTTCCAATCCAGGATTGATTCATTTTAATTTGAGTCAGACGGTCTGCATTTTCTGTGGAGAGGCGGATACGCCAATCTGCGACGATGCCTCCGGCAGCACTGAAACAGCGTTCCGACATAACGCTGGCTGCCGGGCAAGCCAGAACCTCTATTGCGTACATTGCCAGTTCGTGCCAGGTGTCTAGCTTCGATACCCAATAGTTGAAGGGTGCAGATGGATTGTTCAACACAGCTACGCCATCTGACATGTAGTCCTTGACCATCTTCTCCAGGCGATCGGTGTTGGAGGTGGATCTGCACGCTTGCTGTTCTGTGGGCTGCTGCTGCATGGGTGTCAGAAAATGTTCCCACTCCAAGGACACTGCCGATACCATTCCGTTTTGGGCACTAGCTGCGGCTTGTGTTGTTTGCTGCCCTCCTGGTCGTCCTGGGTTTGCGGAAGTCAGTCTGTCGGCGTACAACTGGCTAGAGGAGGGGGAGGATGTCAATCTCCTCTCTAAAGTCTCCACAAGGGCCTGCTGGTATTCTTCCATTTTGACCTGTCTGACTCTTTCTTCAAGCAGTTTTGGAACATTGTGTTTGTACCGTGGATCCAGAAAGGTATAAACCCAGTAATTGGTGTTGTCCAGAATGCGCACAATGCATGGGTCGCGTTCAATGCAGTCTAGCATGAATTGAGCCATGTGTGCCAGAGTCCTGCCAGAATCCTCATCATCCTCTTGTGAGCGTTGTGATAGTTGTTGTGATGCATCATAGTCGTCACCTTCTTCCTGGTCTGCTTCTGCTGACCATTCGTGCTGAATTGTGGAAGTCCAACGTGCACCGCTCTGGCCCTCGTCAGTGGTGGCAGGAAATTCCTGCTCCAACTCCAGCTGTTCCTCCTCCTCTTCTTCATCATAGCTGCTGGGGCCAGCGTTTCCTGAGGCGGATGGCCTGATGTTGGTACCATCACGCTGATCGTTTTCTCCTTCAGATTCCCCCAGTTGCATCATGACAGCTGTTTCCTTGATTTTCAACATTGACCTCTTCAGTAAACACAGCAGTGGTATGGTAATGCTGACTGAAGAGTTGTCACTGCTCACAAGCAACGTGGATTGCTCAAAATTTTGGAGGACTTGGCAGAGGTCCAACATGTTGGCCCAATCGGATCCACAGAAGCTTGGCAGCTGTCCGGATGCGCCTCGGTACTGCGCCGTCATGTACTGGACCACTGCACTTCTCTGCTCGCAAAAGCGGGCTAGCATGTGCAGCGTAGAATTCCAGCGCGTAGGGACATCACACAGCAAGCGATGGTGGGGGAGATTGAAGCGCTCCTGCATCTTGGCGAGTGCCCCCGAAGCAGTACTGGAATTTCTACAATGTTTGGCCACTCGTCGCACCTTCAACAGAAGATCGGCCACGCCTGGGTATGTCCTCAGGAACCGCTGAACTATTAGGTTCATCACGTGCGCCAGGCAAGGGATGTGTGTCAGCTTAGCCAACCTTAAAGCGCGAATGAGATTACTCCCATTATCACACACAACCATGGCCGGTTTCAGGTCCAGCGGTGCCAGCCACAAATCCGTCTGTTCCTTTATTCCCCTCCAAATTTCCTCCCCTGTGTGCTGCTTATCCCCAAGGCAGATCAGCTTCAGCAACGCTTGCTGACGCATGCCAACAGCTGTGCTGCACTGCTTCCACCATCCTACTGCTGCTGGGTTAGCATTTCCGGATGAGGTACAGCTTTGAGATGCGTTGGAGGAGAAGGAGTCAGAGAGGTAGGTGCTGCTGTTGTTATCCAGTGGGAGGGACGGCGGTGCAGCTGTTTGCGGCGTGGGCAACACCCGCGCCGTAGCAGGTGAGGAATCGCTGCCAGGCTCCACAAGGTTCACCCAGTGCGCGGTAAGGGAGATGCATCGACCCTGGCCGAACGCACTCGTCCAGGTGTCAGTGGTGAGGTGAACCTTGCAGGCAAAGGCATTCTTCAAGCTTCGGGTTATTTTGCTGACCACGTGCTCATGCAACTCAGGCACTGCAGAGCGCGCAAAGTGGTAGCGGCTGGGAACCACGTAACGTGGGATGGCCACTGACATCATGCCCTTGAAGCTGTTTGTCTCCGCCACTCGATATGGCAGCATTTCGCAGGCCAGAAGCTTGGCTATGCTGGCTGTTACTGCCACGGCCCAGGGGTCATTTGCTGGCAATTTCCTCTTGCGCTCAAACATCTCCGAGACAGACAACTGAACCGTAGGGCTGCACACTGAGGGGCTGTTGGTTGTTGTGTTTGATGAACACTGGGAGACCTCAAGAGCACTACTCTGGAAAGTGACAGTGTCAGCGTCGTCTGATGTTTGTGAATGTTGTGAACCACGCAATGGCTGGGCTACTGCTGCTGCTGAGGCGGGTCTGGTGGTGAGTCTGGTGACCCCAAGGGAGGCAGTGTTGCTGGTACCCTGTCCTGCCGCATTTGCCCACAGAGTGGGATGTTTGGATAGCATGTGGCGGCTCATGCTGGTGGTGGAGAGGTTGTTAATACTTTTCCCCCTGCTCAGGCGGGTCTTGCACACCTTGCAAATCGCCATAGTACCATCCTCAGTGCAGTCTTCAAAGAAAGCCCAGACTTTGGAGCACCTGCCTTGCTGGCGATTTCTGTTTGCGCCTCTTTTGCCTCTCACTTGAACTTCCACGCTTGTGGTGCCTGAAATTGCGCGCCGCCTACCTTGTGGCACAAGGCGAACTCGTGCAGCAGTGGGTTCTTCAACAGACTCATCTGTGCTGCTGCTACGACGGCGATGTTCTCGTTCTCAAACAAAATCTGGGTCTATGTCCACATTGTCCATACCCTCCTCTTCCATCTCCTGAAACTCGTCATATGTCATTGTGGGGGGCCGCCGCCGTGGAGTAGAGCTCCCCAGAACAACCTCTGCGCAGCTCACTCCAACGTCGTCTTCCAGATCTTGTCGGCCGACCTCCTGCAATTGCAACCCCTCCTGCCCAACTTGCTCTGGGATTTAGGTTTCCGAGTCCTACTCGGACTCGCCTTGTATTTCAGTGCGCGGTGCATTTCCCACAGTTAATGGTTGTGAATCCGGGCACAACATTTCTGGCTGTTCCTCCATTGACCTTTGAAAGGTGGAAGTTTGTTGGGCTGGGAATAGCTCCTGCGAATACCCCATTGTGTCCTGAGGTAATTCATCGGACTGGTTATCTGGCAGTTGTGTGTGTGGTGTCGCTGCCGGTTGTGTCAGCTTTGTGCCCACTGGCTCCTTGTAACTGGCTGAGGACACGGACCTCGTGCGTGATGTGCTGGTGCTGCTTAACCCACTGCTGGACACTTGAGAGGTCATCCAAGTAATGATCTGGTCCTGTTCTTTTGGATTTGTGAGGGTTGTTGTCCTGGACAACATGGGCGGTATTGAGTGGGTTATCTTGGGTGCTCCCCTGTGGCCTGTACGTGAACCGTCAGGGGAAACACCTCTTCCCTTGCCCCTCCCTCTTTCACCGGATTTCTTCCTCATTTCACTTATCCTTAAAGTACACGCTGACTGGCAGCAGTACAGTGGCAGTACAGAAATGCTATACAGTGGTGGGTGAGCGGTGTACCACTATTCCCAGCAGTGACACAGAGCACAATGCTATACAGTGGTGGGTGAGCGGTGTACCACTATTCCCAGCAGCGACACAGTGCACAATGCTATACAGTGGCGGGTGAGCGGTGTACTACTGTTCCCAGCAGACACAGAGTGGCAGTAAACACAATAATGCTATATAGTGCTGGGTGAACGGTGTACACAGAGTGGCAGTAAACACAATGCTATATAGTGTGGCTGAGCGAGCGGTGTACTACTGTTCCCAGCAGACACAGAGTGGCAGTAAACACAATAATGCTATATAGTGCTGGGTGAGCGGTGTACACAGAGTGGCAGTAAACACAATGCTATATAGTGTGGCTGAGCGAGCGGTGTACTACTGTTCCCAGCAGACACAGAGTGGCAGTAAACACAATAATGCTATATAGTGCTGGGTGAGCGGTGTACACAGAGTGGCAGTAAACACAATGCTATATAGTGTGGCTGAGTGAGCGGTGTACTACTGTTCCCAGCAGACACAGAGTGGCAGTAAACACAATGCTATATAGTGTGGCTGAGCAAGGTACACAGAGTGGCAGTAAACACAATGCTATATAGTGTGGCTGAGCGAGCGGTGTACTACTGTTCCCAGCAGACACAGAGTGGCAGTAAACACAATGCTATATAGTGTGGCTGAGCGAGCTACACAGAGTGGCAGTAAACACAATGCTATATAGTGTGGCTGAGCGAGCAGTGTACTACTGTTCCCAGCAGACACAGAGTGGCAGTAAACACAATGCTATATAGTGTGGCTGAGCGAGGTACACAGAGTGGCAGTAAACACAATGCTATATAGTGTGGCTGAGCGAGCGGTGTACTACTGTTCCCAGCAGACACAAAGTGGCAGTAAACACAATGCTATATAGTGCTGAGTGAGCGGTGTACACAGAGTGGCAGTAAACACAATGCTATATAGTGTGGCTGAGCGAGCAGTGTACTACTATTCCCAGCAGACACAGAGTGGCAGTAAACACAATGCTATATAGTGTGGCTGAGCGTGGTACACAGAGTGGCAGTAAACACAATGCTATATAGTGTGGCTGAGCGAGCAATGTACTACTGTTCCCAGCAGACACAGAGTGGCAGTAAACACAATGCTATATAGTGTGGCTGAGCGAGGTACACAGAGTGGCAGTAAACACAATGCTATATAGTGTGGCTGAGCGAGCGGTGTACTACTGTTCCCAGCAGACACAAAGTGGCAGTAAACACAATGCTATATAGTGCTGGGTGAGCGGTGTACACAGAGTGGCAGTAAACACAATGCTATATAGTGTGGCTGAGCGAGCAGTGTACTACTGTTCCCAGCAGACACAGAGTGGCAGTAAACACAATGCTATATAGTGTGGCTGAGCGAGGTACACAGAGTGGCAGTAAACACAATGCTATATAGTGTGGCTGAGCGAGCAGTGTACTACTGTTCCCAGCAGACACAGAGTGGCAGTAAACACAATGCTATATAGTGTG
This sequence comes from Hyperolius riggenbachi, assembly GCF_040937935.1. Classification (NCBI taxonomy): domain Eukaryota; kingdom Metazoa; phylum Chordata; class Amphibia; order Anura; family Hyperoliidae; genus Hyperolius; species Hyperolius riggenbachi. Next base: position 221,510,663 of record NC_090652.1, on the reverse strand, counting down.
GCTGAGCGAGGTACACAGAGTGGCAGTAAACACAATGCTATATAGTGTGGCTGAGCGAGCAGTGTACTACTATTCCCAGCAGACACAGAGTGGCAGTAAACACAATGCTATATAGTGTGGCTGAGCGAGGTACACAGAGTGGCAGTAAACACAATGCTATATAGTGTGGCTGAGCGAGCAGTGTACTACTATTCCCAGCAGACACAGAGTGGCAGTAAACACAATGCTATATAGTGTGGCTGAGCGAGGTACACAGAGTGGCAGTAAACACAATGCTATATAGTGTGGCTGAGCGAGCAGTGTACTACTGTTCCCAGCATACACAGAGTGGCAGTAAACACAATGCTATATAGTGTGGCTGAGCGAGGTACACAGAGTGGCAGTAAACACAATGCTATATAGTGTGGCTGAGCGAGCGGTGTACTACTGTTCCCAGCAGACACAGAGTGGCAGTAAACACAATGCTATAAAGTGTGGCTGAGCGAGGTACACAGAGTGGCAGTAAACACAATGCTATATAGTGTGGCTGAGCGAGCAGTGTACTACTGTTCCCAGCAGACACAGAGTGGCAGTAAACACAATGCTATATAGTGTGGCTGAGCGAGGTACACAGAGTGGCAGTAAACACAATGCTATATAGTGTGGCTGAGCGAGCGGTGTACTACTGTTCCCAGCAGACACAGAGTGGCAGTAAACACAATGCTATATAGTGTGGCTGAGCGAGGTACACAGAGTGGCAGTAAACACAATTCTATATAGTGTGGCTGAGCGAGCAGTGTACTACTATTCCCAGCAGACACAGAGTGGCAGTAAACACAATGCTATATAGTGTGGCTGAGCGAGGTACACAGAGCGGCAGTAAACACAATGCTATATAGTGTGGCTGAGCGAGCAGTGTACTACTGTTCCCAGCAGACACAGAGTGGCAGTAAACACAATGCTATATAGTGTGGCTGAGCGAGGTACACAGAGTGGCAGTAAACACAATGCTATATAGTGTGGCTGAGCGAGCGGTGTACTACTATTCCCAGCAGCGACACAATGACCGGGGGACCCTGGCTAGCGTGGCTGGAGCGCGAACTACCCTGCCTGCCTACCCAAAGCTAAACCCACAGACAAATGGCGGAGATATGCAAGAGAAGTACCCAATAAAGGCAGCACCAACTACTCCAAATAAATAATAGAGTTCCAAATAACTAGTATAGTAGTACAGTATAATAGTACAAAAATATTTTATTGGTAAATGGTAAACATGATTGAAAACATATTAAAAATCACTGAATGTGATGACAACAGCGTACACAATTGTATAATCAATAACTATAGGTAAATATCATAATCTCCCAATCCTGGATAAGGTAAAGAATGTATATCACTAATGAGCCCTAAAAAATATATAACATAAATCACAGAAGTGTATACCAGCAAAAAAAAGCCACAGGGGGCCCAATAACATATAGAAAAACGCAGTCTGCAATTCACAGTGAAGTGGTATGTGAGGGAACTTTTGGTGTTTTTGGTGTGTTTTTGGTGTTGTGAATAATATTGTCACCTGGGGTTGGTTGGTACATATGTCTCAATCTCCTTGGATTAATAGACTCTTTGTCCTTAAGGGGACTGCACTAATATTTGTTTTACTATTTACTTTATCTCTTTAGAGTTGTATAATATACAGTCTCCGGATTCTGACCTGAGTGACCCTCTTTACTTGTCCCTGCATCCATAATCAAGATGGAAGACTTCTTCAAAATATAGCTCTGTGATCGATCATCCCTTTTTGGAACCGCAGCACTTGGATACTTTATACTCTATATGTGTTGTAAAATCTTTTGTATTCTATATATATTGGCATTTTCATCAAAAGTCTGCAATATAATTATGTCCACTAGATGTCCCCTACCCTCTTTTTCACTGATGTTTCTGTCATCAGAGGTTTTGTTTTTCATCCTTTTCTCATTTCCTACCCTCTCTCTTTAATATGCTTATCTGACTTCTTTTTCCTCTATTCTTTATGGGCTCTCCTCCTTTACTGAGACTCTATATGTATTCAACACTAATTATTCATTACATTTGGTGAAGGTAAACTTCCTTTTAAATCCTTTTTACTTTATCCTGCCGCCAGTCCGTTATGCGCATGCGCCCTTCCTTGATCCCTGTGACTTTAGAGGCTTTTCTTCTGTATTGGACGGCGTAATGGCGTCCGGGTTGCCATTGGCAACCCGACGCACTTTACGCCATGACGCGGCCGCGTTGTGTCCATAGGGCGTCTCCTCCTCTCCTCTCTCTTCAATGCGCTGGCTGGCGGGGATTTAAAAGCGTCTCTACGCCATTATCAATTTGCCTCTCTCCGAAGTGGGCCGAGCCCGCGTGATGCATTAAGGCATACAGCGGTGTTACACTTTCTCCCTCTCCTCTACCTGTAAGTATTGAGCCTTCACACTGCACCCTTTTTTACTCATTGTAGGTGTTCCAGCCAATTTATCATTGGTTAAACGTTTATTCCTTCCTTCCGTGTTTGCAAGGAATCTTTTGGGCAATTGTGCAATATAGTTCCCTCACATACCACTTCACTGTGAATTGCAGACTGTGTTTCTCTATATGTTATTGGGCCCCCTGTGGCTTTTTTGCTGGTATACACTTCTGTGATTTATGTTATATATTTTTTAGGGCTCATTAGTGATATACATTCTTTACCTTATCCAGGATTGGGAGATTATGATATTTACCTATAGTTATTGATTATACAATTGTGTACGCTGTTGTCATCACATTCAGTGATTTTTAATATGTTTTTAATCATGTTTACCATTTACCAATAAAATATTTTTGTACTATTATACTGTACTATTATACTAGTTATTTGGAACTCTATTATTTATTTGAAGTGGTTGGTGCTGCCTTTATTGGGTACTTCTCTTGCATATGGTTACAATTTCCAATTGCCCAATTAGCACATCCCCTCCTATTGATTACAAAATTGTAATGTTTTCCGCATATTTTTTGCTTGTTTATTGTTGATGGTGCTTGTCCGTATTGGTTGTTTACAAATGGCGGAGATATGACGTGGTTCGCGTATTTATTTACCCGAACCACGTGACAGTTCGGCCAATCAGAGCGCGTTCGGGTCCGAACCACGTGACCCGTTCGGCCAATCACAGCGCTAGCCGAACGTTCGGGGAACGTTCGGCCATGCGCTCTTAGTTCGGCCATGTGGCCGAACGGTTTGGCCGAACACCATCAGGTGTTCGGCCGAACTAGAACATCACCCGAACAGGGTGATGTTCTGCAGAACCCGAACAGTGGCGAACACTACCCACAGGCAATGTAGCTTCTAGCTCACACAGGGCCGCCATCAGAATTTTCTGGGCCCCGTACTTAGCAAACCTACAGCCCCCCTCACGCCAAATAAATAATCTGATAGTAGATTGGTAGAATGGTAGATTGTGTTTGGGCAGAGCCACGGTATGTGGGGTAGAGTCAAAGCAACTTGCCTGGGGCGCATAACACCCTCCCCCCTGCATTGATGCATGCTCACCAATCACGCAGCAGGGAAGAGGTAGATGACTACACAACTCGGTAGAATTGCCAGCAGAGGCTCGAGAGGCACTGCCACTGTTTGGGCCCCAGACCCGTCTTGGGCCACATACTACTGTCCCTCTTGTACCCCCCTGATGGCTGCCTTGGTGGTAGGTGGGGGCAATAGAGAGCTGCTGCATGTACCACCCCTGGTACCTCATTACTGGGTGAAACTGACTGGGCGTCAGAAATATAGGCTAGTAGGATATTTGTATATTTACCAATATTCTACTACTATGAACTGCAAAATTACGGTAGTAAAATATCTGTAAAAGATACCAATATTTTGCTACAGCTGAACATAACCCTTTTCTCACACAGAGCTCTCACCTAACCCTAACCACCCCCCTGATACCTAACCCTAACCAAACCCCTTCTGTTGCCTAACTTTAACCAACCCCCATGCCAATGCCTGACTGTATCCCCCCTCCCAGGTTTAACCTTAAAACTCCCTCCCCCGCCCCTAACCTTGTACCTGGGAAGGGCACTTAAGAAAAAATATACATACTTGGGGTTTCCACCAGCCCCTGCAGGCCGTCGTCCGTCGCTGCCTCGTTCATCCGAAACTGTCCTTGGAAAATCCTCCAGTTGGCGCATTCAGGCAGCAGTAGTACGGCACAGACGTAGAATGCTTTCGCCAACAGGAGTGCGCGTGCAGCCAAGTCCTGGACCGGAGGACTTTCTGGGGCTTATTGCAGAAGAACCAGGAGGCGGAGGAGGAGAGTGAGGGAGTGATAAGACTGGAGGGGGCCAAGGAAGCCCCAGTCAGGCATGTATCGTTTTTTATTCTTTAGTGCCCATCTCAGGATCACTTTAACACCCCGCCATGGACACCTAACCTTAACCCCTCCTCCATGGACACCTAACCTTAATGGCCCCCAGCCGTAAACACACCAGCTGTCACTTTCAGTACGTAGCAGAATGCTGACTGAGCTGAAAGGTTTTGGACTAACCCATCTCTTCATGGGGGATTCTCAGGGTTTTCTTCATTTACAAAAGCAGTGAATGGCAGTTGCTGAGTCTAACTGCCAGAATCGTGTGCAAACAGGTGATGAGTGGCAAGCATCTTTGTATATATCCTTGGCAGGGAGTGCTTTTGTAAAAAATAAATGAAATACTGAGAATCCCCCATGAAGAATGGACTAGTCCAAAACCTGTCAGTTCCATCAGATTTCTACTAACTACTGTAAGTGACAGCATCATAGGAGAAAAGTAATTTAAAGCTCATTTTACTTCTTACTTCTTATCTGTGTTTACATGTATTTAAAATTTTAGAATTTGGTCAGACTGTGACTGGGCATTATGAAATATTTTGGAAAATCAAAACATGATTTGGTGGTCATCAGCATCTCTAAAATCTTTATTTTGGGGATGGATTTCAGTGATATATAGAACATCTGGGGGCAAGTGATGCCACACTCAGTCCCATAAGTGCAATGTGGCAAATTGCAAAATAAAAATGTGAAAAGTGATGATGTTGAAAATCTGGGTGCTCTGACGACATAGAATGCATGCCATTTGCCTGTAGTGGCCTCTTTTCCTTTTAGGGTTAAACCCAGATGCATTGTTTATGTACGGGTGTAATGAGCTGTGCTATGGGTGAAATGCTGCAGGTATATGAAAGTAAATGTATTGCTGATGGAGAAAGGGAGCTTGTCAGACATGATCTATTTCAGGAGGTACCAAAAGGTAGATAGTTTACTGACGTGAATGTGTAGCCCACTAGTCTCCCCCCCTGATATCTGGTGCTTGATAAACCTTGCAGTATAACTGAGAAAGTCTTTGCACAGATAGAAGATTTTACCCAACTTCCCTGTGAGAATTCTGTAGGAAAAAGGGCGGCAGTACATGTAGTAGATAGCATACAAGATGGTTACAGCGCCATTTCAAAGGTGGAACAGGTCAATGTGGCCCTTATTCAATTCACTTTCTCTCCTAAGTTTTCTTGTTGGAGATCATTTTTCTAGAGATGGATGGAAATGCTGATGTGATTCTGTGTGATGCTTCTCAGTTTTGTTGGATAAGGCCCGGTTCACATTAGCGTTCGCTGTCCGGATTCGCCGGGCTGGATCCGGACCGTATACTGTACAAACGGAAGGGACGTTCGGCATAGCAATGCAAAGTCTATGCACCCGTACACACACGCGTCTGTTCCGACATGCGCTATTTTTAAGGTTCGGATCATCCGGCCGACGCACCCGGACCGGAGCCTGACTGCACTGTCCGGCAATAGAAACCAATGGGAAACAGAAAACACAGAACACACTGGCTATAAAAACCGGACGTTCTACCCCACTTCCTATGCGTTTTGTAGAGGCCATTTTGGATGGGGACACATGGGCACAGCACTTCTGGAGTGGAGCAGCAGTGACTTTGTGCTGGAGCTGTTTGGTAGTATGTCGGATGTGGAGGTGAGGCCCTACACAGCGGAGGACCTGATTCTACAGGTGCAGCTTCTGCTGACCTCCCAGACCCCAGGAATTTATATAGTGTGTTATCTCTTTAAAAAAAGGGATCCGGATCGCAGCCGCATTCATACCTGATTGAAAACGTATGCAAACGGACCGGATCCGGATAGGAACCATACAGGTCCGGTCCAGTACGGTCCGGATCCGGTCCGGACATCCGGTCCGTTTTTCCCAAAAACGCAAGTGTGAACGGGGCCTAAGAGAGTGTTTTTACATTCACATCTTGAGAAGGCACAGGTGTTTGTACACAGCACAACTTATTTATGCAAACATACAGATCAGCGTTCATCAGCAGGTATTGGCTCTGGAATTACCACCATTATCAAAGTAACATTTCAGTAAAAAAAAATTATAGAATTTTATTTTATAAGAAGTAATTTTTTTTCAATTTTCAAAATGTCAAAAACACAAATATGTTATATACTGTATGCAAGTATATTTAAAAAAAATAACTTTGTCAAACAAGGTAAACTAACAAAAGAGGGTGCCTCAGTTGAGCACGCATGCAAAGCCCACACCACAACTGTCAGATTCGACGTTCATGAACCCAAAATCTGATGTTCGTGACATCTCTAGTGATCATGTGACTAATGTTGCCTAATCCACTTGTCAGTTAGTCTGACAGACTATTTACTCTTGTGTAGTACAAATGGGAAGGAAGTGAGTGGATTGGCAGAAAGAAGTTGGGCTGTGGAATTAAATGTTCTTTGGAGGAGAGCAAAGTATTTCCCAAGACTCAGGTGACAGGTAGCTCAAAAAGGTTGAGACAAGTTGTGAGACAGAGACTTGTGGGCCAACAAGAGATTGAGCAAGTGGAGGAGAGCTTGAATATTTATCTAGAGCTGCATCGATCATAAGTAAAATGTGGTTGTGAAAGACTTCCAGACAACCACCAACTTCCCATCAGACCCCATATCCCAGTCTCCACGATGCTCTTCACCTAAAGTCAAGCCACCGCTCGCAACAGTTCCTCTTTAACTTACGCAGCAGTATAGCACAAACAAACTATCCACTATCACAGGCGAGGATCACTGGACAGAGGCAGACTTTTATTTTGCCAGGGGCCAACCAAGTAGAACTACTAGTCAGTGGCCATTGACCGCTTTAACAACAGAGTGGGCAATAGGCCATTGCTACTTTAACTACAACACTTTCCAGCAACAAGTGCCGCCAGAGTGAACAAGGGATGCAGGGTGATGCATGTGCACATAGCCTCTGGGGATGCCACACCGGGCAGCAGAGGAAGACAGCTTGAACTGGCTCCCGGAAGAGCCGGAGTTACGTGAGAACACCGGTAAGGTATGTTTTGACAGTGTGCTTATTACTCTATTTCTCTTTTTCTGCTGTCTTTTGAGATTTCACACATACTCAGCTCGAAGCCAGTGCAGAGGACTATAGAGATTTCTATAGTCATACTGCACATAACCAGCATAGCGGGAATGATACAGCAATAATTACCCATAAGTGCACGCTGGAATCACAGCTTGAATAGAGCTAGTCAACATATTACAATATAGATAATGTTTCTATGCATTTCACACTTTTTTAAACCTTTGTTATTGATTATTTATTTTAGTGCTTGTTATTTCTTTTAAATAAAGTTCACTTTATGAAGCTCTTGCTATGAAGTCTGATTCATCATTGTTGTATTGTAAGAGCCTCACATTATGGGCAGTGATAAATGGTTAAGTATTGCATGCATTAAAACCATGAATTATTGCCACTCTCACATTCAGTTTCTCAGTGCTTACATGAAAAGGAGATGATGCATTTTCCTTAATAACAGTACATAACTGTACCAAGTGTAGAAGAGAGAACAAAGAATAAAAGGTTTGTAAAATGATTCCTTTTATTTACAGCCTACAATAAGGGGAGATAGTGACATTCAAGGCTGTGCGCTCCACAGGGCTATGATATTTAGGTGCAATATTTCAGAGATTAGGATAAACAGTACAGAGGAAGAAGCCATTGCTATTTATATGTTGCAAAAATATCAAGGCAGTAGATAGATGAGAAGTCTTATTCACATGTGATTTGGAATGATAAAGACAGAAAGGACAATACCTTTTTCCTCTTCTAGAAGGGTGGTGTGAAGGTGCCCAAAATGCATGGGTGTTAAAACTTTAAAACATAATATGTAAAAAAGAGGTAATCGCTTACCTCTGCAGAAGATACAGACACCAGTTCAACTGGTGACAACACGTTTCACAGGTCATGGCTGATTACTCAGGTCAATACAAAAAATGCCTCAGCAGCATAAAGAGTAGAGTGTAGGTTCCCCTATACCAACGATACTGCACCATTGGGCTTCTGGTCTCTTGCTACTTCTCATTTAGGTTCTCTTGGTCCCTAAAAGAAGCACCAAACCCCTTCTACTTTTTCGACTGCAGTTTGGGAAGAAAACCATTGGAGCAGCAGTATTTGTATTAGATTGGTGAATAGGTTAATGAGAGAGAAGCTACATAGACCACCGCACAAACAATAGTGTATAATTTCAGAATAACAATAACATTTCTATAGTGCTTTTCTCCCATAGGACTCAAAGCGCATAAGCTCTCTCAGATTCAGTAATTGGTAGTAGGATGAAGTATTAACACAACAAAAATTATATTTCTGCAAATGGTGCTGTCCTGTGCTGTGTTGTGGTGCTGTCCTTCAGCACCATGGCACTGTTGTCTCCCTCCCCAGGAGACGCACACGCAACCGATGTCCGCCGAAAGATACAGCAGGTTCAGAACAACTTATCAATGTCCAGGCATAGCTGGTGCCATTGCCTCCCAGTCGATGTGCCCTACACACGGGTTCTGCCACTGCCTTCCTATTCTGTCTTCATCAGGAATGAGGAGATCCAGCTGGACAATCAAAGATGCTTCTGCTGGGGCTCCGATGAAGGAAGAAGAGGACAGCAGCGGGCAGTATTCAAGGCTGATCCCATGAGTAGCTGGAAGCGACATGCCATCCGTACATTGCATACAGCGCAAATGTTGGACAAGCAGCAGGGCCCAGTAGGTGAGAACCCTTAGAACAATGAATAAAGGAGAAGAAGAAAGGAGAAGAGGAAGAAAGAGGTAAAAGAAGAAAGAAGAGGCCGATGAAAAACATAATAGAGATGAAGAGTTTTCTCCTACCTAATAAAGTTCAAATTCTATTTTATACTATAAATAGGTAAAGGGCCAAAACTGACCTTCTCTTTATATTTACCTGTAAGAGGCAGGACATCAGGGGGTACCCTAGTAAAGGGGGCTCCCAGATTCTGCATAAGCCCCCAGGACGTATGCACCCTGACCTTCTCATGGACGCTGAAGGTGGGGAAGAGGCTTTTGTCCATGAGCCCCACCCAGCCTGCATGGGTGACAATAGATTAATAAAATCTGCCAATTATGTTTGTTTGTTCTTTAATAAAAGAAAATTGACATGGGCCCTTCCTTTTACATATGCATTAATCTCTTATCACCTATGCAGGCTGGTATAACCAGGATGGATGAGTGTACCTGCATGTAGCTCTGCCATGCTAGCCATAACAGCCCACATGGTACTAGAGATGGGCCGCACCTCCGATTTTCGGTTCACGAACCTTCGCAAACGTTCGATTTGCGCAAACTTTCGAGAACCGCAATAGACTTCAATGGGGAGGCGAACTTTGAAAACTAGAAACATTTATGCTGACCACAAAAGTGATGGAAAAGATGTTTCAGGGGTCTAACACCTGGAGGGGGCATGGCAGGGTGGGATAGACGCCAAAAGTCCCGGGGAAAAATCTGGATTTGACGCAAAGCAGCGTTTTAAGGGCAGAAATCACATTGAATGCTAAATTGCAGGCCTAAAGTGCTTTTAAAACATCTTGCGTGTGTATATACAGTATATCAATCAGGGAGTGTAATTAGTGTACTGCTTCACACTGACACACCAAACTCACTGTGTAACGCACCGCAAACAGATGTTTGCGTAGTGACAGCCATGCTGGACTGGTGTGCACCATGACGAGAGTGCAGGTGATGGCGGCTTTCCAGCCCATATGGTCGCCGGGCTGAGGTAGCTGAATGACAGAACAGTGACTGTCCACTGTGTGCACTGTGAACAACAGGTAGGTAGGTATATGCAGTGATGGGTATTAAAATGTGCAACTGTCACACACGGACAGGTAGCGGACAGGCACAGTGACACTGCGTGCACTCAGCTCATGTAGGTGGGTGGGTGCACAGTGAACAACGGGTAGGTATATTCTAATTGAGAATCACTTCCATTTCAGCCATGGCAGCTATCATACCTATTTAAATGCTGCAAGTAGGTCACTTGTGGCCTAGGTCATTTGGTGCCATTTAATTCCTAAGTGCCATTTATTACAAAGTGCTTTGCAACAACTTACCAAGAATTTACCAAGAATTCACCCAGGAATTCAAACAGGATTCAACAGCCACAGGACTCTGCTGGAAACTACTACTCTGCATCCACAACTGCCTCCAATGCTGTTGCTCAAAATGCCACTGCTGGACATATGTTGCACTACCAAGTAGACTCTTTATGTACACAGGTTTGCTTGCACTAACTGCATACTCATATAAACTGTTTAGGAGTTGGAAATTTCCTGCTGATAATCATTGACACTTACCATGTTTACTGCACTTTTTCTTATGTTCTGCCTGTCTGCAAACATCTACAAGTTGCATTGCAATATGCAGCCTCCCAGTGTACCTTACTCCATATTCATTTCATCTGCTCTGCTTTGCTCACCTTACTCAGCTTCTCATGAACTGTTAGCTCTCCTGAAATCTCTCTCTCCCTCCAGCAGCTCAAAAACCTCACAAACATTTAAATCCCATTCACATTTGCTTACTCTCTCCCTCCTACTCTTACTTGCTGCTGGTGATATATCGCCTAACCCTGGGCCACAGCCTGCTGCCAGACAAGCATGCCCTGCTGACCCGCTTCACAGCTCTCTGTCCACAAACAACTTCAACACCCATCCTCGCCCCAACCTCATTTCCATCCATCCCACTCACAAGCACATGCTCCCCCTACCCTGCGGTCTCTGGAATGCCAGATCCGTCCGCAATAAACTTACATCCTCGCACTCACTGAGACATGGCTCACCCCCTCTGACTCTGCCGCAGAGGCTGCCCTCTCATACGGGGGGCTTCTCCTCAGTCACACCCCCAGACCAGACAACAGGACCGGGGGAGGGGTGGGTCTGCTCCTCTCCCCATCCTGCACATTCCGTGTCCTCACTCCACCTTCCTCCCTACAATTCACATCATTTGAGGCCCACACTATCCTCCTCTACAATCCCCTCCCAGCCATTGTTGCAGTCTTATACCGCCCTCCGGGCTCCACACGACAATTTCTCGACAACCTTGCCTCCTAGCTCCCACACATCCTCTCCTCTGACCTCTCCACCATCATCCTCGGGGATTTCAATATACCCATCAATGAACCCAAGAACTCTGTTGCGACCCGGCTACTCACCATAGCCAACTCACATGGCCTAGTACAACACACCAACGCCCCCACTCACACTGCACGTCACACTCTCGACCTTATATTCACTAAATCCACCACCATTGCAGACCTCGACATCGCACCATTTCCACCCTCAGACCATTACCTTCTCGCCTTCAACCTCCTCACGGAAGTCACCTCCAAACTACCCGCCCACCCACCTGGTCGATGGCAGCGAGACCTACGCAAGCTCAACCCTGGCGTCCTTGCTGACTCCCTCCATGGCCTATCCTCCACTCTCCCCACCCTAACCTGTCCTAATCTTGCTGCAGCTCAGTATCACCAAATTCTCTCATCAGCCCTAGAGAAAGCTGCTCCACCAATATTCCGCCGCAACCGACCCCCTAACCCCCAGCCCTGGCACACTACCCATACTCGCAACCTCCAGAGGGAAACACGCGCCACTGAACGAAAATGGCGGAAAACTCGACTAAACCAGGATTTCCTACAGTACAAGACTAACCTGCAGCAGTTCCACACTGCCCTTGCTCATGCGAAGCAGGAATACTTTACCAAGCTCATCGGAGCACAAGCTTCCAATCCCCGACGTCTTTTTAGCACCTTCAACTCCCTGCTTAAACCCACCCCCCCACCTTCTGTTTCCTCCCTCTCTGCCACAGATTTAGCCACCCACTTCACCAACAAAATAGTCTCAATCCGTCAGGAAATATCCAATCTTCAATCTTCACCTCCCACCTGCTCACAACCTACTCCTTCTCCACCCTATCCTCCCCTCCCCTCCTTCACTCCTACTACCACTGAGGAGGTCAACCACCTACTGCAGACTTTCCATACCACTACCTCCCCCCTTGACCCTATCCCTTCTGATCTACTTCAGCCTCACTTCACGGATCTGGCCCCAGTCCTCACTACCATGTTTAACCTCTCCCTATCCACAGGCACCTTCCCCCCAGACTTCAAGCAGGCCACTGTACTGCCTATGCTCAAGAAACCCTCCCTCGACCCCTCGCTACCCTCCAACTACCGCCCGATCTCCCTCCTCCCCTTCGCCTCAAAACTCCTTGAGCGTCTGGTTCACAAACGCCTGACCCAGTACCTCAATGCCAACTCACTACTAGACCCACTGCAATCTGGATTTCGGCCTGCCCACTCAACCGAAACGGCTCTCACCAAAGTGGTCAATGACCTTGCCTTAGCTAAAGCTGAAGGTAAATACACCATTCTCCTCCTCCTTGACCTTTCAGCAGCTTTTGATACAGTAGATCATCCCCTACTCCTCCAGTCCCTCCAATCCATGGGCATTCATGATCTCGCCCTGACCTGGCTTTCATCCTACCTCTCCAACCGCTCCTTCACGACCTCCTTCAATGAGTCCTCGTCCACCCCCAACCACCTCTCAGTGGGAGTCCCCCAAGGCTCGGTCCTTGGCCCCCTACTGTTCTCCCTATACACATCCTCCATTGGCAAGGTTATCTCCTCCATGGGTTTTAACTATCATCTGTATGCAGATGACACCCAAATCTATCTCCACACCCCTGACATATCCACCACTACCATGGACAAGGTCTCCTCCTGCCTATCTGCCATCTCCTCCTGGATGTCCGCTAGGTTCCTAAAACTAAATCTAGACAAAATGGAATTTATGATCTTCCCACCCCGGTCATCCCTGGACCTCCCAGATGTGCAGGTCACTGTTAACCACACTACTATTCACCCTACCTCTCAAGCCCGCTGTCTGGGTGTCACCCTGGACTCCGCACTCTCCTTCACTCCCCACATCCAAAACCTCACAAAGTCCTGCAACTTCCACCTTCGTAACATCTGTAAGATTCGCCCTTTCCTGACCCCTGCCACCACCAAACCTCTCATCCATGCCCTCATAATTTCCCGCCTCGACTACTGCAATGCCCTTCTGTCTGGACTCCCTAAGACCCGAATAGCCCCACTGCAGTCCATCATGAATGCGGCTGCCAGAATTATCCACTCCTCCCATCGCTCCACCAGGGCGGCTCCCCTCCGTGAATCCCTCCACTGGCTTCCTATCCAGTCCAGAATCAGATTCAAGATATTGTGTCTGACCTACAAATCCATCCACAAAACCTGTCCAACCTACATTTCTGATCTTACTCAGAGATACACACCAAGCCGCTCACTCCGCTCCTCCAATGAACTTCGCCTGACCATCCCCCGCATCACCCAGTCCCATGCACGCCTCCAAGACTTCTCAAGAGCCGCTCCGACACTATGGAACTCCCTACCTCCACCCATTAGGGCAGCCCCCTCCTTCAACACCTTCAAGAAGGCCCTCAAAACTCACCTTTTCACTCTTGCCTACCACCCCTCACAATTGCTCTAAACCCACAGCCGAACTCTGGTCCCCTACCTCTCGTATCCCTACCTCTCCCTCTAGATTGTAAGCCTTTGGGCAGGGTCCTCACTCCTTTTGTGTCCTACCTGATCATGCACCTCTATTACTGTGCACCCATGCTATGCATTTGAGTGAACCTAACTTGCCTAACTCCATGCTCCCATCCAGTGACTGACTAAGCATTACCTTGTACTCATACTGTGCTGTGTGATCTGGTTTTCTTGTATTCCTGTATTGTCATATTGCTGTTTATCACCCCTAAATATTGTCTGTAACCTAAATTAATGTCCAGCGCTGCGTAATATGTTGGCGCTTTATAAATACAACAAACAAATAAATAAATAAATATATGCAGGGATGGGTAATGTGCACCTGTCACACACACAGGTAGTCACTAAATGTGCTGGGCCTGGTAGTGGCACACACAGTATGAATTATCAAGGCTGTCTATGCAACACAAGTGTCAGTGGGACACACAGAAAAAAAATAGATCACAAGAACAAGATTAGCTCTCAAAAGAGCTGTTGTGGGGTGCACAATTAGTGTCAGCAAGGAGCAAGCTAAGAAGCCTACAAGAGCCTCACTAATCTTTCCCTATGAGAGAGTCTGCAGCAGCTGTCTCTTCTCTACTTACTGCAGGCACACAAGTGAGTAAAATGGCCGGCGATGCCTGCCTTTTATAAGGGGGGGGGAGTGGCTCCAGGAGGGAGTGTAGCCTGATTGGCTACAATGTGCCTGCTGACTGTGATGTACAGGGTCACTATGGTGCACTATGGGGGCCAATTGAACTTCCGTTAAAGTTCGCAGTTCTCCGCGATCGCGAACTCCCATAAGTTCACCTGGAATGGTTTGCCGGCGAACCGTTCGGGCCATCTCTACATGGTACATGATATGGGGGGCTCTGTAATAGGGGGGCGACAAAGCGGCCCCCTCTCCTACAGAGCCCCTGTCCATATCATGAACAGGAGGCTCTTCCGCACTTTGGGATCCTAGGAGGTGGGGGGGGGGGGGCTTATGCAGAATCTGGAATCCCCCTGTAAGGGTTGCATAGGAATAGGGCATTGCACTTCATGAGCAATGCATAAGACCTGCAACTGAGCGGAAATGTCACTGTTCAGGAATTAACTGAAATACCAAGGCCAGGAATAAATTAATAATGGGAGTTTATTAACCCTCCTGGCGGTCATTTAAAACCGCCAGGGGGCAGCGCAGCACAATTTTTTCTAATTTTTTTTTTTTTTTAATCATGTAGTTAGCCTAGCGCTGTGCAGCGGCATCCCCCCACCCTCTTTGATCGCCTCCGGCGATCAAACCCGTCCGGAAATCTCGTTCTGAACGGGATTTCCATTAGGGCTTCCCCCGTCGCCATGGCGACAGGCGGGATGACGTCATCGACTTCGTGACATCAAAGGGAGTCCCGATCCACCCCTCAGCGCTGCCTGGCACGGATTGGCCAGGCAGCGCATGGGGTCTGGGGGCAGCGCGGTAGTTAGCGGCGAATTGGCGCGGAGCGGCGGCGATCGGGCAGTACACGCAGCTAGCAAAGTGCTAGCTGCGTGTAAAAAAAAAAATTATGCAAATCGGCCCAGCGGGGCCTGAGAAATCCTCCTGCGAGGCATAGCCCGAGCTCAGCTCGGGCTTACCGCCAGGAAGGTTAACAAAGGCAAAGAACATAAAGAACGTAATCAGCAGTGTGCATTAACCTCATGCACAGCAATAGAAATAAATGCAACAATATCCAGGTCTAAACACAAGGGGCTTGATTCACTAAAGCGTGCTAACACAGTTTTTGCATGTGCAAACTAGGGTGCTAAGTAGTTTGCACGGGCAAAGCTGTTACTGAGAAATGTTGCACCGTCTGCATGCAAAGTACGCTTATCAGGCTATTTTGCACGCGGATGGTGCGTCGTTTCACGCACGCAGGTGCAACGTTTCACTCACTAAACTTTGCGCACCTGCTAAGGGGCTTTTCACTGGCGTGCTAACACTTAGCACGCTTTAGTGGATCAAACCAAAGATAATAACCTTGCAGGCAAGTGTATTCAAATAGTCATACACATGCCATCCGGAGTATACAGTATACAATTAGATCTCCCTGAATAAGGTAATATATGCAGAGCAACCCAGTGTATATACTGTACAATAGTATGTGCACAGACCCGTAACCTGGTTAAAATATATACAAGAGATGTACAGTATACAGATATATTTGCACAAGGCAATTCGCAGGACACAAGGAACAGGCAAACAAAATAGTCATACAGGCAACGGCAAGTCATAAACCAGGAGATCAAACCATACAATATAGTCACTTTGGCAAAGAATCATCTATGAGTAAACAATAGGTCATACACAGGAAGGCAACAAGAACAGGTATACAGGGCAACAAAGAACAGAGTACAAGGACCGATAACGCAGGCTAGGAGGGCCCGAACACAGGTACAATGAACTAGCACTGAATTAGTGTTCAGGCTTGGTTTATATTCTTATGCTAGAAAATCAGGTGACCATTCAGATCCCCTCCCAACAGTCTCGAGCAATACAAGTTCTGGAGGAGTAAGCCCTCTCTGCTGGTAGGCAGAGAAACAACACGATTCAAGGCAATGTTCATAAGAAGATCTGCTGGTGAAGAGAGCATCCTATTCACAAGGATGTCACCAACAGAAGCAGAGCACAACACCCCCTTTAATAAGAGACCTCTAGATGTCCTGCCTCTGCTAGATAAATAGGTGTAGAGCAGGGGTCTCAAACTCAATTTACCCGGGGGCCGCAGGAGGCAAAGTCAGGATGAGGCTGGGCCGCATAAGGGAGTTCACGTGTCCCCGCCGCAAAACGAGGGCTGCAGAGCCCCCAAATTGCCCCGGGGGCAATCCGCCGGCATTTCCTGGAAGGGGCAGAGCTTTCAGCTTCAGCTCTGCCCCTCCTGACGTCAATCGCGGCGGATCGCCGCCTCTGCCCGCCCACTCTAAACATAAAAAAAAAAATTGGGAAAATAGGAAAAAATGCCAGGAATCTTCATACAGCCATATTACGGCTGTATAGCGATACCTGGCCAAAGCGCTGCGGCTGCGTATGGACCCCCTGGAAACTCTGTCAGGAAATGTATTGCTCTTTCTTTTGATACATGTAAAATTACACTACCGTTAGGCTTGCTACTAAAAGTGACATTTACCGCATTTAAAAGTATACTATTTTCCTTCGAAACTTTAAAATCGATTTTCTCAAAAACTATAAGGTCTTTTTGAAAAATTGTTTTTTCCTCTTATTCCTAATGATCTCCTTAACATATCCTGCAAATTTAGGGTTTCTAGCATTTAAGGTGGATTTGCTATTAACCATTAAAGTCGGCGGGTTTTTAAATGTGTATTTTTTTCCTTTGCAACTTTAAAATCGATTTTCTCAAAAACTATAAGGCCGATTTGAAAATTTTTTTTTCCTCTTGTAGCCACTGGGGGCCCCTACAAGCTCTGGGGCCTTGGGGCCACAAAATATTGTATCGCGGGCCGCAAATGGCCCGCGGGCCGCGAGTTTGAGACCCCTGGTGTAGAGGGTCAATCTTGACCCTATACCTATTCGGCTCCCTG
Organism: Hyperolius riggenbachi; assembly: GCF_040937935.1. Lineage (NCBI taxonomy): Eukaryota > Metazoa > Chordata > Amphibia > Anura > Hyperoliidae > Hyperolius > Hyperolius riggenbachi. The sequence continues at coordinate 221,493,210 of NC_090652.1, read as the reverse complement.
CACACTGCAAATCCATTTTCCGTTTCCGATTTTCAATTCCGATTTTTCCTGAATACCTTCAACAGAAAAACGGATCAAAAAACGCAGCATGCAGTAAATATTAAAAATCGGAATCGGAGGTAAAAAACTATTAAAAAGCGGAATCGGAATCGGAAATGCATGCAGTGTGCAAGAGGCCTTCATTATATAAAATAGAATTAAAACTTTATTAGGGGGCAGTCTACAGCTCTATTCTTCTGTATTTCACCCGTCTCATCTTTCTTCTTTTACTCCTTTCTTTTTTCTTCCTTCTTCTCCTTTAATTCTTGATTAAAGGGTCTTCAGCCACTGGTCCCTGCACTCTGTCAGACCTCGCCCCACACAGAGCCGAACCGTCCATCGCAGCATAAAAAGTGCAATAGGATAGGATGTAGAGAACTTGCTGGGTGGTAAGATTGTATTTTGCTTAACACCCTACCTGGGGCTAACTGCGATTGGATCAGGCAACGTTATCATTGCCGATTATTGGACTCACCAGTGCTTAATGCTGTCGAGACAATTACATCAAGCACATTGTATTGAGTAGTACTAGTAATCTCACTAATAATATTATTAATGCGAAAGTTTGGATGTTTATTACGCGGTCACGCAAAGATGGCTGAACGGATTTGAATGAAATTTGGCACACACATAGTACATAACCCGGAATAACATATAGGATGCTTTTTATCTCCATAACCAAAAAGTGGGTGGAGACAAATACAAATTTCACTGGGAAAATGTAAACTGCAGCCATTCTTACACTGTTAATGGTAGGATCTCAAACTTTGCACAGCTGGTCACTGAGTGACTGGGATTAATATTCAGAAAAGTGGGTGGAGCCTACAAAAACCAATCAAAATTCATCTATTGATTTTCAAGGGGAATATTTAATTGATGCCATGCTTGCACTGTTAATGTCACAAGCCTCAAACCTAATACAGTTGGTCATTGGGTGACTGGTGTTCAAATTCAGAAAAAGAGGTGTAGCCATAAACAGCCAATAAGATTTGTTTCATTTCAATGCAAATTATTGAAGCCAAAGACTGAAAAGCTCACTGAGGCCTAGTGCACACCAGAGCGGTTCTGCTGCGGTTTGCGATCCGCTTGCGGGTGCGGATCCGATAGGGTAATGTATTTCAATGGGCTGGTGCACACCAGAGCGGGAGGTGTTTTGCAGAAACGCATACTCCCGGGCTGCTGCAGATTTTGGATTGCGGATGCGTTTCTGCCTCAATGTTAAGTATAGGAAAAACGCAAACCGCTCTGAAAAACGGCACTTCAGAGCGGTTTGCCAGGCGGTTTTGTTACAGTAGCTGTTCAGTAACAGCTTTACTGTAACAATACATGAAATCTACTACACCAAAAACGCTTCACAAAACCGCAAAACGCTAGCTGAAACGCTACAGAAAAAGAAGAAAAAGCGTTTCAAAATCTGCTAGCATTTTGCGGATCTGCTAGCGTTTTTTGGTGTGCCCCAGGCCAAACTTGGACATTGAGTAAAAATGCATATCCAAGTTGGTATTAGTAAACCACACTAGGTCAGCTCTCCTAATCCCAAAGCTATTTTTGTTTTACTGGGCATTATGACCACATCAGTGGAATTCCATGTATTTCTACTCATAACACAGAGGATCCCAGACTGTATGCCAGTCTGAAGTGAAGGAAATAAGTAAGTAAGTCAGAGCCTGCCTAGTTGCACCATATTAGTAGAGTTTGCCAGCAGGCTACTGTATATAGTAACTAAACCCCATTTAGGCATTTCCGAAGAAGAACCCTGCACAACATGAAGTCAGAATAGCAAATGTATAATTTTCTTGTACAATCAACATTTTTAATCCACTTGGCCTTTAAAATAAAAAAAAAATTAACAATACTTTTCTCATGAACAAAAACTGCCATTGAAAGACACCTTCCTCCTCTTCCAAAGTATTTTTGGGAAAGTTGCCAAGGCAACAGGCTAGGTAGAAAAATGTAGCTCCTCTGTACAGCTTAGGTGTTGTGGGAGAAGCATCGATAATAGACTGAATAGAGATAGTGCTGCTTAGATTTAATGTGCATATCCAGCCATGCAGGCTAATTTGCAGAACATCTGAAGCGAACATAGCATCCTTGTTTATATCTGGCTGAAATGCAAACATCTTGTTGAGCATGAAATTGGAATTTTGCCTTTTGACTCCAAGCGTGTTGATACTGTTCATAAATGACATGTTTTTGTATTAAACTTTGTCTAAACAGTTTTGTATCAGTATATCATTAGCAAAAGTAAATCTAATCGCAGGGTCATAGGCTTCTACTGCTACTGCAACTATAAGTATCACTACTACAACTACTATTACTATTAACCTGCCTGGCGTTCTATTAAGATCGCCAGGCAGGCTGCGGGAGGGTTTTTTTTGCATAAAAAAAAAACTATTTCATGCAGCCAACTGAAAGTTGGCTGCATGAAAGCCCACTAGAGGGCGCTCCGGAGGCGTTCTTCCGATCGCCTCCGGCGCCCAGAATAAACAAGGAAGGCCGCAATGAGCGGCCTTCCTTGTTTTGCTTACATCGTCGCCATAGCGACGAGCGGAGTGACGTCATCGACGTCAGCCGACGTCCTGACGTCAGCCGCCTCCGATCCAGCCCTTAGCGCTGGCCGGAACTTTTTGTTCCGGCTACGCTGGGCTCAGGCGGCTGGGGGGACCCTCTTTCGCCGCTGCTCGCGGTGGATCGCCGCAGAGCGGCGGCGATCAGGCAGCACACGCGGTTGGCAAAGTGCCGGCTGCGTGTGCTGCTTTTTATTTGAGCCAAATCGGCCCAGCAGGGCCTGAGCGGCAGGCTCCGGCGGTACTGGACGAGCTGAGCTCGTCCAGACAGCCCAGCAGGTTAATAATACAAAAAAAATTACAATAATATTCTTTATTGTTATTACAAGAGATTAATTCTTAAAAAAAATGTTAGCATATATTTGCTTCAAAAACTGTCAGGTCTTTATAATATGCAATTACAATGCAAATTCAGAATGCATAATTTTCTGCAAACACATAATTCATTTCACATTGTAATTTTGCACCAACTCATGATTACATGCAGTTTTTCATAATTCTGGATATTTATGTGAAATTGTGTGCAATTTCCCATTGACTCGAAATTACATGCAATTGTACATCATTTCTCATAATTACATGAAAATCTTGTGCAATTGCGCAAAATTTTGCATAATTTATGCATAATTTTCATAGTTGTGAATTAGCATAATATACACGTCCTTTTCCCAATTATAAATGATCTATTATGATCGTAATCATAATTTAAAAAATTAGCCATGAGTGGGTGAATTTTGCCAATAACGATCATCACTAGTCAAGACTGACAAAAAATTTGCAAGGATTTGCATTTTCACAGGATGAAATCAATATAGAGTATACATAAAGGTATATTCCTGCTGTGCATGAAGGTGTTGGTGACAGGGCCGTGCAGAGGATCCTCAAGAGGGGGGTGCTCAAATTTGAAAAAGGGGCCCTAATTGATTAGTCATGCTAAATTGTGTATGTAATACCCCCTCCCCAGAAAGCTGTAAATTTTGTTACAGAGTCTCTTTAAATATTCAAGCTTGGCAATCTTGCTTTGCATTACCTCAAAGAACAAGCCTCATATAGCGTAATTCCGTTTAAAAACAATGTTTTTATGTCCTGGGCCCTGGACGGAGGCTGGACGCACTGGGAATTGCGGAGACTAAAAGCGAGGAGGACGCGCTATATTTACATCTATAGGAGAGGAAACGAATGCTGCCAGGCCCTGCATATATCACAGGGGAGAGCCCGTATGAAAACTCTGTGCCTGAACTAAAGTTTACCTCATGTGAGTGCAATTTCTTAATAAAGATATTGTTTTTAAACGGAATTACGCTATATGAGGCTTGTTCTTTGAGGTAATGCAAAGCAAGATTGCCAAGCTTGAAGATTCAATGCTTCAATAACTAGAGTGGCAAAAGTCTGTACCAGGACCCTGAGGCACCAAGGCTCCCTGGATGTGTGCATATTTGACCAGTGTAATAGTGGTCAGATTCATCTGGGGAGTCTGTTTTAATTTGGGTGATCCTGGTGGAGGTGCCCCCTATTGCCTGATGTAGGCACGGACCCACCTTTCATTACTGGGAACCTCTGTCCCTCTTGATCAGCTCCCAAGCTTCTTTTCAGGCAAAGAAGAAGTGGTTGCCAATATGCAGTGGTTGCTAAGCATTAGTAGGTGCAAAACTGCAGTAAGTGCTAAGGTACAGTGGGTGCCCAGATGCAGTGGGTGGTAAGATGCTAAGGTCCAGTTTGTGCTAAGTTGCAGTGGGTGCTGAGGTGGCAAAGTACAGTCTGTGTCAAGCTGCTGTGGTTACCAACCAGTGCTAATTGGTACAGGGAGCCATGTGAGTGCTAGACATGAGTGAGTAGAGAGTGCCATATGTGAGTACTGAGTCTTATATGGGTTCGGACCAAGGGTGGGTACTGGGTGCTATTTGGGTGCTGGCCATGGACGGGTACTAGGTACATATATTGTCTTGGGAAATTGGTGCTGTGTGAGTACTATGCCATGTGGGTGTTGATTATGGGGGGTATAGGGTGTCATGTGGTCATGTGGGTCCTAGGTGCCAAGTGGGTACTGGGAGTGAGTACATGGTACCATATGGGTGATGGGTGCTGGCTAGTGGGGTATTTACTGTCATGTGGGTGCTAAATGCAGATGCTGGGTGCCATGGTTCTGGTTGCTGACACAGGATGTCATGTGGATTCTGTTTGTATAGGTGGCTATCAAGCATCATGTAGGTGTTGATTGCAGGTACTCAGTCCCTTGTGAGTTCTGGGTGCATGTACTGGATATCTTGTGAGGGATTGGTGTTTGTGCTGGGCACCAAATGGAGACTTAGTGCAACTGGAACTACTGCAGATGAAACATGTGGGTGTTGGGTGCATGTCCTGGGTATCACATAGGTGTGAATACTTGGTACCAAGCCTGCACAGGGTTCTAGCTATGGGTGGGCATTGTGTGTCATGTGGGTTCTGAGTGCAGGTACTTCGGGTGCTAGTACTGGTTATGTGAGTGCAGATAGTGGGTGCTTTGGGCTTTGTGTAGGTGTGAGTAGTGAGTGGGTGCCATGTCAGGGCTGGGTGCAAGTACTGTGCCATGTAGGTGTGAGTACTGGGTGCCAGCTCTAGGGTGAAGAGGAACAGGTAGTGAGTGTCATGTGGCTGTTTGATGCAAGTACTAAGTGCCGTATGGAGGCCAGATGTGAGTATTGGGTGCAGGGTGCTTGGTGCAAGTACTGGGTGCTTGCTATAGTGGGGGTTACTGGTTGAGTGTAATGTGGGTGCTGAATACTGGTGGAATTGTTGTGGGTGCAGGGGGTGGGAGGTCACTGTGGGTACTGATATGATTGGCATAGTAGCTGTTAGGGTAGGTAGAGGTCAGTGTGGTTGCTGGGGGAGGTAGAGGTCAGTGTGAGTGCTGGGGGAAGGGTAAGTCACTGTGGGTGCTGGGGGGGAGAAGTAACTGTGGGTGCTGGGGGGGAGTAACTGTGGGTGATGTGGAAGGTAGAGGTCAGTATGGGTGCTGGAGGAAAGGGAGGTCACTGTGGGTTCTTTGGGGGAGGTCATTATGGGTCTTGGGGGATGTAGAGGTCATTATGGGTGCTTGAGGAAGGGGAGGTCACTGTGGGTGCTGCTGTGAATGGCATAGTTGCTGCTAGGGGAGGTAGAGGTCAGTGTGGTTGCTGAGGGAAGTAGAGGTCACTGTGGGTGCTGTGGAAGGTAGAGGTCAGTATGGGTGCTGGAGGAAGGGGAAGTCACTGTGGGTGCTGGGAGAAGTCAATGTGGTTACTGGAGGAGGGAGAAGTCATTGTGGATGCTGGGTGTTGGGAGAGGTCACTCTAGGTGCTGCTTTTGCGATGGGAGGTTCCCGTGGGTGCTGCAGGGGACAGGAGGGTAGTCACTGGGGAAGGGAAAGATCACTGTGGGTGCTGGGGGAACGACAGGTAATTGTGGGTGCTGGGGTAGGCAGGATCACTGCTAAAGCTGGGGAGGGAAATGTGCTAAGTGGAGGGAGAGGTGACTGTGGGTGCTAGGTGGATGGAGAGGTGACTGTGGGTGCTAGGTGGATGGAGATGTCACTGTGGGTGCTGGGGAAGCGAGAGGTCACTGTGGGCGCTAGGGAAAGGAGAGGTCACTGTGGGCGCTTGGTGGAGGAAGAGGTCACTGTGGGTGCTAGGTCATGGGAGAGGTTAGGTGTGGGTGCTAGGTGGTGGGAGAGGTCACTGTGGGGGCTGGGGGAGGGAGAGGTCACTGTGGGTGCTAGGTGGATGGAGAGGTCACTGTGGGTGCTGGGGAAGGGAGAGGTCACTGTGGGTGCTAGGTGGATGGAGAGGTAACTATAGGTTCTAGGTGGATGGAGACGTCACTGTGAGAGCTGGGGGAGGGAGAGGTCACTGTGGATGCTAGGTGGAGGGAGAGGTCACTGTGGGTGCTAGGTGGAGGGAGAGGTCACTGTGGGTGCTAGGTGGATGGAGAGGTCACTGTGGGTGCTGGGGAAGGGAGAGGTCACTGTGGGCGCTAGGGAAGGGAGAGGTCACTGTGGGCGCTAGGTGGAGGAAGAGGTCACTGTGGGTGCTAGGTCATGGGAGAGGTTAGGTGTGGGTGCTAGGTGGTGGGAGAGGTCACTGTGGGGGCTGGGGGAGGGAGAGGTCAATGTGGGTGCTAGGTGGATGGAGAGGTCACTGTGGGTGCTGGGGAAGGGAGAGGTCACTGTGGGTGCTAGGTGGATGGAGAGGTAACTATAGGTTCTAGGTGGATGGAGACGTCACTGTGAGAGCTGGGGGAGGGAGAGGTCACTGTGGATGCTAGATGGAGGGAGAGGTCACTGTGGGTGCTAGGTGCAGGGAGAGGTCACTGTGGGTGCTTCTTTTGCGCGGCCAAATGGGCCTTTTTTTGAAGACTTTAAAGGGGGGGGGGGGGCTCCCAGAGCACCCCCCCCCCCCTCTGCATGTGTCTGCTCTCAGTTGACACAACAGAAAGGGGGCGGGGGAACAATAGCAGTTACTGCTCATCACCTCAAAAGACTGGAGCAGCAGATAGCCCTTGCCATTAATATATTCATGTCAGACTTACCTGTGATATTAAAGTAAAAACCAACATCAGCCAGTATTGTTCCAAGGTATGCTTTGTTATGTTGAAACATTCAGAGACACAGAACAATTATATTGCATTTTTCTCTTGGCGGGCTTAAAGCACCAGAGCTGCAGCCACTAGGATACGCTCTATAGGCAGTAGCAGTGTTAGGGAGACTTGCCCAAGATCTCCTATTGAATAGGTGCTTGCTTACTGAACAGGCAGAGCCAAGATTCAAACTCAGGTCAGAGGCAGGGCCCTTAACCACTACACTATCCAGCAAACCCATTCTGAAGGATTATATAGAAATTGGGAAAATGGACTGCATAATGCAGCTAATATGATTATCAATGCATAGGTATTAGCAAACAAAGTAATTCCACCAATATAATTAGAACAGCATAGGTAGCAGCTGCTGTCCATGCTATGCTAATTTTATTGGGTAATTATGCTCCTTGCTGTTATGTATGCTATAATAATCATATTATACAAATTAGGAAGTACATTTTAGTCTTGTACATAGGCAGTAGGAATACACCTATGTGATGACTTGTTTTTCTAAAAATGATCACCTTCAGGCTTTCTGTGTTTTTGCAGATGTCTTCAGGGCAGGGGTGTAACTAGAAATCACTGGGCCTCTCTGCGAAACTTTGGATGGGTAGCCAGGTTTAAGTGCCCCTACTATAGGTAGGCAGGTATAGGTGCCCCAGTATAGGTTAGCCTGGCATAGGTGCCCTCGACATAGGTTAACCAGCTATAGGTGCCCCCAGTATAGGTAGCCAGGCATAGGTGCCCCGAGTGTAGGTAGCCAGGTATAGGTACCCCAGCATAGGTAATCCAGCTATGGGTGCCTCCAGTATAGGTTAGCCAGGTCTATAGTTGCCCACAGTATAGGTTAGCCAAATCTATAGGTTCCCCTAGTACAGGTAGCGTGGAGGGGGGAGCAGCGGGAACTCAGTGGTCAGACTCCCCCACTCACCTGGGGCCCCCATTTCAGCGTTCCTGGCTCCGCCCTCCATAAATGAGTGCATCAGGCAGGGAACTCAACTCTTCCTGGTTCCAGGCGGCAATGGAGGTCTGCATGCCTCCGTCCTCTATATCTCCAACGCTGCTGACTCTACTTCCTGATTAGCGGCGTTGGAGACACAGAAGACGGAGGCACACAGAGCTCCATCACTGCCTGGAACCAGAGAGAGGTGAGTTCCCCGCCTGCTACTATCATTTCTGAAGGGGTGGAAAAGCTGAAGGGGGGGCCCGAGGTGAGGGGGGGGAGTAGGGCCCCTCGTCCCCACCACTGTGTGCCCACTGCCCCCTCCTATGCTTTGCCCCCCTCCTGCCACTAAAAACGGTCCTCGGCAGGCCCCCAACCAGGCTTCACCCCCCCCCCCCACTGACCCCCTGTGCCTGCATCCCTTGCAGAGGCTATTGTTACACCTATGCTTCCTGGATTCAGAAGGTTGCTTGTTAACTGAAATATAGTGAAATCTCCTGTAGAGATTGGTGTGGGTTGACTTCAGGACTAGCTGTGTTCTGTGACAATGCTCTGAGCATAGATACTGTATGTATAGAAAGCAAGCAAATGTCTCAGAGCTGCAGATTTGCAAGAAAAGATTTCTCATTAAAGTCACTTTAGAGGTAATTATGACGCGCAGTCATCGTTATTTTAGCATATGCCCCCATATCTTGTTGGATAGAGTTCTTCTTCTTTGGCTCATGAACAAGTGACTGGTTACATTTCCTTTCTTTATAGTCCCTTATAGTCACACCCACAAGTTGCAGTGAGCCAATAGCCTGCACCCTTTTGGATGTTCACACTATGTCATTCTGCATGTCATCTCACTGGCAATACAAATCTATGGGTCTGTTCACATTTCTGTGTTGTAACGGATCGTGTTATTCTTTTTTTTAATTTCTTTTTATTCAAATGTTATTCTAACTCGCTGCATGCAGGCTTTGAATTGAATTCTATGTCCAGTCTCTGTTGCAGTTCACACTCATTATAACACATGCGTTATGCAACATGCACAGTGTGAATCAAGATTTAAGCATAAAAATATCTGCACTGCTTGACGGTTTCATGCAGGGGTGGTTGTGGCAAATTTTCCTCTCTCACTGATTGTATCATTCTTTCTCCTCTATATACAATCTGCTTTTGTCATGTTCATCAATGTCACTTTTCCCTTGTGTGATGTGAGTTGTGAAAAAATTAATGGTTTGCAGAAAACTGGTGTATTTAAATTTTTGATAGCATCAGTTATTCACATTTGATTACACACATGATTATTTGAAGGGGGTCATTTGAAATATTTTATTAAAAACCAAAGCTGGGCTCTTGAGCATGTTATTGCCACCAAAATAGAGATGGAAGTCCTCCACACCTGTGAAGGAGCATTAGATAATAAAAACAATTAAACCAAAAACAATTTAATAGCAATTATCTAAGCCTTTGTCTAGGCATTCAGGCTCCGCAACTAGGAGAAAAAGGATGGCATGTGTTCCCCTCAAGTTATTCCAATCTAAAAGGGTTTTCGATATTAGGGCTCCTTCACACTTAAAGAGAATCTGTACTCTAAAATTCTTACAATAAAAAGCATACCATTCTATTCATTATGTTCTACTGGGCCCCTCTGTGCTGTTTCTGCCACTCCCTGCTGCAATCCTGGCTTGTAATTGCCAGTTTTAAGCAGTGTTTACAAACAAAAGACTGGCTTCTAACAGCATGTGATAGGCTGAGAGTAGCTCAGTGTGTGAGTCATAAAGAGCTTGGAGGGGGCCTGGAGAGGGTGTGTATAGCTTCTATCCTATAACAAGCAGACCTGCACATTCCAGCCTGAGTGCCTGAGCCCGACAGAGCCGACAGAGGAGAGAAGATTAGATTATATAACAGATATAACACAGCCACTGTGCAACTAGGAAAGGCTGCAGTAAGCCAGAGCACATTAGAACAGGTAAAGGAACTTATAGGATAGAAGAAATAAGGCTGAACATTTTGTTACAGAGTCTCTTTAAAGAGAACCGAGGCAACATTTTTAAATATTAATAGGACACAGAGGCATGTCCTGTGCAGAATGCCATGCTTCTGTGTCCTTCTATCGCCGCTGCTAGTTCCCCCACGGCTCTGCTGTCCCCCCTGAAAATATCGCCAGGCTAACGACAATCTGCTTGTCGCTAGCCTTCTGTATACCTGAGGCTTGTCAATCATCCTCCTCCACATTGCCGCCTGCATTACAGGCTCCCCCCACTGCTCCCCACCTCTGCTAGCTTCCTCCAATCGGTAGACAAGCCGCAACCCAGGAAGAACTCATCTATAAGAAAAACAACATTTTAGCCTATCACAGTGTTAGGGGGTGTGGTTATAGATAATAGCAGTAGGCGCTGTCTGTTTTTTTCATGTCTGCCAGTAGTAAAGATGATTGTGTGCAAGCTGGTTGTGTATCAAACAATATGAACAAATTACATGGCAAATATCAACAACGTCTTGCTCTCTTTTCTATATGTTACTTTTAATTTAGCAATGAATTTATTTCTTTTCTTTACCCCTTTTTGCTAAAGTTCCTCTTTAGCTAATTGCATGTGATAAATTTAAAGGTGTACTTTATTAAATGCCCTGTGTAGTTTTTATCATTTTATTTTAGCAGTAGCAGTAAGTAGAGACACAACTGCACTTATTTGTTCTTCTTACAAATGCTGACTGTGTTACGTTGAACAGAATCTGGAAACTACAAGTCGCCTGACATAACAAATTGTTATTGCAAAGGTCAGTTTTAACATCTCTTAAACTGAACTTCATATCATTGTACCTTAGGTCAAAGCTGTCTTTCCGTGGAAATAAGTGGAGTAGTGAAAGCCATTACTGTCTGTCTGTGAAGAGGAACTCTATGACCCTATTTAAATGAAAAGCTTTGGGGGAAAAAATATGCATTTTATTATCTATTATTTCATAAGTAATAAACAAGAAAGATGCATTTATTCTCGATGTCGCCATGCTACAAAGGAGGCTGTGAAGTTAATTTGTGTTTTCTATATTTCAAAGTGTTCTTTATGAATAGTAAAAAGTTGTCACTTTTTTACTTATGTTTATTCATGGCGCATATTTCTGGAATTCTAGATGCGTGTAGTTTACTAAGCGCCAGTTCAGAAATAAAATATACATGTAGAGTCCCACGTATCCAGACCTCAACTAAGAAGCAGTCTCAACACACCAGCACAACTCATAATGGTAAAGGATAACTTTTTAGGCTGTTTGTGGGTGCTACTGTGATTACAGAGGAACTGTAACCAAGCATTTAACTGCATTCCAATCAGTAGCTGATACCCCCTTTCCCATGGGAAATCTTTACCTTTTCTCAAACGAATCATCAGGGGGCTCTGTATGGCTGGTATTGTGGTGAAACCCCTCCCACAGTGTGATGTCAGCACCTAGGTATTGACATCACACTGTGGGAGCCTTGTTGCATTGTGGGAAATAACAGCTGTTTCCAACTGCCAAAAAAGCAGCATCTCCTTACATAGACATCACCTGCCAGCAGTGAAGCTAGTGCCATGTTATACATGTCAGAATGTAAATCAGGGGGAGGAAAGATTTTACAACGGGCAAACACGGACTAAATCATCTATATATAATTATTGTACAAATTAAGCACTTTTTTCATTACAGTAAAACCTTGGATTGAGAGTAACTTGGTTTGAGAGTACTTTGCAATACAAGCAAACATTTGATATACATGCAACGTCTTGATGTACAAGCAAAGAAAGTATACTAGTGTCACGTTATTGCAACTGAGCAGATGGTTCTTCTCATTTGATATACTGGGCGCCTCCACCAGTGCTCTATTTAGGATTAGGGCTACAGATGCAGTTATTCATGTATTCAGTTTATTTTCACTTCAGATTTGCTTCAATAAAGCCTACAGATTCCACTGGAGTTAAAAAACCAGAAGAATAAACAGTCTCTTTGCACTGTTTCCTAGGTCTGTGTTCATGCCATTTATTTTTGCATCCCAGAAGAAACAACTGGTGGGAAGGCATGAGCTATTAAAGAGGCATGAAAATGCTCTGAGTTCTACGGAAACATCGCAGGTAAATCTAACACAGCACCACGTGATATTCTCAGTAGTGTTGGGCGAACAGTGTTCGCCACTGTTCGGGTTCTGCAGAACATCACCCTGTTCGGGTGATGTTCGAGTTCGGCCGAACACCTGATGGTGTTCGGCCAAACTGTTCGGGTTCGCCCGAACTGCTCAATGCCCGGCCGAACAGGGCCCCTGTTCGGCCGAACAGGGGCCCTGTTCGGCCGAATACGGCCCCCCTATGGGGTCGCAGGCATAAGGGGGGAGCATGCCCCGATCGCGGGGGGGGGTCGGAAATTCCCCCCACCTCCTCCGGTAGCGCTCCCCCCTCTGCCCGCGTGACGCGTACCCTCGTATGCGTCATCACGTAGAGGACGTGAGGTCAGAGAAAGGGCGGAAGTACCACAAGGGTACTACCGCTGAACCGCCCGCTGCCCGGCCTCAACGCGTCCTACTCAGACTTCTCCTCCTAGTCCTCACTCACACCACTGCCAGCCAGCCACTGCAGCAGCCACCACCGGTACTATTTAACTTTACGCAAACTTTTTTATGGGGAAGCGGGCAGAGGGGCGAGCGCTAGCGGAGGGGGTGGGGGGAATTTCCGACCCCCCCCGCGATTGGGGCATGCTCCCCCCTTATGCCTGCGACCCCATAGGGGTGCCGCATTGCGGCATGTTCGGGTCCCCATTGACTTGCATTGAGTTCAGGGTTCGGGCCGAACATGCCGAACATCTGGCCCATGTTCGGCCTGTTCGGCATGAACCCGAACATCCAGGTGTTCGCCCAACACTAATTCTCAGTAGAAAAAATGTATTTGAAATGCCATTCATTGGGACTGGGGGCTGAGGATTCGTTGCCCTGGGGTGCAGAGCCTTGTTCCCATAACTGGGTAACCGCGGTAGTAAGATTATGACATAGACATCAGGAATGAGCCTAAATAGAATTGTATAACCTGTATTGAAATGTGTGTAACCAAGTGTCACGGAACAGCCGTGAGAAACGCGGGCGAATTGGAAGGGGCCGCGCAGTTCAATTTCTGATCGCTGTCTGGCTAAATTTGTGCAGCCATTACAGGAATCGGAAATTGACATTCCTGGTTTTTTTAAAAGTACAAGTTTTTCTCCTCTGCCCTGATGTAGATGCAGGATGTCTTTTGATGTGTTAATTAGCTTAGAATGTTTATCTTTCATTACCTCTCTAGTCACCAGCTGGGGACTCTATTCACAGAAGGCTTCCCTCCCCAGCAGGGGGCTACTCCAAACCTACGTTACCCCCAGACTTCTTGGCACCGATGAATGGCCAATCTGAAAGCCTAGGTGGTATGATTTCCTGTCGGCATACGAAAACCGAATATCGCACAGCTATGAAATTCATATAGTCTTATTCGGTAAAATCTGGCCATCGTGCTGATATGAAATTCATTGTGATGGCCCGTTCGGTTAAGGAGTTATGGACCCCTCGGTAACCATACACCCTAACACCCGCATCCAAGGTATCATATTAATCGGTAGGTTCTGGGGATCAAGAATATGTAATTATTATTTGTGTGCCGACCGCGTAGGTCGGTCTAGAAAAATGTCAGCGTTATGGGGCTTGTGAAAGCCCCTGCCCAGATGTGATTACCATAGTCCGGCCCGGGGGCCGACTCTGGAAGCCCGCCTCTAAAGGCAGATCCATTAAAAGTACACGAGCTGCCCGGGCTAGTTAGTCCTCCAAATTCCACCTTCCTGAGAGCACATTGCCAGCCAGAGGACACATGGTTGGCGGCCATCTTGTCTAAGCTGAAACAAAGGACACATGGCTAGCGGCCATCTTGATCGGCCATCTTCTGTAACCTGGAACAAAGGACATTTTCCATGTTTGCGTGGATTTTAAACTTTGCTGGAACTGAACAAAAGGAACTCTACAAGTTTTCCCAGAACGGACATATTTCCACAAAATCCTAAGTATTTTCTCCCTTTTATTTCATACTGGCTATTACTGTTTTAATAATTGTTGATTTTAATAATTGTCTGTATGTATTAATTATTTATATTGCTTTCAATAAACCGACGCTATCGTCAGTTGTTGTTCTAGCTACCCTATTATTCAGCACACACAGAACTGATCCCAGGTCTCTGAAGAGACGCTACTATTGTTTGTTGTTGGCTAGACAGAATACAGCGTGTTTTAACCGTTTTTATTCACAGGATCAGTCAGGCAGTCGGGTCCACTGGCCCATATCAGTGGTGGTGGCAGTTATACCCTGGAATCATGTGTAAGTTGTAATTACCGTACCTCACAGGCTCCCTTCTGGTTTGTCTGCGGTTTGTTCCCAACGGTTCCTGCGCATTGACTGCGACCAGAGTTCGCATGATCCGTGCGCTGGCACCGTTTGGAAGGCCATTTGCGGTCTGACCACAAGGGCTTACTGTGACAGTGGTGGCAGCGGTGGGATCTGTGTTGTGCTGAAAGTATCTAAGATAGCGCTAGCGCTAGATTTCTATCCAGAAACGTACTAATTTGTTGGTGTAGCTGGAAGGCTATATATTTTTTATATATACAGAGAGACTGTGTAGCCAGTACCCCTCCCCAAAAGTTTTATTTTATTTGGCATGGAAATGTCCGGGAACTACAAGAACATGTGCCTGTCAGACCTGCAAAATCTTTGCCAAGCGAGAGGCATTGACGTCGGCCGCAGGAAACAACAGGACCTAGTAACGGACTTGTTTCAATGGGATACCCAGCAACTGCGGGAGCTGGATGTGTCTGCTGAGGTAGATGCCGGCCCATCTGACCCAAGACAAGGGGAACCAGAGACTGAAGATTCTGCGCGTACAGAGGTTGAGCATCCTGCGGGCCCTGTTGCAACAGTTACGCCAGAGACTGTCAGTGTGGACCCCAATCCCAGAGTTTCTGAAAGTACTCGCCCGGAACTGGCCAGTACTGGACTGTCCATGGGTGCTGACCCGGTAATGCAGCAGGCATTACGAAAGCTGATGGAGACTGACCTGGAAAAGTACATGCAGTACATGGAAGCACGAGAGGAATGGGAGCGCCAATCTGCAAAACGCCACATGGAGAGGGCTGCTACGGAACGGGAGCTTCAACGACAGCATGAGCTAAACTTGGCAAAAGTGCAACAGGCCAGTCGGAGTTCACCGCCCAGCCTCCCTGCTGAAGGAGCTGCACCACCCATAAGTGCAAAATTTAAATTTGCTAATATTGAAAAAGACACAGACATAGGGCTTGATTCACAAAGCGGTGATAACTCAGTTATCACGCCTAAAAGACTTTAGGCGTGATAAGCCGTGCAAAGCTGAGTTATCACCGACTTGTGCTGCTATTCGCGCGAAGCTCCCGCGTGCAAAGTTTTTGCGTGCAAACGCGCACGCGCAAAGTCCCATAGGGCTCAATGGACGCTGCGCGCGAAGCACGGTACGCTGCGCGCGCAGCGCGGTGCGCTACGCGCGCAAAACTTTGCGCGCGGCAGATCGCGCGAGTTTCTTCTTATCACGCCTAAACTGAGTTTAGGCGTGATAAAGGGCTTTTCACAGGCGTGCAAACACTTTGCACCGTTTTGTGAATCAGGCCCATTGACTTGTTTTTGCAATCTTTTGAAAAAGCATGCCGTCAGTATCGTCTGTCCCAAGACCAGTGGGCCAGATATCTGACACCTTTGCTGCGCTACAAAGCGCATGATGCTTTCGCAGAATTGCCTGCGGAGAAAGATAATGATTATGCCGCTATAAAAGACGCTATCATTACTAAGTACCAGCTGACGCCAGAAGCCTATCGCAAAAAGTTCAGGGCCTGGCAGAAAAAGTCTTCTGATTCGTACCGAGATGTGGTCAGCAGCTTGCTCACCACACTCCGCCAGTGGACTCTAGGCCTCACCAAAGGGTCTTATGGTGTCCTGGAGGACTTGATAGTCCTGGAACAATTTCTGAACATTTGCCCTGCTGATGTACGACAGTTTGTGCTATAGCGCAAGCCGGCGTCAGCAACTGTCGCTGCAGACCTCGCTGAGACTTTTGCGACTACCTGGGTGCCTGATGCACGCAGAACTGTCCCATCCAGCTGGAGAGGAGGTCAGCCCAATACCCCGGCAAACTCTCCTGCCCCTGTGAGCCGTCAGCCACAGAGGCCAAACAGCACAGCTGCTGCACCCAGGCCTGCAGCCCCTGGAGAGGTCACCTGTCACTACTGCCGCCAGCCCGGACAAATGAAATTCGACTGTCCGGAGCGGAGACAGACACCACCAGCACCTGCAGCACCTGTATCCCCTGTACCTCACCCACAGCAGAGGCAACCCGCCAGCGAACCACAGCCTGGATCCTTGGATTTTGTTCTGTTCGCCCGCGGAAAGGAAATCCGCGACAGAACCGACCAGCAGCAACTTGTTAGAGTAAACGGCCAAGTTGTCACCGGATTCCGAGACACCGGAGCTGACATCACGTTAGTTCACTCACACCTTGTGCCAAAAGAGAGCATCAGCTCCAGCCGATCCCTTGCCCATACTGGAGTAGAGGGTGTAACGAACGGTGGAGCACAGAGAGGAGCACAGAGAGGATCTGATTACCGGTGATCTGCAGTATCACTGGGAATACAGATGTATACCAGATTATAAGTGATCTGCAGTATCACCGATAATCCGATATACCAGCTAACCTCTGTACACCTGAGTAGAGTGAAGTGTTTGGTGTAACAGTTAGAGGACTGAGCCTCAGTGCAGTGAGGAGTACTGCACGGCTTCCTTCCGAAGACCTGAACTCTCCAAGGTGGGAGGGGTCAGGCTGCGAGTAGGAAGGTAGTCTGAAAGTGACACTCAGGAGGAAGTGTCACTAACAGGACGGGGAACCGCCTCCAATAGTGAGGTCGGTTCTCGAGGTCGGACAAGCCAGGTCGTAAACACACGAACAGATAAAGTACAGATTCAGAAGGCAGAGGCGGAGTCTGGGTACAGGCAAGGTTCGGCAACAGGGTATCAGAAATATCGAGGTACAAGATCAGGAGGCAGAAGCAGAGTCTAAGGACGAGCCGGGGTTCGGCAACAGAGTATCAGAATAGCAAGGTACAAGATCAGAATACAAGCGGATGGTCAGGCAGGCAGAAGGTCATAACAGATAATCACAATCAAACTAGTACTTTAAACTATCAACAGAATTTAGCTAAGTGTAGGATTACAGCTCCAGCTGGTCCCGGCACACTTAAGGATCTGACTACGGGTCTGAGTGCTCCCACGTGTGTGTTCGCAACGCCAGACAAAGAGCAAGTGAACAGCCAGCAGTATATATACACAGGGACCTCTCCAGGACCTCCCTAATTGCTGGACCAATGAGAGTAGTGGAAAATGTCAGCTGACCCGCCTGGTCAGCTGACTCCCTTCTGACTGTTATTTAAGCTCTGCCTCTGTGCGCGCGCGCGCGTCACTCTGAATCTAGGTGGACTATCAGTCCCAGCCACACCAGTACTGTTTTAGTGAACCGAGTGCGGGAGCCGCCTCCAATGCGGATTCCGCCGTTACCAATGCGGATTCCGCCGTTACCAATGCGGATTCCGCCGCTCTGCCTATGCGGCATGCAGCGTTTTTTCCGCGTTGTGATGCCATGCTGGACGCGGAAACAGCCGCCTTACCTTGAGAGGCAGTGGCTTTTCCGCGTTTCATCACAGTACCCCCCCCCCCCCCCCTGAGGAGTGGACTCCGGACAACTCCTACCAGGTTTCTCGGGGTGTAAGGCATGAAACTCTTTCCTCAATTCATCCGCATGCATGCGAGTCCCCGGTACCCATTGTCTCTCCTCAATGCCATACCCCTTCCAGTGTACCAGATACTGTACCGAGTTCTGGACAATGCGTGAGTCCAAAATTTTCTCTATTTCGAGCTCAGGTTGACTATCTACCAGGACAGGAGGAGGAGGAGTAGGGCCCACATGGACTGCTGGTTTGAGCAGGGATACGTGAAATGACTTCACCCCACGCATGCTGGCGGGGAGATCAACAGTTTAAGTGACGTTGTTAATCTTTTTCGTTACCGGAAACGGACCGACAAACCTGGGGCCCAATTTGTCTGAGGGCTGTTTCAGAGCCAAATGACGTGTGGATACCCAAACCAAGTCTCCTGGCTGGAAGCTCCACTCCACCGAACGTCTTTTGTCAACTTGACCGTTCCGACTCAAAAACGCCTTTTGTAAACTATCTCTCACCGTGCGCCAAATGTCTTTAAAAGACCTTTGCCAGGCCTCCAGAGCTGGAAACGGGGTGGAGGCCACTGGCAATGGTGAGAATTTGGGCAATCTTCCAGACACTACCTGGAATGGAGAAAATCCGGTGGAAGAGTTTTTCAAATTATTTTGTGCGTACTCCGCGAAGGGCAGAAATTTGACCCAGTCGTTTTGCGTCTCTGCAACGTAGCACCTTAAAAATTGCTCCAACGACTGGTTGATTCTCTCTGTTTGAACATTGGTCTGTGGGTGGTAGCCCGATGAAAATGACAGCTTCATGCCCATTTGTTGGCAGAATGCCCTCCAGAATCTGGAAACGAACTGGACTCCCCGATCCGACACTATGTTCTCCGGAATGCCGTGCAGCCGGAACACATGTGTAATAAACAAGTCGGCCAATTCCTGGGCCGAGGGGAGTCCTTTCAAGGGCACAAAATGGGCCATTTTACTGAAGCGGTCGACTACCACCCAAATGACCGACATACCTTCTGACCTGGGAAGCTCACCCACAAAATCCATGGACAAATGAGTCCATGGCTCACTCGGGGTGGGTAAAGGCTGCAAGGTACCCACAGGTGCCAGCCGGGAGGGTTTACTCTTTGCACACACTGCACACTCCCTAACGAACTCCTTGCAGTCTGCTGCCAAAGAAGGCCTCCAAGCACACCTGGACACTAGATCCTGAGTTCTAGATGCCCCAGGGTGTCCCGCATTCTTATGAGAATGAAACATCTGCAAAGTGCGGAGACGAAAGGGTAGGGGTACAAACATCACCCCTTCAGGTTTCCCTTCGGGGACATCCTGCTGAAAAGGCCTCAGGGTCTCTGTCCAGTCCTCCCAAGTCTCAGTTGCTGCTAGCACTAGTCTCTGTGGGATAATGGACTCGGGGGCAGGAGGCTGGGCTGTCTCTGGCTCAAAGCATCTGGACAGGGCATCTGCCTTAATGTTCTTGCTGCCCGGGGTGTACGTAATAATGAACCTGAACCTCGAAAAAAATAACGACCATCGAGCCTGACGGGGACTTAACCCCTTAGCCCCCTCGATGTATTCCAGGTTTTTGTGATCAGTGTATACTGTAATCGTATGCTCTGCTCCTTCCAGCCAGTGACGCCACTCCTCAAAGGCAAGTTTAATGGCAAGGAGCTCTCTGTTGCCTATATCGTAGTTTCTCTCTGCCGGAGAGAACCTACGAGAAAAATAGGCACAGGGATGTAATCTTCCCTGCAACCCTGATCGCTGAGACAGCACAGCCCCTACCCCGACCTCTGAGGCGTCCACCTCAACAATAAAGGGGTAAGAAGTGTCAACGTGCCTCAGAATGGGTGCCGAGCAAAACAAGTCTTTCAGAGTGGAGAATGCTCGTAGAGCTTCTGGGGCCCAGTGGTTAGTATCTGCCCCTTTTTTCGTAAGACAGGTGAGGGGTGAAATGACCGTGGAATACCATTTATGAACCTTCTGTAATAGTTTGCAAAGCCTAAAAACCGCTGTAAAGATTTTAACCCCACGGGTTGGGGCCACTCTAACACAGCAGAGACTTTGGCGGGGTCCATACACAGGCCCGTGGTGGAAATAATGTACCCCAGAAAGGCGACAGATGTTACTTCAAAAATACACTTCTCAAGTTTGGCGTAAAGTGAGTTTTGCCTTAGCTTGTTGAGTACAAATTTCACATGTGTTCTGTGCTCAGAGAGGTTGTTGGAGAAAACAAGTATATCGTCTAGATCAGAGGTCCCCAACCTGGGGGCCGTGGCCCCCTGGGGGTCCGTTGGCAGATTTCTGGGGGGCCGTGGCGGATCTGGCCTTTCTCCCTCTCCCTCCAGCGGCCGCCGTTCCTGATACCTTATGAGCGGCGGCCGCTTTCTTCCTTATATTCCCCATGGCCCCTCTCGCATCTCGTATTACAGCAGCGCTTGCTGTGCGACTGCTGTAAGGAGGGAAGGAGGCGGGGCAGCGTTCCCATGGTAACGGCGATCGCCGCTACAGGAAGCCGCTGCCCTATTTCCTACCCTTCCTTACAGCAGCCGCGCGGGAAGCGCTGCTGTAATACGAGGTGCTGCAAGAGGAGAGGATCTATGGGGAACATAAGGAAGCAACTTCCCGCTCGTAAGGTAACAGGAGCGGCGGCCGCGCGGGGGGAAGAGAGGAGAGGCTACACTGGGCTAACTGTACTGGCGACACTGGGGCAGCGATACTGGGCTAACTATACTTGCTATTCTGGGCTAACTATACCTGCTATACTGGGCTAACTATACTTGCTATTCTGGGCTAACTATACTTGCTATACTGGGCTAACTATACTTGCTATTCTGGGCTAACTATACTTGCTATTCTGGGCTAACTATACTTGCTATACTGGGATAACTACTGGCTATACTGGGCTAACTATACTTGCTATACTGGGGTAACTACTGGCTATACTGGGCTAACTATACTTGCTATACTGGGCTAACTGTACTTGCTATAGTGTGGTAACTGTACTTGCTATACTGGGGTAACTATACTTGCTATACTAGGCTAACTGTACTTGCTATACTGTGGTAACTGTACTTGCTATACTGGGGTAGCTATACTGGCTATACTAGGCTAACTGTACTTGCTATACTGGGGTAACTACTGGCTATACTGGGGTAGCTATACTTGCTATACTAGGCTAACTGTACTTGCTATACTGGGGTAACTATACTTGCTATACTAGGCTAACTGTACTTGCTATACTGGGGTAACTACTGGCTATACTGGGGTAGCTATACTTGCTATACTAGGCTAACTGTACTTGCTATACTGGGGTAACTACTGGCTATACTGGGGTAACTGTACTTGCTATACTAGGCTAACTGTACTTGCTTTAGTGTGGTAACTGTACTTGCTATACTGGGATAACTGTACTTGCTATACTGGGATAACTGTACTTGCTATACTGTGGTAACTGTACTTGCTATACTAGGCTAACTGTACGTGCTATACTAGGCTAACTGTACTTGCTATACTGTGGTAACTGTACTTGCTATACTGTGGTAACTGTACTGGCTATACTGGGGTAACTATACTGGCTATACTGTGGTAACTGTACTTGCTATGCTGGGGTAACTGTACTTGCTATACTGTGGTAACTGGACTTGCTATACTGTGGAAACTGTACTTGCTATACTGTGGAGTCTGGGAAAAAAGGGGGGGCCCCGGGGAAAATTTTGGTCGGGATAGTGGGCCCCGGGCTCAAAAAGGTTGGGGACCCCTGGTCTAGATAGACCAGAACAAATCTCCCCAACACCTCCCTGAAGACCTCATTGATGAGTTCCTGGAAAACGGCCGGGGCATTACATAACCCAAAGGCCATCACCAGGTACTCGTAATGCCCGTCTGGCATGTTAAAGGCCGTTTTCCACTCATCACCCTTTCTTATGCGTACCAGGTTGTACGCGCCCCGCAAATCCAGTTTTGAGAAGATCTTAGCGTCCGTGACCTGCGTAAATAAATCGTCTATCAGGGGTAACGGATAGCGGTTCTTTACCGTGATTTTATTTAGTCCCCGGTAATAGATACAGGGCCGCAGGCCCCCGTCTTTCTTTTTAACGAAAAAGAAACCTGCTCCAGCAGGTGATCGGGACGGGCGAATGAAACCCTTGGCCAAATTCTCACGGATATATTCTTGCATAGCCAACTTTTCTGGCCCAGATAAATTGTACAAATGACCCCGAGGGGGCATACAACCTGAACGGATATCAATGGGGCAATCAAACGAGCGATGTGGGGGTAATTTGTCTGCTGCCTTGGGACAGAATACATCAGAATATTCCAAATACTGCTCAGGTACCCCCTGTACATGAACCCTGGTTTGGCCCAGTGTCATCTTCCCTAAACATTGCTGAAAGCAGTGTGCTGACCAAGAAATTAGTTGGCCGGTGGCCCAATCGATGTGTGGAGAATGAAGGTGCAACCACGGCATGCCGAGTATAATGGTGGAAGTAGTCATATGCAACACAAAGAATTGTAATTTCTCCCAGTGCAGAACCCCTATGGTGACTCCCACCTCTGGTGTCTGAGACAGTGGGTGATTCCCTTGCAGAGGAGAGTCATCCACTGCCGTAACCTGGATGGGTGGTTGTACAGGTGTGAGTGGAATACCTAATTTCTTAGCAAACTCAAAATCCATAAAATTTGCCGCGGAGCCTGAATCGATAAAGGCTTCCGTGACCTCGGTCTTATTTTCCCACGTAACGGTGCAGGGAAGAAGCAACCGTTTTTCTTCTAAGGGTAAAAGTCGGGCGCCCAGGGTGTTACCCCCTACCACTCCTAGGCGGTAGCATTTTCCCGGTTTATTAGGGCAGTTTCGTACTATATGCCCCCCTTCAGCGCAATACAGACACAGCTGTTTGGTCATTCTCCGTCTTCGCTCCACCTGGGTCAATTTTGACCGACCAATTTGTATCGGCTCGGATGGAAGCAAGACCGGAGAGGACGAAACAGTAGGAGGTGGAGTCACTGGGACCGTGGTGTAAGACACCCTTCTGACACGGGAACTACCCCTGGTCTGTCTTTGGTAGCACAGCCTGCGGTCGATTCGGATGGCCGCTGAGATGGCCTCATCGACTGTTCTGGGCTCGGGCTGACTTAACATCATATCCGAGACCTCATCGGACAGCCCTGACAAAAACAATCTAACAGGGCATAAGTGTCCCACCTGGCCGTAACTGACCACCTCCTAAACTCGGCCGCGTAATCTTTGACCGGACCTTGCCTTGATGCAAAAGCTTGAGCTTCCGCTCAGAAGTCGAGGCAAGGTCTGGATCGTTAAATTTACTGACATAGCTTTAAAGAATTCCTCTACAGAGGTAAGAGCTTTGTCTCCGGTGGGCAGGCTATACGCCCATGACTGGGAGTCGCCGGACAACAAAGTTTTAATAAATGTGACCCTCTGGGTCTCAGTACCCGAAGATTGGGGTCTCAACTCAAAATAGGACAATACTCTACTCCTAAAATTCCGGAAGTCAGATCTGTGGCCGGAAAAGTTTTCAGGTACAGGCATACTTATGTCAGAGCTAGAAGGGGATCGCACATGATCCACTGATGTCTGGAGGGTTTGTACAGACCCTGATAGGGCATCAATAAGAGTTATGTGGGTGCCCAGTACTTGATTGATGTTGTCCACCGAAGCGGCAAGTACACCCAGACTATCAGTGTTTGCGTCCATTTTGTATTTGGTCTGGCGTTCTGTAACGAACGGTGGAGCACAGAGAGGATCTGATTACCGGTGATCTGCAGTATCACTGGGAATACAGATGTATACCAGATTATAAGTGATCTGCAGTATCACCGATAATCCGATATACCAGCTAACCTCTGTACACCTGAGTAGAGTGAAGTGTTTGGTGTAATAGTAACACTTAGAGGACTGAGCCTCAGTGCAGTGAGGAGTACTGCACGGCTTCCTTCCGAAGACCTGAACTCTCCAAGGCGGGAGGGGTCAGGCTGCGAGTAGGAAGGTAGTCTGAAAGTGACACTCAGAAGGAAGTGTCACTAACAGGACGGGGAACCGCCTCCAATAGTGAGGTCGGTTCTCGAGGTCGGACAAGCCAGGTCGTAAACACACGGACAGATAAAGTACAGATTCAGAAGGCAGAGGAGGAGTCTGGGTACAGGCAAGGTTCGGCAACAGGGTATCAGAAATATTGAGGTACAAGATCAGGAGGCAGAAGCAGAGTCTAAGGACAAGCCGGGGTTTGGCAACAGAGTATCAGAATAGCAAGGTACAAGATCAGAATACAAGAGGATGGTCAGGCAGGCAGAAGGTCATAACAGATAATCACAATCAAACTAGTACTTTAAACTATCAACAGAATCTAGCTAAGTGTAGGATTACAGCTCCAGCTGGTCCCGGCACACTTAAGGATCTGACTACGGGTCTGAGTGCTCCCACGTATGTGTTCGCAACGCCAGACAAAGAGCAAGTGAACAGCCAGCAGTATATATACACAAGGACCTCTCCAGGACCTCCCTAATTGCTGGACCAATGAGAGTAGTGGAAAATGTCAGCTGACCCGCCTGGTCAGCTGACTCCCTTCTGACTGTTATTTAAGCTCTGCCTCTGTGCGCGCGCGCATCACTCTGAATCTAGGTGGACTATCAGTCCCAGCCACACCAGTACTGTTTTGCAATGTATCCAGTGAACCAAGTGCGGGAGCCGCCTCCAATGCGGATTCCGCCGTTACCAATGCGGATTCCGCCGTTACCAATGCGGATTCCGCCGCTCTGCCTATGCGGCATGCAGCGTTTTTTCCGCGTTGTGACGCCATGCTGGCACAGAGGGCACCCTTTTTCACATAGCCCACGCGAGAGTGAAGATGGATTGGGGTGTGGAAATCCAAGAAAGGGTTGTTGGGGTTATGAAGGATCTCCCAGTCCCTGTGTTGCTGGGGACTGATTTGGGCAAGCTTGTGTCCTACTACGAACCTGCCACGACCGCCTTGTCGCTCACGGAAGGAGACGGACTAAAAGGTTTTATTAATGTGCTACTTAAATCACCCCGATATTAAAATATATACAGCACATCAAATCTATCTTAAAATGACATCATTGCTCCAACTAGTCAGCAGCACATTCCTGCAGATGGTGCTTTACAGATACATTAATAATTAACACTCTAGAAGTTACAGGCACCTTTGAGAGACAGAATACAAAACCTGTATTTGAACCACTTGGTATATTACCATACAAGCCACTGTGACAGAGATCTGAAGACTCAGACCTATTCATGCATTGTTGTTAAAGAGAATCTGTATTGTTAAAATCACACAAAAGTAAACATACCAGTGCGTTAGGGGACATCTCCTATTTCCCTCTGTCACAATTTCGCCTGCTCCCCGCCGCATTAAAAGTGGTTAAAAACAGTTTTTAAAAGTTTGTTTATAAACAAACAAAATGGCCACCAAAACAGGAAGTAGGTTGATGTACTGTATGTCCACACATAGAAAATACATCCATACACAAGCAGGCTGTATACAGCCTTCCTTTTGAATCTCAAGAGATCATTTGTGTGTTTCTTTCCCCCTGCATCTCTCATGCACTGAAGTTTCAGACTGCTCTTTTCTTCTTGCAAACAGCTTTGCCCTTGTGTGTAATTCCTCACTATGTGAAAGCCCAGCCAGCTCAGAGGACGATTTATCCAGCTTGTAAAAGATAAGAGAGAAGAGAGAAGCTGCTCTAATCTAAATAACACACAGGCAGTGTGCATAGAGGGGCCTGGAATGGGGAGTTCATAGCAGAACCACAACACTGAAGAACTTGGCAGCCTTCCAGACACAGGCCTGACAAGTCTGACAAGAGAGAGATAAGTTGATTTATTACAGAGACTGTGATAGTACAAAGTGCTGCAGTAAGCCAGAACACATTAGAATAGCTTTTGGAACTTGTAGGATGATAAAAAACAGGATGCAATTTTTGTTACGGAGTCTCTTTAAGAACCTGGTCTATTGAAAATTAACACATGTAACAAATTCTACCTCTGCCAGTGTTTACAGAACAACACATGCTATTGTCTTTGCTGTCTCTACTACGTCTGTACTATTGTCTCCACTACTTCACACGGGCACACCGGTTTAACCTAGTTCTTCCCCCTACATCAGGGTGTATATAAGATTGACCTGTAAATAAAGATTTCAGATGCATTTTCACCAACTTAAGTGTCGTGTCAGTGCATCTCCCAGCTGGAGAGAGACTTTTCACTAAGAACCAGGGAGTTGAATCCATAGGTCTGACTGCTGCTAACGTGAACCTGCAGCCACCTCGGAAGGAATCAAGCTAACACGGACTCTCCACCCACCACCAGGTACTTTATACACTTGAGGGGGCACCAGGGGGAGGTGGGTTGAATGTGCCCAGTTCAAGGGTACCCGGTTCAATAGTGCCTGCTTCAAAGGCACCTGAGTTTGATGTACAGACTGTCTGTTGTGATGATGATGTAACTGTACCTGAGTTTACTGTAAAACCTGTCTGTAATGAAAAAATGTCTATACCTGTCAATGTCATTAATGCATGCAACGATGATTTGAGTAATGCCCGTCTGTGCCCTTCTGAAGGTGTACCTGTGCTAGCAGTACCGCGCAGCTGTACTGCTCAGAACCCGAGCTCAGAACAGGTGGAGGGGGTTCCGGCCTCCTCCCCCTCCTCTGACCGCAGGGATAGACAAGACAAGACAAATAACATTTATATCGCGCTTTTCTCCTGGCGGACTCAAAGCGCCAGAGCTGCAGCCACAAGGACGCGCTCTATAGGCAGTAGCAGTGTTAGGGAGACTTGCCTAAAGTCTCCTACTGAATAGGTGCTGGCTTACTGAACAGGCAGAGCCGAGATTTGAACCCAGGTCTCCTGCGTCAGAGGCAGAGCCCTTAACCATTACACCATCCAGCCACCAGGGATGAGATCTTTCAGCCGCTGGCCTCGTGTGACATGAGCAAGTTGGCTGAAACTGACAGCGTCCTCACAGCAGCACTACAAAGCGACCCAAGCCTGGAGGTGCTCAGGCAGCAAGCCTCTGAGTCCCTCGCAGACGGGGCTGCTTTCAAGGTGTACTGGGAAGGTGGGAGACTGTACAGCGAGTCTGTACAGCCCCCTACCGGTGGATCACATGCGAATGTCAAATGGCTTGTGGTTCCGAGTGCGTTCAGGGGACATGTGCTGAAATCCGCACATGCTAATCCTCTGACAGGGCACTCGGGTGTCTGCAAGACACTTGCCTGTATTCGGAAACAGTTTTATTGGCCCAGGAGGAAGAGGGATGTAGCCAAATACTGCAAAGCATGTGCCATCTGTCAGGAGCGGGGGAGGTCCAGGGATTCCCGCGGGGCTCCCTTAGGTCCACAGCCGCTTCGCAGGGAACCCCTGCGTGGGCTGGCTGCTGACCTACCCAAACCACTGCCCGTTGTCAGCAGTCCTGGCAGATACCACATCCGACCGCAGTGAGGCAACCGCCCTGTCCAGAACGGTCCATGTCGGGTCAAACCTGAGGGTAGCAGACCACGACATGTCCAGTGGGACCGAGCCGCAGGCGCCAATGGGTTTTCCCGCCGTGCCGGTAGCTCGAGACCGTTCAGCCAGGTTGGCCGACACGAAGCGGGCAGCCGACACCAGAACGCCAACGGGGAACTAGACCAGATATCGCAGGTTAGCGGCAACGACACACATCTTGCTGATGCATGTCTATCTGCCTTCTCCCCAGGGGGTGCTGTCACGGAACAGCCGTGAGAAACGCGGGCGAATTGGAAGGGGCCGCGCAGTTCAATTTCTGATCGCTGTCTGGCTAAATTTGTGCAGCCATTACAGGAATCGGAAATTGACATTCCTGGTTTTTTAAAAGTACAAGTTTTTCTCCTCTGCCCTGACCTAGATGCAGGATGTCTTTTGATGTGTTAATTAGCTTAGAATGTTTATCTTTCATTACCTCTCTAGTCACCAGCTGGGGACTCTATTCACAGAAGGCTTCCCTCCCCAGCAGGGGGCTACTCCAAACCTACGTTCCCCCCAGACTTCTTGGCACCGATGTATGGCCAATCTGAAAGCCTAGGTGGTATGATTTCCTGTCGGCATACGAAAACCGAATATCGCACAGCTATGAAATTCATATAGTCTTATTCGGTAAAATCTGGCCATCGTGCTGATATGAAATTCATTGTGATGGCCCGTTCGGTTAAGGAGTTATGGACCCCTCGGTAACCATACACCCTAACACCCGCATCCAAGGTATCATATTAATCGGTAGGTTCTGGGGATCGAGAATATGTAATTATTATTTGTGTGCCGGCCGCGTAGGTCGGTCTAGAAAAATGTCAGGGTTATGGGGCTTGTGAAAGCCCCTGCCCAGATGTGATTACCATAGTCCGGCCCGGGGGCCGACTCTGGAAGCCCGCCTCTGAAAGCAGCTCCATTAAAAGTACACGAGTTGCCCAGGCTAGTTAGTCCTCCAAATTCCACCTTCCTGAGAGCACATTGCCAGCCAGAGGACACATGGTTGGCGGCCATCTTGTCTAAGCTGAAACAAAGGACACATGGCTAGCG
The DNA here is from genome assembly GCF_040937935.1 of Hyperolius riggenbachi. Lineage (NCBI taxonomy): Eukaryota > Metazoa > Chordata > Amphibia > Anura > Hyperoliidae > Hyperolius > Hyperolius riggenbachi. The sequence goes on along the minus strand of NC_090652.1, from coordinate 221,464,743 downwards.
GCCATCTTGATCGGCCATCTTCTGTAACCTGGAACAAAGGACATTTTCCATGTTTGCGTGGATTTTAAACTTTGCTGGAACTGAACAAAAGGAACTCTACAAGTTTTCCCAGAACGGACATATTTCCACAAAATCCTAAGTATTTTCTCCCTTTTATTTCATACTGGCTATTACTGTTTTAATAATTGTTGATTTTAATAATTGTCTGTATATATTAATTATTTATATTGCTTTCAATAAACCGACACTATCGTCAGTTGTTGTTCTAGCTACCCTATTATTCAGCACACACAGAACTGATCCCAGGTCTCTGAAGAGACGCTACTATTGTTTGTTGTTGGCTAGACAGAATACAGCGTGTTTTAACCGTTTTTATTCGCAGGATCAGTCAGGCAGTCGGGTCCACTGGCCCATATCAGTGGTGGTGGCAGTTATACCCTGGAATCGTGTGTAAGTTGTAATTACCATACCTCACAGGCTCCCTTCTGGTTTGTCTGCGGTTTGTTCCCAATGGTTCCTGCGCATTGACTGCGACCAGAGTTTGCACGGAAGGCCATTTGCGGTCTGACCACAAGGGCTTACTGTAACACCAAGGTGTCTCTCTCTTTCTCTCTCTCTCTCCAGTTAGAGATAAGAGTTTTCATTTCCTGCTACATTTGTGCTGGAGAAATAGTTGTACATAGTGTTGATCATACCGAGTACCTATGATTACGTAGCTACTCGGAATCAAAATTTAAATAAGTGGGCTGCTCGCGGCCAAGGGGGGGGGGGGTTAACTTACCCAATGTATCCACCTTAGACGATGCGCTCCATTCGCGTCCCACGTCACTTCCATTTTGCCAGGTTAAAGAAGGAAGCATGGGAGTGACGTGGGACGCGATTCGTCTAAGGCAGATACATTGGTTAAGTAAACCTCCCCTTGGCTGCGGGAAGCCCGATCTAATTTAAATTTCAATTCTGACTAGCTACAGAAGGTCCCAACAGAGTATGATGCATAGTGCAGCTTCACCATCATTCAGTGGCTCCTCATATCCTATTTAGTGATCTTGCTAAGAGCAGAAAGGAGAATTGGTGAAGAGGCACAATATAGGTAATTGGGTGATCTGTTCCCATTCTTGTACCTCTGTCAGTCTGAATTTGGAAACTTGTGATCATCAACTGAGTTTTTGTGTTTCATTTACAGGCAAATGAGTTGGTAAGGAAAATTAAACCTTAGGAAAAACAAAAGCTTGAAGAGGAAGAATTATTACTGAAGAATGGGATTCATGACACATCTTCACTGTTTTCCAGCTTTGTGGAGGAGGAAATGAAGATCTACGAGTGACATACATTATTCCCATTGCATAGTGTCACTTTGCAGAGTTACACTAGACCTCTTGTGGGAAGGCGGGTTATAAAATCTTACTAACATTAAATTGAATATGTTACTACTAAGAACTTATTTCAAAAGCATATGCCGAGTAACGTTCTCTGTTGGGAAAAAAGTACAATAAATGTCCCTATGTGAGCTGTGAGGTCCAGTCAGCCACACACATCATCTTCCTTCCAGTTTGTAGTGATGACCTACTAATAAACAACCCAGCTTCTATTAAAGTGCTATTTATTTGTGTGTGTGTGTGTGTGTGTGTATGTGTGTCTGTGTGTCTCTGTGTGTGTGTGTGTGTGTGTGCGTGCGTGCGTGCGTGCGTGCGTGTGTCTGTGTGTCTCTGTGTGTGTGTGTCTGTGTGTCTCTGTGTGTGTGTGTCTGTGTGTCTGTGTGTGTGTGTGTGTGTGTGTGCATGCGTGTGTGCGTGTGTCTGTGTGTCTCTGTGTGTCTCTGTGTGTGTGTGTCTGTGTGTCTCTGTGTGTGTGTGTGTGTGTGTGCGTGCGTGTAGGCATACAAGGCTGTATCAAGCAAGCTCATTCAATACTGTCAGCAATCCTGCATCTTTATACTCTTGACAAGAGCTCTGGGGATAGTAGCATAATGCATGGTCACATGACTGGTTACTGGTGCTCCGCGAGGAATGCAGAGAATACTGGTGCCACCTGGAGAGGTAAATAGGAACTATGGACTCATTCTCCACTGGTTGGAGAATGAGCCCAAGAACATTTGGGAAATCGTGATCACAACATGATAACTTTTGATCTGGTGACTGATAGGTTGCGGAGCAACAGGACAACTAAAACTATGAATTTTAGAAAAGCACAGTTCAATCAACTCAGGCAGGCATGGCCGTTTCCAGGGCCGTGCTGCTGCCCTGGGTGCAGAGGAAGGGGGGCGCTGTGATAGAGGGGGAGCCGGAGCCGCGGGGAGGGCAGCCCGACCTCTACCTCCCTCTCCCCGGGCCGCCCTCCATGCTCCCCCCTCGGACTGCAGCAGAGTTAGCGGGCAGGAAAGCGCTGCTATACACAGTTACTCACCTCCCTGGTTCTGATCGCCGCTCATGCCCTGCTGGTCTCCTCTTTGCAATGTAGCCGCTGATGCACACGCTGCTTCCTGTAAACAGGAAGCAGCGTGTGCATCAGCGGCTACATTGCAGAGGAGAAGACCGGCGGCTAGTGAGCGGCGATCGGAACCAGGGAGGTGAGTAACTGTGTATAGCAGCGCTTTCCTGCCCGCTAACTCTGCTGCAGTCCGAGGGGGGAGCATGAAGTGCGGCCCGGGGAGAGGGAGGGAGAGGGAGGGATGCCCTCCCCGCGGCTCCGGCTCCCCCTCGCCATTATGAGGGGGCACCTACCTACTTAACTGGGGAAGCTACCTATCTAAACTGTACTGGGGGCACCTACCTAATCTAACCTGTACTGGGGGGCAGCTACCTATCTAACCTATACTGGGGAGCAGCTACCTATCTAGCCTATACTGAGGGGCACCTACCTAATCTAACCTGTACTGGAGGCAGCTACCTATCTATCCTATACTGGGGGGCACCTACCTAATCTAACCTATACTGGGGGGCAGCTCCCTATCTAACCTATACTGTGGGGGCAGCTACCTATCTAACCTATACTGGGTGACAGCTAGTTAATCTAACCTGTACTGGGGGCACCTACCTAATCTAACCTATACTGGGGGGCAGCTACCTATATAACTTTACTGGGGGGCAGCTACCTATCTAACCTATACTGAGGGCACTTATCTAACCTGTTTTGGGGGCACCTACCTACCTAGCTAGCCTATACAGGTGGCAACTATACTGGCTACCTATATTGGGGGCACCTACCTAACTAACATATACTGGGGGCACCTACCTATCTAACCTATGCTGGGGGCAACTATACAGGCTACCTATTTTGGATGCACCTACTTATCTAACTTATATCGGGGGGTAGCAATACAAATACTAGTAAAAACCATATAGTGTTGTTCCACCCCAAGTCAAAATTTACAACATCCAAAAGCAATCACGGGGCTTTATATGAACAAATAGTCCTTTAATTCCTCTCAGTATGAGTTTTCTTCCATATACAAGACAGACATGCGGGTTAAATTCGGATTCCCAAATCGCACAAAGGTTGCCTGACACATGTTTCACGGCACAAGGCCGCTTCCTCAGAGGCACTCAGTATACATATACATCAGTAATGGACCCTCAAACATAAGTCCGCAATCTGTCAAAGGACTAGTGTATATATTCAGCGGCGATTTCATGGACGCCAGCATGCATCCATGAATAGTGAAAGATCACTATTCATGGATGCATGCTGGCGTCCATGATATCGCCGCTGAATATATACACTAGTCCTTTGACAGATTGCGGACTTATGTTTGAGGGTCCATTACTGATGTATATGTATACTGAGTGCCTCTGAGGAAGCGGCCTTCTGCCGTGAAACACGTGTCAGGCAACCTTTGTGCGATTTGGGAATCCGAATTTAACCCGCATGTCTGTCTTGTATATGGAAGAAAACTCATACTGAGAGGAATTAAAGGACTATTTGTTCATATAAAGCCCCGTGATTGCTTTTGGATGTTGTAAATTATATCGGGTGGTGCCTGCCTATCTAACATATACTGAGGGTAACTATACTGGCTACCTATACTGGAGGCACCTACCTGGCTAACCTATACTGGGGGCAACTTTACTGGTTCACCTATGCCTGGCCACCTATACTCGGGGGGGACCTATAGCTGGCTACCTATACCGGGGGGGGGGCGCGATTTTTACACCCTCGCCCTGGGTGCATTTTAGCCTAGAAACTGCACTGCAGGAAGGCACTAAGTTTGGTGGACTGGGATAATATACAGTACTACAAGGGGAGGACACTGAAGGGAAATGTCAAACTTTTAAAATTATTCTCAATTAATATTGGAGTAAATACAGTATATCCCATGTGTAAACAAAATGTCTAGGAATAAAAAAGGCCTCTATGGATGAATAGAAAAGTTAGAGATAAGGAAGTGGAAAAAGAATGCCTAGAAGGTCCTAAAACAGGAGGGGACTGAGGCCGCATTAAGTAATTATAAGGAGTGCAATAAAAGTTGTAAAAAATAAATTAGGCTGCCAAAGATTGGAGCTGAAAATAAAATCACTAGGGATATCAAATCTAACCCAAAGAAGTTTTACAGGTACATCAACTCTAAAAGAGGAAAGTCTGACTGTATTGGACTCCTAAAGGATGAGGGTGGGAACTCGATGGTGGATGACCAAGGTAGAGTGGAGTTATTAAATGCTTTCATATGCGGAAGGGTCTCAATCTTCCAATTGTAGTATTAAATACTTAACGCAGGAAGAAGTGAAGGCAAGACTAAATAAATTAAAAATAGATAAGGCATCTGGCCTGGATGGCAGACATCCTCTGGTCCTAAGGGAATTAAGTCCAGTTATTGATAAACTCCTTTATCTCTCTTTCAACTGGAAGAGTTCCAACAGATTGGCGTACAGCCCACGTTTTTCCTTTATTTAAGAAGGGCAAAAAATCAGATTCGGGACATTATAGACCTGTGAGCTTAATGTCAGTTGTGTGCAAACTATTTGAGGGGTTACTAAGAGATACTATACAATACTTCATAGTAGAAAATATTATTTCTCTGCATCAGCATAGGTTTACTAAGGACAGGTCCTGTTTGACTAACATGCTCAGCTTTTATGAGGCAGTGAGCGCTAATGTGGATATTGGGATTTCTGTAGATGTGATATATTGGGACTTTGCAAAGGCCTTTAACACTGTTCCCCACAAAAGTCTGGTGCAAAAGTTGAGGATTCTAGGACTGGGGAAGAGTCTGTGTGCATGGATAGGGAACGGGCGAATGGACAGAAAACAAAGAGTTGTGGTCAATGGAACTTATTCAAAATGGGTGACTGTTAGCAGTTGGTTCCCACACAGGCGCGGACTGGCCAGGGGGGAAGGGGGGCAATCTCCCCCCAGGCCGTCTGTCATTCAGTGATTTAGGGCTGGTCTGGTGTATTCAGGTTTGTTGTTGTAAGGCATGTGAAACACTGTGTTAGCTGATAAAAGTGCAATTAGAGGGAAGGCAAGCTGGTACATTTACACAGCATGATGCAGAGCTTGCCTGGAGGGTCCGTGGGCAAAAATCTGTCTGGTCTCTCCCCTATGTTATGATGACTACATTTATGGATGAGGTGTTAAACAAGTTGAAAAGTTTTTGTCAGTCCCTAGACTCCTGGAGGGCTGCTTTCTGACTTGAAAGAGATTGGCAGGGACAGGAGTCAAATTACAGACACGTAGCCTCTGTGTGATGTGGGACTGCAATACACATAACCTCTCTGCTCCATCTCAGGCTGTTCTTGGTCTCTCTCCACTCTTCCTCTCTCTGGGCTAGTGCACGCCAAAATTACAATAGCAATCGCTAGCAATTTGTGAGTGTGATTTTGAGAAGCGATTTTTGAATGAATCACTCCAAAAAATGCTACATGCAGTGTGTTAGCGATTTTGAAAAAATCACAACGCTGCTGTGAGAACACCCTCATAGGGTAACATTAGCCAAGCGCTTTTCAAATCACTGTTGATTTGAAAAACGCTCAGAAGCACCCTTGGTGGGCACCAGCTCTTCCTCATTCACCTTTATTTCCCCCCGTTCCCTAGTCCTGGGTGTCTGTGTCTTCTTGTCATACAGGAAAGCTAAGTAAGGCCCAGTGCACAACAAAAACATCTAGCAAATCTGCAAAATGCTAGAGGTTTTTGAAGCAGATTTCAGAGCGATTCTAGGCATGTTTAGAGACAATTTCTAAACATGCCTAGCGTTTTTTGGAAAGTTTTTGTGTAACAGATTACAAATATTGTTACAGTAAAAGCTGTTACTTAACAGCTTCTGTAACAAAAACGCCTGGGAAACAGCTTTGATCTCGCATTTTTCAGAGCGTTTTTCCACTTTCCTATACTTTAACATTGAGGCAGAAACGCCTCAGAAATCTAAAGAAAATGCTGCAGCCCCTGAGTTTGCGTTTGTGGAAAAAAAACGAACCTCTCTGGTGTGGACCATCCCATTCACTTTCATTAGCCAAGTGGTTTTCCCCCTGCAAGTGTTTTAAAAAACGCTTCAGAACCGCTCTGGTGTGCACCAGCTCTAGAAGTGCAATCCTGGTGAGGAAAATTATTGTTATTATTATTTAGTATTTATATAGTGTCGCCATCTGCTGCAGTGCTGTACAGAGCACTCTCAGGAAGATACATCATCAACTCTCAGGAAGATAGTGTCATATTGCAACAGGATCTGGATAGGATGGCTATATGGGCACATAAATGGCAGATGAAATTCAATGTTGAAAAATGTAAAGTCATGCATTTTGGTCGTACCAATGGTCTAGCACCATACAAAATAAATGGGATACAGTTGGGGACATCAAACTTGGAGAAGGACTTAGGAGTACTTATCGACAACAAGTTAAATAATCTTACTCAATGCCAAGCCGCTGCAGCTAAAGCTAACAAAATTTTGGGATGCATTAAAAGGGAAATAAAAACTCGAGATGCTAGCATAATATTGCCCCTGTTTAACTCTCTAGTAAGGCCACATCTGGAATTATGGAATTCAGTTCTGGGCACCACATTACAAAAAAGATATTGCAGTTTTAGAGCAGGTGCAGAGACGAGCAACAAAATTGATACGTGGGATGGAAGGTCTCGCTTATGTTAGATAAACTGGGTTTATTTAGTCTAGAGAAAAGATGACTTAGAGGAGATCTAATTAACATGTATAAATACATCAGAGGGCAATATAGTAGGTTGGCGGATGAGCTTTTTGTCCCTAGGCCTTCTCAAAAGACTAGAGGACATGATCTGCGCATGGAGGAAAAACGTTTTAGACATTTATTTAGGAAAGGGTTCTTTACAGTAAGAATGATTAAGATGTGGAATGCATTGCCACAGGAAGTCGTTATGGCAAACTCTATACCTGCATTTAAAGGGGGCTTAGATGCTTTCCTTGCGTTGAAAGACATCCATGGCTACAATTACTAGGTAATGCCTAATGATGTTGATCCAGGGATTTTATCTGATTGCCATCTGGAGTTGGGAAGGAATTTTTCCCTTTTGGGGCTAATTGGACCATGCCTTGTAAGGGTTTTTTCGCCTTCCTCTGGATCAACAGGGATATGTGAGGGAGCAGGCTGGAGTTGTACTTTGTACTGGTTAAACTCGATGGACGTCTTTTTTCAACCAAAATAACTATGTAACCATGTAACTATGTCTTGTCACTTAACTATCATCTTTCTTCTCTTTCAGTTTTTCTCTTCTCACCGTTTCTCCCTTTTTCTGCATAAGGCCTCAGACACACTATAAGCGCTTTTCTGAGCGATCAGAGCCCTCAATGGGAGCCCTTTTTAAAAAGCTCTAATAAGTCCTGATGGCTAAAAAGTGCTCAGAAAAGGGCTTATAGTGTGTCTGAGCCCTTAGTATTTGTATGCTGCAGGTGAGTTGGGCCCCCGGGAGAGCCGAATAATGGCTTTTATGCTGCCACTAAACCCCCCAGCGGTGATAAATACGATTCCCCCTTCCGAATCGTTGCAAATCGGAGGAAGGTGTAATTTGGGGTACAGCGATCACCTGAGCACTTAATTTCACTTACACGCCCAGTGCGGCATATTATTGCTGCTATGGGGCTCCTGGTTTGGGTAACCGGTGCTGAGCGCCGTGCCCCAAACCTCCTGCTTTGCCTTCTCTCACCTCTCTCCAATCTTGTTATTAGAAACCATAATCTAAAGCTGGCCATACATGCATCAATTGTTATGGACAGATTATTTCACTATGATCGAATCATAATGGCTTTTCCACCTGTCAGTACTGAGTATGGTTGTGGCCTGTAGGGTTTCATACTATAGTAAAGTGGGTCGTGGGCAGGCAGTGATGCACTGCCACTGACCACCAAGGGGATATCTGAGGGGCATATTTGAGGGATAGTAGAGATGGTGGCAAAGGGGAGGATATAAGTGGGGGGGTGAGCTTTGGGGAATTAAGGTGGCCATACATCTGTTGACTTGACAGCCGATCGACCAACCATTTTGATATTATCGAATCGGATAAAACATTTGGGTGGAAATTGGTTGAATGTATCAATCTAAGATGTTGGGAAATCTCGGGCCAATGTGGTTGTCAGTTGCGATAATCACGGCATGCGATAACCACGAATGATAGACACGACGTAAACCCCGGCCTTTGTCCCTTAAAATGTATTATGTGCCTCCCCCCACCCCCCGTTGCCTGTACCTTACCTGTCACGCTGTCCCTAGAATGTTCTTTCTGTATTTCCACATTGGCGCTACACGTGACTACTGTTATATACGACGTGGGGTGCATGTGCGACGTCATTTGGGCTGGGGCTGCCATGATAACAGGCCTCTAGTTGTGTTTCCCCCCCGGCCAAAAGGTCCCAGTCCTCCCCTGGTCCCACAGGGGGGCAGTACTTGGTCCAGTGCTCTTCAATTTTTTTTTCTATTAATGACCTAGTATATGCAGTAGAAAGCAATGTTGCTATTTTTGCAGGCAGATGATACAAAGTTGTGCAGAATCATCAACTCTCAGGAGGATAGTGACATATTGCAACAGGATCTGGATAGGATGACTATAAATAGCAGATTAAATGTAATGTTGAAAAATGTTAAGTCATGCATTTTGGGCGTACCAATGGTCTAGCAACATACAAAATAAACGGGATACAGATAAGTACATCAAACTTGGAGTACTCATCGACAACAAATTAAATAATTGTATTCAATGCCAAGCCACTGCAGCTAAAGTTAATAACATTTTGGGATGCATTAAATTGAAATAAAAAATTGTGATGCTAGCATAATATTGCCCCTGTTTAACTCTCTAGTAAGGCCACATCTGGAATATGGAATTCAATACTGGGCACCACGTTACAGGAAAGATATTCTAGTTTTAGAGCAGGTGTAGAGAAGGGCAAGAAAACTGATACTAGGGATGGAAGGTCTCACTTACCAAGAAAGCTTAGATAAACTGGGTTTATTTAGTCTTGAAAAAAGACGCCTTAGAGGAGATCTAATTAACATGTATAATATACGTCAGAGGGCAATTTAAAAGCTTGGCGGATGAGATTTTTGTCACTAGGCTTTTACAAAGGACTAGGGGACATGATCTGCACATGGAGAAAAAACGTTTAGCCATTTATTTAGGAAAGGGCTCTTTGTAGTAAGAGTGATTAAAATGTGGAATGCATAGCCATAGGAAGTAGTTATGGCAAATTCTGTATCTGCGTTTAAAGGGGGCTTAGATGCTTTCCTTGCTTTGAAAGACATCCATGGCTATAATTACTAGGTAATGCCCAGTGGTGTTGATCCAGGGATTTTATCTGATTGTCTTCTGGAGTCAGAAAGGAATTTTTTCCCTTTTTGGGCTCATTGGACCATACCTTGTAAGGGTTTTTCTCCTTCCTCTGGATCAACAAGGATATGTGATGGGTGCAGGCTGGTGGTATAATTTCTGGTTGAACTCAATGGCCGTATGTCAACCCAAATAACTATGCAACCCCCACATGCATAGGCTGCTGGTGGGGAAACAAGGACATGCAGGTGAGGGGGGTTATGGTTTCCCAACTGGTGGATATGCTAACAGATTTTCAACCCTATTTAGAGGCTTAAAATTGTCAACTTCTTCAGGATTATATGGGATACCTGAATTTGCATTGTAAGCAATATGGTTCGGTTCCTGCTTCCCTTTCTGGGTATAGATTATAAATGCTCAGTAAAGAATATATGCAATGAGTACATGGCTTGTGGACACTGGGGACTAATTTATCAAGACCAATGCAAAAACTACACAGAGTAACCTGTCAGAATAGCTTTCTTTTTATAACATTACTAAGAATAGTTTATTTTCTCCTCTGTTTATGTTGGATTCTTATATCACATGTTCAAATTCCATAAATTAGAAGGAAAATATGACTAATAGAGAAACCGCACGTGATTTTACTGCACGGTGTAAACAAAATAGACAATGATGTTTAAGGCGGACACAGGGACGGATCTAGACCAAGTTGCGCCTGGGGCAAGGTCAGGTTTTGGTGCCTAAAGGTCAGGTTTTGGTACCTAAACTGCCATTCCCCATCCAGTTTTGGCACCTAAAGGTCAGGTTTTGGCACCTAAAGATCAGGTTTTGGCGCCTAAACTGTCATTCCCCATCCAAATTTTGCCGCCTTTTTAAGAATTCAACAAACTGCGCCTGGGGCAAGATACCCGCCTGCCCCCCCCCCCCTAGATCCGTCCCTGGGCGGACATAAAGTGTCATTTTCAAAGAGAAAATTAGCGTGCCACTTACTATGGCTGTCCTGCGTTAAGCTGGAGGGAAGCACTGCGGCAGCTCTGGTATGCACCATACTGCATCTGTCACTGTGATTACTGTAGTTGACCCTACACTGCTTTTCTCTGCTCCCCTCCACTCTAGGATTGACTGGCTCAGTGGAACATCTCTGGACTGCTATAAGAGCTCCCTCCTGCCCTCCTACGGCACAATCTCTGAAAAGCCTTTAGAAGGGCAGAAAACTGCTGTAGCATTCTCCAGGAGGGGACGTGGCTAAAAGGCAAGAGCTGCATTTTCTGGCACCAAAGGCTGGTGTTTAAACATTTATTCATGCCACTCTATTATTTAGGTCCACTTTAGAGGGACATGTGGTGTTCTGGAAAGTAATGCATGTAGTAAGTCCCTCCCCCCCATACCGGAATTGCAGTTAAATGTGAACAAGCCCATCAATTAACATGGACTGTTGCATCTAATGCAAACCCTGTTTTAAGGTGGCCATATACACAATGATTCTCCGCATTCAATTCCTTGTAGATTCAATCAGAGTGAAAACGATTACCCCAACATGTCAGATCAATCAAATTTTGATAAATTTTGACCCAGAGTTAACTGAAACTATTGATTGGATAGGACAGAAAATCTCCTTTGGTCAGGGGGTGGGGCAGGAGCAGAGGGTTGATCATCGGCCCATAGCGTTGCACTTTGATACATTTTTTTATAGATTGCCTGCTGAAATCTATTGACAATTGATGTGCTGCATGTGTCCCTCTCTGATCAGATTCCTATTGAAGGGGTATCAATCGTTTTGCCACATCAGGTGTACCATATTAGTGTATGGCCAGCCTTACACCAGCCACACATGGGCACATATTTAAGGATAATTCCATGTAGCATCATTAATATTTGTATTTATAACACTTAAAGGAAACCTGTAACGACTAAAAAAAAAAAGTTTCATTTACTTGGGGCTTCTGTCAGCCCCCTGCAGCCGCCCTGTGTTTGTGCCGTCTCTGAACGACCCTCCGGTCCCCTGCTGCGGCTCAGTTTCATTACTGCCGACTTGTAACTCGCCGGCCACTGCGCCTGAGCAGCCGCGTGCATCCTCGTTCACAGTCCCATCGCCGGGAGAGCCCTGCGCAGGCACTGTATCAGAGAACCTCATACTGCGCCTGTGTAGAATGCTTCCGGCGACGGGGACGTGAGTGAGGACGCCCCTGCGGCCTGGGCCATGCAGGCGCAGTGGCCGGGAACTTGCAAGTTGGCAGTAACAAAACTTAGCCGCGGCGGGGGACCGGAGGATTGTTCAGAGACAGTGCAGGCACAGGGAGGATGCAGGGGGCTGGCAGAAGCCCCAAGTAATTTAATTTTATTTTTTTGGTCAGTCATTGCACTTTCCTTTAAGTGTTATAAATACAAATATTAATGACACTACATGGAATTTTCCTTAAATATGTGTCTGTGTGTGTCTGGTATAAGGCTTGCCATGCATTAATATGATATATACAGTATGATACGATTTCTACCCCTCTAATCAGAATCTAATCAGAGTGGGATCGGTTCTTTTTTTATTTTTTTTATTTTTTTTAGTCATTACAGGTTTCCTTTAAAAAGTGCACTTCAGCTGCGTAACTTGTGTTCGGGCTCCAACCCACTAGAAGCCTTTTCTAAGCACTAGTGATTTGAAAAAGCTCTTGCTAATGCAATGCTATGGGCGATTTTTATAAAATCATATCGCTCAAGTGGGATCACACCCATAGCATTACATTAGCAAGAGCTTTTCAAATCACAAAGTGCTCAGAAAATCGCTCCTAGTGGGTTCCAAGCCTTAATCGACTGGCTGAAATCGACCAGCATATGGGCCCCTTTACTCTCTCTCAGGCTGTGGTTATCAGCATGTTGATATGCTAATAGCACACTAGTTAGTGAATGGCACCCCAGAAACTGCATGCTTACAGTTTGGAGAACCACCTGCAGACACACCCACTTACCTTTCAGGAGCTCTGTGAGCTCAGCTTCCACACACTACAGTTGTCTGGCACGCCCATGTGCACAAATTTCCATTCAGGCCCAATAAGGATTCGCACTTGTATGTAGAGAACGTATTAATTTAAGTATGCCCCTCTTAGGAACATATTTATAGTCTGAGGATCTGTGGGAGTTTACACGTCTACCAATGGTATCACAATAGTCAGAAAGGAAAGTCACGTCATGGGTGAACATTAAAACCACAAGTTATTACACATTTTAACCTCCCTGGCAGTGTTGACGGATATACATGTCAATACAAAACATGCTGTGAACAGTATTGACGTGCATACACATTAATACTCTCATACACTAGACCCTTGCTTGGCACATTTTGGCAAGTTACAGGAAAAAATTATGAAAATTAATTAATTACCTTTTTCTCAGAAATCCTGGGGAAATTGAATGCCAGGGAGATTAAAAGGCAAAAAAGGCACATATTACAAACATGTTAAAAAGGAACCACTGACATGTGGTTCATAGTACAGAACAGTTTTCATCATCAAGTAGTACAGAATTTTCTCCAAACCACGATCGGTATGAACAATTGAACATTGGCTCTTTATGGTTAGGGTTGGCAGAACAGTTTGCCAGGTGAACAGTGCCTGGCGAATAGCAACCGTTTGCATTATACCGCAATTTTTTTCAGTAAAAGTTTGCATTTAACATTGAAGTAATGAAAGGTAAGTAAGATCATTCAAGGACTTTTTAATGGTTGTGTTTTTATTTCAATTTAAGTCTGTAACGATTGGTGTCAGTAAGCACACAGAGAGAATCTGATTATTGGTGATCTGCAGTATCACCAACAATACAGATATATACCCGATTATTGATGATCTGCAGAATCACCAATAATACAAGTATGACTAACCTCTGGACACCTGATAAAGTGTAAGTGTTTTTGCGAAACTATTAGCAAACCGGCTCATGGTAATTACCCCCTCATTATTAGCCCAGGATCAAGTAGGGTTTACAAGAAACCGTCAAGCATCAGATGCTACTAGGAGAATGGCTGCTGCCTTACGCCATGTGGAGCTCTGTCGGGTGCCCTCTCTGTTCCTTACTCTGGATGCAGAGAAGGCATTCGACAGGGTCCACTGGCAGTTCTTAAGAGCCACTCTACTCAAATTTGGGTTTTCAGGAACTATTATATCTGCTATCATGGCTTTGTACACCGCTCCCTCTGCCCAAGTCAATGCAGCTGGCTTTATATCCAATTCCTTTTCCATTTCCAATGGAACACGCCAAGGCTGCCCCCTGTCACCTATCATTTTTGTGTTAATCATGGAAACGATTGCCCAAAAAATACGTTCTAATCCTCTTATTACAGGTGTGCAGTACAAAGGCTCCTCCCATCTCATCAGCCTATTCGCAGATGACGTAGCTTTATTATTAACAAATCCACTGATTTCCCTCCCATCATTACTGCAGGATTTAACCAGCTTTGCAGATGCATCTCTGTACAAATTGAATCAAAACAAATCTATAGGATTAGGCCTAAACTTATCCAATGATCTAAGTTCTAAACTAAGACAAGCATTTGCCTTTTCTTGGGCAGAGGAAGCGGTTCCCTACCTAGGTATTCACCTAACCAGATCTTCATCATCCCTATTTAAGTATAATTTCATTCCGTTACTTTCAGAGGTTAAAAAAGAATGCTCTAATATGTCTAAATTTCACCTCTCATGGTCAGGCCGAATAGCAGCTTTCAAACTATTTATCCTCCCAAAGATCCTTTACATTTTCCGAACCCTACATATTCCTATTAATAAAACGTGGTTTATTGATGTTCAAAAATGCATCAACAACTTTGTCTGGAATGGAAAAAAACCTCGTACCTCACACAAGATAATGACCCTATCAAAAAAATTTGGAGGTATGGGTTTACCTTGTTTCGAATCATATTATAAGGCGGCAAACCTAGATATGATCAGACACTGGTGGTCTTCAGATAGACCCTGGGTACAACTTGAACAACTCCTCACAGGCGCAAACTTGAGGGACTTGCTAACTAGCTTTATAATGGGGGCAAAACTTCCCCCAAATCCGTATCCTTCCATACAAGCTTCATTAAAAGCCTGGGAAAGCTTTTTTAAACACCCCCCTCCCAAATCTAACTCCATTGTAATTCAGACTAATTTAAGAGCCCTCAGATATTTCACACCAGACCTAAACCTGTCGGTATGGAATCAACTGGGAATATCCTCCTTCTCTGACCTTTTCGTAAACAACCAACTAAAATCCTTCAGTTCATTAAGCAGCCAATTCCATCTCCCCCCAAACCAACTCTTTACTTACCACAGACTGTATCATCTGATCTCCTCTAAAATTCTATGTCCACCTTCTATACAACCTGAAATTTTAGCCATGCTTAACTTTAAAGGCCATTATAAAGGTGGCATTTCTGTTTGGTATGAAACAATTAGAACAGGCAAGACTTCACCATTACTACGATACTCCAGAATTTGGTCTACGGACCTTCATAGAGATATCTCGGTACCTCAACTAATAAAATCCAACAACATGATCTCTAGACTGTCCAAATGTAACTCCCACTGGGAAATGTCCCGTAAGATTCTCTATAGATGGTACATAAATCCGAGGAAGATTGCCTCATTTGCACCTAATGCCTCCCCGACTTGCTGGAAATGCAACTCTGACACCGGTACCTACCTGCATATGTTTTGGAGCTGTCCTAAAGTTTCACCACTTTGGACAGAAGTAGAATCTCATATTAGCAGAACATGCCTTCCTGGCTTCAAATTATGCCCTTCTTTAGCATTATTGATGGTTGACATAGATAAAATTCCTCCCAATCTACAACCCATTATTGCCCATCTCATCCTGAACACACTCTATACAATCTCTTCGAACTGGAAATCTCAGGAAAACTTGGTATTTCGACAGGTACTATCCTCTACCTGTTCAAACATCCAACTAGAGCAAAAGATCAGAGCTAGATTAGGAGTTAAATCTGAACACCACATTATCCCTAAATCTTGGTTATAAACCCCTGGCTTAGGTTTATGTATATGCAATTTTGTTCTCTATATTCAATGATGACATCAAAGTCTGTCTTCAGCTAATAATGCTTAGACCTTGGTTTGTTATGTCTGTTCCTTATGTTCTATATGTTAAGGTTGAAGGTTATTACTTATAGCCATTTCTCTTCTTGGAAACCAACTACAAGTCAAACCAGACGATATACCTACACTGGCGGGTGGCCTTATGGCCATCTGGTCCCGCTGGTTTTAGTAATTGGGCTCACCCCCCTTGATGACTACCCTAAGGGTTGTGTAAATGTCAGATAAGGGGCTCTCCTCCTGATTAATGACTTGTCCTGTTAAGTATAATGATGTTATCTCTTTTTCATTGTTCCGCATTTGTACAATGAGCTGTATATCCCAATAATTTGTAGTGAACTGCCTATCTTACCTGTTACAATTTACAATAAAAAACTTTGTATAACGAAAAAAAAAAAAAAAAGTGTAAGTGTTTTGGTGCAACAGTAGGCTATCTCCCGTGGGGCGGGAGACGCCAATAACAATGAGCATGGACCACCTGAGGAGCAGGTGACCCTTGGCTGTGTGTGAACTATCTCCTAGGAAAGGGGATAGAGATAACCTGCGAGCCAGTGATTCCCTGCAATACTGGGAATCAGACTATACTGCAGCCAAAGGACTCGTAAGGGATAGAGCCCCTGACTGGACTGCAGAGAGGCCTCTCTGAGGAACAGGAGGTCTCTTCAGTTACCTGACACTTGGCGTGGTAGTGTCACAGGTAGTAGAGACAGACTGAACACTCAAGGTATGAGTGACAGCCAGAAGGGTCGGCCAGGCCAGGTTGGCAACACACGAGCAAATAAGGCTGATTCGATAACCAGGTACAGGCAGGGTTTGGCAACAGGTAGACAGATATGCATAGGTACCGAATCAGAAAGCAGGAGAGAGGTCGAGAGTGCAATTGGTCATAACAGATAAAGCAGAGGCCTAGTCTAGAGTGTGAGGTCCATGGTCTTAACATCCAGGAACTAGTCTAAAGTATAACACAGCAATGACACAGTATTCCTAAGCTTGCGTGTGAGGTCCTTGGTCACAACACCCTGGAACTGGTCTAAAGTATAACACAGCAATGACACAGTATTTCATAAGCTTGGGTGTGAGGTCCTTGGTCACAACACCCTGGAACTGGTCTAAAGTATAACACAGTAATAACTAGGGGTGGGACGACGAATCCGGCGAATCCACGAATCCCTCGAATATTAGGAAATATTCGAGATTCGTGGATTCGAATCCCGACGGCATTTTCCACTATACGAATCCGCCGAATCCCGACGCCGCATCGCCGCGCATCCGCCGCTCACACTCGTCCTCCTCCGACCCCCCCGCGCCTCCTCCGCTCGCCCCCCCTGCCCGCATAGTTACTATCCACTCACCTATCCATAGCGGAGCGCAGAGCGGCAGACCTCTCGCCGACTTCCTGGTTCCCCCTAGTGACCGGCTCTTACAATGACGTCATCAGTAAGAGCCGGTCCGGCCACTAGAGGGAACAGGGAAGTAACGAAGAGGTCTGCCGCTCTGCGCTCCACGGGAAAGGTGAGTAGATTATTATGCAGGGGTGAGCGGAGGAGGCACGGGGGACGGAGGGGGCCGTGGGAGGGGGGTTCTATCTACCTACCTACCTACCGACCTAACACTATCCCTACCTACCTACAGGCCATTATACCTACCTACCTACAGGCCGCTATACCTACTTACCTACAGGCCCCTATACCTACCTAAAGGCCCCCTATACCTACCTAAAGGCCCCCTATACGCACCTACCTGCCTACCTAAAGGCCCCCTATACGCACCTACCTGCCTACCTAAAGGCCCCTATACCTACCTAAAGGCCCCTATACCTACCTACCTAAAGGCCCCTATACCTACCTACCTACCTACCTAAAGGCCCCTATACCTACCTACCTACAGGCCACTATACCTACCTACAGGCCTCAATACCTACCTACCTACCCACCTACCTACAGGCCCCCTATACATACCTACCTACCTAAAGGCACCTATACCTACCTACCTACCGGACACTATACCTACCTACCTACAGGCAACTATACCTATCTACAGGCCACTATACCTACCTACCTACCTACCGGCCACTATCCTTACCTACCTACCTACAGGCTGCTATACCTACCTACCTACCTACAGGCCGCTATACCCACCTACCTAAAGGCCCCCTATACCTACCTAAAGGCCCCCTATACGTACCTACCTACCTACCTAAAGGCCCCTATACCTACCTACCTACCTAAAGGCCCCTATACCTACCTACCTACCTACAGGCCACTATACCTACCTACAGGCCTCAATACCTACCTACCTACCTACCTACAGGCCCCCTATACGTACCTACCTACCTAAAGGCACCTATACCTTCCTACCTACATACCTACCTATACTTAAGGCCTATACCCTGCTACCTATACTGAAGGTCCCTTTACCTACCTACCTACCTACACTGAAGGCACATGTACCTTACTACCTATACTGAAGGCCCCTATACCTAGCTACCTACCTGTACTGAAGGCACATATACCCTGCTACCTATACTAAAGGCACATATACCCTGCTACCTATACTGAAGGCCCCTATACCTAGTTACCTACCAATACTGAAAGCACATGTACTGTGCTACCTATACTGAAGGCCCCTATACCTTGCTACCAATACTGAAGGCACATGTACCTTGCTACCGATACTGAAGACCTCTATACCCTGCTACCTACCTATACTGAAGGCACATATACGCTGCTACCTATACTGAAGGCCCATATACCCTGCTACCTGTACTGAAGGCCCATATACCCTGCTACCTATACTGAAGGCCCATATACCCTGCTACCTATACTGAAGGCCCATATACCCTGCTACCTATACTGAAGGCCCATATACCCTGCTACCTATACTGAAGGCCCATATACCCTGCTACCTATACTGAAGGCCCATATACCCTGCTACCTATACTGAAGGCCCATATACCCTGCTACCTATACTGAAGGCCCATATTCCCTGACACCTATACTGAAGGCCCATATACCCTGCTACCTATACTGAAGGCCCATATACCCTGCTACCTATACTGAAGGCCCATAAACCCTGCTACCTATACTGAAGGCCCCTATACCTTGCTACCTATACTGAAAGCTACCAATATTGAAGGCACCCATACCTAGCTAGCTATACTGAAGGCACCTTTACCTCGCTACCTATGCCTGGGTACCTATACTGCGGGCAACTATACCACGGATCGCACAATTTTTATGTGCAGGATTCGTTAGATTCGGGATTCGAAAGGTTCGAGATATTCGAGAACCTTTTTAGATTCGGATCCGGATTCGGATTCGAAGAAATTGTGGATTCGTCCTATCCCTAGTAATAACACAATATTCCTAAGCTTGGGTGTGAGGTCCTTGGTCACAACACCCTGGAACTGGTCTAAAATATAACACAGTAATAACACAAGCGTAATCTGGCTAAGTGTGAATTCCCAGGTCCACCTGGTTCTAACACACTGTGGGATCTGACTATGGTCTGAGTGCTCACACGTATATATTCGCAATGGCAGACAACCTGAGACTGACCAGCGAGATCTATATATAGTGCAGCGCTCCTCAGCGCCACCCAGCACTGCTCAGCCAATGACAGTTCGCGCTGGGATCAGCTGACCAACCTGATCAGCTGATTCCTCTCCTCCTGGCATAAAGGTCCTGCCTCCCCGCGCACGCGTAGCTCTCCAGCTGTGTGCACTAGAAGGCTCAGACAAACCAGATGCATGCTGCTGTGCGGAAACTGCCAGTCTGAACGCGGAGACAGCTGCCCTGCTGCCAGACCGCGCGGCGGCATCTCCGCAATCCTTTAATGTACTCCCCCCCTGAGGATTGGACTCCGGACACTTCCCACCAGGCTTCCCAGGATGTGAGTCATGAAACTCTTTCTTTAATTCTTCCGCATGCACGCGACAATCTGGCACCCAAGTTCTTTCCTCCACACCATATCCCTTCCAGTGAACCAGATACAGCACGAAATTCTGCACTTACCGAGAGCAGGGGCGTCGCTAGCCCTATTTTGGGGGGGGCACGTGCCCCCAATCTGTCCTGGGGTGCCACGGATCTCCGCCCGGCCGCCGCTCACCCCCTCTGTCAGCGGCTCCCTCCAGCCGCCACAGCGTCACTCAGACCTCGATCAGGCGGTGACCAATCGTGCGGGCGCTAGGACCCAGCGCCCGCACTGATATGCGGAAGTGACATCACTTCCGCATATAGAGCGGGTGCGTCCGGCGCCCGCTCGTACTACTGGTCGGGTCGCCGCTGATCCTGAGGTTTGCTGACTGCAAGGTAAGGGGGGGAGCGGCGGCGGCGGCTCCCTGTCACTCACTCACTCCCTAATGGGGCTCCTGACACTCACTCACTTCCTAAAGGGGCTCCCTGGCACTCACTCACTACCTAAAGGGGCTCCCTGTCACTCACTCACTACCTAAAAGGGCTCCCTGTCACTCACTCACTGCCTAAAGGGGCTCCCTGGCACTCACTCACTGCCTAAAGTGGCTCCCTGGCACTCACTCACTACCTAAAGCGGCTCCCTGGCACTCACTCACTGCCTAAAGGGGCTCCCTGGCACTCACTCACTGCCTAAAGGGGCTCCCTGGCACTCACTCACTACCTAAAGGGGCTCCCTGTCACTCACTCACTGCCTAAAGGGGCTCCCTGTCACTCACTCACTGCCTAAAGGGGCTCCCTGGCACTCACTCACTACCTAAAGGGGCTCCCTGGCACTCACTCACTGCCTAAAGGGGCTCCCTGGCACTCACTCACTGCCTAAAGGGCCTCCCTGTCACTCACTCACTACCTAAAGGGGCTCGCTGGCACTCACTCACTGCCTAAAGGGGCTCCCTGGCACTCACTCACTACCTAAAGGAGCTCCCTGTCACTCACTCACTGCCTAAAGGGGCTCCCTGGCACTCACTCACTACCTAAAGGGGCTCCCTGTCACTCACTCACTGCCTAAAGGGGCTCCCTGGCACTCACTCACTGCCTAAAGGGCCTCCCTGTCACTCACTCACTGCCTAAAGGGGCTCCCTGTCACTCACTCACTGCCTAAAGGGGCTCCCTGGCACTCACTCACTGCCTAAAGGGCCTCCCTGTCACTCACTCACTCACTGCCTAAAGGGGCTCCCTGTCACTCACTCACTGCCTAAAGGGGCTCCCTGTCACTCACTCACTGCCTAAAGGGGCTCCCTGGCACTCACTCACTGCCTAAAGGGGCTCCCTGGCACTCACTCATTACCTAAAGGGCCTCCCTGTCACTCACTCACTGCCTAAAGGGGCTCCCTGGCACTCACTCACTGCCTGAAGGGGCTCCCTGGCACTCACTCACTGCCTGAAGGGGCTCCCTGGCACTCACTCACTGCCTAAAGGGGCTCCCTGGCACTCACTCACTACCTAAAGGGGCTCCCTGGCACTCACTCACTGCCTAAAGGGGCTCCCTGTCACTCACTATCGGGGTCCCTGTCACTCACTACCTAACTGGAGGCGCCTGTCACTCACTAGCTAACCTGGGGGTCCCTGTCACTCACTACCTAACTTGGGGGGCTACCATATTAAGGGGGCATTCTGCCTATTTATGTGAAATGCTGTCTATTTATGTGCCTCATGACTGCTGAATTTGTCTTGTTGGGAGCGTTATGATTTGTTGGGGGCCTCAAGATTGCTGAATTTGTCTTGTTGGGGGCCTCATGATTTGATGGAGGCCTCATGATTGCTGAATTTGTCTTGTTGGGGGCCTCATGATTTGTTGGGGGCCTCATGATTGCTGAATTTGTCTTGTTGGGGGTCACATGATTGCTAACTGCGAGACTATGGGAAAAGCTGAATCCTTATCATATGAGACAATAGCATTAAACCTACTTTTTTAGCTTTTTAAAACAGAAAATAAAACTGGGAGGTTCTAAAAAATTTAATACATTTTTCAGGAGTAGGATGGATGAAATTGTTTATCTTCACAGTTTATTTTCAACTTGGATTTTCCATAATGTTCATGTATGAGGTAAAACGTTTGTACAGTATTTAGTTTAAATTGCTGTTGCCACTTTGCGATAGATAAGTGACTTTTGGGTTGCAGTTTGGGCACTCGGCCTCCAAAAGGTTCGCCACCACTGTCATAATCTAATGTCCCACCATTGCTAGGTTCATGTAAATTTGTCTCCACCCGTTACCACACCCATATTCTGGTTCATGGCCTACCCATTTTTCGGTGCGGCGCGATAAGCACGCCGCACAACGTGATCCTTATATTTTTGGCACGCTAGCTGCAGTGTGCTGAATTCTGCTGCCTACCATATGTACAGTATACGCTGTTCTCTAGTGCCTGCACTGTGTGCTGATTTACCTCCAGTGTGTACAGTGTAAGGTGTTACTCTGTGCCTTTACTGATTGTAAACCAGCTATATTGTATGCTGATCCCTGCTACTTTCAGTATGTACAGTATAAAGATGGGCCGAACGGTTCGCCGGCGAACGGTTCCCAGCGAACTTCGGTGGTTCGCGTTCGCCTCCCGCAGGCGAACGTTTCCGGAAGTTCGGTTCGCCCCACAATGCACTATGAGGGTCAACTTTGACCCTCTACATCACAGTCAGCAGGTCCAGTGTAGCCAATTAGGCTACACTAGCCCCTGGAGCCCCACCCCCTTTATATAAGGCAGGCAGCGGCGGCCATTACGGCCACTCGTGTGCCTGCATTAGAGAGAGTAGGGCGAGCTGCTGACAGACAGCCTGTCTGTCTCTCATAGGGAAAGATTAGTTAGGCTTAGCTTTTCCTGGCTGCATACCTGTTCAGTGATCCTGCCACTGCATACCTGTTCTGTGAACCCACCCACCACTGCATACCTGTTCAGTGATCCTGCCACTGCATACCTGTTCTGTGAACCCACCCACCACTGCATACCTGTTCAGTGATCCTGCCACTGCATACCTGTTCAGTGATCCTGCCACTGCATACCTGTTCTGTGAACCCACCCACCACTGCATACCTGTTCAGTGATCCTGCCACTGCATACCTGTTCTGTGAACCCACCCACCACTGCATACCTGTTCAGTGATCCTGCCACTGCATACCTGTTCAGTGATCCTGCCACTGCATACCTGTTCTGTGAACCCACCCACCACTGCATACCTGTTCAGTGATCCTGCCACTGCATACCTGTTCTGTGAACCCACCCACCACTGCATACCTGTTCAGTGATCCTGCCACTGCATACCTGTTCTGTGAACCCACCACTGCATACCTGTTCTGTGAACCCACCACTGCATACCTGTTCTGTTCAGTGGACCCGCCACTGCATACCTGTTCTGTTCAGTGGACCCGCCACTGTATACCTGTTTAGTGAACCCGCCACTGCATACCTGTTCTGTTCAGTGAACCCGCCACTGCATACCTGTTCTGTTCAGTGAACCCGCCACTGTATACCTGTTCTGTTCAGTGAACCCGCCACTGCATACTTGTTCTGTTCAGTGAACAGTTTGGTGTGTCAGTGTGAAGCAGTACCTTAATTACACTCCGTTTGATGTATACACATGCAAGATGTTTTAAAGCACTTTATGCCTGTCATTTAGCATTAAATATGATTTCTGCCCTTAAAACGCTGCTTTGCGTCAAATCCAGATTTTTCCTGGGGACTTTTGGCGTGTATCCCACTCCGCCATGCCCCCCTCCAGGTGTTAGACCCCTTGAAACATCTTTTCCATCACTTTTGTGGCCAGCATAATTATTTTTTTTTTTCAAAGTTCGCATCCCCATTGAAGTCTATTGCGGTTCGCGAACTTTAACGCGAACCGAACCTTCCGCGGAAGTTCGCGAACTAAAATCGGAGGTTCGGCCCATCTCTAGTACAGTATTAGCTGTAAAGCCTGGTACACACATACAATTTTGATTAGCCAATTTTAGCTCTGTTCATAAAATTCATTGTCTGTTGGCCCACTTACTGCACGGGGGTGGTAAAATTGGGGGTCAGTGATTGACCAATCAAAATTGTATGTGCGTATACATCTTTGATCTATGCTTATACTGATTGTAAATTATCTAAATAAAGGACAGGGGGCTCCATCCAATATTTTGATGGGCAGGCCCGTTATCTGTAGCTTACACCGCTGCTAAGTTCATGTACATTTGGCCCCACCCATGGCCACGCCCACTCGCCTCATGGCCACACCCATTTTTTGCAGCAGCACATATACCTCCCCACCTGGTGCCCACAGGTGCCCCCGATCTCCAAGGACCCAAGAAACGCCGCTGGTGAGTTGCATTAGTGTGCAGCCAGTGTTAGTAGTGTGAGTTGCATTAGTTTCCAGCCAGTGTTAGTGTGAGTTGCATTAGTTTGCAGCCAGTGTTGGTAGTGTGAGTTGCATTAGTTTGCAGCCAGCGTTAGTAGTGTGAGTTGCATTAGTTTGCAGCCAGTGTTAGTAGTGTGAGTTGCATTAGTTTGCAGCCAGTTTTGGTAGTGTGAGCTACATTAGTATTAAAGTGGACCCAAATTAAAAATACAAGATTTCAGAAATAAAATCTATTTTCTAACTTTATAATATTAAATAGCAGACTTTTTTCAGCTGCATGATGACAAATATACAATATTTTACGTTTATTGGAGGAACCCCTCCCTTTCTTTCATATTGTTGGGACAAAATCCGGCAAACTGGTGGAGCAGGTGGTGTCCAGCAAAGGAGGAATTGCTAATGGCTGCCACCTGTATAACCCTAGTTATGAAAAGAGAAGGGTGAAAAGCATGCACTGAAATGCTCATAGGCTTGAAGGAGTGTTTATTTATCTTTGTATGGTGCAACTAAATATTTTGAATTAAAAAAATGTTTGGTTTGGGTCCGATTTAACAGCACCTGTTTCAGCTGCAATGAGCACAATTGTGCCAAAACGCAAAACTCTAGCACTTAGCGCCAGCGAGTTTCACGTGATTAACGCGTAAAAATCACGGGACATTTTCGGATTTTTGAGTGATCGTAATTGAAATACATTGCAATCACGATCGCTCAAAATAACTGCATGTGGTGAGTTTTGCATTTAGCGCTAATCGTGAATCGCCTGCAATCACGGGAATGAGATCACTGCCATAGTTAACATTGCGCTAGCACTTTAAAAAGCACTAGCGACCGCCGGTGATTCGATACTTAGCAGTAAACGCCCGCTAATTGCCCGAGAGTGAATGGGCCCTTACAGCCCTATGTATTCTGTGTCAGTCTGATGCAGCTTGGTAAGATGCTCTACCATTTCTTTTCTACATTGCATAATATTTCCAAATAATATATTGTCACCATACAAAATACCTGGACAATAATTTAAATGCTGTGATAGCCAGGACAAATGGGCAAATAAAATGTGTGTTTTTTTTACTGTAGAATTGTTTGTTTTAAAACTATAGGGAATAGAATTTGAGAAATAGTGCATTTTTTACATTTTTTCTTGTTTTTTCTTTAAAAATGCATAGAAAATAAAGTAATTACTACAAACAAGTATCACCCACAAAAAGCCTGATTTGTGGCGAAAAAAACAAGCTATAGAATATTTAGATGTGATAAGCAGTTATAAAGCTATGGCTAAATGAATAGGAATAGAAAATTGCTACATTACTGCAGCCAGTTGGTTAGCTGATCTGCAGGGGAGTGACAGTTGCCTGGCACATGCACCCATGAGACTGGCCGTGAGACTGGCCGTGAGACTGGCTGTGAGACTGGCCGTGAGACTGGCCGTGAGACTAGCAGTGAAATTGGCCGTGAGACTGGCTGTGAGACTGGCTGTGAGACTGGCCGTGAGACTGGCCGTGAGACTGGCTGTGAGACTAGCAGTGAAATTGGCCGTGAGACTGGCTGTGAGTCTGGCAGTTGATAAAGCAGTTGAGAATGGCAGTTGGTCCTCATTCACATGCAAGCCCTCGATCAGGAAACATCTTAACAGATTTTCTCCTGCTTCTTTGGCTTTCAGTGAATATTTGTGACTTACAGTCGATTTTTTTTACTCCAGAGCAACATTTCTAGTGACATACTATCAACCAGTGACATTTTTATCCAGTTTTTATCCATTTTTATCCATTTTTGAATGAGCACCAGACAAGACACCGAGAGGTAAGTGGAGCCACCAGAGGGCATCAGAGAGCTGTGTGGGGAAATGGAAAGCCAGTGAGGAGAGCCCTGCTACTAAGTCTGACCTGCATGGGGGCCTTTTAGGAGCTAGTCTACTTTAGGGGACCCACCGCAAATCCCCAATCAAATTGCCTGATTGTGGGAGATTCATCTTTTGGTGACATGTGGAGTAGGTAGGCCTAGCTTTCTCCTTGATGACAGATGGAATAGCCTAGGTAGGCCTTAGGCCTAGCTTTCTCCTTGGTGACAGCTGGAATAGCCTAGGCCTAGCTGGAATAGCCTTAGGCCTAGCATCAAAACTAGATCATCCAAAAGGTAACCTAGGCAGTTTCCTAGGGCATGGAAAGAGTCTAGGGGCCTGGTGGATACTAGCCACCATCAAATCTTACTAAAAAAAAGCTAGGTGACCATCTGCGGTGTGTAAAAACTGCTATCTTGCCTAGGCCTCATTTCACCTTTATCCATATCTGGTTACATCAAAAACACAGGTGAAGTCATTATGCGTTTTTATGACAATGTGATAAATGCAATGTTGATTTTAGACATTATATTATCTTTAATGTAGAAAAGGAAAGGAAATATAGTAATGTATGTACTGAACTTTAGCAACAGTCATGAAATGCCCTGCGGTGACACAACAAATATAACAGCACATCAGGCAGTATTCACATACATAGCAGTGCACATAACATACATATCTTTTCACTACACCATAGCATCAGTCAAGGCACATGTATTGAGGTTTTACACCAAGTCCCCTCTGCTGTGGCCTGCACCCCCCCCCCCCCCCCTCCCATTTCTAATTGCCCCTCTGCTGTAATCTGCAATCTCCCCCCTCCATATTTTACAAGTATCATATAATATAAAGAGAAGAGGAGGGGGGACCTTGCTGTGGAATAAATAGCAATCAACCAAATAAATCTGACTTCAGATGCTGACAAAAAAAATTGTTCAATTAATCATTTATTTCATTGATCCATTCTATTTGAAATTATCAGATTGGTTATATTTTGTATCCCATTTATGAGCCCAATCAATTCCTTCTTATTAATTTGTTCTAATCGCAGTTATGGAATCTGAAGGTCGACTATTCGCTAAAATGATATCGTCAATGGGCACCTAAACTGATTTTTCCTCAAGTAGGGTCGGCTGTAGGGGAGGAGACACCGGTGTAGACAGAACTCTCATCTCTTTACACAGCTTTATGTTTAGGGATGAGCTCAAATGAATTGCTGTATTAAAAGTCATGTTTGCTGTTAATAGTAATAATGGCCGTTGGCAAGATGTATATTTTCACAAAAATGAAAACTTTCTTCTAAAGGTGTTTTCTCCTGTCTATAGACTTCAATGAATTTTGCAGAATTGTGTTTTTGCATGCCCATATATTTTCATGTATATTCTCATTTGTGCGCAAATGTCATCATCATGATAGACACAATCTCTGGAGACTGGAGTGGGTGCAACAGAGGAATAGAAGGCTGAGGAGCAGAGACTGGGGTAAAAGAGACAAGGTGGAGAGAGAAGGAGGAGAGAGAAAAGCAGGTGGAAAGCTGCAAGCAAAAATCAAGAGTGTGCGGAAACTTTCAAAGACACGACTCAGCAATCTGCTATACTGGATAAATAAACAAGCATCAATAAACAATCACTATTGTTCTGCACCTCCTGCTCACTTGTCATCACCCCTCCCCTCTCCATAGAGCAGAATGGGTTGTAGCTGACTAACCTCTCTGTACAGCGATCACCAAAATACAAAAAATACAGTGTACAACTCCGTGTGAAGTAAAAAGAATTGGGGAACCCTGTGACCAAAGAAGCAGGAGTAAAATATTTATATTTAATACCAATATTTTACTATCGGCATTACTGGGCACCCAAATTTCCTGTCACCTTTATTGGACAGATGCCAGCCAGGACATACAGGTCTGCACCTGCACCTGTCCTGGCTGACTGGGCTATGCACTGGGCACAGCACCATCAGCTGGGACACAGGCCTAACACAGCATAGATGAGACCACGCTTACAGCCAGTCTGTCAGGAGCCTGGAGCCAGTGGTCAGGTGTAGAGCCCGCTGGCCACTGTCTGAGGGAGACCCTCATCTCATCTTCCTCCTCAAACCTCATTGCATGATTAGACCAGTCACCAGTCCAGGACCAGGTGGCATTCAAAATGGTGGCACCACGGTGGTGTGAATGGCACAGTTTTGTTATCTCCTGGCTGCATCTGCCCAGTGTTGAAGGGGTAGGCAGAGACAGAGCTAAGCAGAGGAGTCGGAGTGTGCCACACAGAAGATGCACACTGCACCACCACCAAGCCACCAGAGAGGGCAGCAGTCAGCAGAGTGCATGCAGCATCAGCATCTCAGTGCTCTCTCACACACACATGCTGACTCTGCTCACACTCTGCTGCTGTAACATAACAAAGTACAATGCCGGGGCCAGGCAAAGCCATGATGACAGGAGGCAGTGAGGTGCACACGCATGCAGTGTCATGACGCACACAGTGACAGTCTGTGAGTGACAGTGACCCTGTGACATCAGAGTTGACCCGAGGCCCCTCTCTAAAGTGAGGCCCACAGCAGGAGATTACCATGCTTGGTGCCTGGCGGCGCCCCTGCCTGTGCCTTATATTTTTTGAAAACTTTGTTAAAGGAGTACTGTAAGGGTTACAAAAAAAAAGAGTTAAACTTACTTGGGGCTTCTACCAGCCCCCCGCAGATGTCCTGTGCCTGCGCCAGGACAAGACGATCCCCCGGTCCCCTGCCATGGCTTGCTTCCAGTATTTGCGACTTTAATGTCACATGCCTCTGCCCACGCATCCCCGGTATTTTCCTGCGCAGGTACAGGACGTCGCGGGGGGGGGGGGGGGGGTATGGTGCAGATAGAAGCCCCAGGTAAGGTAAACTCTTTTTTTCCCACCCCTTACAGTGCACCTTTAATGCAGACCTGAGCTCAGGACTTCTTCTCTAAAAGATACGCAACAGCATAATAATCTTTAAAGAAATACATTTGTATTTGTTACAGCTGTCCGTAAGTGTGCACGTGACTGAGGGGGTCAGATGTATGTGGTGTCCCTGGCTTAGATGCTCGAGGGGCGGGGTCACAGAGATTTCCCTGTCAGCACAGTTGATTGCAGGGAGCGGAATGTATGTAATGGTGCAGTGCAGTGCGATAGGCTCTTATGTCCCACGCAAATCACACAATACACCATGGCCCAGATGCAATTCACTTTTTCTCCTTAGTTTTCTCCTAGGAAATCATTTTTCAACTTCTTTTTAAAATACATTTTCAACATTTTGTAATTGAAAAAGTACCAAAAAGTAGTTGAAAAAGTACTATCAAAATTACTTTGAGTATTTTCTTGGCTGCTGGTGGCTTAAAATGCATTTTATGGCAAGGTGTGAAAATATCACCTGGGAGAAAAAGTGACGTGTGAAAGGGCCCTTAAAGAAATCCTGTAATAAAAACAATCCCGCTGGGGGTACTTACCTCGGGAGGGGGAATCCTCTGGATCCTAAGGAGGCTTCCCCATCCTCCTCCGTGCCTCCGTAGATGCGCAGACGTGCCCGAAACGGCCGTCAGGCTTAACCACCCAGCACCCACCGCACCACCAGGTACCCCACTTCAACCTTCATTCTCCAATTGTGCAAGCCAGCCACGCTTTTATATGTATGCTTACATTTTTCTATGCATGAAACCAAGAATAAACGCAGCTTATTTGCAGTGCCGGTTTCCTTTTGCCTGCTTTTCCTCCCTGCCACTCTGCATAATCTTATACCAGAGCACGCTCAGCTGCAATAGGGCACCTGAAAGACTACTCAAGCACACTTGCCACATCCATAGTGCCAACTCACTTTCCTCTCTATATATTGATGTAAATATTTACCTCTCTGGGATCCAGCGCAGGCGTACTAGAGGCTTTACGTTCGGGTAAGGCGGAAATAGCCTGACCAGAAGGAAGAGCCGCTACTGTGCCTGTGCTGGATCCCGGAGAGGTAAATCAATCATCCCTTGTCAGGCTTGTCGGGAGGATTGCAGGAGGCTTCAAGGGAGCCAGCGCTGGATTGCCTGCAGCTACAGGGATGGGGGAAGCCTCATTGGGACCCTGAGGCTTCCCCCTCCCGAGGTAAGTACCCACAGGGGATGTTTATTATATTACAGAGTCTCTTTAAAGCATAACAGCCTGGCCACTAGCATTGCTTCCAAGGGAATGGAGATGGCAGCCTCCATACTCCCGACTCCTGGTTCCCTTTAAAGTAAGGATGTGAAAATCATGACAGCATCCTTTCCAATTCCGCAGAAAGTCAGATTTACGATTTTCCATTTTTCCGAGTTCCGCGAAGTATTTTATTAGTCATTTTTTTGCATCAGAGAATCCAAAAAAGTTAAAAGAAAAGCGGAAATCGTAAAAACGTCTTGTGATTGGTCTGTAATAAATATTTAGCTTCAGTTCCTCTAGCTCCGGGTGCAATGCGGTTTTCCAGACAATGTGTGCGTTTATATGCGATATACACATGCATTGCCCAGAGCTGTGCTATGTATGTTAATGGACATTATCACAGGAATGCTTTAACTTACTCTATTTGTTTTCCATCTTCTCCTACAGAGCAAACACCATCAGCTTCTCTCCATCTGATTCCCAGGATGGGAGCGTCATGACTGGTGGGTCTGAATCCTCCCCAGACTCTGACTTTGCAGTCCCTGCAGTGCCTATCTATTATGCACCTGATGATTCTGTGCCAAATGAGAGTTTCACCATCCACACTCTCTCCATGGCACAGGTTGCAGTGGCCTTGGATGGGGTTGATGAAACATCTCCATCACCCACCAGTGATCTGTCTGCACCAGCTGCAGCTGTCCCATCCAACCCTGCACAGCTCTTAGATAGGCCTGCAGAGACACCTACACCACCGGGCAAAGTCATGTCTGAGTCTGAGTCTCTGAGCTCACTCAGAACACCTGAGACTCCGAGTCCCATTGTGTCATCTGAATCTCCCAGCTCACTCAGAACACATGAGTCTCCGAGTCTAGTTGTGTCATCTGAGTCTGCCAGCTCACTCAGAACACATGAGTCTCCGAGTCCAGTTGTGTCATCTGAGTCTGCCAGCTTACTCAGAACACATGAGTCTCCGAGTCCAGTTGTGTCATCTGAGTCTGCCAGCTCACTCAGAACACATGAGTCTCCGAGTCCCATTGTGTCATCTGAGTCTGCCAGCTCACTCAGACCACAGGAGCCTTCAGACCCATTCAGAACACCTGACAATCCCATCCGAATCAGAAGACCTCGCATTCCCTCTCCACTCATCACTCCTGGAAACGAGGGTGTGCCGTACAGGAGTGTGAAGTGGGAGAGTGTGACAGACCCCGACCAACCAGCCAGAGATGGTCCATCAGATCCTCAGAAGCCAGTGACCATCACCAGAGAGATGAGGAGAGCCTTCTACAAGCTCCTTGGTGAGATATTTAACCTGTTTAACCATTAGAAAAACCTGTAAGGGTCATTAATGAAATGAAAAGTAAACTGTAGGAACAATCCCAAACAGTTATAGAGTATTAAACTAATAACTGAAATAATGATTCCGATTGGCTGCTCTAGGAACTCCTCCCCCTTGGCTCCAGTTTTCTCTGTCCCTCGTTGTCTTTGGATGAATATTTATTTTAGGAACACATTTTGTAATAAATGTTTTTATAGGTGAGAGAGAATAGAGGGGGGGGGGGGGGGGCAAAAATGTTTGGCTGCATTTGTAGTGACAAGTTGGGTTGCGTCTAACAATACCTTTATTACAGCAAAGTCTTTTATATAACATACCCTGATTCTCACATGTTACTGTTTTGTCTCACACAGATGACCGCACCATCGATCTCTTCCTGGAAGATGATGGATGCAAAAGAGTTTCAGACAAGGTAAGTATTAGTAAATGTAACATAGAAGTCTTGTTTTGTGTTTCTTATACAAATGCTAGCTGCCATAGCAAAGATTGTCTATCAGTAAAAGCTAATCGTCTCTGTATTTGTGTTTTCCATTACAGTACCTTCTGGCCATGGTGCTCATCTACTTCAGCAGAGCTGGCCTCTCCATCGCCGAGTACAACATCCAGAACTTCTACGCTGCTCTGTAAGTATATGATGTCTTCTTCTCATGTATATTTTCACATAGCTGACAGTAGAGTGGTAACTTATATCGGGGGCTCCATGATACCCTCCTTCTCTCTTCTACCATGGGTCTGGTAGCATATAGATAAGCAGTATATAGTTAGCAATACAAATGTTTTTATAGCACATTCGTATTATTCCATCATTTTTGCAGGTTCCTGGCCAACCAGATGGAGGAAGACATCCCTTTCTTTCACTCCATTTTCCTGTTCGCCACCTGGTACTTCAGAAGCAAGGAAGACTTCAAGGAGGCCACGAAGACCCTCTTTAGACGGATGGGATTCCGGGCCTGGGTCAGTCGTGAGGAGTGCCGCCATGTAAGTGAAAAAAAGGGTTTTAAGGTTAGACTTGTGTGGTGGCTAAGGTTAGGCGCGGGGGGTGGCTAAGGTTAGGCGCAGGAGGGCGGCTAAGGGTAGGCACGGGGGGTGGCTAAGGTTAGGCGCGGGGGGTGGCTAAGGTTAGGTGTGGGGAGTTAAAGTTAGGCATTTGTGTGTGTGTGGGGGGGCACTCTCTAGCCTAAACTTAAAATCCAGCAACCTTCCTGTAAAACAAAGTAATAGTTACCTGCGTTGCCTTGTCCCATGAAGCCGTCCTTAAGCCCCTGAACTACCCCAATGAACAAGGAAATTGAATGCTGTGGATAACCTGGTACACACCATGCAATTGCCTGTCAATCAGCGGGTCGAATCAATAATTTCTGACAGGTCCGATCAGGTTTCCGATATATTTTTCAATCGATTTTGTACAGAAGTTATCAGTAAATTGATTGGAAAAATGTGATTACACCTGTCAATAATTGATGATTCAACCCGTCGATCTGATGGGAAATTGCTTGTTGTGTACCAGGGATAATTCTCCTCTATCACTTCAGCAGCAATATGTCTATACAAGGCATTGTGTCAGTAAATAAGGACCCTGTAAGGAATATTTCCAGCATAAAAAGGCAAAGTGGATAGATTGTACAGAATGCACACCATACAGGGGACTATTATACATTAGTAATACAATACTGCATGCTAAGCTACTTTGTCATGTAAACAGGTATGAATATCACCATTATTATTTTCTATCAGGCTCTCGTTGTCCTTATGGAGCTGCAGCATTGTTATATCATTTTTATCTGTGCAATCTAGAATATGAAACATGTTGAATCTCCTGTTTTTTCTTATAAACGTCTAACATGTATGTTTGTTTAATTTTATTAGGTCATGAAGAGACTGAGTCACCGGGGATGGAGAAGAAAGCGAATGGACCATCATGGCCTGGCCACTCGGGGTTTCAGGATGACCACAGAGGAACGCACTGCTATGGAACCAGGGAGCGGATATGTCTGTGACCACTGTTCTAGGTCCAGGCCCCGCTCCTGGTGTTGCATCATGCAGTGATAGTTACCTCCTGCCAGGGCAGTTGCAGCTCATGTCATCTCCATCCATGTCCTGCAACTCTTTCCATCCTCTCCAGCGACTTCCATCACCTGCAGTGAAGTGATTAATGCAGGCTCTGACATGGAATCCACCATCAACCACCTCATACATTTCCTTCCTTCTCATGCAGCTCCTGAGAATTCATCCATCTGCTGAAGTTGCTGCTGTCATCTGCACTTACCATCTTTCTGCCACAGTGTCTGTCACAATTTCCATCTCCTCCTGCTCCTGGCTTTTCCTAAATTTCTCATTTCCTGCAGTACCTGTCATCATCTGCAGTGAGCGACTTCTGCAGCTTTAACCTGCAGCTCCAATCTTTTCCTGCAGTACCTGTCATCAACTGCAGTGAGCGACTTCTGCAGCTATCACCTGCAGCTCCAATCTATTCCTGCAGTGCCTGTCATAAACTGCAGTGAGCGACTTCTGCAGCTATCACCTGCAGCTCCAATCTTTACCTGCAGTGGCTCTTCTACTGCAGCGAGCGACTCTTTCAAATCATTTCCTGCAGTGCCTGTCATCTCCTGCAGTGAACTTCTCTTTTAATTCATATCCTGCAGTGTCTGTCATCTCCTGCAGTGAGCGTCTCCTTTGTCCACTGTCATCAATTAGGGCCGGTTCACACTTGCGGTTTTGCAAAAACCGCACCGGATGTCCGGACCGCACCGGAGCCGGATCGGACCTGAACCGTACGGTTCCTGTCCGGATCCGGTCCGGTTGCATACGGTTTCCGTGCGGTATGAACACGGTTGCGGTCCGGATCCGGATTCTTAAAGAGTAACAACCTGTATAAAAAAAAAAAAAAATGTTGGGGTCTGGGAGGTCAGCAGAAGGGGGACCTGTGGAATCAGGCCCTCTGCTGTTTAGCACTCACCTCCACCTCCGACATGCTGCCAACATCTCCGGATCCGGATCCAGCTGTGCTGCTCCACTCCAAAATGCTTGCCCATGTGTCCCCAGCCAATATCGCCGCAAAAATCCGCATAGGAAGTGGGGTAGAACATCCGGATTTTTTGCCAGTGTGTTGTGCGCTCTCCGGTTCTCATTGGTTTCCATTGGCCGGATGGTGCAGTCCGGCTCCGCCCCGGATACGGCTGCCGGAGGAGCCGGACCAAAAAATAGCGCATGTTGGAACGGACACCGGAGTCCGGATCCGGTCCGGCTCCGGTCCGGACGAAACGGACACATGTGAACCCTGGCATAGATTTACATTGCTATGCCGTGCGTCCGTTTCGTCCGGCCAGCATGCGGTGCGGCTCCGGCACAGCTATTCCGGATAGCCACCGCTAATGTGAACCGGGCCTTACAGCTCCAGCCGCTTCAAACATCATTGCTTGCAGCTCCTACCATCTTGAACCATCTTTGCTTGCAGCTCCTGCCATCTCAAACCATCTTTTCTTATAGTCCCAGCCATCTTCCACCATCATTGCTTGCAGCTCCAACCATCTTGAACCATCTTTGCTTGCAGCTCCTGCCATCTCAAACCATCTTTTCTTATAGTCCCAGCCATATTCCACCATCATTGCTTGCAGCTCCTACCATCTTGAACCATCTTTGCTTTCAGCTCCTGTAATCTTGAACCATCTTTTCTTACAGTCCCAGCTATCTTCCACCATCACTGCTTGCAGCTCCTACCATCTTCTGCATACATTTGTAGCCAAACTCAGATAGCAGCAATTGGCTACAGGGAAAGGGGGGGGGGTGTTAGTGTTAGGAAAGGAGAGGTGAAGGCTAGTGTTAGGATTAGCAAGGGGGGGGGGTGTTAGTGTTAGGAGAAGAGAGGAGAATGCTGGTGTTAGAAGTACAGAGGGGGGAGTTTAGTGTTAGGAGAGGAGAAGGCTAGTGTTAGGAGTGGAGGAGGGGAAGTTAGTGTTAGGAGAGGGGAAGGCTTGTGTTAGAATTGAAGAGAGGGAGGTTACAGTTAGGAGAGGAGAAGGTTAGTGTTAGGAGTAGAGGAGGGGAAGTTAGTGTTAGGAGAGGGGGATGCTTGTGTTAGAATTGGATAGGGGGAGGTTAGTGTTAGGAGAGGGTGGTGGTTAGTATTAGTAGTGGAGAAGGGGTAGGTTAGTGTTAGGAGTTGAAAGTGGGGAGGCTAGTGTTATGAGTGGAGAGAGGGAAGTTGGTGTTAGAAGACAGGAAGGTTAGTGTTAGAAGTGGAGAGGGAGGAGGTTAGTGTTAGGAGTAGAGAGAGGGTGGGGGTTAGTGTTAGAGGGGAATGCTAGTGTTAGGCGTGGAGAGGGGGGGTTAGTGTTAGGAGAGGGGAATGCTAGTATTAGGAGTGGAGAGGGGGGAGGTTAGTTTTAGGAGAGGAGAAGGATAGTGCTAGGAGTGCATGGGGGGATTAGTGTTAGGAGAAGGGAAGGATAGTGTTAGGAGTGGAGATGGAGAAGGTTAGTGTTAGGAGTGGAGAGGGTGCAGGCTAGTTCTAGGAGAGGGGTAGGCTAGTGTTAGGAGTGGAGAGGGAGAGGTTAGTGTTAGGAGAGCAGAAGGCTAGTGTTAGGAGTGGATGGGGAGAGGTTAGTGTTAGGAGAAGGGAAGGTTATTGTTAGGAATGGAGGGGGGGTAGTGTTAGGAGAGGGGGAGCCTAGTGTTAGAAGGGGAGGGGAGGTTAGTGTTAGGAGAGGGGAAGGCAAGTGCTAGGAGTAGAGATGGGTTGGGTTAGTGTTAGTAGAGGGGGAGGATAGTGTTAGGAGTAAAGAGGGGGTAGGTTAGTGTTAGGAGAGGGGAAGGCTAGTGTTACAAGTGGAGAGGGGAGGTTAGTGTTAGGAGAGGAGAGGTGGGAGGTTAGTGTTAGGTGAGGAGAGTGGAAGGCTAGTGTTAGGAGTGAAGGATGGGTTAGTGTTAGGAGAGAAGAATGCTAGTGATAGGATTGGAGGGGGGATAGTGATAGGAGAAGAGAGGGTGGTGGTTAGTCTTAGGATAGGGGAAGGCTCGAGTTAGGACGGAGTGGAGAGGGCTAGGTTAGTGTTAGGAGAGGAGAGAGGAAGGCTAGTGTTAGGAGTGGAGAGGGGGAGGTTAGTGTTAGGTGAGGAGAAGGGAAGGCTAGTGTTAGGAGTGGAGGGCGGTTAGTGTTAGGAGAGGGGAAGGCTAGTGTAAGGAGTGGAGAGAGGGAGGTTAGGGTTAGGAGAGGAGAAGGCTAGTGTTAGGAATGGAAGGGGGGTAGCGTTAGGAGAGTAGAAGGCTAGTGTTAGGAGTAGAGGGGGGGTTAGTGTTAGGAGAGGAGAGAGTGGAGGTTAGTGTTAGAAGGGAAGGCTGGTGTTAGGAGAGGAGAAGGTTAGTCTTAGATGTAGAGATGGGGAGGCTAGCGTTAGGAAAGGGGAAGGTTAGCATTAGGTGTGGAGGGGGAGGTTAGTGTTAGGACAAGAGTGGGACAATCTAGTTTTAGGGGAGGAAAGGGGAAGGCTAGTGTTAGGATTGGAGAGGGGGGAGGTTAATATTAGGAGAGGAGAAGGTTAGTGTTAGGAGTGTGTGTGTGGGGGGGGGGG
Source organism: Hyperolius riggenbachi (assembly GCF_040937935.1). NCBI lineage: Eukaryota > Metazoa > Chordata > Amphibia > Anura > Hyperoliidae > Hyperolius > Hyperolius riggenbachi. Next base: position 221,427,768 of record NC_090652.1, on the reverse strand, counting down.
GGGGGAGGTTAGTGTTAGGAGATGGGAAGGCTTGTGTTAAGAGTGGACAGGGGAGGTTTGTGTTGGGAGAGGAGAAGGTTAGTGGTAGGAGTGGGGATGGGGCAGGTTAGTGTTAGGAGAGGGGAAGGCTAGACTTAGGAGTGGAGGGGGGAGGTTAGTGGAAGGAGAGGAGAAGACTAGTGTTAGGATTAGAAGAAGAGGGCAAGGTCAGTGTTAGGAGTGAAAAAGGGGGAGGTAAGTGTTAGGGGAGGGGAAGGCTAGTGTTAGGAGTAGATGGGGGGTGGGGGTGGGGTTAGTGTTAGGAGAGGAGAGGGTGGAGGTTATTGTTAGGAATGGAGAGGGGGAGGTTAGTGTTAGGAGATGTGAATGCTAGTGTTAGGAGTAGACGGGTGGGATAGTATTAGAAGAGAGAGTGGAGGTGTTAGGAGAGGGGAGGGGTTAGGTTATTGTTAGGAGAGGGGAAGGCTAGTGTGAATTCTAGTGTTAGGAGAAGACAGGAGGTACAATGTTAGGAAAGGAGAGGAAAGGGGAGAAGTTAGTGTTAGGAGATGGGAAAGCTAGTGTTAGGAGTTAGGTCAGAAGAGGGGAAGGCTAGTGCTACGAGTGAAAAGGGGGGATGTAAGTGTTAGGAGAGGTGAATGCTAGTGTTAGGAGGAGTAGAAGGGGGAATAATGTTAGGAGAGGAGAGGGTGGAGGTTATTGTTGGGAGTGGGGAGGGGGTAGGTTAGTGTTAGGAGAGGGGAAGAATAGTGTTAGGAGTTTAGAGGGCAAAGGTTAGTGTTAGGAAAGGAGAGGGTGGAGGTTAGTGTTAGGAGTGGAAAGGGCAGAGGTTAGTTTTAGAAGAGGGAAAGGCTAGTGTTTGGATTGGAGAGGGGGGAGGTTAGTGTTATATGAGAAGAGGGGAAGGGAAGGCTTGTGTTAGGAGTGGTGAGAGGGAAGTTAGTGTTTGGAGAGGGGAAGGCTAGCGTTAAGAGTGGAGAGGGGGGAGGTTAGTGTCAGGAGAGAGGAAGGCTAGTGATAGGTGTAGAGAGAGGGGAGGTTAGTGTTAGGAGAGGGGAAGGCTAGTGTTAGGAGTGGGGGGGGGAGGGGTTAGTGTTAGGAGAGGAGAGGGGTGATATTGCTTAAAGGCATATTGTAACTAGTGCCGCATTAGTAGGGTGACTAGCACCAATCAGAGTAGTACAGCATAGTGTAGTGTAGGGACCCACCCTCAAAGAGTCTACCGTGACGTGGTGGGTGGGCTTACAATCCTACTGCTCAAAAGGTTTTACTTTTCACCAGTTGGATTAACCAAAGGACTCTTGATGTTTGGACAACTAACCGTTTTTACCCTACAGTGACAATGCACAGCTTCATTTACTTGAAATTATCCTGGGAATCACATAAGGCCACCAGGAATCCATTGTGACCACCTTAAAGCCATGAAGTCAGGGCCTCTATAAGCTCTGCAGCCCACAGTCGATGCATCTTTGGTGCAGTTTTTCACTAAACTGAGGTGCATCACTAGTGGGCTGTAAAACGAATTGAGGACTCAACTTCATGGCTACAATTGCCTCAGAGCTCTCCCAAAGACCAGCTGATCTCTTCTTTCCATGTAAGGTGATATTTACTTATTGAATAATTATGTGCAAAAGAGGCGATCAGGGGACAGGATGATGGGTTATAAATAAAAGTGGCAACCACTTCTGCTGATCATCACTTAGGGTCGGTTCACATTTGTTTTAAAAACATATCCATGGCTCCGTTTTTTGGCCCGGACCAAAACCGGAACCACACATACAAATGTTAAAAATAGCGGCCGTCTTCACACACTTACAAAACAGATCCATTGGCGATCCGTGGGATCTGTTTTGAAAAAGTGAATGGAGAGTCCGAACTTCAGCAATTCCCCCAAGAGCCAGACAGGAGAAATACAGAATAACAGCTTGTACAATTAGCTAGCTGACTTGGGGGTTGATTCACTTTGTAGGATGAGATCAACGCACTTTGGCCCAATTGGCTGCCTGTCAAGTGACAGGCAGCCTATTGGACCAATCAAAGCAAAGTGCTGGGAATAATGGGTTGATTCATCATCAACTGGAATTAGCGTCCGTTATGGAGGCTACACTCGCTCCGTGCAGCATAGCGTGCCTTATTTTGTTACGCGGGTTGCTTCCTTAATTAACATAGAAGTGGGCGTGCTAGTGAAGTATCACGGTTCAGATACTGCACAGAGGTGGCCACTATTTAAAGGAGCGCGCGTTGTTTTCTCACCAAATAAGGCACGCTACACTGCACGGAGCGAGCGTAGCCTCCATAGCAGCCGCTAATTCTATTTTATTCTAGTTGGTGAAACATCCTCAAAGTGTGCCAAGTGGGTGTGGTGGGTTACCCTGTAAGGATATTATCTTACTTCAGTTTATTGGAAGAATCCCTCCCAAATATTGATACTGCTATTTATAAGCAGGACAAAGTCACACTTAATGGGAACCTAAACGTTAACTTACCTGGGGCTTCTACCAGCCCCCTGCAGCTGCCTTGTGGCCACACTGTTACTAATCGTCCCTCCAGTCCCCCGCAGCGACCCTCTTCCGGCCGGCCAACTCTCGAGTTGATGGGCCACTATGCATACTCTGCCGTGTGCGTCCTCGATCAAGTTCCCGTCGTCAGGAACATTATGCGCATGCACAGTAAAGATTTTTACGTACTGCGCATGTGCAGAGTGCTCCCTTCTACGAGAGTACGATTAGGAGGTGCGCAGACCGGGGCCGTGCCACCAAGTGGCAAAGGGTCGCTGTGGGGTACCGGAGGATCACTCTGCCATGGCACGGGCACAGGGCGTCTGCAGAGGGCTGGTAGGAGCCGCAGGTAATTTAAACTCATTTTTTTCTACTGTTAAGGTTCATTTTAAATATTGCAGTAAAGATGTCTTGTACATTACAACGGCTACAGGAGAGGGATCAGAGGTATCTCTTACTGCCACACACTGCAAATCGATTTTAATAGTTTTTAGCATGAACTCTATTAAAAATAAATTGCCCCTCCCCCCACCCCCTGTATCCCACTGCTAATGCTGCTCTCTCCAAGCCCCATGTAGAGTATTAGCTCAGGGAAGCGCTCTCACCTCCCCAGCTAGCGGGCTCCTTTGTCTGTGCTGCTGCTGTCTTCCAGTCCCCATACACCATGACCTGGCAGCATGTACATCCTCTCATATGTACACAGCCGGTTCATGGGGTCACTACAGGCATCAGGAGATGACAGCAGCACAGAGGATGGAGCGCGGGATCTTCACACACAAACACATATTATTATTATTTCTTTGTATTTATATTGCGCTGACATCTTCCGCAGCACTGTACAGAGTATATCGTCTTGTCACCTAACTGTCCCTCAAAGTGGCTCACAATCTAGTCCCTACCATAGTCATATGTATGTATCGTAGTCTAGGGCCAATATAAGGAAAGCCAATTAACTTATTTGTACGTTTTTGGCATATGGGAGGATGCTGAGTACCCAGAGGAAACCCACACAGACAACATACAAAGTCCATGCAGACTGTGCCCTGCAGAGTCGTATCTAGAGGGGTGCAAGCATGGCATGTGCCATGGGCGTCACAGCACCATGGGCGCCATTCCTACCCCTGTACTGCACCGCCATGCCTGCCCCTATGCTGTGCCACCATGCCTACCTCCATGCCTCCCTGTCATTCAGACCTCAGATCATATTAATGCGAATATCTGGTGAATAATGCTACTTAATTATGTAGGACGCACTTTGCTTAGTGTTAGAAAAGAGACAGAGAGTGAATAAGAAGAGCCACTTCCCCCAAAAAACCTCAGCAAAACCCAGAGCCAAAAAAGTACAGGACACCATAACACATGTATGGAGCGAGAAAAGATGCTGTTTTTAGAAGGGAAGGGTACTGACTGGGGGGGGGCGCAATTTCAGTGTTTGCCATAGGCACTATATTACCCAGATACGCCCCTGGTGCCCTGGATGGGATACAAAACGAGGATCCAGCACAGCAAGACGAGGAAGCTAACCACTATGCCACCGTGCAGCCACTTTAGATACCACTGTCGTGCCCCCAGTCATGCAGCAAAGAACCCTCCTGACTGATCGGTAATATCAGTCGATTTCTGCTAGAAATCAATCAATATTATGATCAGCCTGCATGTTGAGGCAACAATCTTCAGCAGATTCACGGTGCTCGCTGCCCATACAGTTCTGCAGGCCTGTTCACAGTACTGAATTGTAACTGATTATTCTAACTCTCTGCATGCAGACTTTGTATTACAATCTATGTCCGGTCTCCATTGCAGTGCTTAATTGTCACATTTTGTAAATTAACATAGCCCCCAACCGTCCCGTTTTCGTCGGGATTCTCCCGATTTTGGGGGGCTCACCTGCTATCCCGGTATGAGCCCCCCAAGTCCTGGGCGGCTGTCAGTGTTGACAGTCGCCCGTAACAGGAGGAAGTGCAGCACAGTGGAGGGAGAGCTGTGGGCAGCGGCAGAGAAGGGGTGCTATCTCCCCCCCTTCCATCACCTTAGGGTGCTCTCCCTCCCTCGCTCTCTCCTCCGAAACTAAGTGCGGTGGCGTTTGGCAGCGGGCGGAACTTACCTTCCGTGTCGCTCCAAGCGCCGGAAGTTCTGGTGCCGCAGCCGCTGCTCTGGTGTGCACCAGACCAGACTAGCGGCAAACCATCCCGCGCCTGTGACGAGACCAGGCGGAGACATGGAAGGTAAGTTCCGCCCCTCTGCCAGCCACCGCACTTAGTTCTGGAGGAGAGAGCGAGGGAGGGAGAGCACCCTAAGGCGAGGGAAGGGGGGGAGTTGGCCCCCCTTCTCCGCTGCTGTGCCCACCACTCTCCCTCCACTGCACTGCTCTCCTCCTGCTGGGGGGACACCTGGCTAAATATTCTGGAGACATATACACCTGCCTACATATACCGGGGACATATAAACCTGTCTACATATACTGGGGACATATACCCCTGGCTACATATACTGGGCACATATACCCCTGCCTACATATACTGGGCACATATACCCATGACTACATATACTGGGCACATATACCCCAACCTACATATACTGGGCCATTTTCCTCTGGCTACATATACTGGGGACATATACACCTGCCTACGTATACTGGGCACATATACCCCTGCCTACATATACTGGGCACATATACCCATGACTAAATATACTGGGCACATATACCCCTGCCTACATATACTGGGCACATATACCCCTGCCTACATATACTGGGCACATATACCCATGACTACAATACTGGGCACATATACCCATGACTACATATACTGGGCACATATACCCCTACCTACATATACTGGGACATATACCTCTGGCTTCATATACTGGGCACATATACCCCTGCCTACATATACTGGGCACATATATACCCATGACTACATATACTGCGCACATATACCCCTACCTACATATACTGGGACATATACTTCTGGCTAAATATACTGGGGACATATAGACCTGCCTACATATACTGGGGACATATACCCCTGCCTACATATACTGGGACATATACCCTTGGCTACATATACTGGCCACATATACCCCTGGCTACATATACTAGGGACATATACCCCTAGCTACATATACTGGGGACATATACACCAGCCTACATATACAGGGCACATATACACCTGGCTACATATACTGGGGACATATACCCCTGGCTACATATACTGGGGACATATACCCCTGGCTACATATACTGGGACATATACCCCTGGCTACATATACTGGGACATATACCCCTGGCTACATATACTGGGACATATACCCCCTGACTACATATACTGGGGACATATAACCCCTGACTACAGATACTGGGGACATATACCCCCTGGTTACATATACTGGGCACATATACCCCCTGACTACATATACTGGGCACATACAGTGGAGGAAATAATTATTTGACCCCTCACTGATTTTGTAAGTTTGTCCAATGACAAAGAAATGAAAAGTCTCAGAACAGTATCATTTCAATGGTAGGTTTATTTTAACAGTGGCAGATAGCACATCAAAAGGAAAATCGAAAAAATAACCTTAAATAAAAGATAGCAACTGATTTGCATTTCATTAAATGAAATAAGTTTTTGAACCCCTACCAACCATTAAGAGTTCTGGCTCCCACAGAGTGGTTAGACACTTCTACTCAATTAGTCACCCTCATTAAGGACACCTGTCTTAACTAGTCACCTGTATAAAAGACACCTGTCCACAGAATCAATCAATCAAGCAGACTCCGAACTCTCCAACATGGGAAAGACCAAAGAGCTGTCCAAGGATGTCAGAGACAAAATTGTAGACCTGCACAAGGCTGGAATGGGCTACAAAACCATTAGCAAGAAGCTGGGAGAGAAGGTGACAACTGTTGGTGCGATTGTTCGAAAATGGAAGGAGCACAAAATGACCATCAATCGACCTCGCTCTGGGGCTCCACGCAAGATCTCACCTCGTGGGGTGTCAATGGTTCTGAGAAAGGTGAAAAATCATCCTAGAACTACACGGGAGGAGTTAGTGAATGACCTCAAATTAGCAGGGACCACAGTCACCAAGAAAACCATTGGAAACACATTACACCGCAATGGATTAAAATCCTGTAGGGCTCGCAAGGTCCCCCTGCTCAAAAAGGCACATGTGCAGGCCCATCTGAAGTTTGCCAATGAACACCTGAATGATTCTGTGAGTGACTGGGAGAAGGTGCTGTGGTCTGATGAGACCAAAATAGAGCTCTTTGGCATTAACTCAGCTCGCTGTGTTTGGAAGAAGAAAAATGCTGCCTATGACCCCCAAAACACCGTCCTCACCGTCAAGCATGGGGGTGGAAACGTTTTGCTTTGGAGGTGTTTTTCTGCTAAGGGCACAGGACAACTTAATCGCATTAACGGGAAAATGGACGGAGCCATGTATCGTGAAATCCTGAACGACAACCTCCTTCCGTCTGCCAGGAAACTGAAAATGGGTCGTGGATGGGTGTTCCAGCACAACAATAACCCAAAACACACAGCAAAGGCAACAAAGGAGTGGCTCAAGAAGAAGCACATTAAAGAGAACCCGAGGTGTGTTTAAAGAATGTTATCTGCATACAGAGGCTGGATCTGCCTATATAGCCCAGCCTCTGTTGCTATCCCAAACCCCACTAAGGTCCCCCTGCACTCTGCAATCCCTCATAAATCACAGCCATGCTGTGAGGCTGTGTTTACATCTGTAGTGTCAGTCTCAGCTGCTCCCCCGCCTCCTGCATAGCTCTTGTCCCTGCCCCCGTCCCTTCCCTCCAATCAGCAGGGAGGGAAGGGATGCAGGCGGGGACTGGAGTTCTGCAGGAGGCAAGGAGAGCAGCAGACTGACACTATAGAGATAAACACAGCCAGCTCTGACAAGCTGTTTGTCAGCAGTGTGGCTGTGATTTATGAGGGATTGCAGAGTGCAGGGGGACCTTAGGGGGGTTTGGGATAGCAACAGAGGCTGGGCTGTATAGGCAGATCCAGCCTCTGTATGCAGATAATATTCTTCAAACCCACCTCGGGTTCTCTTTAAGGTCATGGAGTGGCCTAGTCAGTCTCCGGACCTTAATCCAATAGAAAACCTATGGAGGGAGCTCAAGCTCAGAGTTGCACAGAGACAGCCTCAAAACCTTAGGGATTTAGAGATGATCTGCAAAGAGGAGTGGACCAACATTCCTCCTAAAATGTGTGCAAACTTGGTCATCAATTACAAGAAACGTTTGACCTCTGTGCTTGCAAACAAGGGTTTTTCCACTAAGTATTAAGTCTTTTATTGTTAGAGGGTTCAAAAACTTATTTCACTCAATGAAATGCAAATCAGTTGCTATCTTTTATTTAAGGTTATTTTTTCGATTTTCCTTTTGATGTGCTATCTGCCACTGTTAAAATAAACCTACCATTGAAATGATACTGTTCTGAGACTTTTCATTTCTTTGTCATTGGACAAACTTACAAAATCAGTGAGGGGTCAAATAATTATTTCCTCTACTGTATACCCCCTGACTACATATACTGGGACATATACCCCCTGACTACATATACTGGGCACATATACCCCTGACTACATATACTGGGGACATATACCTCTGGCTACATATACTGGCCACATATATCCCTGGCTACATATACTGGGGACATATACCTCTGGCTACATATACTTGGCACATATATCCCTGGCAGGGATGCTCAAATTCGGCTTTGGGAGATATCCGGATTTTTGCTATCCGGATATCTCCCAGTAATGCTGTGCGGGCTGGGCGGGGGGGTCAAGCTTACCTCTCTGACGTCTTCTTCGGTCGTCCCTCGGCGCCTCCCACGATGCGCTCCAAGCGGCGGTCACCTGATTACAAACACTTCCTCCTTCCGGGTTGAAGGAGGAAGTGTTTGTAATCACGTGACGCGCATGGAGCGCATCGTGGGAGGCGCCGAGGGACGACCGAAGAAGACGTCAGAGAGGTAAGCTTGACCCCCCCCGCCCAGCCCGCACAGCATTACTGGGAGATATCCGGATAGCAAAAATCCGGATATCTCCCGAAGCCGAATTTGAGCATCCCTAATCCCTGGCTACATATACTAGGGACACTGGCTGTTTGTCATTATGTGCATTTACTGGTGAAAAGCTGTCTCTTATTATGTGCATTTACTGGGGAAACGCTGTCTCTCATTCTGTACATTTACTGGTGAAAGGCTGTCTGTCATTCCCTGCATTTACTGGTGAAATGCTGTCTCTTATGTGCATTTAGTGGGGAAACGCTGTCTGTCATTATGTGCACAGTGTTGCTATCACGGATTGTCGTGATCACGGGTACGCGTGATTCACGGCCATTTGTACGCAACACGAAGGCCGTGATCCGCATGCCGTGATCCACATGGATCACGACATCGCGTCAAATCCGGATCACGGCGTGCGTAAAAAAATACGGGTCACGGCCAGTAATCACGGCTGTGATGCGGCCGTGATGCGGCCATGGTTGCGGATTTTTTCAAAATATGTCACTGGGCAAATCAGAGGCCCCTGACGCAGGCTAGAGCAACCAATCACAGGAGGGGAGGCATACGTGTATATATGCACGCATACAGTATCCGGATCACATCCAAGCGCATTGTTACGCATACGGGAAAATAAGGATGCATACACTATCTCTTTAGACACATACATTTTTCGCATGCGGACATGTATGTACGCATAAAGTATCGTCCCTCTTTCCACACGTACATTTTTACGCATGCGGGCATACAGGTACGCATAAATGTATCCGGATCACGGCCGTGTATGGTAGCCGTGCGTAGCCGGAGAAAAGACGGGTCGGGCCGGTTATGCATAACAAAAATACGGGTCGCAATCACGGGTGATCCGGATGCGGCACCAATAAAAACTGCCGCATTCGGATCCGTGCTTAAGTGGTATCCGATATTTTTTTAATGTAACTACATTAGCTGGTATAACTACATTACAGTTAGCCCCACCCACGGGCAGGGTAAATGAGGGATATACTTATTAAAAAATATAAGGGCATCAATATTAAAAAAAATCTTTAAAAAACTTTATAGTAGGCGTGACTAGGGTGTGTGTTGGGGGTGTGGTTAGAGGTTATGTTGGGGGTGGCTAGGGGTGTGGCCTGTGTCCCGCTTTCTAATTTTAAAATGCTGGGAGGTATGAATTAAATTGCTGTGATTTTGAAATGAGGAGGAAAACAGGCTTGCTGATCATTTTGTTTCAGTACCAAGCAGCAATATACATATATTGAAATTAATAGTCTGCTTCAGAATTCAAATGGGGGGGGGGGGGGGAATGGTTGCACTACAGAAGCCTTAGACTGACATTTTTCAAATACTGGTTCACACTTTCACAAAATCACATTTATAAAAGAGCCAGGTACCTTAAATGTGGAGATCAGGACAAAAGTCCCAGAAAAGACATTAAAGGGAACCTAAGATGAGAGGGATATGGAGGCTGCCATATTTATTTTACTTGTAAACAATGCCAGTTGCCTGGCAGCCCTGTTGATCTTCTTGAATAAGTAGTGTCTGAGTCAAAAATGCTGGAACAAGCATATGGTTATTCCAGTAAAACCTGAGTCAGCTGAGTCAGCGTACCCGATTTGCTGCATGCTTGTTCAGGGTCTATGGCTTAAAGTATTAGAGACAGAGGATCAGGACGACTGCCAGGCAACTGTTATTGTTTAAGAGGAAATAAATATGGCAGCCTCCATATCCCTTTCAACTCGGATTCCCTTCAATTTGTCCACACCTGGTTTGTGTGATTAGTGCAATGTTTCTGTTGCTTGTACATAAGATGTGTATTATTTCCACAGCTGATCACAAAACAGACCCGTGTATGTCCCGTTTTGCCACATCACAAAGCTGACAGTTGACAGATCCTATGATAGTAACAGTATCTATTCACACTTGTCAGTCTGCGTTCCCATTCATTGATCTAAGTCCCTGTGTCAATGATCACCGGCATCAATCAGATGTCTGAGGTCATTGTAAAAAAACGAAGTAACATGTCCACGCATTACTTCCTGTTAGTGTACTAATAGTTTGCACAGAAATGTAATGCGCAAGGACATCTTGTGGCCAAATAGTAAAATTACATCTGCATACATTTTCTTTTTAAATAAAAAGTCCTACATGTACTTTTAAAATTAACCCCTTACCTCCCACACTCTCCCATAGTTACCCAAATAAAACTTTTACACACAAAAAAACATTGCCTTAGGGACTTTTTTTAATATGTATGTCAAGAGGGTATATTACTATTATTTTTTAAATTATGGGCTTGTAATTAGTGATGGATGCAAAACTGAAAAAATGCACCTTTATTTTTCAATAAAATATTGGTGCCATATATTGTAGTAAGAAAAATTTGAAATGTTGCAATAACTGGGACAAATATAAACTGGGCATATAAAATGTGTGGGTTTTGTGCACAGTAGAATGTTTTATTTTAAAAAATATAATGGCTGGAAAACTGAAAATAATGAATTTTTTCCATTTTCTTTCTTAGTATTCCCAATAAAATTCAGTTAGAATAAAATAATTCTTAGCATAATGCACCACCCATAGGAAGTCTACTTTTTGGCGAAAAAAACAATGTATAGATCATTTCAGTGTAATAAGTACTGATAAGTTATTGGCAGATGAATGGACGCAGTGCAGAAATGTAAAATACAGTGGTGTGAAAAACTATTTGCCCCCTTCCTGATTTCTTATTTTTTTGCATGTTTGTCACACTTAAATGTTTCTGCTCATCAAAAAACGTTAACTATTAGTCAAAGATAACATAATTGAACACAAAATGCAGTTTTAAATGGTGGTTTTTATTATTTAGTGAGAAAAAAAAACTCCAAATCTACATGGCCCAGTGTGAAAAAGTGATTGCCCCCCTTGTTTAAAAATGATTTAACTGTGGTTTATCACACCTGAGTTCAATTTCTGTGGTCACCCCCAGGCCTGATTACTGCCACACCTGTTTCAATCAAGAAATCACTTAAATAGGAGCTATCTGACACAGAGAAGTAGACCAAAAGCACCTCAAAAGCTAGACATCATGCCAAGATCCAAAGAAATTCAGGAACAAATGAGAACAAAAGTACTGTAATTGAGATCTATCAGTCTGGTAAAGGTTATAAAGCCATTTCTAAAGCTTTGGGACTCCAGCGAACCACAGTGAGAGCCATTATCCACAAATGGCAAAAACATGGAACAGTGATGAACCTTCCCAGGAGTGGCCGGCCGACCAAAATTACCCCAATAGCGCAGAGAAAACTCATCTGAGAGGCCACAAAAGACCCCAGGACAACATCTAAAGAACTGCAGACCTCACTTGCCTCAATTAAGGTCAGTGTTTACGACTCCACCATAAGAAAGAGACTGGGCAAAAACGGCCTGCATGGCAGATATCCAAGGTGCAAACCACTTTTAAGCAAAAAGAACATTAAGGCTCGTCTCAATTTTGCTAAAAAACATCTCAATGATTGCCAAGACTTTTGGGAAAATACCTTGTGGACCGACGAGACAAAAGTTGAACTTTTTGGAGGGTGCGTGTCCCGTTACATCTGGCGTAGAAGTAACACAGCATTTCAGCAAAAGAACATCATACCAACAGTAAAATATGGTGGTGGTAGTGTGATGGTCTGGGGTTGTTTTGCTGCTTCAGGACCTGGAAGGCTTGCTGTGATAGATGGAACCATGAATTCTACTGTCTACCAAAAAATCCTGAAGGAGAATGTCCGGCCATCTGTTTCTCAACTCAAGCTGAAGCGATCTTGGGTGCTGCAGCAGGACAATGACCCAAAACACACCAGCAAATCCACCTCTGAATGGCTGAAGAAAAACAAAATGAAGACTTTGGAGTGGCCTAGTCAAAGTCCTGACCTGAATCCTATTGAGATGTTGTGGCATGACCATAAAAAGGCGGTTCATGCTAGAAAACCCTCAAATAAAGCTGAATTACAACAATTCTGCAAAGATGAGTGGGCCAAAATTCCTCCAGAGTGCTGTAAAAGACTCGTTGCAAGTTATCGCAAACGCTTGATTGCAGTTATTGCTGCTAAGGGTGGCCCAACCAGTTATTAGGTTCAGGGGGCAAATTCTTTTTCACACAGGGCCATGTAGATTTTGAGGTTTTTTTCTCACTAAATAATAAAAACCATCATTTAAAACTGCATTTTATGTTCAATTATGTTATCGTTGACTAATAGTTAACGGTTTTTGATGAGCAAAAACATTTAAGTGTGACAAACATGCAAAAGAATAAGAAATCAGGAAGGGGGCAAATAGTTTTTCACACCACTGTATGTTCTGGTGTTAAAGGGGGAAAAACCCTAAGAGGTGAAGTGGTTAAACTCATAAAAGTTGAAGTTTACATGTGTTGTATTTCTGCCATTTCAGCATGTATGCTGTACACCATCCACAATACATTTGGTGACATTGAAGATAAAGTAGTTGCAGATCTCGGCTGTGGCTGTGGGGTGCTGAGTATTGGGGCAGCCGTGCTGGGCGCTGGGTAAGTATGTTTATATATTCTTACTATAGCACATATTTATCTTACTTGTGCTACATCGGTATTGGCCATGTGACTCCTGGAATTAACTTCTTGCCTGCTTTCAGAACTGGTGGATTATGCCATGTCGTAATTAACCCCTTCGGGACCAGGCAGCACGGATCCCTTCGGGATCAGGTGATGCCAGTATGCTTATCTGGCATCACCTGATCCCCATCAGTGCTAACTGAGACTCTACTGTATCTGTATGCTTTTTCTCAGAGGTAGCATAGGTTTCTGCAGACCATCTAGCCGCACAGGGGCCCTATGCTCCCTAGGGCCCATGCAGCTGCAGTCAGGGCTGGATTATCCTCTAGGCTCTTCTCCGTGTATTTCTCTGTAACCCCCTTTTCTTATGTGGCTATTTCTTCCTCCTTGTCACTCTCACCCAGTGTCCCTACCCACCATGTGGCTGTCTCTCCCTCTGTCACTAACAGCTCCCCTTCCCATCCATGGTTGTCAGTATCCCTGTCAGTATCCCTGATGAGGCTGTTTTTTGCCTCCCTGTGCAGTTTAAAAAAAAAAAAACAGGCCTGCTCAGAGTTGTGTATTTGATATGTGTCTGAGACTACGTAAACAATTGTAGAGACACTTTGAAATGTATGTGTATCTGGTATTTATGGATTTTCAGGTGAAAACTGGTCTAAAGTGAAAGTCTAGACCAGGGATCCCCAAACGTTTAGGGTCGAGGGCCGGGTCAACATACTTCAGACTGCTGGGGGGTCGGAGTATACATAAAATGATGTATTTGTGGGCCACATAGTGAAGCATACCCAGGTGACAACCTGAAGTCCAATTGGACAGCAGTGTCACCTGATGTGGAATTTGATTGGAAACCAGCGAATTACTGCGTTCTGGATTCCATGTGGATGGGTGGTGCCAGCACTGCTATTCTATATGTGGACCACCAATATTTAAAGATGTAGCTGACCGCATCTATAAGTAATACGTTTTGTGTGTGTGTGTGTGTGTGGAGGGGGGGAGGGGGCGGTAAAAGAGCCACAGGAGGCTGCATTCAGCTGACGGGCCTTAGTTTGAGGACCACTGGTCTAGACTCTAGTGTGGCATGGTAAGAGGACCTCTTGTCACTTACACATGTTATGTTTCAAATGTGACAGAGATCCAGGGTAGGAAAGGAGAGAGAAGCGTAGCAGAAAACTAGAAAGGAATTATTTTGGAGTAGGAAATGAGCAGCGTATATGCAGAGTCTGTGCAATAGTTTTTTTTATTTTGTTTATTTTTCTTTTCAGTTTACTGTCAGTGTATTTGGTCGAGTGAGTGAGTGAGTCAGTGATTGTCTGATAGTAAGTGGAGTTGTTGTTTTTATTTCTTCAGCTCCACCCCTTTTTATTTGTCAACCTCCTGTTGAAGTATGTTACTATCCTGCTTAGTGTTGACAATTTAATATAATTGTGTATCATCTAAGAAGATTGCAACATTACTTTGCATTCTATGCAAAGAGTGAAAAGAGTGAAATGAATTAGACCCAGTACTGACCCTAGCCGAACTTTGTTAACAATTTACATTTTTGAGTATGATCCATTTACTATGATCCATTTCCCACTACTCTTTGCCTTCTGTCCCTTAGCCATTTCTCTATCCGTGTGTACAGTTTCCCCTAATACTGATATCTGCATCCTCAGCTTCTCCAGGCTACTGTGGGGAACAATGTCAAAAGCCTTTACAAAGTTCAAGTACTGTATACTACAGGTATGGGCCTGATCCAATTCACTTTTTCTTTCAAGTTTTCTCCTAGGTGATATTTTCACATCACCAGCAAACAAGAAAATAATGACAGTACTTTTTCATCTACGTTTTGGCATTTTCCCATTGCAGAGTGCTAAAAATGTATTTTAAACAAAGATGAAAAATTTTCTCCTAGGAGAAAACCTAGGAGAAAAAGTGAATTGGATCGGGCCCAATGTCTATTGCTTTCCCCAGGTTTAAATTTGCATTTACTACTTCATGAAATAGATAGATAGATAGATAGATAGATAGATAGATAGATAGATAGATAGATAGAAAGATAGATAGATAAGTTTAAAGGGACTCCGAGCTCAGAAAAAAAAGGAAAGTTGTACTCACCAGGGGCTTTTTCCAGCCCAGTGCTGGTCGGGAGGTCCCACGCCGGCGTCCTGGCTCCTCTCCTTCTCCCCGCTCCGGAATGGCTGGCAGGCCGCAGCCCGGGCGACACTCTCCCGAGTGTCGGGCTGCTTCTTCCGCATATGACGCGGATTACGTCACACGCCGGCCGCCTCGCGTCATCACGGCGTGAAAGTACTGCGCATGCGCGAACAAAGCGCGCATGCGCAGTACTTTCACGCCGGCCGCCGTGATGACGCGAGGCGGCCGGCGTGTGACATAATCCTCGGGAGAGTGTCGCCCGGGCTGCGGCCTGTCAGCCATTCCGGAGCGGGGTGAAGAAGAGGAGCCAGGACGCCGGCGTGGGACCTCCCGACCAGCACTGGGCTGGAAAAAGCCCCTGGTGATTACAACTTTCCTTTTTTTTCTGAGCTCGGAGTCCCTTTAAAAAATATAGAAAAAGTACAAAACTGAGAGATAGAGATGAGGAACAGCAGGAGCAGCAACAGACCTTTCACTTTGAAATAGGAATTTCCAGTGTGGCACCCGCCTGATCTCTGATTTTTGGGAGGCCATCTACTCAGGGCAATCCTTCTACAGTAGGCAAAGGTAGTTGAGAAGTAGGTTACATGGGACCCTTCCATCCTCTCCTCAGATCATGGTGACAGCAACAGCAGTAAGCAATCTATGGTGCACGAGCTTAGCACCTCCCCTAAGAGCAATCCTTTATGCTGATGAGGAGGAAAGCATGGTGGGCCTTTTTGGGGCCGCTGTGAGGAATTCAAGGGTGATTGAATTAAAGAGTAAGGAGGAGGAGGACATCCTCTGTCCCTCTCACCTACTACCACCATTAATCCCTTGATACAGGGGTTTTGACAATTACTGTCATTGTACAGGTGGCCAGGATGTGTTAACAAATTATCAGATTTGTGAGGGACATGGAAAGGGAATAACGTTTGAAGGGTTTTGTCATGGGAAGAAATGAATGGTGATAAAGGAAAGTGGGTTAATACATTTGGGATAAATGGTGGCTAATTAATTTTTGAGGCAGAAGGTAATGTTAAATTTTGAAAAAAAATACAGCTCAATTTGTCTTCCCACAATGAACACTGGCTTCAAAGCATGCCCACTTAACCTGTGTTAAGTACAATTTCCATCAATCATTTGAGTAAACGTTAAAGTCACACGCACAACTATAGTCCTGAAGCTAAAGTAATGTAAAGGCTGAGTACAGTAAACAATTTTTAAAGAAGGTTAAAATAGGAATCTGCTGTAAGTGGAATACATTTAAATCAATATGAAAGGTGAAATCAGGAGCAATCATGTTACTTTCACCATCCTTGTTCACTTCAACGCATTCCTTCTCTACAATTCCTCATCTAACACTAATCAAAACTTCAAAAAAAATACTTTTATTTATCTAAATCTTTTTTATATTTTAAACACATATGTGTGCATTTACCATCATTATGTTTCACTTTAAAAAACAAAAAACAAACACAAAAAAGAACGATTCTGACATGTCCTATTGACTTCAATTCATTTTGGCCTGAAAAGCTAAACAATCCAAACACAAGTTGTAATTTGGTTTGGAAAGCTGCAGTGGAATCCAGAACTGGATTTTAGCAATTTAGTTCATCCCCAGTCTTGACCTTAAAGATGAACTAAAATAAGTATAGTTATTTACCTTGTATGCTACATCAGGAAATGAAAAATGGTATATAGTATGAAACAACAAGATATACAGTATAATAACACTCACAGCAAGCTTGAATTTTAGTAGAGATAAAAACAACTAGGTTGCAAAAATTGTATTCCTTTGCAAAAATCCAGGATATCTTCTAAAATGGATTGCGTGCAACAACATTCTTTACAGGACCCTTTTACCTTCATTGAGGCTTCTTCCATAGCCATAGAAAGGGTCCCTACTCTAGAACACCTCAATGCTGGTAAAAGCAACAATATAGAAAGTTGCTGTATGCAATCCATTTTGGAAGCTAATATCCTCCTTTTCTTTAACCGAAAAATATTTTACAACCTAGTTGTTGTTTTTTTTTTTGTTGTTTTTTTTTTTTTTGCTACTAGAGTTCCAGCTTGCTGGGAATATTTTGAGTGGAAAGGGCTAATGATTGTATGTATTTAACTTGGCCATTTACTTTAGCACCTACTTTCCCCTTTAAAATCCCCTTTAAATTGAGGAGATTATGTTTACATTTTGAGGAAATTAAAGCATGCACTAATATTTTAGTCATGACTAAAAACCAAAACAATCTGATGCTGGCCCGAATGACGGCTCTTCCTGCTGCCGCTGATCTCTCCAGTGGTATTATAAACTATTCCCACTCTGAGTTGTAGCAACTAGGAGGGAGATGTAATTTGTGGTCTGGCAACCACCAGAGCCCCGAATTACCATTACATGGGGCGTGCAGCATAGCATTGCTGCTATGATGGCACCCGCAATCACTGCTCCGTAAGAACTAGAGGCTGATCACAAAAGACTCTTAAGTTAATGCCCTGAATAAGAGGTATACAAAATTAATAAAATAATTAAAAATTGTTAGAAAGGAAGTGAGAGTTTTAAGTATTTTGCAAGTGATACCTAACTTCCTCAGGTCAATAATATGCCCACTGTAGTGGAAGAAAAGCTATAGGGCGCTATTTTATGAGTTTTGGGCACCTCTTGTTTAGTTTGTGAACCTTTACTTCTGTTCTTTTTTATTTTATTTTATGGGTCCCATAAATCCTTCTATTGCTGGAAAGTGACTTTGAGAGAGGTTCCTTTATAACGATAGGGCAATGGTTTTCACTACATGCTCTGGTTGGTGGTTGCCCATCCGCAAACCAGGACTTGTGAATATCCCTTTCTCTTCTGCATTGTATACATCACCTCTACTGGTGTACTACACTACTGTATATTCGAGTCTCTGTTTCCCCTGTGCTTTTTCTGTAAGGTCCCATGATCTGTCAAGGTCATTTCTCAAGTTGTCTTTATACCATTTTGCTTGTAGACATAATTAAAAAGGGGGCTATCTTTTCTGTTGTCTGCTTCAAGTGGAAATTAGTAAGCAACCTGCTGCAGTTCCACACTGCCCTTGCTCATGCGAAGCAGGAATACTTTACCAAGCTCATCGGAGCACAAGCTTCTAACCCACGGCGTCTTTTTGCCACCTTCAACTCCCCGCTTAAACCCGCCCCCCCCCCCCCCCCCCACCCTCCGTTTCCTCCCTCTCTGTCACAGATTTAGCCACCCACTTCACCAACAAAAGTGTCTCCATCCGCCAGGAAATATCCAATCTCCAATCTTCACCTCCCACCCCCTCCCAATCAGCTCCTCTGCCACCCTATCCTCCCCTCACATCCTTCACTCCTACTACCACTGAGGAAGTCAACCACCTACTGCAGACTTCCCATACCACTACTTCCCCCCTTGACCCCATCCCTTCTGATTTACTCCAGCCTCACTTCACGGAATTGGCCCCAGTCCTAACTACCCTGTTCAACCTCTCCCTATCCACAGGCACCTTCCCCACAGACTTCAAGCAGGCCACTGTACTACCCCTGCTCAAGAAACCCTCACTCGACCCCTCGCTACCCTCCAACTACCGTCCTATCTACCTCCTCCCCTTTGCCTCAAAACTCCTTGAGCGTCTGGTTCACAAACGCCTGACCCAGTACCTCAATGCCAACTCACTGCTAGACCCACTCCAATCTGGATTTCGGCCTTCCCACTCTCTCCGAAACTGCTCTCACCAAAGTGGTCAACGACCTTGCCTTAGCTAAAGCTGAAGGTAAATACTCTATTCTCCTCCTCCTTGACCTGTCAGCAGCTTTTGACACAGTAGATCATCCCCTACTCCTCCAGTCCCTCCAGTCCTTGGGCATTCACGATCTCGCCCTGTCCTGGCTTGCATCCTACCTCTCCAACCACTCCTTCATGACCGCCTTCAATGAGTCCTCCTCCACCCCCAACCACCTCTCGGTGGGAGTCCCCCAAGGTTCGGTCCTTGGCCCCCTACTGTTCACCCTATACACATCCTCCATTGGCAAGGTTATCTCCTCCATGGGTTTTAACTATCATCTGTATGCAGATGACACCCAGATCTACCTCCACACCCCTGACATATCCACCACTACCATGGACAAGATCTCCTCCTGCCTATCAGCCATCTCCTCCTGGATGTCCGCTAGGTTCCTGAAACTAAATCTAGACAAAACAGAATTTAGGATCTTCCCACCCCGGCCATCCACGAACCTCCCAGATGTGCATGTCATTGTTAACCACACTACCATTCGCCCTACCTCTCAAGCCCGCTGTGGGTGTCACCCTGGACTCTGCACTCTCCTTCACTTCCCACATCCAAAACCTCACAAAGTCCTGCAACTTCCACCTTTGTAACATCTGTAAAATTCGCCCTTTCCTGACCTCTGCCACCACCAAACTCCTCATCCATGCCCTCATAATGTCCCGCCTTGACTACTGCAATGCCCTGCTGTCTGGTCTCCCTATGACCCGAACAGCCCCACTGCAGTCCATCATAAATGCGGCAGCCAGAATTATCCACTGCTCCCATCGCTCCACCATGGCAGATCCCCTCCTAGAACCCCTCCACTGGCTTCCTATCCAGTCCAGAATCAGATTCAAGATACTGTATCTGACCTACAAATCTGTCCACAAAACCTGTCCAACCTACATTTCCGATCTTACTCATCTTACTCAGAGTACCTCAATGTACCACACCTAGCCACTCACTCCGCTCTTCCAATGAACTTTGCCTAACCGCCCCCCCGCATCACCCAGTCCCATGCACGCCTCCAGGACTTCTCAAGAGCTGCTCCAACACTATGGAACTCCCTACCTCCACCCATTAGGGCAGCCCCCTCCTTCAACATCTTCAAGAAAGCCCTCAAAACTCACCTTTTCACTCTGGCCTACTACCCCTCACATGTGCTCTAAACATACAGCTGAACTCTGGTCCCCTACCATTCGTGTCCTTACCTCTCCCTCTAGATTGTAAGCCTTTGGGCAGGGTCCTCCTCCTTTTGTGTCCTACCTGATCTTGCACCTCCATTACTGTGAACCCATGCTATGCATCTGAGTGAACCTAACTTGCCTAATCTCCATGCTCCATCCAGTGACTGACTAAGCATTACCTGGTACTCATACTATGGTGTGTGATCTGGTTTTCTTGTATCCTGTATTGTCATATTGCTGTATCTCACCCCTAAATATTGTCTGTAACCTAAATTAATGTCCAGCGCTGCGTAATATGTTGGCGCTTTATAAATACAATAAATGAATAAATAATAAATAAGCCAAATCTGATCAATTTAGTTGTTCTATACATTTTTTTCCCACAGAAAAGCACTATTCAAATCTATCACTGCATGCAGTGCATCATGGGGGAAGATTTATTGAAGTTATTTTCGGGTGGATGGATACAACATAGCATATATTTTAGCTATCACCTGGAAACTTGTAGAAAAAAAAACATGTTATCGACTGTCTTCCTGGAGAACTGCTTTAAAAAGTTCCAGGCACTGTAACACTTTATATGTAAGTAAGTGATTCATGCAATGTCATGAAATGGAAACATGGAAGTCTCTTCTAAATGGTAAGCACATCGTGACTATTAACTGATTCGGGCAGTGAGGAAAAAAAATACGTATATAAAAGCTTAGCCCCCATGGCTATAAGCCCAGCAGCAGTTTGCTATCCCATTAGGTAAAGAGTCAACAGTGTTCTAAGGCAACAGATATCAGAGTGTGTTAGGTTTTGTAGTTCGTAAACTAAAGCTCCACAGGCTGCTATGCCTATGATAATAACTGTTCCATAGAGTCATACAGCAGAATTGTTTGCTGCATTATCTTAGCAGTAGCTCCCAAAAGGTTAAGCCAGTAGCTGCCAGTAAGGAATTTACTTGACGGGCAATGAAAATAATAGTAACTGTGAAACCAATGACTTGGCAAAAAGCTTATTGATTTGCTATTCTTCTCCCAGCCTTTCAACTTACAATACCTGATGGTATAGCTGATTTTATCACAATGCAAATACATCTGATTCATTGATGTAATAGGCTAAATTATTTGTGACAGATAAATAAGGTCAGACAAGACACTGAAACAAAAACGCCACACTGGTAAGAACAAAACAGCCTTTCTGGGGGCCTTTGCTAAATGATGCATTCTTGCAGCTTCTTGGAATGCTGTTTCCGTAGCTATTGCTTTACACCACACTGGTTTTCCATTCTGGTGGCTAGCGGTGGAGAATACCCACTGTCACTAATGGAATGAACATCCAGAGAAGTTAATTGTCTCACATGCCAGAGCTGTTGTTTCTTCACTCCAACATTATTTTGTCATCTCGTGAGTTATTCATTTCGCCCAGGTTCCAAGCAACAGCCATCAGTGAATTATATCGGTGCTTGTAAGGATACAGAGTCAAATAGAGAGAGACAGGGAAACTAGACAGGCAGAAACACACAGACAAAAACAGAAGGAGGAAGGGGAGGTAAGGGGAGGTAAGACATGTCGAAGAAAGAAAGTGAGGAAGATGAGGAAGCAGATAGCAGAAAGAGATGAAGACAGAAAGAGAGAGAGAGAAGACGTGTATGAGGTGAAAGAGACAGAGAGGGGAAAAAAGGATGAAATATGATTCCTACAGAGTTGACACTTTATAGTCAACTGTTAAGCACTGAAGCAGGTCACTCTGGCAGGCCCATTCTTCCCCATGTTGTGCCTGACCTGGGTGTTAGAAACTATGGGCCTGATTCACAAAGCGGTGCAAAGTGTTTGCACGCGAGTGAAAAGCCCTTTATCACGCCTAAACTCAGTTTAGGCATGATAAGAAGAAACTCGCGTGAATTTTCCGCGTGCAAAGTTTTGCGCGCGCGCGTGCGCAGCGTCTATTAAGCCCTATGGGACTTTGCGCGCGCAAGACTTTGCGCGCGGGAGCTTCGCGCGAAGAGCAGCACAAATCGGTGATAACTAGGTGGTGCAAAGGTTATCACGCCTAAAGTCTTTTAGGCGTGATAACTAAGCTATCACCGCTTTGTGAATCAGGCCCTATATGTTTCTCTCGGCAACACACCTTTCTTCCGGCACCAGCGGCTCACTAGTAAGAGCTGCAAACACTACTCATCAAAGCACACAGCATAGGAGATAGACTTCTTGAGGCATCTTCCAAGTTCCAAAAGGTTTATTCAGTACACAAATATACAGATACAGTTCGTCATATCTTAGCCAAGCAGATTCTTGTTTAAGCCTATTTGCGTTACCAGCTCTTGACTAACATTCCTCCTGAATGTTAGTCAGGTGATCTTCTTTCTATTCTAAGTTACATCTAAACTAAGTATATACAGCATACATTATATCAGCTTACATAAAGAAAAGTAGTTAGGGTTCCAGTCAGCAGATAGAGAGCATGAAAGTAAGAGTGGGCTCCGTTGGCCCATCCTGCCCTTTAATACTGACTAGGAAAGAGTTAAATGTGACCTCATCTGAGCCATCCCCCAAAACCGACTATTGGCTCAGACCCCTCGTGGTGTCATAATACCCACCTACGCAATTAATATTCTATGATCCCTTTCCCTTACATACAGGAATGTTCTGTTTACCAAATATTGGCCTCTGTTTTCCCCTTTGCAGTCTGAAAGTCTGTACATTTGAACAGATAGTGTCCCTGTCCTTCGGACGAGGACAATCTGCTTCTGGTAAAAGTCTTCATAATTTCTCTCCGAGAAATTATGCTTAAAGAGACCTTATAGTTTCTAACAGTGGTGCAGAATTGTCCTCGTCCGAAGGACAGGGACACTATCTGTGCAAATCAAGCCTTTCAACTAACTCAGTTCAAATAACTGAGGCCTACATATAATACTTAAATTATAACACTGGGCACCACAATAGATGTAATATTATTACGTTTATGTCCGTGCAGTGGTATAAACAGTGTATTTCATGAATTCAGTAATTTCAGCTTACCTGAGCAGAGAAAAGAATAGTCATTAGCCAATGACAAAAAGTAGATCAAGATAAATTTGAGTGTAAACTTACTTTAACCCCTTCAGTTTGCACAGTGGGAGACATGGCAGTGCTTTTAAACAAAACTTATACCTGAATGATTTATCTGCATTGATGTGCAGAGCTCCAATAACTGGACTAGTTACACAACTAGCACTCACTACAGGCAAAGGGGGGGGGGGGGGGGTGTTAGCTTCAGTGATAATGTGTGCACAAATGATGACCTAATAGACTTCCCCACGGCGGTGACGAACCCCCTTGGGGAAGACCTAACACTAATCTAACGATAAAAACATAATGATCCTTGTGCTGCTTATCAAATAAATGGTATACACATTTCATTAAACAAGCAGCCAAAAAAGTGACAGCACTCAAGGATGCACCTGAATTACAAGCCTACAGAGGCAATGCAGAGCCCCTCTGGAACTAAATGTATGCCTTGAATACAAAACAGATGCACATTATGTGCTAATGCTAATCTATTTTTTTTTTAAAGTGGAAGTGAAGCAGTGAATGCAGCTAGCCAAAAGTATCCTTATATATAACCCCTTCAGTACCAACAGTACCAGAAACTGGCGCATATCAAAGAATCACCGCTACCGCCATCCACACCGCACACCCATCTCCTCAGGCCAGCTCTTTGAGTCAGTCAGGAGCCGCTTTCATTGGCTCCTGACCGTGTGATCAATGAAAGCCAATGGTTGCTTACATTCATGACAGGGTCAGGAGACAATGAAATTGGCCCGACTCCCTTCAATCCAAAAGAGGCTGCCAAAGGGGCTTTAGGTATGTAAGGAGGGGACAGAAGATAATGGGGGGGGGGGGGGGTGGCCATCGTGGCCATCAGGACAGGTTCCCATACATGCCTGGAGCAGTTTTGCTCTGTTCTACCAGTAAAATATTTCTGTAGATTCAAGAAAAAAGTCTTCTTATTTTGAAAGTAATAAATTTACATGCAGATCAATGCTTTCTTCTAATTGTGATTAATAGGTCGGAAATAGGAAATAAAAATGTTGTAATTAATTTAATAATTCTGCCACTGAACTTTATGTAAATCAAAAATGGGGTACAAAATAATACAGACAATGGTATACACCAATATACAAAATTGGTACAAAGTACAGAATAATACAAAATCCAGAATTGGTAATTACAGTGACAGAAGTATCATGATGAATAACATTTATAACAAATACAAGACATGTAGGGTGAAAGAGCACTGCCCTTGCGAACAAGAGGTGGGGCAGTATACAATAAGCATGCCTAGAGGCAGTGTATTTCTAGGATATCTAGTAGGAGTGAAACTTAGCCCTAGGTCAAAGGGGAATGGCCTAATGTAGAGCATATGCTTGTCAGTAAAAGTGAGTTTTAAAGGAGCGTTTAAAGATATTAAAGGTTGGAGAGTGATGGATGTGTTCTGAAAGGGCATTCTAGAGGAGGGATGAAGCACATGCAAAATCATGTTCAAGTGAATGTGAGGAGCTAAATTCTAGAGGACAAAAGAAGGTCATGTGCAGGTATTAGATCACGATTGGGTTTGGTATCTGGAAACTAGTGAGGAGATGTACAGGGGAGAGAGATTGTGGAGAGCTTTGTAGGTTAGGTTTAAGAGTTTCAACTGGATCCTCTGAGTAATTGGCAGCCAATAAAGAGTTTGACAGAGAGGAGCGGCAGAGGAAGAGCAAGAAGAAAGATGAATGAGACGAGCAGCCGAGTTCAGTACAGATTGGAGTGATGCCAGTTTGTTAGTTGGTAGTCCACAAAGTAGTATGTTGCAATATTATATGAGCATGTATTAACAATTTAGTTGTGTTCTAAGTGAGAAAAGGTCAGATGCAAGACATGTTATTGAGTTGGAGATGACAGGAGCTGGTTAGGAAGTCAATGTGAGAAATAAAAGAGAGAGGAGTCAAATATTACCTCTAAGCACTCTGCTTTGGGAACTGAAGTTATGTTGGTGTTATTAACATTTATTGTTATATCAGGCAGAGCGGTGGGTAGAGACAGTGGAAAAATGATTAGTCCTTTTTTACTCACATACATCTTTAAGACTTGAGACGTCATAAAGATATAGCAGATAAGCTCTTAGGAACACGTGTGAGGAAGGAGTTAAGGTCTGGAACCGAGAGGTACAGTTGTGTTTCGTCTGCATATAAGTCATAATAAATCCAAATGAATTGATTAAGTTGACATGTAGATGGAAAAGAGACAGGGGCCAAGGACAGAGCCTTGATGTACCCCCACAGACAAAGGATGTGGAGTAGAAATCTGATCTGAATAGGAGACTGGGAAAGACCTAACAGAGAGATAAGAAGATATCCAGAGCAAAGCCCTTTATGCCTACAGATGAAAGTTTCTGTAGGCGTAAGGTGTGGTCAACAGTATCAAATGCTGATGACAGATCAAGAAGGATGAGTATGGAGTAATGACCTTTCGATTTAGCCGTAAGAAGATAATTGGTTACTTTAGTAAGAGCTGTTTCTGTGGAGTGGTTAGAGCGAAAGCCAAACTGGAACTGATCAAGCAGGGAGTAAGCAGATAAATAATGGCTTAGTTCAACATGTATATGTTGTTCAAGGAATTTGGATGCAAATGGGAGAAGTGACACCAGGCGGTAGTTGGCGAGTTCACAAGACTAACATTCAGATATTCATAAGGCTAAAATTCATATGTAGTGTGCAATTACCGAACCACTCTACATACCCATGACCTGTACAATAACCCATGCATTATACATTTACCCACATGTTGTAGATTTACCCATAGATGAATACGGTGTGCACTTGTGTGTTATGGACATGTGCTGTACACGTACCTACATCCTGTACACTCATCCATGTGCCCCACTATACTGTGACCTGTGCTGTGACCAACAGAATACACTTTGCTAGTGTTGCTGAAATGGCTTTATATTAACTGCATGCCATTCTGTAGTGCACATTATTTAATAGCTACGTGAACTTTTAATATGGATTTAAGTGACCTTTCTGCATGAATAGTTCTTCATAAAAGGGCCATTCATTTGAAATTCATGAACATATGATTGATTAATAGCAGGTTTTAAATATACATGAACAGACTGTATTGATACACAACAAATGTAGTGTGACAGGGAAAATGGAGCCTCCTGTTGAGCTGAATTTTGACTACATACAAGTGAAATACTAAAAATAAATAGCATGAATGCACAATACATTGATTGATATTTGTGTTAGTTACAGACTGGCAGATGGCCTGAGTAAGCTTTTCTGTAAATCATGTGGATACATATTGTCATTTTATTAGGCAGCTAATAACTACAAGCAAGTGGCAATGAATTTTCAGTGGTCGGACAAGTTAAAAAACAAAAGCAATTATCGCGTAGCAATAGGGGGTGCAGAGGTAGCAACCTCATCGGGGCCCTTGGACTAGAGGGGCCCCATAAGGGGCCCTCAACCACAGTATTAACTCTTTGTTGGTCTTGTGCTTGTAATAATCCCTTCTATATATGCTTTGAATAGTAGTTATCATTAACATATGGTTTCCATCCCTTTTTTGCACCTCTGACACTGTGATTGTCCTTGATTGGTTTTGGTGCGCTGTATCAATTGTTATGTATAGCATGTTTGGAAGGCCCCAATGCAAAACTTGCACTGAGGCCCACAGCTTCTTAGCTATACCACTGCTTAAAGTAGTCATCAGGCAAAGTATAGGAAAGCTGATTTACTTACCTGGGGCTTTCTCCAGCCCCTTGCAGCTTCCTGTCTGTCCCTTTTCAGCACACTGCAATTGAAAGAGCACCAAAAAGTAAGCGAAAAAGTACTGAAATTTTTATTCTGAGTATTTTCTTGCTTGCTGGTGACTTAGAGGCATTTAATTGATTGGCTGTGGAAATATCACTTAAGAGAATATTACCACCTAAAACCATCACCATTAATCATTTTGGGTGACAACAATTTAATGCACACAGTTTCAGTGTAGTATTTAGGGTGTGACCAAAAGTGAAAGAAACATCTGAAAAATGGAGAACTTCACAAAAAGATAATATCCTACTCAATACTTCCAGAGTTGTATATTGTCTGGTATTCTCTGCGCATCTATCAAGGATACCTTTTGGAGTTTGCTGCAGTTATCCTCTGGAACGCACAAAAATATTTTTGTGCCCAAAAACTTGAATGTGTGTATTGCCTGTTTTTTTCCCATATCAGGGTTCATATGGGGATGTAAAGTACAATTTGTTTTGTTGCTAGTTTTTTTTTGTTGTTTTTTTTTTGTTTTGCTCCAGTATTACTATTTTAGTCCACAGCCAGACAGCATGCATGCATTTGATAATTTCTTGTCAGGGCTCTGTTTCTTTTTTCATGAGGAAGGGCCAGTCATTCCTCATGTGGTCACTTTCTTTATATTTCTTTCTATTATTATTATAATGTTTACGTATAGAACACCAACATATTCCGTAGCACAGTACAACATGCAAAACATACAACAGTGGAGAACATAGATACATGAGCAGTTCAACATACTATACAATTAAGACAACCAGTGACACAAGTACAAATACATACAACTGATGTGCAGTTTGAACAACATCACCAATACTGAAAGAACTGCACAGAAAAAGGAAACACAAGGGGGAGGTCCCTGCTCTTGCGAGTTTACAATCTAGAGCAGGGCTGTCCAACTTCGTGGGCATGGAGGGCCGTTTTTTTTCCAGGCCACATGGTGGAGGGCTGGCTGACCCCCCCAACCCAAATGCAATCAGATTTGGGGCAGATTTCCCCACAAAATGCAATAATATTGGCTGCAGATTTACCCACAAAATGCATTCAGGATTGGCTGCAGATTTACCCACAAAATGCATTCAGGATTGGCTGCAGATTTACCCACAAAATGCATTCAGATTGGCTGCAGATTTATACACAAAATGCATACAGATTGGCTGCAGATTAACCCACAAAATGCAATCAGGATTGGCTGCAGATTAACCCACAAAATGCAATCAGGATTGGCTGCAGATTTACCCACAAAATGCAATCAGGATTGGCTGCAGATTTACCTAAAAAATTGTGAGAAAACGCGGAAAAGCCGCCGCGTGTACTGACAGCAAGGCGGCTGGCTCCGCGTCCAGCGCGGCGGTTTGTATGCAGCAGCATGCGTCTGATACTATAATAGATCGCGGAAAAGCCGCCGCATGTACTGGCAGCAAGGCGGCTGTTTCCGCGTCCAACACGGCGGTTTGCACGCAGCAGTGTGTGTCTGGTGTGGCTGGCTCTGTTAGTGCACCTGGATCGAGAGCTACGCGCGCGGCCGCCAGAAGTCAGGACCTTTATGCCAGCTGGAGATGGATCAGCTGATCAGGATGATCAGCTGATTCCTGCTGGACTCCTGGTTGGCTGAGTGGCTTGGGCGGGGCGGCAGAGTCCTGCAACTATATATACAGCTTGCTTGCCAGTTGCTGGTTGTCTGCCAATGCGAACACTTACGTGGAAGCATACAGACCTTAGTCAGATCCTACAGTGTGTTTGAAACAGGAGGACCTAGGAATTCCCACTGAGCCAGATTACTTTTGTGTATCATTGTATTATTGTTCAGACTAGTTCCAGGGTGTAGAGACCAAGGACCTCACACCCAAGACTAGGGAACTGTATTATCATTTGTGTTATACTCCAGACTAGTTCCAGGGTGCTGAGACCACGGACCTCGCACCCAAGACTAGGGAACTGTATTATCATTTGTGTTATATTCCAGACTAGTTCCAGGGTGCTGATACCACGGACCTCGCACCCAAGACTAGGGAACTATATTATCATTTGTGTTATATTCCAGACTAGTTCCAGGGTGCTGAGACCACGGACCTCGCACCCAAGACTAGGGAACTGTATTATCATTTGTGTTATTCTCCAGACCTGCTTGTGACGCCCATCTTCCAGGGGTCACTAGTCACCCAGTCTTCTCGCTATTCAGCCTGAGACTCCACCCCTTGGATGTCTCAGGCTGCTACACTTCCAAAAGAAGGTCTTTCTCATACTGCCAAGGACCACCTGCTCCTCGGGTGGTCCTCACTCAAAGTTATTACTGTTGCACCAAACACTCACACTATATAGGTGTCCAAAGGGTTAGTAATATATCTGTATTATCAGTGATTCTGCAGATCATCAATATTCGGGTATATATCTGTATTCTTGGTGATACTGCAGATCGCCAATAATCAGATTCTGTCTGCGTGCTGGCACCGATCGTTACAAAAATGCAATCAGGATTGGCTGCAGATTTACCCACAAAATGCAATCAGATTGGCTGCAGATTTACCCACAAAATGCAATTAGATTGGGAGCAGACTTCCCCACAAAATGCAATTAGATTGGGAGCAGATTTCCCCACAAAATGCAATCAGATTGGGAGCAGATTTCCCCACAAAATGCAATTAGATTGGGAGCAGATTTCCCCACAAAATGCAATCAGATTGGGAGCAGATTTCCCCACAAAATGCAATCAGATTGGGGGCAAGTTTCCCCACAAAATGCAATCAGATTTGGGGCAGATTTCCCCACAAAATGCAATCATATTGGCTGCAGATTTCCCCACAAAATGCATTCAGGATTGGCTGCAGATTTACCCACAAAATGCATTCAGATTGGCTGCAGATTTACCCACAAAATGCATACAGATTGGCTGCATATTAACCCACAAAATGCAATCAGGATTGGCTGCAGATTAACCCACAAAATGCAATCAGGATTGGCTGCAGATTAACCCACAAAATGCAATCAGGATTGGCTGCAGATTTACCTACAAAATGCAATCAGGATTGGCTGCAGATTTACCCACAAAATGCAATCAGGATTGGCTGCAGATTTACCCACAAAATACATTCAGGATTGGCCGCAGATTTACCCACAAAATGCAATCAGGATTGGTTGCAGATTTACCCACAAAATGCAATCAGTATTGGCTGCAGATTTACCTACAAAATGCAATCAGGATTGGCTGCAGATTTACCCACAAAATGCAATCAGAATTGGCTGCATATTTACCCACAAAATACACTCAGGATTGGCTGCAGATTTACCCACAAAATGCAATCAGGATAGGCTGCAGATTTACCCACAAAACGCATTCAGGATTGGCTGCAGATTTACCCACAAAATGCATTCAGATTGGCTGCAGATTAACCCACAAAATGTAATCAGGATTGGCTTCAGATCAACCCACAAAAGGCAATCAGGATTGGCTGCAGATTTACCCACAAAATGCAATCAGGA
Source organism: Hyperolius riggenbachi (assembly GCF_040937935.1). Classification (NCBI taxonomy): domain Eukaryota; kingdom Metazoa; phylum Chordata; class Amphibia; order Anura; family Hyperoliidae; genus Hyperolius; species Hyperolius riggenbachi. Next base: position 221,397,344 of record NC_090652.1, on the reverse strand, counting down.
TTGGCTGCAGATTTACACACAAAATGCAATAACGATTGGCTGCAGATTTACACACAAAATGCAATCAGGATTGGCTGCAGATTTACCCACAAAATGCAATCAGGATTGGCTGCAGATTTACCCACAAAATGCAATTAGGATTGGCTGCAGATTTACACCCAAAATGCAATCAGTATTGGCTGCAGATTTACAAACAAAATGCAATCAGGATTGGCTGCAGATTTACACACAAAATGCCGTCAAATTGGCTGCTATAATGTAAATTTACAGCCCCGACTCCGCTCCACTCCCCCCCCCCCTCGTTCCCTCCATGCTGCCGTCGCCTCACCTCAGATCGGCGGCGGGCAGGAGATAGCAACCAGCCAGACCAGTGCACGTCAGCCGCGCGGTGAATTTAAATGCAGGAACTGTCACGTCCAGCATTTAAAGTCCCCCGTGTGGCTGCCATGCGCCGGTGTGGCTGGTTCCTATCTCCTGCCCACCGCCATCTGGCGGCAGCACGGGGGGAACGAGGGGAGGGGGGCTGTAAATTTACATTATAGCAGCATGGGGGAAAAGGTTTAAAAAAAAAAGTCCCCTCAGCTCTGGGGACTCGGGGGCTAACACTGCCACAGCAGGGGGGCCGCAGCAGAAGGCCTGGCGGGCCAGATCCGGCCCCCGGGCCGCCAGTTGGACAGCACTGATCTAGAGGATAGTGGGATTGAGAGACAGGGGGAGTAGACAAAGGGGTTAGCAGGGGTTAGCAGGTGAGGCAATGAGCTTTAACTTCTAGCCATCCCAAACTATAAGCTGATATATAATAATACTCATGCGCCCATGCATAAAAATAAATGCATCAATTTATTACAAAATATATACCACATAAAAGATCCCATATCCACACTCGTGAATCCTACAGTCAGCGTGATTTGTCCAGCAGCACACCTAGATATAGAAAAGGTCCTAGGACTAACTCTCCAAACCAATCTACTGATATCAGGCCATGCAAGAGCAGGATTGGAATTGAAACACATCCACTTAGTTGTATTAATGGTTATAGTCCAGATAGTGCACTATTATTAATAAAATCCTACGCCGTCTTCTGGCGTCACTTTGTCATAAAAAATGTATATCTAAATAAAATTCATAAAATTTCACATCACCAATAATAATTCCGTCATAGGGTTGTAACAAAAAACAGTTCATAAACTTCCACTGCATCCCTTTAGTATGCAGTAAGCTTCTCCATAGTAGCCAGTATGCAGTTCATAACTTCCGCTGCCTCGGCAGCCTATGCAGCCATAAAAGCAACTCACGTAACCTGGAGAGGCGGGCAAAGGAGGTTCCAAGCCTCGGAGCTATGCGTAGTCTTAGGCAGTCTGAGTCCCGGCCGGTGACTCATTGTTTGATCGCACTGCCGTTGTTCAGAGGACTTCCGGATTAGCGTCCACACGGACTCCGTAGTCTTCTGAGAGATGCAAAGACCAGCAGTGGCTGTGATGTTACATTTCAAATAAAAATGAATCCCCTTTGCTAATGGATACTGGCAGAGGCGTAGCTATGGGTAAACAAGGGGGGACACATATCCCTGGGCACAGCACTGTGAGGGCGCTCAGCAAGGCCATTGCACCCCCACGTGCATGAGAGGTGGCTCGCTGGCTGTCCGAAGTGTCCCTGCTTCTCGCCCTCCCTCTGCAGAGGAGTGCAGAAGTGTTAACAGCAGCAGCACAAGAGGGGCACATCTGGCTAACTGTAGGGGGTACATCTGACTATCTAAACAAGGGGAAGGGGGCACATTTGGCTATCTTAACAGCATTTGTACATTTGGCTCCACCCATGACCATGACCACATTCTGATGCGATGCCATGCCAAATTTGTCCAGAGGGGGGTGCAAAAACTGTCTTTGTTCCCAGGTGCTGAAAAGCCTAGCTACACCTCTGGATGCAGCTAAAATCTACAAAACCAAAGTACAGCTTTTGGCTCCAATTTTTAACATGAAAAGTAGGAATATGCTTACACAGCTATCAAATAATACTAAGACATAATTTATACATTGTAGTTTTATAACACTTGCTTATTGATGGTTGGTCTTTAAAGTGGATCCGAGATGAAAAACTATACCAAGTAACTTGTCTATACATCTTATCTAAAGTTTAGATAGTTTACACAACACATCTAGCTGCAAACAGCTTCAACAGTATATGATTATTTCTTCCTGTGATACAATGAGAGCAGCCATATTCTGCTTGTAAACATTACACACAGGCAAGCTGCTCTGCATCTCCAGCCCTTAGCCTGTGAAACCTTCACTCCCCTCTCCTCCTCCTTTCTGCCTCCCCGCTAGTCTCATCCTGCCTAGACTGAGCTCCCATAAGCCCTTGCTACATGGGTCTCAGAGTGCCTAGTCGCTGGAGGAGCTGTGGGCGAGGCTTGTTTAGTTTATAGGGAATTAGGGTATTCAAATAATAAAAAAAAGTATTTGGCTTGAAGAATGTCCTATAAACTATATAAAAGGAACACAATTATGCAATAAGTAAAAGTTTATCTCTGATCCACTTTAACCAGTGCAAAGGGGCTCAGAGTGCCTTTCAAAGGTATACTGTATTAAATCAAGCACTTAGATATGCAGACTACTTCTACAAAGTGAAAGAATGTGTCACTCTCAGGAACTCAGTGAATCCCAGTGTGGTATTGTGATGAGATGTCACCTATGCAATAAGTTAATTTGGGAAATAGCCTCATTACTAAATATTCCATGGTCAATTGCCTCACTACTAAATATTCCAAAGTCTTCAAAATTAAGCTTTTCAACTGACTATAAAAATATGAAACTCTTTTTTCTTTGTCATTGTCGATAGTAAAACACATTCAATTAGTTATCTCATGAGTTTATTTTCACTTCAGGTTTGTAATAAGATTATAAATATCTTGCCACAGGAAGTTGTTCCATGTTCCATGGCTATAATTATTAAAGGAATAACAAAGTGACAAGTGACATGATGATATAGACACGTGTACATACAGCACCAAGCATACATATAACAAGGCTATGTTTCTTTTTTTTCTATCTGTGCCTGAAAAAGTTAGTATTCGGAATTGGCAATGCAAGTAACAGTTTCTCTGGGTCAGGACCTGGTCAGACTATACTGTAACTAAAGCCATAAACCTCTTCAGATAACTTTTGAGAGCAGTGAAGAGATTAAAACAAAAGGTCAATCGTTTTGAATTTAGCTCTGGGATACTTCAAAGACTGTCACTGAGCACAGATAATGAAACATTTAAATAGTTAAAACTAGATTTAACTGGTTCCCTACCATTGTCACACTTTTCTATGCCCCTGAGAACTTCATCTCTGGCTCAGGGGCGTAGATATGCATCTCTCTGTTCGCCACAGTGCACACGGTTGCGCGTCCCGCCAGGCTCCTGCCAGTCCGTGATCAGTGAATAGGAACATGTGTTCCCAAAACCGGTCAAAGTCCCTGTAATAAACAAATGCCAGCATCAGCGAGATTAACCCTTTCACACTCTACCCTATAGTTACCACCATAAAACACTTGTAAATAAAAAAATAAATAAAAGTGACAGCATTTAAAAAAATACACAAGTAGTTGGGTACTCAGCTTTTTTAATAAGTATGTCATGAAGGTATATTACTGTTATTTTTTGCAAATAAGGGGTTGCAATTATTGATGTAGTATACAGAAACACGTACAAAAAAACACCTTTATTTCAAATTAAAATACTGTCATAATACATTGTTCTAGCAACATAATTTAAATGTTGTAACAATTGGGACAAATTAGCAAATAAAATGTGTGGGTTTTATCTACAGTAGAACTGTGAAATATTGGTTTTCAAATTTGTTCTTCTTTTTCCATGTAAAATATATATAAAATACCATAATTCTTAAGTACCACCCAAAGAAAGTTTCATTTGTGGTGAAGAAAAAATATACAGTAGAACATTTTGGTGTGGTAACTAGAGATAAAGTTATTGGCGAACTAATGGGAGGGGCACGATGTGAAAATTGCTGTGGTATTGAAGGGGAAAACCTGTGCTAGGGAAATGGTCAAATATGACATAAAACTGGGTGATATTTTAAAAAGTATTTTTTAGAAGTAGGAGGATAGATACAATGGTTTATCCCATCAGTTTATTGTCACCTTAGGTTTCCTTTATGTAGAGGACAGTCATACGATGAGCCAGAATTAATTTTTTACTCTCGTTTCTTTTCCTTCATCTGGATTGTGGTGCAATAAAGCTCGAAAGGTTGAACGCAATGAAAATGTATTTTTCTTTTTCAAATTAGACACCTATGAACTATGTAAAATGTCTTGTGCAACGAATCAACAATGACATATTCTGCACAAAATGTTTGTACTAACGTGGAGTTGTCCTTTAAGAATGCTGTATAGACAGAGATATATAAAGTGTACTGTAAGTTAATTTGTTTCCCTTCTTTCCTGTTCTTATGTTACTTAAAGCCTCAGCATGTCTCCTGATGGGTTTATCCTGTTAAAGCTATATCCAGATCAGATTTAGAGGTTTGAAGGATTATGCTGCGTCAAGACAGCACAGAGATTAAAATCAGAAAAGAGATAGATAACAGATGTCAAATACACCGTGATTTACCATAGGGAGGAGCGCAGTTCACAAATCAGTGCTAGCAAGACTCCGGCCTCCACAACTGGTACACCATCAGCCTTGCCTTATATCAGGGGGCTGCTGCTTTGTTTGCATTCATTTTGGAAAAAGCATTTTTTTAAACTGTATATACAGACTTATTTTACTAACAAATTGTGTTAATTAATATACAGGTGAAACTTGAAAAATGAGAACATCATGCAAAAAGTCCATTTATTTCAGTAATTCATCTTTAAGGTGTAACTAATATGTGATATAGGAACCCTTTGCAGGTGTTTTGGATTAATTAGCTAATTAGAGTCTGACAGTTTGAGCCTAGAATAGTGAACACTATCACAATATTCTAATGGTCTGAGATCTTGATTTTGGGGTTCAACTTCTCATAAGCTGTAAGCCATAATCATCAAAATGATAACAAATAAAGGCTTGAAATATCTTGCTTTGCATGTAATGAGTCTATTTCACACATTAGTTTCACCTTGTAAATTGAATTACTGGAAGAAATGGACTTTGGACTTTTGCACTATATTCTAAACTTTCCAGCTTCAGCTGTGTACCTGTGTGTGTGTGTACACAAAATATATATATATATATATATATATATATATATATATATATATATATATATATATATATATATATATATATATATATTTTTTTATTTTTTATTTTTTTTTTATTACATTATAACATGGTTAGAGTAGGACTCACCAGATTGGGGACACTTTGGCGCAGTTGGTGAGCTTAAGCGTGTTAAAGCGTAACCAAGAGCCCCTGTCACTGTTTTCCAGTTGTGTGCTGCAGCCCCCCTGTATATGTATGTATGTATATATATATATATACATATATATATATATATATATATATATATATATATATAATACATATATATATACATACTGTATATATATATATAATACATATACATATATATATATATATATATATACATATATATATATATATATATATACATATATATATATATATATATATATATATATATATATATATATATATATATATATATATATATATATATATATACAGTGGTGTGAAAAACTATTTGCCCCCTTCCTGATTTCTTATTCTTTTGCATGTTTGTCACACTTAAATGTTTCTGCTCATCAAAAACCGTTAACTATTAGTCAAAGATACCATAATTGAACACAAAATGCAGTTTTAAATTATGGTTTTTATTTTTTAGTGAGAACAAAAACTCAAAACCTACATGGCCCTGTGTGCAAAAAGAAATTGCCCCCTGAACCTAATAACTGGTTGGGCCACCCTTAGCAGCAATAACTGCAATCAAGCTTTTGCGATAACTTGTAACGAGTATTTTACAGCATTCTGGAGGAATTTTGGCCCACTCATCTTTGCAGAATTGTTGTAATTCAGCTTTATTTGAGGGTTTTCTAGCATAAACCGCCTTTTTAAGGTCATGCCACAACATCTCAATAGGATTCAGGTCAGGACTTTGACTAGGCCACTTCATTTTGTTTTTCTTCAGCCATTCAGAGGTAGATTTGCTGGTGTGTTTTGGGTCATTGTCCTGCTGCAGCACCCAAGATCGCTTCAGATTGAGTTGACAAACAGATGGCCGGACATTCTCCTTCAGGATTTTTTGGTAGACAGTAGAATTCATGGTTCCATCTATCACAGCAAGCCTTCCAGGTCCTGAAGCAGCAAAACAACCCCAGACCATCACACTACCACCACCACCATATTTTACTGTTGGTATGATGTTCTTTTGCTGAAATGCTGTGTTACTTCTACGCCAGATGTAACGGGACACGCACCTTCCAAAAAGTTCAACTTTTGTCTCGTCGGTCCACAAGGTACTTTCCCAAAAGTCTTGGCAATCACTGAGATGTTTTTTAGCAAAATTGAGACGAGCCTTAATGTTCTTTTTGCTTAAAAGTGGTTTGCGCCTTGGATATCTGCCATGCAGGCCGTCTTTGCCCAGTCTCTTTCTTATGGTGGAGTCGTGAACACTGACCTTAATTGAGGCAAGTGAGGCCTGCAGTTCTTTAGATGTTTTCCTGGGGTCTTTTGTGGCCTCTCTGATGAGTTTTCTCTGCGCTCTTGGGTAATTTTGGTCGGCCAGCCACTCCTGGGAAGGTTCATCACTGTTCCATGTTTTTGCCATTTGTGGATAATGGCTCTCACTGTGGTTCGCTGGAGTCCCAAAGCTTTAGAAATGGCTTTATAACCTTTACCAGACTGATAGATCTCAGTTACAGAACTTTTGTTCTCATTTGTTGCTGAATTTCTTTGGATCTTGGCATGATGTCTAGCTTTTGAGGTGCTTTTGTTCTACTTCTGTGTGTCAGCTCCTATTTAAGTGATTTCTTTTCTTCATTGAAACAGGTGTGGCAGTAATCAGGCCTGGGGGTGACTACAGAAATTGAACTCAGGTGTGATAAATCACAGTTAAGTTATTTTTTAACAAGGGGGGCAATCACTTTTTCACACAGGGCCATGTAGATTTGGAGTTTTTTTTCTCACTAAATAATAAAAACCATCATTTAAAACTGCATTTTGTGTTCAATTATGTTATCTTTGACTAATAGTTAACGGTTTTTGATGAGCAGAAACATTTAAAGAGGAACTCCAGTGAAAATAATGTAATAAAAAAAGTGCTTCATTTTTACCATAATTATGTATAAATGATTTAGGCAGTGTTTGCTCATTGTAAAATCTTTCCTCTCCCAGATTCACATTCTGACATGTATTACATGGTGACATTTTTACTGTGGGCAGGTTATGTAGCTGTTTCTAGCTGTTCTGGCCTTGCAGACAGCTCTAAACAGCCATTTCCTGTCTGTGAACATTGTTACATTGTGGCAGTTTGCCCAGAGTACCATACGGTACCAGAGCCTCTTGTGGGAGGGGTTTCAGCACAAAATCAGTCATACAACGCCCCCTGATGGTCTGTTTGTGAAAATCATTATATTTCTCATGTAAAAGGGGGTATCAGCTACTGATTGGGATAAAGTTAAATTCTTGGTCGGAGTTTCTCTTTAAGTGTGACAAACATGCAAAAGAATAAGAAATAAGGAAGGGGGCAAATAGTTTTTCACACCACTGTATATATATATACATACATACATATACAGAGGGGCTGCAGCACACAACAGGAAAACAGTGATAGGGGCTCTTGGTTACGCTTTAACATGCTTAAGCTCACCAACTGCGCCAAAGTGTCCCCAATCTGGTGAGTCCTACTCTAACCATGCAAATATGCCAGTTTTTATTAGCAGTCTAGTGGGAACTAAACCAAAAACCCAAGAGTCAACTAAATGGGAGAAATGGAAATTAAAAACACCTCACCTTTTACTAGCTACTGAATGAACTCTCTGAACATGTGCAATCCGCTCATAACTGTGCTAGAGGTGGGCGTGGTTATGCACGCTCACAGGGGAGTTTGGGGATCTCCAGTGCTGCATGCATGCTTTGCATAAAATTTGTTTTGTGCTGCTCATCCCTTCATATATATATATATATATATATATATATATACTGTATATCCCTATATCCCGGTTATCCAGAACTCAACTAACCAGCATTCTCAATCAACCAGCCCAAATCACCAGCGGTGCTTAAAGAGACTCTGAAGCAAGAATAAATCTCGCTTCAGAGCTCATAGTTAGCAGGGGCACGTGTGCCCCTGCTAAGCCGCCGCATATGCTAAGCTAAACGGGGGTCCCTTCACCCCCAAACCCCCCACTGCGACACTTGGTCGCAGGCTTGGTCGCTCCTGGAGGCAGGGCTAACGGCTGCAGCCCTGCCTCCATTTGCGTCTATCAGCCGCGCATCGCCGCCTCTCCCCCACCCCTCTCAGTGAAGGAAGACTGAGAGGGGCGGGGGAGAGGCGGAGATACGCGCTGACAGACGGACAGACAGATGTAATGCGGGGGAGCGCTTCCTGGTTGGGGCAGGGCTAACCGCCGCAGCCCTCCCCCAACCAGGAAGCGCTCCCCCGCATTACGGAGGGGATTTGGGGGGACAGGGACCCTCCACACGTGCCCCTGCTATATATGAGGTCTGAAGCGAGATTTATTCTCGCTTCAGACTCTCTTTAAGGCCACTTTCTTAGGCAGTTTGTTGGCTCTGCAGTGCTTGGAGGCATTCCATGCTTCCCCAAAAGTGGTTATAACTTTTAATTACTGTATTTTAACATTTGATACAGAGTTCATGATATGCGTATAGAGTTAGGTATTGTACTGCATAAGCTAGGCCTATTTTAACATTGAGTGTCAAGCAACCGGAAAGCACACTTATCCGGCATCAGCCAATCCCAGGCAGTGCCAGATAACCGAGACTCTACGATCTGTTTTTCAGATCAATTCCGTTTGAAATGATCAGATAGGTTACATTTGTTTTCCCATTTATAGGCATAATCAATCGTTTTCTTATGATCACAATTAACAGTAGATTGTGATCAATACATTTGATTGTTTTGAATAAATAGTTTTTGTGTCTGCTTGTGGGGGGTAAGTCCACCACTGCCTCCTAAGCAATTTTAAAAGTTTTAAGAATTGATTTTATCCTGTTGGCGCTTCTGTTCTTCATTACGTTACAATTAGGGTACTTTCTACACAGCCACTACCCACTATCTGCAACTTTATCACCCACTTTCTGAACAGCCATCATCCACTTTCTGCACTGCCAACACCCACTATCTGCACCTCTATCACCCACTTTCTGAACTGCCGTCATCCACTTTCTGCACTGCCAACACCCACTATCTGCACCTCTATCACCCACTTTCTGAACTGCCGTCATCCACTTTCTGCACTGCCAACACCCACTATCTGCACCTTTATCACCCACTTTCTGCACTGTTGTCATACACTATCTGCACTGTCGTCATTCATTATCTGCACTGCTGTCATCCACTTCCTGCACTGCCATCACCCACTTTCTGCTATAGTCTCTCAAATTCTGCACTCATCACTCACAATGCCATTTTTATGGGGAAGCAGCCTCATCGTGCGGGAGCCTGTAGTGGAGTTCGGGGCCTGGACTTCTTTTGTCCCTCCTCCACCAATTTTCCTGTTCCATGCTCCCGGGGCTGTCACCCCCTTTTAACAGACTCACAGACAGACCCGGATTTTTGGCAAAGTCGCATAGGTCTGGGCCTAGGGCGGCAGGATAAAAGGGGTGGCCAGCACTACAGTGGTTAACAGCTGCTGGCCACCAGCACACAAGCCCGGCTGGTCCACAGCCACCCTGTACTCTGTGCACACCACAGGTTGCTACAGACTCGGCACGAGCACTGTGGATACTGCCCCCTCTCCCGGGAGAGCAAAGCAGGAGCAGAGTCTCGACATTCACCCCTTAAGGCTTCCAGCACTGAAGCTTCCTCCTCCCCTCTGCCAGCCGACGTGAGCCTCTAACTCTCCAGCCAGCTTTTCCTATCATGTGACTTGCCTTTAACGTTACCTGTGGATGCGTCACATGTGAGAGACGCCGGATGGAGAGTTTTAGAAGCTCACAGCGGCTGACGGAGGGAACAAGGTAGCTTTGGTGCTGGAAACCTGGAGAGGTGAGTGACTCTGCTCCTGCTCTGAAAATGGCACCTGACTATACTAAAGGGGGAGGAGGCAGAGCCTGGCTAACTATACTAGGAAAGGGGATAGCATATCGCTAACTATACTAAACTAGGAGGTGGGAGATGACATCTGGCTACCTATACTAAAGAGGGTGGTATAGGGGAGTGGCAAAGGTATTTGGCTACCTAAAGTAAAGGGGTGGGGATGGCATATGGCTTTCTATACTAAAGAGGGAGGTGGGGACTGGATACTGTTGGCCAACGGGCGCCGGCGGGTTGTGACAGAAGGCCTTGGGCGGTAAAAAGTACAAATCACAGAGTAGTGCAGGAGTAGTGCTGGAGCTTACCTTTTTCAGCGTCGGGTCCCTGATGTCCTCCTGCTGCAGCCACTAGATCTCATCTGCATTGGTCTTCGGCAAATCACTTGAATTCATGTGACATGGAGGGAACGTGGGCCGAAAGGAAGGGTGGGTAGAGGAGACCTAGTGGCTGCAGTGGGAATGAATCAGAGATATGATGCTGGAAGAGGTAAGACCCAGCATTACCGCTGCTCTGATCTGTGGGTCTGTTAAAGGGAGATGACAGCTAGAGGTACATGGGACAGAGACATTGATGTTGGGGATCAAACGATTAATAGTTGGGGGACGAAGGCAGTAGCATAAGAAGTGTGGCCCCATGAAAGTTTTTGCAGGAATGCCATGATGAGTAGTTACGCCTCTGACAGCAGCATTCTTTTATTACATTTTTTTTTTAATATCATTCTGGAAATTATCATTATTTACCTGTGTTTGTAATAGCAATGCATTTAAAGTGTACATGTTGTGCGTCTGTCTTGTATTATACTAATTTAGGCCTATGTCATGTGTACCACAAATAATTCCGATTACAGCTTTTGCTGTATTGGCGAAATAAAGTGATTCTGATTCTGAAAACACAATACTTTGATAGTCCTCCTTTCAGATTTGTAAACCAATTTGTCTTTCCATCTCTAATGCAGGGATGTACTTAGGTGAAAGGGGTCTCAGCAAGGTATCAGCTCCCAAATGCCCATTTTGCTGAGCTGTATACAGAACTCAGAGTCAGAGGACATGACAGCAAGGCTTCCTGCCACCCACCAGACCCCAGGCACCCGCCTAGACTGTCTGCAGGTGGTCTACATCTGCTCTACTGCTCTGAATCCAGCGCACAGCTAAAATAATCCAGCAAATGGTTGTACCAGCAGCAGCAGACTCCCCACAGGAACATCCAGCACAGCAATGCCCAGGAACACAAGCTTGCATTAACGGCAGAAGCACGTGATGGATTGATGGATCTATTTATCTCACTTGTAGTAGTAACAATGAGATCATGGAAGAATGAAAACATGCTTAGCCCACATAAGCGTGAGTCTGTTATCCACACGGTGGAATATACACGGCGCTACTCTGTCTTCATAGAGAACTGGAGATGGAGATGGCAAAAAATCAAAGCAGCGTGCGACATAAGCTCCTTCCTGACAGCTCTCGTTTTTAGCTAAGGCGCCTCCCTTTCATTGGCTCAGTGCAACGGAGCGACAGAGCCCTCCCGTATAATAACTCAGCAGCAGCAATTCAGGAGCTCCCAGCCCAGCTCAGAGCGAGAGACAGACAAGCAGAGGGAAAGGATTCCTGCTCGCTCAGACAACTGCTGCTACATACTTTTGTTTCTCCCCATTGCCTGCAGACTACAGAGAATCCCACATTCCCTCAGTGCTCGGGTACCAGAGTGTGGCTGCCTGACAGCCAGCAATTCCCTCCACTACAGAGAGTTACTGCATGAGAAACCTCATCTAATGGAGTGCTACTACATAGTGATCAGCTCTGCACACCTGAGCAAGGGGCACTTCCGAAACATCAAAGGAGTTTTCAGAGGACCTCTCACTGGCAGCAAAAGTCTGGTGAGCCTCATCATTATCTCTGTCTCATAACAACATACATGGTCCATCCTCTGGCTTTACTGATGATGATTATACCACTGATATGCTAGTCAGGCAGAGTGCATGCTTTTATAGTAACTAAGTATTCAGTTTTACTAGTTTTTCATAAAAAGCTATTCTAAATATGAAATGTAGTAGGAGACAGAGGTATCATAACCAGGAACACCTCTAAATAAGCCAAAGTAGTATTTGAAATAAAATAAAAGTATTGTTACAGACTTCATCTCTGTTTTCTATGTCGCATCAAATAATATCATAATGATATCTGTGTGCAATAATGAGTGGACGGTTCTCTTAACAGGTCAATAGAGAGGTGGATGGTGAAGCTAGCAAATCACTGCATTATTACCACTGCTCTTGATTGAAAGGGTCCAATCCAAGAAACTTTGATTTGCTAATTTAAGCTTCTGCCTCTTCTTGGGTTGGGATAATGTGATATTAGGATATTTTTGGCATATATCTAATCAGGACATAAATATAGTTGGCACAACATTATATAATTATGTAGTGTATATACTGCCTCTTTAAAATCGTAAAAGATGTAGTAAATGTATATGTCATGAGTAATATGTTATTTTCTGTACATATAATGCCTGTAGTAAGATGGCTATGAGATTGTAGTTATAACAGCTACCTGCATGTATCCCTCAACGGTCTAAATTCACAATTATTACAGTGCCAGGAATGCTGAAAGTCATATATTAACAGTAGTTAAAAAATATTTCTGAATTGATATGGATGCGTTTTCTAAAGTTTCTTATAATATGCTTTATATTATTAGTTTCCTTTTTTTTGCAATAATTCAATGCATTGCTTTACTCGTTCACAACAATGGATATATTGCATTGTAACAGTAACTAGTGGGTGATGAAAGTCTTATACTGTAACTCATAACTTTTAATCTGTAGAATATATAACCTGTGCTTGGGTCTACTATAAAAAATACAACTTTATTTGCACACACAATTATCAGTTGACCAATCAGTTTGCACTGTAATCTTAAGGCTGTTTTCCACTGTAGGTAATATCTTAAACATTCAGGATATGCAGCAAAAATAACCATAATTTTGTTTGTATCAAGTAACAGCTATGCATGCATAAAGGTGGAAATGCATAGCTGGATATATAACAGGCAGCCTGCCAGCTGGATAAATAGCGCATTTGCTCCACGTGTTAATATTAAGATAATAATTTACTAGACAGCCGTACGTTTATGGCAAATCTTAGAAGACACAGCTAGTCGTCTTGTAGAATGCTCTGGTAATGAATTGCTCTGTGCACAAAAGCTGAACATCAGCACTGGTACCAGGCTAACTGATGTGAGAGGGATATGGAGGCTGTCATATATATTTCCTGATAAGCAATACCAATTTCCTGGCAATCCTGCCTCTAGCACTTTTAGTCACAGACCCTGAACCTGCATGTCAGACCTGACGAGATTAGCTGCATGCTTGCATTTGGTGTTATTCAGACACTACTGCAGCCAAATAGATCAGCAGGGCTGCCAAGCAACAGGTATTGCTTAAAGGGACTCAGAGCTGAAAAAAGTAAAAAGATTTATACATACCTGGGGCTTCCTCCAACCGCATCCGCTCGGATTGTTAAAGAGGAAATAAATATGGCAGTCCCCACTACAGTTCTCACTACAGTTGTCCTTTAAGTGCACTCACATGAGCTTGTACATGGCTTCTCACATGAGTTTGTATGCAGGCACTCACATGAGCTTTTATACATCTCTCACATGAGCTTGTATACAGGCATTCTTATCATCTTTTATACAGACACAAACGTGAGCATGTATACAGGAACTCACGTGAGCTTGCATACAGGCATTCTCATGAGCTTGTACACAGGCACTCACGTGAGTTTGTATATAGGCACTCACATGACCTTGTATACAGGCACTCACATGAGTTTGTATATAGGCACTCACATGAGCTTGTATACAGACACTCACATGAGCTTGTACACAGGCACTCACGTGAGTTTGTATATAGGCACTCACATGAGCTTGTACACAGACACTCACATGAGCTTGTATACAGACACTCACATGAGCTTGTATACAGACACTCACATGAGCTTGTATACAGACACTCACATGAGCTTGTATACAGACACTCACATGAGCTTGTATACAGACACTCACATGAGCTTGTATACAGACACTCACATGAGCTTGTATACAGACACTCACATGAGCTTGTATACAGACACTCACATGAGCTTGTATACAGACACTCACATGAGCTTGTATACAGACACTCACATGAGCTTGTACACGTTAACTAACATGAGCTTGTATACAGACACTCGCATGAGCTTGTATACAGACACTCACATGAGCTTGTATACAGTCATTTACATGAGCTTGTCAAAGGCACACACATGAGGGTGTACACAGGCACTCGCATGAGCGTGTATACAGGTACCTGCATGAGCTTGTACACGGGCAATCACCTGAGCTTGTATACAGGCACTCACATGAGCTTGTACACAGGCACTCACATGAGCTTGTTTACAGGCATTCACATTTGTGGTCAGTTGCTGGGACGTGTGAATAGCATATTTTGACTATATGGCATTATCCAGGGTGAAAGATCCAACTTTCTGGACTCAACAGGTGTTCAGAGGGTGCAATATACTGTTTTTGTCCACTTTTAGGAATCCCACTGCTAGCAAAAGCTGCTCCATGTCACCATCCTTTACTCCACTATTTTCCCGCTAGGTCCCCTACGCCAGTCATTTTATCTACTGAGCTCAATTTTGCCTGCTTTGGCACTGTAATGCTTGGACTTATGTCGTGATGTCAGCATATCATACTTGTGGGTTTCAGATCTTATTTATTTTTACACATGCCAAGACAAAAGACAGCAGAGGGAAACTCTCTCTGGTCACTCTCTATGGTCATTTGCTTCTGCACGTGTATTTGGGGATTCCCTGCTGAAGTCACTGGAAGAGAATGTCAATAGCAGGCTTCAGCCTAACACTGCAACAGTGGTTGGAATGCACATGTATTTGTTTGTTTTGAAAATTATTTATATAAACATGAATGTTCCTAGAGGTGAGAGAATGATCCAGCAATTTCAGCCAGCATGGTTCATACTAGGGATGATCAATGAGATGCAAATGCTTCTGGAATTATGCAAATTTTTATACAAATATAAGGGAAGACGCCGAGAGCCCAGTATAGTGTAGTATGTACTGTAAATTGGGTATGGAAGGTAAGTATAGGTAGGTTATACTCACAAACAAGGGTTACCGTCCAGGTAACCACTATGAAGGCAGGTGAGGAGATTAGACCTGTCCCCACTCAGGATTAAGAAGTCGCTCTCTGTAGATCGGGAAAAAAGAAGAATTCCCCTCCACCAGGGGTGGAAACAACTGCAAAAGTAGTACAGAGGCGCCAACAGGGTAAAAACAATATTTCTTTAAAATGGTTAAAATGAAGTAGGTAGCGGTGGACTTACCCCTCCAAAACAGACACAAAAATTGCTGTTTTAAGCAAAAATCAGTTTATTTACATACTTCGAATAAGGTGCAACGCGTTTCGCGGGTATATCCCACTTCCTCAGGCAATAAATAGGAGCATATCACCAATGCGGTCCGGTACATAGCCTGGCGCAGAGGCAAGCTTGCAAATGCTGCAATGCAGGGAGATCAGGTGAACGCCTAATCTCACTGCTGCCAGACACCTGTGCAGTGGCCACCTTGCTCTCTGTGCATGTTAGTGTTGTGGTGGGCGGCTGCAGACTTGCGCAGCATTGGAGATGGAGGGGAAGTCTCTGCACTGGAGACAAGCAGAGAAGTGAGTGACACTGATGGCTGCTGCAATGAAAGGGGGGAGTGGGAAAGGGAGGAATTAAGGGAGTCATCTGGCTACCTCTACTGGAGGGGGAGGGGTCATCTGGCTACCTATACTGGAGGGGGTCATCAGGCTATCTATACTAGAGGGAAGTTGGAGAGGGGTCATCTCGCTACCTATACTGAGGAGGGGGCGGGGTGGCTGGTGGCCTTGGGCAGCAAAGAGTACAAATCCGGCCCTGGGGAGGGATAATTATATTCAAAAAACTCAGTTTGGGGTGGGCTTTTTGTTCCAAGGAAGAATATAGGGAAAATTTAGAGGGAAAGAGGGAACGGCAAACCAAAATAGGAAATTTACAATTTAAAAGCACATATTCTGCAGATAAGGATCCGGCCTACTTCATTCTCCCTCACAACTCAAGCACATTCAGGTGATCACACCACATCCACTCACTGCAGCTAATTGTCATAGAGCTCTGGTGGGTTTCAAATTTATGAACATAGTTTGTTCATCAAGCAGAGTAGCTACTGTATATTCCTGCGTATAAGACTACTTTTTAACCCTTGAAAATCTTCTGAAAAGTCAGGGGTCGTCTTATACGCCGGGTGTCATTGATGCCGGGTGATACGCCCTATCCTGTTACCGACTCTCAGATCTCACTGCTGAGGGAGCGCAATCTCTTCTTCCATACCGCTCTGATAAAAAGGTAGACAAGGAGAGCTGACCAGTCTACTGAAGGAGAGTTGATCAATGCAACAAGGCAATTGATTATATACTGTTATATACTGGGTAACACATACAGTACAGCACCAGTATATGTTCATACACAGCACCAGTACATGATTTTTTAATTTTTATTTTAATTTGGTGTGCATTGGAAGAGGGATAGTCTTATACAGCGAGTATATCCCAAACTCTGTATTTTAACTGGAAAAGTTGGGGGGTCGTCTTATACGCCCAGTCGTCTTATACTCCGGAATATACGGTACTTGCAACAGCATGTATCACATAAAATGACTGCAGATTGTTTTACATGGGGCTTGTCCACATGGCAAAGTCCTCACGGCAGTGAGCAACTGCCTATGCACAGTCCTGCAGCATAGGCAAGGGAGCCACAGCCAGCATGTACCTAGTATTTTCACTGCCTGTATAAAGCATAAAGGGGAGTAGTCTCTTCCCAAACAGTTCCCACAGATCGCATCTCCTGCTCAAGCAAGTCTATGCACATACACGTTTTGTTTGGCACTGCCACCACTAGACTCACTTGCAATCAGTTGTTTTCTTTAGGTGAGGTGGCTCTTCCGATCACAGATGCACGTGTCATCGATGTAGATAGGGAGTCCCACGATCTACCCGCATGACTGATAGCTCACCCAGACGCCACATGTGGGGACTTTGCTATGTGGACAAGCTCCATGCCAAACTCGTTAACGTAGAAGAAAAGCAGATCCGGCACTGGTTGCATCCATGCCAAACTATCTGCAGTCATTTTATTTGATATACGCTGTTGCAAGTAGCTACTCTGCTTGATGAACAAAGTTTGTGTATACATTTGAAAACCAACAGAGCTCTATAACAATTAGCAGCAGGACCGGGCATCAGTGATGTTTGCATATAGTTCCCCTTCCCATCAAATGAGCCACGATGCTTGGTGAATGCTGTATGTTTGCCAGTGGCGTTTTTACTCAGGAAAGACACTCATCAGATGCTTGTAGAGAAGAAGATATTTTTGACTTCCGAACAACTCTAGTGTTTTGCCTCCTTTTGTCGTACAAAAAGAAGGTAAAACACTTGTACTTACCTGGGGCTTCCTCCAGCCTCTTTCAGGCAATGGCCTCCCTCATCGTCTCTTTGGGCTGCTACAGTCATCAACTATCTGCCCCAGTAGTCGGTACATCTGCGAGTTGTGTTCTTTCAAGCATGTGCGGCAATGCGCACACCCGTCGCGGCTCACAGAAGTACCAGGCAGCTAGTGGATGACTGGAGCAATCGGAGAGATGGCGAGGGAGCCCACAGCCTAAAGGGGGCTGAAGGAAGCCACATGTAAGGATAAATGTTTTGCCTTCTTTCGTCTCAGGTGTCTATTAAGTTTTTTGCATGTTATAAGGGAGGGAGGGAGTTCAAGTTAATAGAGTAGATAAAGGTTAGTCTTAGCAGCAGGTACTGGAATGTTAGTTTTAGGTGTTGATAAGGACAGCTAAGGTTAGGTGATGTAAGTTCGCGGATAGGCTGGGGAATGGTTTAGAGGTGTACCTATACGGTGAACAGCTTCTGTAATCTGGAGGGCCCAAATTCTTACCTTCCCTCCTTCCCGTAGTGCACCTCCAGAGCAGGTTTTGTTCTTGTTAAAGCAGATCCGAGATGAAAAACTAACTATAACAAGTAACTTGTCTATATATCTTATCTAAAGTTTAGATGGTTTACACAGCAAATCTAGCTGCAAACAGCTTTAATAGAATATGATTATGTCTTCCTGTGATACAATAACAGCCGCCATGTTGTTTGTAAACATTACACAGAGGCAGGCTTATCTGTATCTTGAGCACCTTAGCCTAATCCCCTCTTCTCCTCCCCTCTGCCTCTGAAATCAATGGTTAGTAACACCTCCTCCTCCTCCTGCCCAGACTGAGCTCCCGTGAGCCCTTGCTACTGCCAAGGCTCTCTGAAAACCTGTGGGTGTGGATTATTTAGTTTATAGAGAATTAGAGTATTAAAACAAAAAAAGTATTTGGCTTGAGGAATGCCCTATAAATAATAGGAAAGGAACACAATTATGCCATAAGTAAAAGTTGACCTCGGATCCACTTTAAGTGTGGTGGAGTCACTGTGAACACACCTGACCATACAGGTCGTGGGGTCACTATGATGAAAAGGAGGTGTGATTGTTAGTATTGATGTTTTTCTGGGGTTCCTCATAAATTGTAGTTACACCCATGGAAGATTAGTCTTATCAGCAAATATTGAAAGGTAGAGCGCTAAAAAAGATGATAAAGGTTAGTCATGGATAAAGATAGTTAGGCATCAGTAATAAAGTTTAGGGTTAGGTGGCAATAATGAGGCATCAAGAAAGTAAACTGAAGCTTATACCGAAAATATGCATATGTTTGAAGCCAGCTGTACTGTGGAAATATCTCCTGGTCTGCTTGAGCTACTTCCATCATAGTGGATAATAATTGTGTAGAGCCAAATCTGTGCAGTATTCCCCTGTGAAAGACAGGGGCTGCCTTTAAAAAAACAGCTTTTATATAATCTGATACTGAGCATATGGAATGTCAGATCCAATAATAACATTTACACATTGGTTTGTCCATACGCTTCTCAGACACAGTGTACTATACATTGTCTTGTGAACATTATAGTTCTGAGATGCCATATCTGCTGGATATGCCTTTCCCCACCGCTGAGGGATATAGCTTTCCCGACAGCAGAGACGGACTAACATCAGGAGGCCTCGTCTGCCTGTGTATGAGCAATCCTGCCGTAATCCTATGTGAAACTGTGCTGTAGCAGAATAAAAGAGCGTAACAGAGGGTGGCGAGTAAACTGCCAATGTATGGAATTACTTGTAAGCAAAATGTGATCTATATGCCAGTAGGCACAGGAAGACATGACAAAGAGACCCTGGTGCTATTTCTATATTGACTTATATTTTTTTTACCATTACATAAAGGAAAATGAAGGGAACAAAAAAATGCAACCATCACATTTATATAGAAGTTCTACATACTATGAAAAAATAAAACTTTTAACAATGTTACTGAAAAATGAGTTAGGCAGCTACATTATTACTAAAGAAGGAATGGAAGAGGGCGGGGACTTGTACTTGTCTAGAATGTTAGCTAAACTGTGTTGTTGTCTAACAGCCTAATAATATAGTAAAGCCACTATCAAATGAACAAAAAGTGCAAAAACAAGTAAAATCATACATTATACTTGCAGCATAGCATGCACACAAGTCTTAACAACTCCTGCCTAGAGAGTATCCCTTATACAGATTACAGACACATGCCCTCATGTCATTGTTGGCCATTAAAAATGTGCTTTGGGTGGAGCTGCAATTTAATTGGCTATTAAAGGGATCTTAGCAACTCCGGTTTTCAATTAGCTGAAAGGGTTTCCAGGCTTCCATGTTTAAGAAGTTAACCCCTCCCCACTTCCTTTTCACTGCCATTAGCCAGGGTTGGTGTGCAGTTTCTAAAGTATAACTTATCTCATCTGTTTGAAGCACAGTGACAACCCCCCCCCCCCCCTCCCCATGCTAAATGAGTTTGTTTGGTCTTAGCTTCTGCTCAATTAAGCCTAATTAGAAGAGTCCTTATCTGTCTTCCATTTTCTCTGGCTTGTGGGCTGCTTATGGATGGAGGAAGTAGAAGAACGCTGCCTGTTAAAACCCTTTAACATAAAAAGATGAGATAAAATGAAAGTTTTTAGTAATGAGCCACTTTGTTAGCATGCATTTTTTATTTGCTTTTGAGATGCCCTGGGTGCTAAAAATGGTGCTCCGTTCACTTAAAGCATTGGGTAATACATGTTATTAGTCATGTTAATAATCGAACACACACTGCTAATGCCCTATATATCCTCAATATTATTTAGTCGCTAGGGGAACAAAAGAGCTTCTTTAGAAGTTAAGCATGTCCTACACTCAAAACACCTGTATGAATTATTTGTCGATTTAGGCCTCTTGCACACTACATGCGATTCCAATATTTTTTTGTATACGATCCGATTTTTCATTCAAAGTTAAACAAGCATTGTATGCTGCTACGTTTTTTAATCGGAATCAAAAATCAAATCGTATGAAAAAATCTAAATTGCATGTAGTGTGCAAAAGGCCTAAGTTGGAGTCTGCGGGAAATAAGATCTTTGCCACACCCTGAACAGGATGAGAGATTTTCACTGATGTGAATTTTCTACTGTGTAAGCAGGTGTTATTTGTCAAACATTTTCCACACTCTGAACACGAAAAAGGTCAATTACCTGTGTGAATTTTCTGATGTTCAGCAAATACCCTTTCTTACTGAAATGTTTTCAGCAAAACAACAAAGTCAATTGTGAAAATCAAACATTCTTGTTTTTATTAGAACAAAGCTAAGCTCTTTTCTCATGATTAAATTACTGATTAGCGATATGATTTTTTTATTCATCAAAAAAGTTGGTCTCATGAGGAAAACTAGTTTCCCTTGCTCTGCCCAGGTGGATCAATCGGTTGAGTGGTGGCTGAGAGCATTGTCCTCCCTAATCACCCCTCCTGCTTTAACATTCTGCTCCTCACGCGCTTCTCAATCACCTCCCCCCCCCTCATAGCAACAGATTGTTTCACTAGCCTGCAGGCTAGCGATGGGTCTCTACAACCTCGGCCTTCTAATGTAGCCTGATGGATCATGTTCCAATCCCTGTCTGGCCACATACATTTTACAAGTGTATGAGACAAAAGGATTTGTTAATTTTTGCAGCTGTAAATTGACTCTACACTTCTCATTGTCATTCTGCACTTCGATAAATGATGAGGGTATATATTGTAATGTAACCAATGATACTGACATGTGTATCACATAACTAAAATCAACAATGCAGAAACATTTCACTATTGATCAGAGCCTCATTTTAAACGGAACCAGAGAGGAACGTAAAAAAAAAAATAGAAAAGGCTTTTATACATACCTGGGGCTTCTTCCAGCCCCATAAGCCTGGATCGCTTCCACGCCGCCATCCTCCTCTTCCTGTATCGGCGGTACCGGGTCCCGTCACTTCCGGCGGACGCGGCCAATTGTCCGCATCACAGGGGCACCCTCCATACCTGTACGCATGCGGCTGTGCAGTAGGCAGCCTCACGCGTACGTATAAGGAGGGAGCCCCGTGTGATGCGGACAATTGGCCGCGTCTGCCGGCCGACTGGTGGCAATGATGGGACACGGTACCGGCGGATCCAGGCAGCAGAGGACGGCGGCGTGGGAGCGATCCGTGCGTATGGGGCTGGAGGAAGCCCCAGGTATGTATAAAATCTTTCCCCCAGCGTCTCTGGTTCCCTTTAAATCTTAACTAAATCCAAAATTGAAATTGATCAATTCTGGAAACAAACATGTTGTTTAGTACACATTATACAGTAAATACCACGTTTGGCAATGCACTTCTAAAGGGTAGTGGAATGGAGACACTAGAAGAAGAGACAGACGAAGGGGTTATCGGATGAGGCACTGAGCCTCCAATCCTACCTATAGCAAATTATAAGCTTGTCTAATGCTGTCCAATGTCCATTTCAATGCCGCTATATATACAGTGGAATGCGAAAGTTTGGGCAACCTTGTTAATCGTCATGATTTTCCTGTATTAATCGAAAAAAATGTCAGTTAAATATATCATATAGGAGACACACAGTGATATTTAAGAATTGAAATGAAGCTTATTAATTAATTTTCCTCCATGCATAACAAAGGGGCGTTATGCATTAAGGAAAAACAACACAGCATTACAAGAAAAACACCTGCTACCTACAGTAAAATATGGTGGTGGTTCCATCATGCTGTGAGGCTGTGTGGCCAGTGCAGGGACTGGGAATCTTTTCAAATTTGAGGGACACATGGATTCCACTCAGTATCAGCAGATTCTGGAGACCAATGTCCAGGAATCAGTGACAAAGCTGAAGCTGCACCGGGGTTGGATCTTTCAACAAGACAATGACAGACCTGAATATAATTGTAAATCTGTAGTGTGAGTTAAAGAGAGCTGTCCATGCTCGGAAGCCATCAAACCTGAATGAGTTAGAGACGTTTTGTAAAGAGCAATGGTCCAAAATACCTTCAACCAGAATCTAGACTCTCATTGGAACCTACAGGAAGCTTTTAGAGGCTGTAATTTCTGCAAAAGGAGGATCTACTAACGATTGATTTCATTTCTTTTTGTAGTGCCCAAATTCAGGGCCGGCCTTTGACCTGTGCGACCGGAGCGATCGCTCAGGGCGCCGGCCGCCGGCTTCCAGGGGGGGGCGCCGCGCTCCTGCCGCCCTGGCCGCATATTTATTATGTGCTGCGGCGACTGCTGCTTGGGCTAGTGCGTCTCGCCCTGGCTCTGCCCCCTGTTGCCGCCGGGGGTGATGGGGGCGAAGACCAGCAACTGCTGCCTCTTGGAGTCAGTGCGAGACTCCGCCTGGCGCTCGGCTCCCGTGATAGGAGGGATGGAGCCAGCCAGGAGCGCTGAAGCACGCAGCATGTGTGCCGGCAGCTACCCTGCCCTGCGACTGTCCTCCTGAGTCCTGCGAGACCTGGCCATCTCCTCTCCTGCTCCCCAAGTGACCACCAAAAGTAAGGCTCCCTCCCTCCTATTCTATGATTGATGGGGGGGGGGGGGCGAGCGGGCTAATCTGCTGCCTAACTAAAGGGGAAACTTGCAGCCTAATACACTATATATACACTAAGGGGGATCATATATATATATATATATATATATATATATATATATATATAGATATATATATTATGTATACACACACACACACTAAGGGGGGATCTGCCTACATATACACTAAAGGGGGATCTGCCTATATACACTAAAGGGGGGATCTGCCTACATATACACTAAAGGGGGGAGCTGCCTACATATACAAGACTAGCAGCCTATATACACTAGGGGGGGTTGTCTATAATAGGCAGATCCCCCCCTCGTGTATATAGGCTGCTCGTCTTGTATATGTAGGCAGATCCCCCCTTTAGTGTATATATAGGCAGATCCCCCCCCCCTAGTGTATATAGGCTACTTGTCTTGTAAATGTAGGCAGATCCCCCCTTTAGTATATATAGGCAGTATATATATATAAATATATATATATATATATATATATATATATATATATATATATACACTAAAGTGGAGGATCTGCTTACATATACAAGTCTAGTAGCCAGGACTGTGCAGTTGGGGCAATTTTGGGCACCCGGAGTCGGAGTCGTGGTTTTATAAACTGAGGAGTCGGGCGTCGGAGTCTGGGGGGGGGGGCACCAAAATCTGGATACGCTCAGGGCGCTGTGAAACCTAAGGCCGGCCCTGCCCAAATTTATGCACTTTTATTTAAACAATTATTGCACGCTTTCTGTAAATCCAATAAACTTAATTTCACTTCTCAAATATCACTGTGTGTGTCTCCTATATGATATATTTAACTGACATTTTTTATCGTAACAACCAGCAATTTATACAGGAAAATCATGACGATTAACAAGTAGTGTAACAGATCCGGGGTTCTCTGTTCCTTGGAACTGAGTTCTCTGTATTTCTGTTAAAAAAAGGAAGACCAGGAGCCCAATAGTGCAGTATCGTTAAAGCCCTGGAGGTTCAAATTAGGAAAAATTGAATACTCACAAGGATGGGTTGCAATCCTGCAACAACCGTATGTGCGTGTGGGAAATTTGGACCATTCCTGCACGGTCTCCCGGTCTGCTCTGGAACCGGGCGGTCGCTCTCCTCCTTGGGTCTTCTCTACTAGTGGAATGAGTCCCAACGTAGTAGAGGTCGGCACCTCTGTAAGAGATGTTGAACTACTCGATAGGGGTTGTGGGGAGGCGCCCAATATATGGGTACTGACAGAATTTGAAAAATAATAAAACAAGGTTTCTTACCTCTATAGAAGACTCATTGAGATGGAAAACAGGGAGTCTTTATTGAAAAAATGGTTATACTGTAGACAACGTGTTTCATGAGACACAGCCCGCTTCCTCAGGTCAATAAAACAGAAACCTTAATTGCTAGCCGTGCTGTGCGGGGGCGCATTTAAATTATTATTATTTATTATTATTATTTGTAAGGGACTCACCTGTCAGTGGTTCCAGCGCTGTCTCAGGCGGCTTGGAGCGCGGAGCGCGACCACGAGCTTCCTCTTCGCCTGGCGGCATCCCCAGCAACCTGCGGCGGTGACTGCATTCAGTACGCTGATGCAGGGCACTCTGTCTTTGTGACTTATTGTATTTGTGATTGTGTATAGTCCAGTTAATTATTGAGCTATATATATATATATATATATATATATATATGCAGAAACTGCCGATATATATAGCTGGAGTATATATATATATATATATATATATATATATATATATATATATATACTCCAGCTAGTCCAGTCCAGTATATAGCTGGAGTAAATACAAATACTCCAGCTAGTCCAGTATTGTGATTTATTGTGTATGATCTTTGCTTGTCTTTAGACCTTGATTTCGCTTGATTTTCGCCTTCTGTACCTTAGCCATCTGACCACTTGTGTATGACCCCAGCCTGTTAACAACCAAGCCTTTTGCCTCAGCCTATTGTACCGCAGCCATCTGATATTCCGCGTATGACCTTAGCCTGTTAAACGACCTAGCCTTTGTCTCGACCTATTGTACCTTAGCCATCTGATATTCCGTGTATGACCTCAGCCTGTTATCGACCAAGCCTTGTATCGACCCATTGTACCGCTGCCATCTGACTACTCGTGTATGACCCTAACTTTGTTGGACTACAGATTATATTGACTACTGTGCACACGCATACTACCAAGCGTGCTATTATTATTTATTATTTTTTTTCTTCAAGCGCTGGACAACCTTTTTGGACTTATGAGCTGCTTGTGATATCTATTGAGAGGATGTCAACAATCAAATGTACACTAGCAATAATGTGCAGTAACTTCACTTTGACTATCAAGTCTTGTTGTTTGCTGTGGATTATTATTGCTATTACCCTTCTTTACGAATTATGCCAAGCAATGAAATGTGTCTTACATACAGACAAGTGAGAATCTGCTGTGTAATCATGGTGGTGTTGGAGGTTGAGTGACTATGGGGTGTATGCAATAAACTGCCTTAAGCAGAATTACGTGTGTAAACTTTTACCGCACGATTAGTAGAGCAGGATTCGATACATTACATGCAATGCATTACACTTTACTCTTTACGCACATAATTGGGCTTAAAGGATCACTACAGCAAAAAAAGTACGCTGTTAAAATCTGACAGAACTGACAGGTTTTGGAACATCTCCTCGTGGGGGATTCTCAGGGTTTTCTTTGTTTTTAACCACTTTCCGACCGCACGCTTATACCGTGTGTCGGCAAAGTGGCAGCTGCAGGACCAGCGACGCAGTATTGCGTCGCCAGCTGCAGGCTGATTAATCAGGAAGCAGCCGCTCGCGCGAGCGGCTGCTTCCTGCAATTCACGGCGGGGGGCTCTGTGAATAGCCTGCGGGCCGCCGATGGCGGCTCGCAGGCTAAATGTAAACACAAGCGGAAATAATCCGCTTTGTTTACATTGTACGGCGCCGTAAGGCAGATCGGCGATCCCCGGCCAATCAGCGGCCGGGGATCGCCGCCATGTGACAGCCTGTCACTGGCTGCACAGGACGGATAGCGTCCTGTGCAGCCCGGTTCACCAGGGGGGGCCAGGTAGGAGGGGGAGGATTTCGCCGCGGAGGGAGGCTTTGAGGTGCCCCCCCGCAACACCCGGCAGGCAGGAGCGATCAGACCCCCCCAGCACATCATCTCCCTAGTGAGGAAAAAAGGGGGGCGATCTGGTCGTTCTGCCTGCACCCTGATCTGTGCTGGGGGCTGCAGAGCCCACCCAGCACAGATCAGCTAAAACAGCGCTGGTCCTTAAGGGGGGGTAAAGGGTGGGTCCTCAAGTGGTTAAAAGCATTTCCTGAACGGCAGTTGCTCAGTCCAACTTCCAACGTAGTGTGCAAGTGAGTAGAGAGGCTGGCAGGTATCTTACTATTTTGGCAATTAGACTTAGCAGCAACTCGCATTCAAGAAATGCCTTTGAAAACAAGGACAACCCTGAGAATCCCCCATGAGGAGATGGAATAGTCCAAAATCTGTCAGTTCTGTCAGATTTTAACTGCTTACTTTTTATATAGTGGTTCTTTAACACAGTTTACTGCATACACTCCTATAGCCTTAGCATCACTAAGCCTTGCGACATTACTAGCTGAAGCTAACTTGCCTCACACACTTCTCTGGCCTTTATATCAAAGGCAATTTCCAATGATGAATATGCTTTTCTGTTCATATATTTTTCAACTGTTTTTCTTGGCTTACTCCCCTAATGACTGCTAAATGCCTCTGACAATAACTACTGCTGATTTTCTGTTGCTCTTGTGGTGCCCGGGGATTGGCTAATGTGCTATCTGCATTTATGTAACACTAAACAATGTCAGCCTTTAGTATTAGTGGGTGTTATTTGCCTCTTGAAATATTAAACATATGCTGTGGTGCATTAGTTTCAGCAAATGTTTGTCAGAAGTGCTGTGAAGTTGGTCAGTGGGATATTTGTGGTTAATTATCCATTTCATTTATTCATAAAGCAGTGAGTAAGGAAGTGAACTTTGAGCTGTTTTCCATATATTGTCTCACTTTCTGCTCTTCCACACTGAAAAATGATTTCTACAACTGAAGAGAATTCTTTTCATACATTTTTTAATGCTTTATTGGGTTTCTTCAGTCAGCCGATGACTGTTCTTGGTTTTTAGCCTTCTTGTGAATCATCTGACTTTTGCTTTATTTATTAGACATGTTTTTTATGCATTTGTTTTTTGCTTTCTTTCTCAAGGAAATGTGAATTAATACACTATATTTTTTTGTTTTGTTTTTTTATCCTGCTTGTACAGCTTTTATAAGTCTGTCTCTAGAAATCGTTCTGCGTTGCAGTAAATATAAAATCCCGTCATGAACAGAGGCTTCTTCCATTGCCAGGTTAGGAAACTTGGTTTCTCTAGTGTCAGGGTATTTAGTTTTTTTACTGTTGCATAATAGCTCAATACTTACCTGTACCTGGTTACAAAATGTGCCTGTCATTTCAATGGACAGAAATGCAAAAATGTAAATGTATTAACCTGTATTATTTCATTTGCTCTTATGCATTTAGGCAGTTGTCACATCAAAGCCTCAGGTTCTAATCTAAGTCGGGACATTGTTTGTTTTCATAGAGTTTGTATTGATATGTAAACATAGAGGAGCCCAGTGCTGGTGTGTGTGTTTGGTGTGTGTTGGGGGGGGGGGGGGGGCAACTACTAACCTTCCCTCCCTCGAATACATGCTCCACATCAGGTGTTTTGTGGCCACAAGAAGAGATGGGCACCCAAGCTGTGAGGGTTACCAGGAACCGGGTGTGAATTTGGGGGTCCTATCAAAGTCTTGCTGGGAGACCCTATTATTTTATTATTTCTAATTAGCTACACCCCTGTTTGTTCTCACTGTGTTTATATGGTTTTTCTCCAGATACCATAGTTTTCACCCACATCTGAGGCTCTGGTAGGGACAATAATATGCACTTTACAATGTTATTCTGGAGGGAAGGAGGCGCCCCAAAAATATGTAAAACAATTGAAAACAGTTTGAAAGGTTAGAAGCACTTACCTTAAATAGTGAAATGCAGCTAAAGGACTCACAAGGTGACATAAAAAGCAATTTTTACTTGACTGGGGCATCTTCCAGCCCCCAGATGTCTTCTGAGTCCTTCGCCGCAGCTTCAGTTGGCCCCCCTGTCCTGCTGGCCACCCCTGAATCTTGGAGACCCACCGGTGGGCATCGCGCGGGCCCACCCACGTCATCAGGCACGTTTTGCGCCATCGCAGTTAGTCTGTGCAGGCGCAGTATGGGCCCGATGACGTGGGTGTGTTTGTGCAATGCCAGCGGGACAAGGGGGAACCACTGGAGCTGCATCGAGGGACTCAGAAGACATCTAGGGTCTGGAAAAGACTCAAGCAAGTAAAAATTGCTTTTTAATCTCACCTCATGAGTCCTTTAAGGATAAAAATAATGTATTCCTGATTTATTTACCCAAAGCAATGGCTTCCTTGAGTTATTTAACAGCTGAAATGTGATTGGTTGCTCAACTGCTCTACGTTTACCCCAGTTTCTTTGTATCTGTTTTTATAAGTGAATCCCACTGAACATCAGCTTATTACTTATAGTAATGAATGCTTTTAAACAGAGACCTTCTTCCTACTGTACACCAGTTTGTGAACTGTCCCCCATCTTCCCGATCCGTGATGCTTTGTCGTCAAGTCCTGATCCTTCTTGTGTGATAGTCCGTTTACAGACTTTTTTAATATTTAGTGTCAAAGTATAAAGGAAATCTATCAATATATCTAAAACAGTAGTGCAAGTAAAACACTGATAGACTCAGAACCTCATGTTACAGCTGCAATATTGATATACCGGCGTATAAGACGACTGGGCGTATAAGACGACCCCCCAACTTTTCCAGTTAAAATATAGAGTTTGGGATATACTTGCCGTATAAGACTAGTCCTCTTCCAACGCACACCAAATTAAAATAAAAAAATCATATACTGGTGCTGTACTGTATGTGTTTCCCAGTATATAACAGTATATAGTCAATTGACTTGCTGCATTGATCAACTCTCCTTAAGTAGACTGGTCAGCTCTCCTTGTCTACCTGTTTATCAGAGCAGTATGGAAGAATAGATTGCGCTCCCTCAGCAGGGAGATCTGAGAGGCGGTAACAGGATAGGACGTATCACCCGGCATCAATGACACCCGGCGTATAAGACGACCCCCAACTTTTCAGAAGATTTTCAAGGGTTAAAAAGTCTTATACGCAGGAATATACAGTATATAGAACATAGTGCACAATGTGCATAACAATGCACATCCATTACAGTTTCCCTTCTACAGATGAGGGGGTGGGGGGAGAGGAGTAGGGAAATGTGCGGATGGGTTAGTAGAGAGAGTGTCCCATACCAAATGTGCACCACAATATCCCAGGTGCTTCACCTGCGGCCCAGTGTTGATTGGCTACATTTACAACGCAAACAGGGGTTATCTGAAGCACATACTGTGGTGTGCTTAATCCTCCCCATTTAAGAGGAGTGCATAGTCCGAGAACTCCTTGTGAACAGCCCAACTGATCCATATATCTTGAATTCACCAATAAGGTTCAGAAGTGTCACTACTGGATTTGTTATTTAGAAAAGTAAATCGGCAACGTAGGCTGCCTCTTGGTGTTTTTGTTGTGCTATGAACAGATCCTGATGCCTGGGTTGTTCCTGATTTTGCATATAGGGTAGGAACACACTAGACAAAATCGCATATGCATTTTCCATAGCACATAGTGAAAAACGCATATGCGATTCTGTCTAGTGGGTTCCTACCCAAAAAGGGTTCTAAGAAGAGGGTAGCTCTGTCTAGTGCAGTTTGAAATCCCAAAAAGTGTACTGCATCCATTGCCAATGCAATCTGTCAAATGCATTTTCATCATTGGTGGAAAGGAGAAGCAGAGGGGTGGATTGTGCTTTTGTGATCTGGATTAAGCTTCTGTAAATGAAACAGTCTTGATTGTCCTGTTGTCCTTGTTGTAAAGTTTACATTTTTTGCAGTAGAGGTCCTTTAAGAGAGTTGTAGTTTAACAGTGTATCCTGTCTCCATATTTTGGTCTGGAATTCATCCCATGTGACATCTGAGTAGTATCAAAAAATGAATTTCCAGCTGCTTTTCTGATCATCATCAAATGGTGCATGATGGGATTTCATTTTAATTGCTGTGGAGGCAGAGATTTTCAACTAGTACAAACTTCCAAGGAAAGGGAAAACACAATGGAAGGAAGAGAGGCGCGGGTGCAGATTACACAGCACATCTGCAGATGCTCAGTTCAATGAATTTCATTTTAAGCTACACAGGCCTGAACATCTCCCGCATCCATTTTCACACTTGTGTCTTTTTATAATTTTCACACTTGTCAGAGCCTCTACGCACTTACATTTGTTAAATTAACATAGTTTTCAGTCGAGACACTTTGACATTCTATGTGTTAGACTGCTTGTCTGGGCAAGAAAAGCCAGATCTGCTGCGCTCAGCATGAACTGGAAATTGTCTTGATATAATTACTGGAGATAGTCTCTTTACGTAATTAAGGGCTTCAAATCTGCACACGTCAGCTTTAGGAGGGCAATAAAATATAGGTGGCAATGCAATATAAGAAAGACATAACACAGCCTCTTCACAAGAGACTGGAATTGTTTTTTGAAGGAAAGAACAATGGCAGACGTGTAGGTTTATCTAATAAAGCAGTACAAAAGGAAAAGCAAGATTGCATACAGCAAGGGCCCATTCACACTGAAGCGATTTGCAGGCGTTTACTGCCGATTGCCGAGTTGTCGTTGATCGCTAGCGCTTTGAAAATGTAATGTATTTAGTGTAATTAAAGCGATATAGCAGCGATCTCACTGCAACGATCGCCACTGATTCGCGATAAACGATAATGGAGTGCATGCAGCTCTTTTTTGCGATTTTAGAGCAATCGCAATTGAAATGTAAAAAAAAACCCTGAATTGCGTTCGCTCAAAAATCGTGATTATTCAGTTTGAGCTCTTTGATCTCTCTGTTATGGTAAAGCTTTACCCCGGCAGATACCACAACCCATCTTTCTGTTGAAGTCTGACAGCAAGATTCGTAGGGGGACATTTATCAAGAGTGTCTGAGACAAAATATTGGTAGGTTTTTAGAAATCCATGCAGAACTGTCTGCGACATCTTAAGAAATCACCAGATAGTGCATATTCCTTCTACAACTGGGAGGAGCTAGGAAGGTCTCTCAGACAGTGCAGTGTGTGAGGGGAATTGCTGTTGCTGAAAAAACAATACATCTGCTGTATGGATACTGGCAGGCTCTGAGGAGGAATTCAGCAGGAGGGAGGATCACCTCACAAATCATGCCCAGCCTGCACTGCTGCACTGTCTGTAGAACTGCTACCAAGCACTTCTTAATCTGCAGCAGTTTAGGAATGGATTTGCAACTGTAGTGTAGCTCTAGAAATTCATGCTAAACTGCCGCTATTACCTAGGATTTAAGAAGGTTCTTATTATCATGCAGACATAATATCCACCCCTGGTGGAGGGGGATACCCCTCGTTCTTCCTATCTACAGAGAGCGACTTCTTAACCCTGAGTGAGGACAGGACAATCTCCTCACCTGCCTATTACAGTGGTTGCCTGGAGGTAACCCTGATTTGTGAGTATAACCTTGTACTCTTTTCTATTTTACTCATTTATTAGTACCTACTACACTATATTTGGCTCTCGGTTCTCTCTTTTTATATATTATTATCATGCAGAACTGTTCTCCCTGCTGGTTAGAACAGTTTAAGAAGAAAGAAGTGTCGGTAATGCTTTGATAAATCTGGCCCACAGCATCCTGTGCTTTACTGACTAAAGCCTTGCAGTAGCGTAATTACAGGCATGCAGCCCCTGCAAGTGCATTGGGGGCCCATAGCTGTGAGGGGGTTCCAACTATTAACCTTCCCTTCCTCCAATAAACCGGTCCATCCTTTAGATCAGGTGTTTGGGGCTATACTTGTTATGGGTGTGATTATATAACCACACTCTTTTTGTGACCCTTGCTAGATGGGCCCCCAGACTGTGAGGGTCATCTAGGGAAGGCAAGGGAAAGGGTGTGAACATTGAGAAGCCCCATCAAAGTTTTGCTGGGTGGGCATGATTTATAGATACGCCCCTGAAGCCTTGTACACACACTACATGAAACCCAAGAATCAAGCATGTGTACAGTGGACGATCCTGCCATTGATCAGCCTGGCAGGCCAGTTTGGCTGAGGCCAGTTGGAGCATTGTTCTCACCACTCACCCAGCTGGCCATGTGACATTACTCCTGCACTACTCTGTCCTACTTGGGACTTGTCAGTTTTAACTTTGACTTACTGTATATACTCGCGTATAAACCTAATTTTTCAGCACAAGAAATGTGCTGAAAAGTTAACCCCTCGGCTTATATGCAAGTCATTTGAGCAGAATGAATGGTGAAGCAGGTTTTGTTACTGGCAGAGGAGCGTAAGGATCGTGCACTAGTAATTCTGCTCTTGCCAGCTGGCTCCTTGCTGTGTCTGTGCCCTCCATCCCCTGCAACATGGTGTCCCCTGGATTGTGGAGCAGAGGGTGCAATGATCAGGAATCCTTCCTGTGTGGTATTCGCTGTCTCATATGCTGGATAGTGTAATGGTTAAGGGCTCTGCCTCTGACACAGGAGACCTGGGTTCGAATCTCGGCTCTGCCTGTTCAGTAAGCCTGCACCTATTCAGTAGGAGATCTTGGGCAAGTCTCCCTAACACTGCTACTGCCTATAGAGCGCGTCCTAGTGGCTGCAGCTCTGGCGCTTTGAGTCCACCAGGAGAAAAAGCGCAATATAAATGTTCTGTGTTTGTTGTTTGTTTGTTTGTTTGTTTGTTTATCTAATGGCTTCTTGAGACACAGCTGTATCATTCTTGTGGCACATCTGGCTATGGGGGGAGGGGTGCTGACTTGTACTGGGGGCACATCTGGCTACTGAGGAGTGGGCTATACTGGGGAGGAGGCTTATACGTGACTCAATCACTTTTTCCTGGTTTCTGAGGGAAAAGTGGGTACCTCGGCTTATACGCAGTATTCTGGTTGTAAAGGTTAACAATTCAGTGCTATAAATCCAAATCCCTTGATTGCTTGTTCTTTATATAATATCTGATAACATGTTGTAAAACATTTGTATGACTGCTAGAAGCATTTCTGAAATCAGCAAAGGAGTAGTGAGGAGAAACATTAAGTAGGACGTTACTCATGTTTAGGAGCTCAAGAGACCTAAAGAGCAGGAGTGGATGCCAGTTAGGCAGCCTAATCTGCCACCCTAGATTTTTAGCACTTACAACTAAAAGAAGACTATAGGATGTCAGAAAAATCCTTATTAGGATTGGTACGATAGGTACTTATTTATAGCGGGATGCAAAAGTTTGGGCAACCTTGTTAATCATCATGATTTTCCTGTATAAATCGTTGGTTGCTGTGATAAAAAATGTCATTTAAATATATCATATAGGAGACACACAGTGATATTTGAGAAGTAAAATTAAGTTTATTGGATTTACAGAAAGTGCGCAATAATTGTTTAAAAAAATTCAGCAGGTGCATAAATTTGGGCATTTTATTGATTCCAAAACCTTTAGAACTAATTAACCTGATTGGCGGTATACGTTCGGGGTAAGCCGCGCAGGAGGTTTTCTCCGGCCCTACTGGGCCGATTTGTTTAATTTTTTTTTTGTTGCTGGACACAGCTAGCACTTTGCTAGCTGCGTCAGCACACCGATCGCCGCCGCCCCGCGCTCGATCGGCGCTATCCGTCGCTCCGCGCGCGCGCCCCCCCCCCAGACCCCGTGCGCTGCCTGGCCAATCAGTGCCAGGCAGCGCTGAGGGGTGGTTCGGGACTTCCAATGACGTCCCGACATCAGTGACGTCGGTGACGTCATCCCGCCCCGTCGCCATGGGGACGGGGGAAGCCCTCCAGGAAATACGGGATTTCCTGATCGGAGATCGCCGAAGGCGATCGAAGCGGGCGGGGGGATGCCGCTGAGCAGCGGCTATCATGTAGCGAGCCCTGGGCTCGCTACATGATATAAGAAAAAAAAAATTAAAAAAAACTGCTGCGCTCCCTCCTGGCGGAATTTTTTATACCGCCAGGGGGGTTAATGGAACTCAAACTGACTTGTTAAGCTCAGTGACCCCTGACTTACATACACAGGTGAATCCAATTATGACAAATAGTATTTAAGGGGGTCAATTGTAAACTTCCCTCCTCTTCTCTGAAGAGTAGCAACATGGGGGTCTCAAAACAACTCTCAAATGACTTGAAGACAAAGCTGTCTCAGAGATTTCAGCTAGGAACATATTGAGGAAATGGAAGACCACAGGCTCAGTTCAAGTTAAGGCTCGAAGTGGCAGACCAAGAAAAATCTCAGATAGACAGAAGCAACGAATGGTGAGAAGAGTCAGAGTCAACCCACAGACCAGCACCAAAGACCTACAAAATCATCTTGCTGCAAATGGAGTCACTGTGCATCGTTCAACCATTTGGCACACTTTACACAAGGAGCTGCTGTATGTGAGATTGATGCAGAGCCACTGTGCTTAGATGTTTCCTTTGAGTTAAAGGAAACATCTAAGCACAAAAAAACCCAAAATCCACTTACCTGGGGCTTCTTCCAGCCCCTGTCTGCCGTCCTGTGCCCTTGCCACAGTTAAAGTGGCTCCCGGTGTCCACCAAGCCTCAGTCTGTTCAGAAGTTTACTCTGCGTAATGCAGTTGGCAGTGTTCACTGAACAAACATTATTTTCCATTGTATCTTACAGCAAATCCTAGTATTTTTTTCTTAAACTATATTAGTAAAAACTCAGCTTCATACTTCTCCAGCATGTAAAAGGCAAATCAGTTTTCAGTGTTTGGAAGAGGCGCTTGCAAAATGCCTGTAAATAAACTTGATCAAAATGCCACCATGCAAATTTCTTGTTTATTTACTATTTAAATTCATCATAAATATGCCCTAAAATGTTTTTTTTTTCTTCTGCAGTGATAGTCATGCAGAGCGCTTCGGTTTCTTAATCAGGCAGTCAATCTTCAAAGCATGTTCTTGCCTAATATAAATATATGTTTACTAAGCAAGTTGTGTTACTTTACTACAATTCTTAAGGATCACCACTGTGCAAAGAACATCAAAGTGTTTTTTTAACTATTCCGTTTATACTTGGTAATTGCTGACAGTGAATAATAAACTGGCACTTATTGAAACTCAGGCCTCCTTTAGACCAGCAGCAGACCGCGTCTCAGCTGATTTCCTGCAGCGGTCAGGCACTTTTATTGCTCGGTACATGCGCTAGACAGGCGCGTCCCCCCCAATGGAGTCAGATGTGAGTGCAGCCATACTCAGATTTGACATGTTGCGGGCCTCTGCTACCCTATAATACCAATACGTGTTAGCACTTGACACGCGTGGTGTTACTACCACTGCCATTCGGCTGCATTTAAAGAGAATCTGTACAATAAAAAACATACCAATCATGTCACTGTGATCTCCTGGGTCTCTCTTTGCCGTTTACGCCATCATGTTACAGTATACTACAAGATTTTATTACATAGTGAATTATCTGCACTCCAGTCTGGGATTCTCGCAGTTTCTCAGCATGTGACAGGCAGCTCCCTTCACCCCAGCCTCACAAACTGCATCACAGACAAGCTGGAACTGAGAGCAGAGGCGCTGTCTGTGAGGAGTACACAAAGCACACAGAGCCTGCAGGGGGCGTGCATAACTCGTATTCATTACAACAGAGGAAGCCTATTCCTCCCTGGGTCGACAAAGCTTGACTAAGAAAAGAAGATTAGATATATTACAGAGACAGTGCAACTAGAAAAGGCTGCAGTAATCCAGAGCACATTAGAACAGGTATAGGAACTTATAGGATAGAAGAAATAAGGCTGAACATTTTGGAGAGGAACTGAAAATTGCCTAGCTTCATTCATAAATTATTTAGTTAGTATAAGCCCATTGTAAAATCTTCCCTCTCTTTGACATTCTGTATTATTGGTGGTGACATCTTTAGTTCTGCCAGCAAGGCCGGCTTTATACCTTTAGCGCCCCTAGGCCAACTTTCTTGTCGATCCCCTTCCATGTGCAGCAGTGTCACCCATTCCTTGTGCAGCCCCCTCATCCATATATAATGTCTATGGACAGCAGCCCCTCTCCTTCATGTACAGCTCTTTTGGGCAACAGTACCCCTCTTCCATGTGTTGTTTCCCATTTGCAGCCTCCTCCTCCATATGCAGCAACCCGTATTCCATGTCAAGCCACCCCTCTGGGCTGCAGCAGTCAAGATCACCTGGCAGAAATCCGTCTGCCAGGTGATCTGTACAGAATTTTCACTTACTGAGAATTCTATGAGGGAGATATTGCTTGCTTGGCAGATGGAAAAAGCCGTCATTTCCCACAATGCAATGAGGTTCACAGCAAACTATCAGGACCATGGTCATGACATTACACAATGCACCACACACAATATCAGCCACACAGACACAGACTACCCTCCCACCCCGATGCTCTATTTGAGAAAAGGAAATGATTCCTTGTGGGAAAGATGATATCGGCTACTGATTGGAAAGAAGTTAAATCCTTGGTTTAAGTTCCTCTTTTACCACTTCTGTGGTTTGCTACAGTATATCTATGTCGGGCAGGACTTCAGTTCCTGCCCAGCGACATAGATAATCGTCAAGGGCTGTGGATGGCAGCCGCTCACACTTGCCACCCGTTGGAGGGGAGATGAATGAATAGGAACACAGTTCCCATTCATTAATCTGAGTCCCCATGTCAATGATCGCTGTCATCAATGAGATGCCGTGATCATTTTGTAACTTCCGAAATAACACGTCCACGCATTACTTCCTGTTTAGCGTAATTATAGTACGCTTATAGGAAATAACGTGCAAGGACATCTTGTGACTGAATAGTAAAATTACACCTACATTCATTTATTTTAGTAAGAAGACTGACATTTATATTAAAAATTAACTCCTTCCCTCCCATCCACTCCCATAGTTACCTAAATAAATGATGAGTATATAATAAAAAAGGACAAAAAATACATAAATAGTTAACTTAGAGATTTAACTTTTTTAATATGTATGTCAAAAGGGTATATTAATTTTATTTATGAAATTATGGGCTTGTTATTAGTGTTGGACGCAAAATTGAAAAAATGCACCTTTATTTCCAAATAAAATATTGGCGCCATACAATGAACTACTGAAATATTTTAAACATTTTTAATATCGGGGGAAAATGGGCAAATAAAATGTTTGGTTTTTAATTATGGTAGCATGTATTATTTTAAAAATATAATGGCTGAAATATCGAGAAATTATTTTTTTGTTTTTTTTCTTATTTTTCCTGTTTAAAATGCATTTCGAATAAAATAATTCTTAGCAAAATGTACCACCCAAAGAAAGACTGATTGGTGGTGAAAAAAAACAAGATATAGGTGATTTTGTTGTGATAAGTATTAATAAAGTTAGAGGCGAATGAATGGAAGGAGCACTGAAAGGTGAAAATTGCTCTGGTCCATAAGGGGAACCCCTCAGTAGTGAAGTGGTTAAATTGCACGCAAACTGCACTAGTGTGCGGCAGACGGGGCGCTGAACTGCTCGGCAAGTACACAGTTCAGCCTCCCATATGAAAGAGGCCTTAATTCCATATGTGTGCATGATAACCCAAGTACAAAAAAATACTGGATGAACCATAACTAATAGAAGCAACATTTGCACATTTGTTTTCTAATGAACTTCATGAACTTGTACATCTTGTTATTGTGTATTACATGCCAAGCACAAGTTGATTTGTACAGATTTGTAATGGCTCTCCCAGTACTGTAAATGTTTAAATGAGTCACTGTACTCGTCAGTATTTCAGGGAAAGAGAGAAAACTGTGAAAACCACCAGAGTCAAATGTCTGATTATGGCCCATTGATTATTAACCTGCGTAAATGAGGACTCTCACTGAGCTGTGGCCGTAATGATTCAGAAATCAACTGATTTGTTCCTGTTTTCAAGTCAATTGGCTTCAGTAGCTGGCTGCAGCAAAAGCTTGTACACAAACCAAATAGCAAGTAATTATTTTCTGTCCAGCTTAATTCATTATGGAGAAGATTCTGCTCTGTACTTGAATCTACTTAGAATGAGCAAATAGATCCTCTGGGGTTCAGATCTATGGAGAGGGTGAATATCATGGTGCAGGGGGGCAACAAGTAATGCTTACAGTTATTTCCTTTTTGTGACCTGTAGCTAGCTGCAGCACAAGTCTGCACACACACATACCATTTTGATTGGCAAATGACTGGCCAATTTTACCACCTCCATGTAGTATGAGAACTTACCTATATAATCTTTTCACAGTATATAAAATCTATCAGCCCTCATACTACATGAAAGTGGTAAATGTGGCCAATCATAATTGGATGTATGTATGCACCATAGAGGCAGTGAAAATAACATAATTAATAAAATTGTTTTTAACAATATTCTTTATAAATTATTTAGCCAGTGGTGGCCCATTGTAAAATCTTTCCTCTCCCTAAAATGTATCAAAGGCAACATCTTTACTGCTGGTAAGTGATCTCTACAGAAGGAGATACTGCTTGCTTGGAAGTTGGAAACAGCTGTAATTTCCCACAATGCAATGAGGTTCACAGACAGCAAACTGTCAGGACCATGGTCATGACATTACAATGGCCTCAATTCACTAAGTTCATGCTGGAGATAATAAAGCAAGAGAAAACTTACCTCCACACAGTGAGAGAGTTATCTTATCTCTTCATTCCTTAACCAGCCGGGCGGTATGGACCAGCTGAGCTCGTCCATCACCGCCGGAGGCTGCCGCTCAGGCCCTGCTGGGCCGATTTTAGTGAAATAAAAAGCAGCACACGCAGCCGGCACTTTGCCAGCCGCGTGTGCTGCCTGATCGCCGTCGCTCTGCGGCGATCTGCCGCGAGCAGCGGCGAAAGAGGGTCCCCCCAGCCGCCTGAGCCCAGCGTAGCCGGAACAAAAAGTTCCGGCCAGCGCTAAGAGCTGGATCGGAGGCGGCTGACGTCAGGACGTCGGCTGACGTCCATGACGTCACTCCGCTCGTCGCTATGGCGACGATGTAAGCAAAACAAGGAAGGCCGCTCATTGCGGCCTTCCTTGTTTATTCTGGGCGCCGGAGGCGATCGGAAGAACGCCTCCGGAGCGCCCTCTAGTGGGCTTTCATGCAGCCAACTTTCAGTTGGCTGCATGAAATAGTTTTTTTTTTTATTTAAAAAAAACCATCCCACATCCGCCCTGGCGATCTTAATAGAACGCCAGGGTGGTTAAAGAGAAACTCCGACCAAGAATTGAACTTTATCCCAATCAGTAGCTGATACCCCCTTTTACATGAGACATCTATTGCTTTTCACAATCAGACCATCAGGGGGCGCTGTATAGCTGATATTGTGGTGAAACCCCTCCCACAAGACACTCTGAGGACGTGGTGCTCCTGGCAGTTTCCTGTCTGTGAGCCTTGTTGCATTGTGGTTAATAGCTATTTACAGCTGTTTCCAACTGCCAAAAAAGCATGCAGCAGCTACATCACCTGCCAATAGTAAAAATGTTACCATGTAATAAATGGCAGAATGAAAATCAGGGATTTAAAATATTTTACAATGGGCAAATACTGACTAAATCATTTATACATAATTATTGTAAAATTGAAGCACTCTTTCATCAGCATGTCACCTGCCCCACCAGGAATGCCAACACACTGGACCACTGCTTCACGGTCTTGAAGGATGCATACAAAGCCACCCCTTGGGCAGCACTAAGTTCATCTGACCACTGCCTCATCCACCTGTTACCAACCGACAGGAGAAGCCTGAAGACTTTGAAACCATTCCTTAAATCCTCCAAAGTGTGGTCAAGCGAAGCTAAGCTACAACTTTAGGCCTGCTTCGACTGCACAGACTGGCAGACCCTGGAATCGCCAAACTTGGACGAATGGGCAGAAAATGTTACCTCATACATTAACTTCTGTGAGAATCACTGTATTCCAACAAAAACCTTTAAACTCTATCCTAACGACAAACCGTGGTTCTCAAAAAAAACTACAGCAACTACGCAGAAGCAAGGAGGACGCGCACAAGTCAGGCAACTAAGATGAATACAGAAGGGCAAGGAATGACCTGAACAGAGAACTGAGGGCTGCCAAGAAGAGCTATGCAGATAAACTGGAACAGAACCTCTCCTCTAACGACTCACGAGCTGTGTGGAAAGGGCTCAAGGCCGCCACTAACACCCCCCCCCCCCTGCAGCATGCAACACCGAGCGCTGTGCTCGCTGAGAATCTCAGTGAATTCTACTGTAGATTTGAGAACCAGACTCCCCCAGAGCTATGAGGACCTCCACCCCTCCCTGCCTCTGAGACCCCCGAGAACAAACTCGCCCCCTCCACCGGTGAACGAGGCTGATGTTCTGCAGCACTTGTTAAGGCTAAATGTCAGGAAAGCCTCTGGCCCGGACGGTGTGTCACCAGCCTGCCTTAAAACCGGTGCTCGACAGCTTGCTCCTATTCTTTCCTCTATCTTCAACAAGTCCCTTCGGAGAGGTAAAGTCCCCGCTTGCTTTAAGAGGTCCACCATCATCCCTGTCCTCAAAAAGCAGGGTGTCGCCGACCTCAACAACTTCAGGCCCGTGGCACTTACATCGGTCATCATGAAAGTTCTTGAAAGTATGGTGCTCCCCCTCCTCAAGCTCGCCACTGAGGCCCTGCTGGATCAGCACCTGTTCGCATACAGAGCAAACAGGTCCACCGACGACGCCATCAATATCTGCCTGGAGCTTATCCATGAACACCTGGACAAACCCGGCACGTACGCCAGGATCCTCCTTCTGGACTTCAGCTAAGCGTTCAATACCATCAGCCCCAAAATACTTCAGGAGAACTTTGCGCACTCGGGGTCCACCCCACTCTGCGCCTGTGGATCATGGACTTCCTCACCAACAGATCCCAGGCCGTTAAGCTAGGGGCCATCTCCTCTCAACCTCGGATTACAAATACAGGAGCACCACAAGGGTGCGTCCTGTCGCCATTCCTGTTCTCCCTGTATACGAATGCCTGCAGATCCACAGAGGACTCCGTCAAAGTGATCAGATTTGCTGACGACACCACCATCGTCGGCCTCATCACCAAAAATGATGAGGAAGCGTACCGCCACCAGGTTGAGAGCATCTGCCAGTGGTGCAGGGAGAACGGGCTGGTCCTAAACACGGCAAAGACTGTTGAGATGATTGTTGATTTTAGGAAGCACGCCAAACCCCCTCCTCCAATCCGTATTGATGACAAAGATGTTGAAAGAGTTCCCTGTGTCCGACTTCTGGGAACAATCATCTCCAACAACCTGAAGTGGAAGGCAAACACCTCCACCACCCAGAGGAAAGCCCAGCAGAGGTTATTCTTTCTCCGCCAACTGAAGAAGTTCGGTATGTCCCCAAAACTTCTGACCAGCTTCTTCTCCGCTACGATTGAATCTGTCCTCTGCTCTTCCATCCTAGTCTGGTATGCCAGCTCCTCCGCTAGCGACAAACACAAACTGCAGAGAGTCATCAGATCAGCGGAGAGAATTATCGGTAAACCGCTACCTGCTCTGGACCTCCTCTACCACTCAAGGCTGCGCTCCAGAGCTTTGAGGATTGCAAATTTCCCCTCACACCCAGGCAACCGGTTATTCAGCCAGCTCCCTTTGGGCCGGAGGTATCGGTCCATCTACTCCAGGACCACCAGACACAGAAACAGCTTCTTCCCCTCAGCTGTCAACTCACTGAACTCTCTCCTCGCAGTCCCCACTATAACGTGATTTTGTAATTATAGAAAAATTGCGTGGTTTTCGCTTGTATGCTTTCTCTGTATGTAATGTGTGATATAGTGTTGCTGATCCTTCTGATGTATTCTGTGTGCCCTATCCTGCTTTCTCTGTATGTAAATGTGTGATATAGTGTTGTTGATCCTTCTGATGTATTCTGTGTGCCCTATACTACTTGTATCCTGTACGTGCCAAAACCAATTCCGGGCACGACCCAGTCGTGCTTGGCGAAAATAAAGATTCTGATTCTGATTTTTTTTTATTACATTATTTTCACTGGAGTTCCTCTTTAAGTTACCTCCTCTGTAGTTAAGTTACCTCCTCTATAGTTAAGTTACCTCCTCTGTAGTTATTTTCACACGCAGTTAATTAACAGCCTGTCTTTAACTTTAGAATTCTGGAGTTATTTTAAGGATTGAAGAGTTAACTTAAAGGGATACTGTAGGGGGGTCGGGGGAAAATGAGTTGAACTTACCCGGGGCTTCTAATGGTCCCCCGCAGACATCCTGTGTTGGCGCAGCCACTCACCAATGCTTCGGCCCCGCCTCCAGTTCACTTCTGGAATTTCTGACTTTAAAGTCAGAAAACCACTGCGCCTGCGTTGCCGTGTCCTCGCTCCTGCTGATGTCACCAGGAGTGTACTGCGCAGACACAGACCATACTGGGCCTTCACAGTACACTTCTGGTGACATCAGCGGGATCGAGGACACGGCAACGCAGGCGCAGTGGCTTTCAGACTTTAAAGTCTGAAATTCCAGAAGTGAACCGGAGGCGGGTCCGGAGCATCGGTGAGTGGCTGCACCAACACAGGATGTCTGCGGGGGACCATTAGAAGCCCCGGGTAAGTTCAACTCATTTTCCCCTGACCCCCCTACAGTATCCCTTTAAAGATAGAAGAGTTAACTTTAGGTTTGCCTGAGGTAAAATGTTTCCTGAACACGACATGCCTCATCACTCTAGAAACGTTATTAAAGACAGGAGATAAGCTTAGTGAATTGAGGCCAATGTGGGAGGGGTTTCACCTCAATATCAGCCACACTGACCCCGCTGATGCTCTGTTTGAGAAAAGGTAAAGATGTCTCATGGGAAAGGGGGCATCAGCTACTGATTAAGATGAAGTTCGATCTGTGGTTAAGGTTCCTCTCTAAGCCTGGTACACACATCTAATTTTGACTTTCCAAAGATTGGCAAATGTTACCCCTTTCATGTAGTATGAGAGCTTACCTACACAATCTGTTCATAGTACTGTATTTGTTGGTCCTCATGGTAAACGGAGGGGGAAAAAGTGGTCAGTGATTGGTGGCTAAAGCCTGGTACACACCTTCCATTTTGATTGGCCAAACATTTACAGTACATTTATAAACTACCTAGTCAGTGTTAGTCCTTTGTAAAATCTTTTCTCACCCTGATTTACATTGTGAAATTTAGCATCATCTTTAGTCCTGTCAGGTGCATCACTTCTGGATGTTTGTATACTCAGTGCTCCAAAGCCAGTACAAATAATACCTGGTCTCCCAGAATACTTGGGTGGGCAAGAGGGGGGGGGGGATTCTGCATAGGCATCACTGGG
Organism: Hyperolius riggenbachi; assembly: GCF_040937935.1. Classification (NCBI taxonomy): domain Eukaryota; kingdom Metazoa; phylum Chordata; class Amphibia; order Anura; family Hyperoliidae; genus Hyperolius; species Hyperolius riggenbachi. The sequence goes on along the minus strand of NC_090652.1, from coordinate 221,353,620 downwards.
AGGGTGGTGCTACACACTAATAAACAGCAATATATAGATATAGGAAGTGTTTCTGTCACTGAAACCAGGACAATTAACCCTCTGGGGACCGGCTGCCTAACCCCCCTTAAGGACTAGGCCATGTTACATGCAGGGGGCGAGTTTGGGGGGGTCAGGCAGCCGTATCCCCATTATAGATAACTAGGCATGGTGTCTCCAGTGTAGCCAGGTGTCCCCCATATTACCAGCAGCCTTTACTCACCTCCCATGCTCCAGCGATGAGCTGCTCTACCCCCTTCGCTCTGTCCGGCATCCCCGCTCGCACTGCCGCTAATTTCCGAGTCGTGGCTTGATGACGTCATCAAGCCGGGACTAGAAACTTCAGGCAGAGTGAGCGGGGTTTGCCGGCCAGAGCAGAGGGGAGCGACAATCGCCTTGGGGAACGTCAGGAAGGTGAGTCTCCGTCCTCTGGTTTCCCTCTGACGACCGCTGCCAATAATGATCACTACGATCGGCCAGCAATCGTAGTGATCATGTGATTAGGAGCCAATCGCAATTGCTCCTGATCACCGAGGGAAGATGTCAGCTGTCATATGACAGCTTGATCTCCCCTCTTGGGTGTGCATGATGGCGTTGGGAGCAGAAGCAGCAGACGGCGTACATCCTATGCCGCATCAGAGTTGGACTGCCACAAGTACGGCGTAGGATTTATATTACACGGCCCCCGTATATGAAATAATTTACTACATTATACTGTGTCACAATGGTGCCCCTCCAAGGTGCTTCCACAAGCTATTGAATCATTAGGTATATTTAGTTTTTCACACATGGCTTCTCTGTTTTGGCTTCATTTTTGTTAAACACATAATGACACAGTGGAACCTGTTGTGTGTAGTTTTACACCTGAGGTTACATTGAAATCATTTTAGAACCCGCTGGGGAGCAGATGATCTTTTAATGTAATAAACCTTAGCAATGAAATAAATATATTTTTGTTGATAATTGGTAGAATTGAGAGATGACATTACTGTGAGCCATGGGTGTCATGGGAAGGTACAGCACTGGTGTGCCACCTGGAGCTTACACAATAATTATTCGGTGTAATTTAGATTAAAAACAGAGAAACTCCAAGGACTGTTTTGAAGTTTGATGCATTTTCATGTTTACAGGCAAAGTACATTAGCATAATGCATTACAAAAAGTGGGCAACTGTATGGAGTACACTGGAGAGCTAATTATTTTGGCTGTTTATGGCATGAAATGAATGGAGAGAAAAATGCCCCATTAAAATGTGAATCATGAAAATGGACCCGTTTATTCATTTTGGATTTTCAATTAGGAATATAATCTTGGTCCACAATATATGACATAAATATACTGAGGCATATGTTGCTGCTGGCAAATCTTTAAAGTCTGTTGGATAATCTATTTAAATCTCTATAAAGAAGGATGTGACATATCACTGGATGCTTCTTTTTTATAGTGCTTATACTGGCAAAACTTACTGTACAAAGGCAAACTTTGGTCTAATTATAAAGCAGAAAGAAATGGTGTTGTCCACAAAATATTTATTTACCGTCATTACAATGGGAGTCTATTATAGCTACACTGGCTTCAATTCACTAAGCATTACCGCATTCGACAATGCAAAAAACAGCTTATTTTACCGAACACCTGATCAAGTGTCAATTCACTAAGGCCTTTACCACATAGAAGAGTAAAACTACCATTTTTAGTGAGATAAATTGCAAACTTGTGTAGTACATACCCCAATAAATGTTTATTCACAAAGATTAGAGCATTGGGTAAGAGAAGTGAGATGTTTGGTATTTTACCTCCTGCCTGTAGCTGTCAGTAACTAACAATCTGCCTATCAGTAAATTGGAAAGGCACCCTGTCTAACTATTCACCCCACTGCTGGTACCGATGTACTGCAGGGCGGGACATTAGAAAATAAACAAAACATGAGAAGCAGGAGCAGAGCACATTCATAAAGGTTTCCATGTAACCCTTAGACATGCACAGGGACAGGCTGATACAGAGAATTGGAGAGACTCAAAGAGCACGCAGATCTAAAGAGACCTGGTCAATTTGTATACATAAATCGTTGACACTTGCTGATATATGGAACTTCTAATACATTTAATAATATCTGCGTCTTAGAGTAATGGACATGCTTCTTACACTCATTTTCACTGTTAATGTCTTTCGCATAGAGGATTTTTGCTGTGTGCTGTTCATTTGGAAGCTGCCATTGAGCTGGTGATGTACAGAGAACAGCAAAGCAGGTGGATGTAGAGTTCATCAATAATAAGTATAGGCCCTTGGCACACAGTCTTATCATTATTATACAGTGCAAGCTTTTTAGAGTGACGTATTGGCAGGTGACTTTGTCATCTGCAGATACCTGTCACTGAAGACATCAGCATGCTATGCAGAAATATTATCTTTGCTAAGTGGGATGTCAACTGCAGGTGCAAGGATTTGGTGGCTGCTGCTGAAGTAAAAAAAATGATGGAAAATTACTGTAATTAGTGTTAGGGCCTGATTAAGGGGATAGGAGATAAGTTAGGGGAAAGTTAGCTCTAGTTAGGGTTGCAAAAATAACCTATGGCATCAGGAAGGGGTCATTTAGGCCACTAGGAGGGAAGATTCGTTTTAGACATGAGGTTGTGAGGTTGGGCACTGGAAGTTGGGATTCGTTTTGGGCGTTAGGTGAGGGGCTTTTTTTCAGGCAACAAGGGAGCGTTCAAGTGAGAATGGTTGCCGGCTTTATCTATAGTAAAATATTGGTAATTTAACCACTTCCTTTCCACAGGTTATTTTCCCTCCCTCAGAAACCAGAGCAATTTTCACATTTCACTCCTCCCTTTCATTTGCCAATAACATTATTGCTACTTATCACGCCAAAAAATGTATGTATTGCTTTTTTCACCACAAATAAGGCTTTCTTTGGGTGGTACATTTTGTATTTCCAATGTAATTTAAAGAGAATAAGAAGGAAAAGATGAAAAAAGTCATTATTTCTTAGTTTTCAGCCATTATAGTTTAACCACTTCCATACCAGCAATCTCTACCCCCTTAAAGGAATCATCAGGGAAATGAAGCAAAAGGAGCTTTACTTACCCGGGGCTTCCTCCCGCCGCTCCTCTATCCCCCTCTCTCTGTTGTTTCTATGAAGGCAGAGCTGTGTGAGCAGGTCAGGAGCCGCTTTCATTGGCTCCTGACGCTATCCATCAATGTAAGCAAATGGCTTACAGTGATGACACGGTAAGGAGCCAATAAAATCGGCTTCTGACTGGCTCACACAGCTCTGCCGTCATATAGGCGGCAGGGCGAGTGATCTGTGGCGAGGAGAGAGACGTGATCGGCAGGATGATTGAAATCTACGCCCTTGCAGGTATAACAGGATCAAAACAGGGCATAGATTTCAATCATCATGGTGCCTAAATAGTTAAAGGACATCCGAGGTGAAAATAATCTCATAAGAAAAACAATTGTAACTGTCCTCCCTCTCCTAAAAATGACTTTTTTACATATCCAACAGTTGTATTTTTTATTTAAATCTAGTTTCTAAGTTTTTACTGTTTCATTGTCTCTGCTTAATGACGCCTTCATTGAAGTAAGCCAGAGCTCAAATCTATGAATTATTGACTCTTTTTATCTCTTTCCTGCTCGCAGAAGCCATTTACTGACAAGAGAGTGTTTTATAGCTGTAATTACTTATCAGTGAGGGTTATGCTATAGTCTGACCCAGTCCGACCCGGTCCCGACCCACACAGAACTGTCAGTTACATACCTAATGTTTAACTCTTTCAAGCAGAGAAAGAAAAAAAGAAACACAGCCTTGTTATTTGGGTGCTTGGCACTGTACATACACATGTCTATCTTATCATGTCACCTTGGTTGTCCTTTAAAAATAAAAAGTACTACTGAAGATAAAATCCACACATATTATTTGCTCCATTATTCCCATTATTGTTATTGTTTTTACACCTTTTTAATTATGTCCCTAATACAATGTATGGTGACAATATTTTATTTGGAAAAAAGGTGTATTTTTTGTGTGTGTTTCTTATTTCCAAAAATAACAGTAATATACTCTCATGACATTTTTACTAGTGTTTTTTGGGGGGTAACTATGGGGGCGGGGGTATAAGGGATTATTAACTAATGGGAGATTATTTTTGAGTCTATTTTAGTGTATGTAAGTGAGTTTTTACTTTTTGTCCACTAGATGTCCCCACACTTTATTCCTTTGTACTGTGAACAGTAAACAGGAACTGTTGTGAATGTGTTTTTTACTTTCATTTTCTTTATGACCACCGGCATCAATCTCCCTGATGCCGGTGATCATTCATTACAGGTAATTTAATTGGAATTTGAAACACATATTCCCATTCACCTTTCACAGGACAGTGACAGAAGTGAGCGGGTGCGTGCATGCGGTAGTGGCGTGGTAAACAAACAGAGGTGCATTATTTTCATTCCTGATCCGCAAGTGAAGTTTTTTCAGGGGTGTAGATATGCGTAGCAAAGATCCAGAACCAGTTAAATTACTGATATTTTTACTATTGCCAACTCTTATGTGCGCGACTGATAAGGTAACAGGTCTCTTATTTGTGTACAAGGCTTTGGGTAAACAAGCCTAAGAACAACCTAGACCAGTGCTGTGCTACTAGTGGCCCATGGGCTGTATGTGACCTGCAGGCCACACTCACTTGCTAAGACTATTTTTAGTGTCAGTCCCTCTCCTCTGGTAGGCCTACATCTTGTTTGCGCTTGGCTTGGCCCTCAAAGAAGGGACATTGATGCTCCACCCTCTCCAGCTGAAAAATGTGGTGCTTGCCACAACTGCTGGCCATGAAGTTGGACAGCACTGACCTAGAGTATGGTAACTGCACAGACGCTAATACCCTCTGTGGTCAAACCGCTCACAAATAATCACATTTATTTCCAGAATATCCCAACCCCTAATAGGATAAGATCGATTCTCATCTATCTTGCTGCATAAAGAGGCTATGCTATCTGTCATATTTTTCTACAATTCTAACAGAACCTCAGTGTTAGTGTGATAATCACTGTCACTTGCTGGATGTGGGGATAGCTAATTCCATGGTGATTAGCCTCTGGCAATGCGATGCCTTCCGCCTGTTGTGACTTTCTTCTGAACCACCTGAGTAATCTCATTCTTTAATAACATCTTATAACTATAAACGTCTGCCACGGGTGTCTCTTTCATTTCTAATTACATAATCTTATATAATAAATATTACATCTATTCCTCTGTTGGAGAAATAAATTCTTTGGCTGCCACATTGTTTGAAAACCCTCACAGATGAATCGGAAATCGCATTACCAATACTCTGATTATCATGCTTTGTACGCTGGCATAGAATGGTTGTAACTGGTAGAATTCACAGCACTGTATAGCCTATTGTCCATAGTAACCTCAGCTGCGTTCGAGAGGATTCACCGCCGGGAGACTTGGGTGCAGGATATAGCCGGTATGGCTTATCCTGCTGCTGCACAAGTTCCCGGCGATGTTAATAATTATTCCCCCTCTAGGTCCACGTAGATGGTGGGGAATGATGTAATTCGGTTTCCAGCTATTGCTGGAGGCCGAATTACAGAGTTTTAAAAGTAACTTCAGCTCCGTCTTCTGACGGCGTTGAAGTTACTCACTGTGCGCCGTAATTCCTATTACGGTCTATGGTGGCGGCAGCTGTGCCCAAGTCTCCAGCGCTGGAATGCTAGTGTTCGACCTCAGCCTGTCATCTGAATGGGTTACAAGGAAGTCTTAGGTGCAGCTCTCATTAGAGCTGATGCAAAATGGCATGGTAAGCGCTTCTGCGGACCATTTTGCATCCATTCCGTCCATCGGCATTGATAACTGTGCCTGATCGCCGATACTCACTTGTCCTGCGGATCTGCTGTTGCTGAATCCTCTACTTGGTCCTGAAACCTATAAACAGACTGGAGGCCGTCAGGAGCATGGGGCTCCTCATAGGGTTACAATAGACCAATTCTACCTTAGCAACAGGGAGAATTTTCATTTGTCAACCATGAAGCAATGAGATTCCTCCCTGTTGCAGAGTTTTCCCATTGGTCTTTTGCAATCCAATGGGGATCCCCATGCTTTTTCCTTCTCACTGATCTGTGTTCCAGGACAGAGCGGAGGAGTTAGCAGCGGCGGAACCGGGGACACATGAGTATTTGGGTGGTGGCAATCAAAATAGACAGAGCGGACATGGCGACCAACCTAGTGAGAATGGACACTGTAGGTTCTCATAGGCTTTAATTGCATCCGTGTACCCATTGTTATGCGTTCTGTTCGGAAACATGCGGCAGGTTCTTTTTTTTTTTTTTTTTTTTTTTTTTTACAAAAAATAATTTAGCTAATTTTTATTTAACCAAACCAGTAAGCATCCTAGTGGAAACAGGCCCATAGAGAAAATACATTCATGAGATAAACAATTGTACCAACAGTCTTAACCCTAAATGGAACTTGCCTGGAATTCCTGAGTCATATTTTGGGGTTTTTTTAAGAATAAAATCCACAAGGTTTGACTGTCTCAGGTACATGAAGGTAGTTTGTTAAAATGTTATTCTGCTTCCATACAGAGAAATCTTGAACTATTTAACAAGTTATCTGTTTCTTACACTCAGATGGGTTTTTTTCAGCTGCACAAAGTTTCAACACCTCCAATTAGTTATTAGCGATAGTTTACATTGGCTACAGAGACATTTTTATGCAAAGGATTTTTAACCCTCACTAGTTCTAAGTAGGATTGTGACGTACACATGCTTATCTCATCATGCTGGTCACGTCAGGTAGCCTGCAAAACTTTTAAAACTGTATCATCATAAAGAAATTCTGCTGACTGTTTTTGATGAACATGGTGGAATAATTAACTGTCAATGTTGCTTGCAAATTGTCACCAAAGTCATTGGGCCTGATTCACAAAGCGGTGCTAACAGTTAGCACGCTGGTGAAGAGCCCTTTATCATGCCTAAACTCAGTTTAGGCATGATAAGTTTAGGTGTGATAAGTTCAGGCATGATAAGTTTAGGTGTGATCAGTTTAGGTGTGATAAGTTTAAGCACCAACTGGGTTAGCACCGCAGTGCACAGTTGATCAAAAGTTTTGCGCTAGCAAAGTCTGGTGCACTTCGCATAGAGTTTAATGGCGCTGCTTTGCGTGCGGGACTTTGTGCGCGATCTAAACTTATCTAAACTTATCATGCCTAAACTTATCATGCCTAAACGTATCACGCCTAAACTTATCAAGCCTAAACTGGCTTTTCACCAGCGTGGTGCAATGGTTATCACGCCTAAAGTCTCTAACTGGGTTAGCACCGCTTTGTGAATCGAGCTCATTGTATTTTCGCAATATGGCAAAAATTCGAAAAAATTTGAAAAATCATTATTTTTGCAACGAAAACTCAAACAAATAGTTTATTTTGGCGTGGGAATTTGCAAAAAAAATTTGAAAAAACATAAACTTATCACAAAATGATTTTCGATGGCATTTTTCACTCAAAAGTCGATTTTAACATTTTCACAAAAATGAATGCAAGAAGAATATCAGCATTTTCACTCAACACTTTTAGCTGTGCACAAAGTTTGACCACCCTCTGCCTTTTTCTGATGTTGTTTGAGGCCCAAGATCACTCTGAGCTGTCATTGTCCCCAGGTTATCTCTGTGGATAGCAGTTTATGATCTGCTGCCATGTCCCTCTTATGACTCAGCTGCTGAGAATATCAGGGAGTCCTTCGTTTTTTTTATTTTTCTTATGCAAAATGCATGACTATATGGTGCTGTTATAAACACTGCTATAATAATAAGAAACAACTTGATTTTTGAAGGTAATTTCCACCGTAAAAAAATGGCCCTGGACACCTTTTCCAGAGGTAAACAGTGCGGCAGCTACATAATAATCAACCAGGAATAAATAAAGGCATAAAGAGACCACTGATCCCAGCCATGTCGGCTTTCAGGGCCATAGGAGGATGCATCATTCCTGGAATCATCTGCTGTGAACAAATAGCAAAACTGCGAGATCTGAAACAACAGAGCCTGTAACGCGGTGCTAAGTACAACAGAAATGTGTAGGAGTAAGTTATAGCAGGAGTATAAAAAAAGCCCCAAAAAGTACATGCTTAATATAGATGCTTTTCAGGCTATAAAGAGGAGACTTCCACAAATCAGGCCCAACATTCATCACTAATGTGGCAATTCCAGCCAGGCCTGGAGAACTACGGAACAGCAGGGTACTGCAATTAGTTGACTTTAGAAAAATAAAGTGTATAAATTGAGCTGTGGACTTAAAATAAGCCATGATACTGTATTTGGGTTGGCTGCATATGCAATGGCATAAAAAAGGCAAACTTAATTTATCTTTTTGTGCCTTTTATTGGCTTTATAATAATTTATATCTGTTCACATGAAGGGGGTGATTTGCTAACGCCGTGGTGAGTTGCAAGAAATCCTGATCATAGATTCACGTATTTGGCTGCCTGTGGGCACATGTGACCTGTGACCGTACATCAGACATTCACTGTGCTCCAGACAGTGTCTGCACTGATTGCCAGCTAATAGATAGTAATGCTGCTTTTTTAGTCTGGGAGAATGTTAATAAAATATCCCTGCATGCAGGGACAGCATTTACCGCCGGGATCGACCCACACCTGCATTGAGATGAATGGAATGCATTTACTGGCGTTTTCTGCCGATTGCACAAACATCGCAGTCGATAATAATTTCTTGGACCCTGCATGTAGCATCCCGCGGCAGTTGCATTCGGTGGTTCTGTGCTTGCATGGGGCTCAAAATGTGGCAAAAGGAACCAACACTCTGCTGCAGAAAAGCATAAAGCATAGTTAAATACCCCGACCCCAGAAGCCTGTGTGAACCGGTCCTAAGTGTTATGCTAATATGTCAGTTATTTTATTAATAAAAAAACCCAAAAAAGCAGAGGTGTCATTATAAACCATGGGACCCATCTCCCTCCATTGCACACCCCCTTATTCCCCACGGTGACCCCCAGGATCATATAACAAGTGCCAGCACCTTGACTCCTCTTTTCTTAACCCTCCTGGCGGTCTATTAAAAACCGCCAGGGGGCAACGCAGCAGTTTTTTAAAAAATGTATTTATTTTTAAATCATGTAGCGAGCCTAGGTGGGGCGAGAGGGGGCAGTGCCCCCTCAAATAAATCTTATGCCCCCTCAAGCATGGGATGTCAGCAGAGAGAGAAGAGGGAGAGTGGTGGTCACAGCGGGTAAGGGGAGAAGTCCCCCCTTCCCTCACCTTGAGGCTCCCCCTCTCTCTCTTGCTCCCCCCTCCAGAAATCAGCGGCGGGCCGACGGCAGAAGACTTTACTCTCTTCCCAGCATGGGAGAGAGAGATTGATCTGTGCACCACGCCACTACTCTGGTCTGTACTAGACCAAAGTAGTGATGTCACGAACCTCCGATTTTCAGTTTGTGAACTTCCGCGGAACCGGCCCTGGGCCATGGTCTCCCACCTCCCCCAAGACATGCAGCCACGATAACCTTTCTTCCCTTGCCCCCAGAATGACAAATTTGACCACTTTTTGCATTATTATTATGCACTTATGCGGAATGGCAATTTTGACAGCGCTTTTCAGATTACACTGGATATATGTTACTAACAGTCCATCAAAGAAACTCAAATTAACATATTCATAGTCTGATAACCCTCCCGTAGCTTGGGGTGATTTATTGAGAAAAGGAAGGAGTGGCAGTTAGCCTACCATTACGTTATTGGGATGTGGAAGGAAACCCATGCAAAACGGAACAATAAAAAGTCCATGCAGCTGGGGGGTGGCGGCTGGATCTGGGACTTTAGCAAGAATTCCATTGTGGAAGGTCATTGAAGTAGACATTTTATGATGACAGTGGTAGCTCTGAGTGCAGAGAAAAGCAGATGAAAGCATTATTGCTTTACTTGATGTGTGAAAATAAAAGATAAGCAAATATTGGAAACACATTATACATTTCCTTTAACAGGATTTAATTGACTCTGACACCATCTTAACACCAGCTAGAAGAGACACTCCCACTTTCTCTCCTGTTGCAATGTGTGACAAGGGAGAAAAAAATGAACCTATAGCAAATGTGACACAGTCAATAATGGGAAGGGCTATCATATATTCAGCTTTATCATTCTCTTTGCAATGAAAAAAAAACAAAAACAAGCCCATAGACAGCTGTAAGCGCCACTTTGCAGACAGGACTTCCTGGTGATGGAGTCTGATTGTAGAAGGAACCATAACCACGCCCCACCCACTCATGTGACCATACAGAAGCTCTGTGTTGGAGCAGAATTGGCTTACAGTCATATGTGTGGAAAGGGAGTGCGGGCCCATGCCACCCTCCCCCTTGGCCTGCTGGGATATGGTCAAGGGAGTGTGGCTTTACTTCTGTAGCGGGAAGAAGGATAAATAGTGCTGGAGAAAATCTGTAAAAGCACTAAATAACTTGTTTGGGCACAGTTGTCAACCTGTGGACTCTTATGAACACTTTCTGTAAAAGGTATTAAAGAGGAACTTTAGCGAAAAAATAGAAAAACATAAATCAATACATTGAAAAGTGAGAAGTTAAAGTCATTGGGAACTTTAAAAAACAAACAAACAAACTGCAAAAGTCTTCGAGTCCTGAAGACAGGCGGTTCTGTACATCACCTGCATTAGCGCGCAAGAGAGTGTGCCCGTGCAGGCGCAGTACTAAGCCACCCGTCTTCGGGAGCACACGGGCTCCGGAAGACTTCCGAAACCTTCTTTGGCAGCAGATAAAGCAGTATTTGACTAAACTGGTCGAATACTGCTACCCGGAGCCATCGCTGGAACGGGGGGACCGTGAGAGGAGCGGGAAGGCTCTATAGGACCCAGAACCTTCCCTCTCTTTAGGTAAGTATCTGGCTATTGTTTTTTAACCAGGTTCTCATTCACTTTTAAAAAAAATAGAAGAAATATCAAGAAATATTGAGATATTCACCATGTTATTTGTTCATATTGTTTGATCCACATTCAGCCTGCACATACTTGTCTTCTACTGGCAGACATGAAAAAAACAGACAGCATCAACTGCCATTATCCATAACCACACACACTAACAAAGTGATAGGCTAAAAGGTTACTTTTTTATAGATATACATATGCACAGATGGAGATACTGGTTGCTTGGCAGTTGGAAACAGCAGTAATTTCCCACAATGCAGCAAGGCTCCCACGGTGTGGCGTCAGAACCTAGGTCCTGACATCACACTGTGGGAGGGGTTTCACCACAATATCAGCCATACAGACATCCCTGATAATCTATTTGAGAAAAGGTAACGCTTTCTCGTGGGAAAAGGGGTATCAGCTACTGATTGTAATGAAATTCAATCCTTGGTTACAGTTCCTCTTTATAAAGCAGTGGGTGAACCATTTACCCAAACCTACTGGAGTATAACCACAGCCCAACATTTATTATTGACTTTTTCCTTATTAAAAAGAAAGCAATACTATTAGAGATAAAGGTTTAATGAATAACTCAGATATATATCTTGTAATTTACTGTCGTTTAAGTTAATTTTTCATTTTGTTTATTTTCCGCACATACTTATTTATGTTCATACATGCAATCTGTATTAGTAAATGTTGTATGCCTTTATTTATTAGTCTCTACCACCTTGCCTGAGCAGATCCATATTTATTCATGTTGTGTATTGTATTCCGTAATAAAAAGCTTTGAAACTAAAATAACAGAGATAAATCAAGTCACCTAATATAATTTATCACGCAGATTAAAGAAAAATGATTTTGTCGGTTCAGCAGTTAAATCAAAGCAGATGCTTTACTTCTTAAATAGGAAGTATTCTGACACCATCACCATAAATTTGTTTTGCTGACTTTTTATTTAGCACTCATTAACCACGGCAGTGAAACTACTAATTACTGCACTTCAATATGCTATATTTGTCTTGCCTGTGTGACTGTGATAATATCACTCTGTGCTGCGTTAGAAAATATTTATATTTCTCTTTTTTCCAGCCCGAACCCTTATATTTTTAAAGCAATACTGCAGCGGATTGTTTAGTGAATATCTGAGCCCGGAAAACTGATTCCCCCAACAGGTCAATGAAGCCAGCTTCCTGTTGTGGACTTGCAGACATGTTCCTATTTCCAATCATGTGATTCCTGGTCTCCAGCGAATGTAGGGTGAGCAGTGGGGTAGCTAAGGGGCTATGGGCCCTGGTCCAAGTTTTACATTGCCCCCCCCCCCCAGCACTCTATACTTAACAATTGATACGGCACACCAAAACCTTCCAAAGACAGCGAGCTATTGATTACGCTTATTGACGGCATCTATAGAAGTGATTATTACCAGCACGGGACCAATAGAGAGCTAATACTGTGGTTGAGGGAGGGCCCCTCTGGCCCAAGGGCCTCGGTGCAGTGGCAACCTCTGCACCCCCTATTACTACGACACTGAGGGTGAGGGCAGACCAAAAGTTAAATTTGACATAATTTTTTACTTCAATGATCTGGAAAGGCTTAGGGGACTCTTTTTCTGGTAAAATAATAATTATTATTTAGTATTTATATAGCGCCGACATATTACGCAGCGCTGTACAGTGTATATATATATCTTGTCACTAACTGACCCTCAAAGGAGCTCACAATCTAATCCCTACCATTGCCATATGTCTATATTATGTAGTGTAAATACTGTAGTCTAGGGCCAATTTTTTTAGGGGGAGCCAATTAACTTATCCGTATGTTTTTGGAGGAAACCGGAGTGCCCGGAGGAAACCCACGCAGACACGGAGAGAACATACAAGCTCTTTGCAGATAGTGCCCTGGCTGGGATTCGAACCAGGGACCCAGCGCTGCAAGGCGAGAGAGCTAACCACTATGCCACCGTGCTGCTTAAATAATGATGCAGACTGTGTGATAAGCAGTGGTGTAGCAATAGTGGATGTTGAGGTTGTGACTGCTGCAGGCCTCTATCCCACAGGAGCCCTCCTTCAACCACTGTATTAGCTCTTCATTGGTGCTATTTTTTTTTTTAGCTTTCTTGGCTCCTGTTGCATGCAACAGGAGCCCGAAGTAAGCAAGGCTTTATGCCCATGCATGGGAAAAGTGGAAGTGCATAAACACCCCACAAAAACGTGCATGAGCAGCCCCAGGCCCCACAAAAGCAGGGCCCTTTCCGGTGTTCCCCAAAGGGAACCTCCCCCTTTGCCTTCGGCGCAGGGGGCTTTTGGGTCCTCCAACACCCGAAGGATAGGAGGACCCCAACCTGACCAGTGGTTACCCAAAGGGCCTGGGCCATGTGGCCACCCACATGGTCCGGGTGGCTCCCCCGAGAAGGAGCAGGGGCGGGAACCGAAGCCCCAGGGGACAAGTCCCCAGTGCCAGCAAGCTGGCCCCGAACTTGCGGCCGGTGTTATAAAGATTCCGCACTCTCCCTAGCCAAAAGGCCGGGGAGCTGTGTTAGTCGGCGATGCATATGGGCAGTACAGACCTAAGCACCTTACTCCGCCCAGGATCTGCCACATCCCAGGTTTTTCGGGTACTCCTGGAGCGCCGCTTCCAGGGGCAATACGCCTAAGCAAAGCCCTCAGCCCTTCAGCTTCGACCATGGTAGATCCATTCCATCCGCCTCTAGGGAATTATGACCAGTGGGGACACCTTTACAGTGCCATCCCCCCGGGTCACCCAAAAACTGATAAGAACAGATACTACACTTGATCTTAGCCAAAAGGCCGAGAAGCGATGCTATGGTGCTACATTGGTGCTATGCTGGTAATGATCCTCTCTGAATGTGCTTAAGTAATGGTAATCATCCATTAACTGTTTTTCTCTCCCCTCAACACCAACCACAAGGAAGGTATAAGGGACTTAAAGGAATACTGTCGATTCACATATTTTTTTCAATTGACACAGGAATTGTTTGGGAAGTGCTGCTAAGTACTGGTGTATACATTTTAGTAGCAACTTCTTCGTTTACTGTTAGCAAAATACTTTCAATCTTTACTGACGCCAAAACTGACGGCTGACTGAGCCATGAGGAGAGGGGAAATTCCCCTCACACTTGATCAGTTAACTCTATGTGTAGCTCTGTGTGTGACATAGAAAAAAGCTCCCAACAGCTGCAGATCCTGTGTCCTGTGTTTCTGACTGAAGTGTCTGAAGAGAGCAGAGGAAATGTAACTAATTCTCACAGCTTTTCATACTGTTTTTGCTGTCAGAGTTTGATATGTTTGATATTTTCTTTCTGTAGTCTGATATGCAACTCCGGCTGTGCATTGAAGCAGACACCCCTTCTGCAATTGATTTGTCCCAATAGAGCTAAATCCTACCCTCAATAAATTACAGCTTTTGCCTCTGATATTTAACATGAAAAGTAGGAAAATGTTTACACAGCTACTTAGACATTATTTGCACACTGTCATTTTAGAACACTTGGGTATCGATAGTATTACTTTAAAGATACCGAAACGCCTTCCTACTAAAAAGCAATGCTAAGTGTGGTTTGCCTTCTTAAAACAGACGGTATTTGCGATAATTCAGCTTAACGTGAACATCTGTGGTTACCCAGAATGCACTGCTACTGAATATGCAAATTAGCTCTTTATGCCCCAATTCTCTCCCCTCAATAGACTTCTCTGACTCTCCAGGTATCTGGGGAATGTTTTGGTGTAAATGCTTGAGGGGGCTCAATATAAAACTTGCAGTGGGGCCCATAGCTCATTAATGATGCCACTGAGGATACGGCTGCTTAGTATGTATCAGCTAGGCCTGGTGGTACATTACAGGATTGCTGTTGGCTGAGGGAAATTCTGCACTGTAAGAAGGCCTATTAGCAAGACAAGACAAATAACATTTATATTGCGTATTTATCCTGGCGGACTCAAAGCGCCAGAGCTGCAGCCACTAGGGCATGCTCAGTAGGCAGTAGCAGTGTTAGTAAGTCTAGCCCAAGGACTCCTTGCCTACTAGGTGCTGGCTTACTGAACAGGAAGAGCGCAGATTTGAACCCTTGTCTCCTGTGTCAGAGGCATAGCCTTTAACCATTCACTATTAGCAAAGAAGTAAGCTAAACTATCTAACCCTTTGTTAACAAGAAATATAACTTTTCCACTCTAGACAGGCACAACATGAATGAATGAAAGTATGTACAAAATAACTTGATATGCAGAAAGATACAAAAATATAACTCAAAATGTATCAGGCGTACAGAATCATTTATCACGGCCCAAGTTAAAGTGAATCTGACAGCTGCAGAACTTCAACTAAGCTAGTTACTGTATATCCCAGGAATAGAGGAACCATAATGTGCCTGCATGTGTGCCTAGGTAGAGAGCCAACATTTTAAAAGTGAAGAGCTTATCACTGTGTAATATCAACTTTCCACCACTATGGCCACTTCTGCTGTGTTTCCAGGTTCTGTTTATCACCATAGATAATTGGAGGTTTATCCGCTTCATCCATAGATTACTTAGACTGCACAGTTTGTAGCAATGTGTAAAACCAAGCAGTGCAGCCAAAGCTGTTATTCCACAGTAATGAATCTGATAGTGGTTGTATGTGTACACTTGCCTTCATGTATACAGTCTGTTCTGACATAAGGAAGATTAAAATAAATTCAATGAAAAAAATATAAAGTGATACTACCGGTAATTCATTCATTTACAAGGTGATTCTAGTTACGTGTGGTCCGGTATTAGTCATGGAGAGAATCCGAAGACATAACAACAAAAGTTGTTTAGCTGATACCTTTAATGACTAACTCAGGGCCGGCCCTAGACTTTTTGCCGCCTGAGGCAAATTTTGAAATTTTTGGGTCCGACCCCCCTCCCCGCCGCTAGGCCCAATACCCCCGTCCTGCCAGCTATCCCCTCCAGCTCGGGCGACTCCCCCACACCCACGGGGCGGGTGCCGCCCCCCCAGAAGTGCCGCCTGAGGAAAATGTTTCACCCCGCCTCATGGGCGGGCCGGCCCTGGACTAACTGTACAAGATTCCTTTGCAAGCTTTCCAAACTTTAAGTTTCTTCTTCAGGCATGTTTCAGAGCTGGATCGTGTTGTCTTTGCATTATTTTCAATTATGACTTACATAGTCTTTAAACTACCCCATTCTACACGTCATGCTGACACATATGTACAAATGTATAGCCCCAAAACAGGAGTAGATTAATTTCTGTAAATTGCAGGTTGGGGCCTTCAACTAATCCCACAGATGCTCAAACCACTATAGATCTAAGAAATTGGGAGGTCAAAGACATCTGATTTGGTTAATCCAGGCAACCCTCTTCCGTCGGTCCAGGGTCCAGAGCTGATACTCCTGATTGAGCATGTTTGCTCGACTTCTTGCAGCATGTCCGATTTATATACATGCAACCAATTTCGGACCGAAATTTGTAAGATTGTCGATTGGGCATGGTTTTTCCGGCACCGATTTGCATTCAATCCGATAATACTTATCAAATTGGATGGTTGATCGGCCGCCAAATTGCCTGATGTGTGGCCACCTTAAGAATACTGGCAATCACCACAAGTGTTATGCTCTACCTGAGCCCTGAAGTGATTACAGTACCAGCCAATAGCTGAAGGTGCTGCATTGTGAGCAAGGATTTTGTCAGGGAAATGTTCACAAAGAGCATTGGCTTGTATTAATGTTCTCTAATCAAGCACAATTCTTACAAAGTAAGGAAAGAATTTTACAGGAATCAAATATGTCGGAAACTAGATAGCACTGGATTTTAATTACAATAAAATCCAGGTGTGTTTAACTTCATGAACAACGTTTATCCCATTGTCTGTGTGTTTTGTGGTAATTAGGTTGGGGAGTCATAAGTGAGTAGTATAGTGACTGTAAAAGTGTACTTAGTTATCTTTATGTAACTCTTGGTGTTTGCTTTGAACAGATTACACAATATTTAGTCAAGTGCTGCTTGTGATTTTCTCAGATTTACTTGTAATCATTTGCACCTTTTGAGCATTTTCAACAGAAGCCAAAGGTGTGAAATGACATATATGATTTAATGAGTGTCATGCAGAGCCCATTGTTTTTCTTTAGGATTAGTTTGGAAGTAATAGCTTATATCTATTCGCCTCTCCATATGGCAATGGGGCCATTAATACATGTGGTTGTAGACAGTGTGTAGTTGTAGACAGACAAAGGAAGATCGTTGTTGCATTAGATACAGCTATGGGGAGCCATGTCCCAGTCTATCCAGCCTATCCTTGCTTATCAGGGCACCCATGTACTGTATCTAGGCAACAACTAAATATAGTGAGGGATTGCAATTAGGCAAAACAAAAATCTGGATTCAATTCACTGTGTGTCTTTGGAGATCTGTTCTTTGACAATGTCTGGCTCATATGCAATTTACTTTTTCTTCTGAGTTTCTCCATTTACACACCCATATGCAATTCACTTTTTCTCCTGAGTTTTCTCCTATGTGTTATTTTTAAATTTGTCAATAAAATGCCTTTTAACCCATCAGAAAGCAAGAAAATGCTCAAAATAATGTTGATAGTACTTTTCGCCTACTTTTTGGTACTTTTTAAGTTGAAAAGTACTGGAAAGTTTTTTTTAAATCAAAGATGAAAAATGATCTCCCAGTAGAAAACTCAGGTGAAAAGGTGCATTGCATATGGCCCCTTGTCATAAATTCTTTTTAAACCACTCGCACCACTAGCAAGCAAGAAAATACTCAAAATAATGTTAATATTACTTTTTCAACAACTTATTCAATTGTAAAAGTTATTTTAAAGAGAAGATGAGAATTATCTCCTAGAAGATAACTCAGGAAAAAAAATTAATTGTATATGGGCCAGAGCCTTATGCAAAACTGAGACAAACAATGTAAATGACAGGTTCTATGCAAATAAAAAATGGTCATAATTCTTTCCCAGTTATAAATAATCTTTATGATCTCTATGAAATTTTAAAGATGATATACAATACAGAACAGAATGATCTTCAAGAAAGTGGATGTCTTCTCACCAACCAACCTGTGTACCTCACAGCTTCTACTCACCTTTAAAGAGAAGTAACCAAGAATTGAGCATCATCCCAATCAGTAGCTGATACCCACTTTCCCACCAGAAATTTTTACCTTTTCACAAACGGATCATCAGGGGGCTGTGTATGGCTGATATTGTGGTGAAACACCTCCCACAGTGACCATGGTTCTGACATCACACTGTGGGAGCCTTGTTGCATTGTGGGAAATAACAGCTGTTTACAGCTGTTTACAGCTGCCAAAAAAGCAAGCAGCATCTCCTTCCACTGACATCACCTGTCAGCAGTAAAGATGTTACCATGTGGTAAATATCAGAATGTAGGTCAGGGAGAATACTAAATCATTTATACATAATTATTGTAAAAATAAAGCACTGTTTTATTACATTATTTTCAATGGAGTTCCTCTTTAAGCATCTTGAACTACAGGGTTACTTGATCCTTCTTCCATCCAGCAGGACAGCCATGAAGTCTAAAGCTCTCCAAGGCACTTTGGCTCCAATCTGACATGTCCCAACTCTACTCTCCCACAACTTCCCCATGCTGCATCCCAGGAATGCTTGTGCCGCTCACTCCTCTGTTGCTGTACACTCCCTTACCCTACCCCATCCCCCTCTTCAGCCATGCCCCTTTCATGCAACTCTGTACATTGGGGGTTAGTAGTAAAAGGAGAGTAAAGGTAGTGGGAGGACCATGATCTCTTCCAGAAGTCAATCCAGGAATTCTGGGCTGTTTGAATGTCTTCAATGGGTAGAAAGGGGGTTGGGTTAGGGAGAAGACAGCCTTCAGTAGTGTTAGTGGAGAGAGCAGTAAGGAAGCAAAACACTTTTAAAAGAGTAGATAAGCTTTCATTAACTGTGCTGTAGAGTGTTGGATAACTACCCAGTGTTCACAGCATGAATTAATGATGCCTTCCAACAAAAGATTTGTAGTGTAGCTTAAGCGAAGACACACATTTACTGATGGGATCACCATATAGCGTTTGAATATTATCTAATACTAATGCGGTTCTGTGAATTGTGCTTGATACTTTTTTTTTTTGGGGGGGGGGGGGGGGGGGGTTATTATGCAACTCAAAATGCCTGAAGCTGACTTTTTTTTACCATTCTGATTTGTGATAATAAAGTAGTTTGTACTTGTAAGTGTATAATCATTTGCTGGTAATGCAGGGAGTGGCTATAGGGAAGACTTGTTATGACCTTTTATGATGTGAGACAATGTAAGATATATATTGCATTGTGTGTACCAGAATCACTGTTTTTATTACAGACGTTGTAGTATGTGCTGAATTAGTTTGCAGGTGGTTTATTGGTAGTAATGAGGAGAGTATACAATCTTACAGCCTGCAGTAATGACCAAGCCACAGATCTGTCCTAGTCCATATTGTGGCAGCTGGTGTGAATGTATATTCTAGTGATAGGTAAAATCACCTTATTTCTTTTGTGAAAATCTAAGACCGTTCTTCCCAGCTCTTGATGTTGGACTATGTCTGACAAGGAGGAATATGGCAACACTTGGATCTGCTGGGCACCACGCTGCACAGTGTAAGGATTCATCTGTAGTAATAAACAGTAAAATCTGTATACTCCTGCTGTCACTATGGCTGGGGTAGGGTAGTGGCACCCATGTCCCAATGCTTTTCGGCCCACCCAGACAGAATTTGCTTGTCCTGTGTGGAATCTCCCAGTTCCAGTAAATCCCTGCCCATGTCCTCAGTGATTGGACAATAGGGGGTCAGGAGGAAGAAGATGGTAAATGCTGCACAGCTGCGATGAGTGACGGCAGCACCCAGTGAATTCAGTATATTCCTGCTGTCACTATGGGTAGGGTGATGGCACTTATGTCCCAATGTTCTTCAGCTCAACCAAGCAGTGTTCACTTTTCCTGCATGTCATCTCCCAAGTCCCTGTCCATGTCCTTAGTGAATGGACAATGGAGGGGTTCAGGAGGAGGAAGCCAGGAGACTCTGCATGGCTGAGATAAATGCAGGCTGGCTGGATAAATGCCATCCCCTTACCTCAACCAGTGACAGCAGAAGTGTACAGAGCAGGGGGGCAAAGCTGAGTTCCAACACCAATAGTGCCATCTATCTTGAGTAAGGCAAGCATGGCTTGTGCCCTGTGATCGCATTCAGGACACAAGCCATCTATACCCTAGACACGTCTCAGCTGTGAATGCAGCAAAAACCACAGGCACCTTATCCATATGCTTCCATATTGCTATATCATAAAGCACATGCACTCCACACTCTAGCTATACACCCGCTGGCACTTAAATAAGCCTGAGGAAATGGGCTTGCACCCACAAAACGTGTTGCCTTTGCTAATAATTATATTTTACAAATTGTGTCATCCTAGAGGTACGCCACCTCAATTTGTTTTCTATTTTATCATTGTTTTTAATGCAGTATTTTGTCCTGGGCGCCCCTTCACCCCTATTGGTATACCCTAGATACGTTTCTGCTGTAAATACATCAAAAACCACAGGCACCTTATCCATATGTGAATTACTATTGCTATATCATAAAATGCACGCTACTGAGTTTCCAGCCTAGCCCTGGCTACACTTCCTAGTCATCCATGGGATTTTAAGCAAGCATGCTGCTGAGTGAAGTATTAAAATCTTGACCTTTCAGCTGCATGGTTGTTCCATATCAGTGACTCTCACGCAGTAATGGAGTTGTTTTCACAAGAAGCCCCATTACCCCACTTTTAGAGACAAATTTTAGAGACAAATGACTTCTTCTATTTGTCGTTAGTTGTTTTTTCCATTTTTAATTCTTTTACTCATTTAAATAACACTGATACATTTTCTGCAGCACTGTGCAGATAATTTTATTCATATACTACTTATAATAATAAAATACTTGTTACTAAAGATATTTGAAGTGAGAGGAATATGGAGGCTGCCATATTTATTTCCTTTTAAACACTGCACATTGCCTGGCTATCCTGCTGAGTCTGACCTCTGCCTCTAATACTTTTAGCCATAAATCCTGAACAAGCATGCAGTTGGGATGTTTGACATAAGTGTTGCTGGATTTGCCACATGCTTGTTTCAGATGGATTACTCAGACATTACTGGTGCATAACAGATCAGCAGGATACCACGTTTTGTTTAAAGGGAAATAAATATGGCAACATCCATATCCCAGTTGTCCTCTCAAGAAAACCTGAACTGAAGATGTAAAGTCAAGATAAACATACACACGTCATACTTACCTCCCATGTAGTCTACTCGTCAATCTCTTTCTCCTTTCCTGCGTCTTGTTTGTCTACTGTGATTAATGGAATTCTCCATCCTTCATTTTTAAAAATGCTGTTACCCCATAACAGCCTCCTGGTCAGCACACTGTTAAACTGTAATATTGCCCACTTGAGTCATAGGGAAATATGGACATTACTTTGCTCCTCAGTTGTCCTTTCAGTTATAACTGACAGCAGCTGATATATAACTGACAGCAACTGAGATATTTTAGTTCTGACAAAAATGGAAAGGAAATGGAAGGAATCATTGTAAGAAGAAAATGGTGAGCTTCTGAGAGGAATTGACCGGGAGGTAAGTATGTCATATTCATCTGCAGGTACATCATGTGTTTATTTTAAATGATTTTACTTGGTTCAGGTTCACTTTAAGGATGAACATGCGCAGTTTAACAAGCAGTTAAACTGTACCCATGTGTGCAAGTGGGGGCAGAGACAGTGAACATACCTGTTGTAACAACTAGTAGCTCAGCAGCTGCCGACACGCGGGGGGTGTCTGCAGCCGCTTACTTCCCTGTCTCACAAGCATTCTCCATTCCCTCGGCATCTGGCACGCCGGGAATGGTTGGTTCTCTGACTCACAGGAGGTCTGTCTCGCGCGGATAGGACCTTTATGCTTGCAGAAGGCGCGTCAGCGGACCTGCCGGTCGGCTGACGTCAGGGATGACTCTCGCCGCTCGGATTGGCGGAAATCCGAGGTGGGAGTGGCTGAGAGTCTCCCTCTTCCTCATAAGCCTTCACTTGTCATTCGGTCCTCGTCTGCTGTCGTGAATACTTACGTGTTAGCGCTCAGACCTTAGACTAGATCCCAGGTGTTGAAACCAAGGACTTCACACCTAGACTAGGAATTGTTATATTGTTATTGATTACCTGTGTATGATTCTGGCTATAACTCTGACCTTGCTTCCTGTCTAACGTTTCTGTACTTCTGCCTATCTGACCAGTTGCTGAACCTCTGTCTGTTACCCATTATCCCTTTGCCTCACGATTCTGTACTGTTACTTACCTCCTTGTTGCCGAACCTTGCCTGTCCGACCACTCTGTCCTCACCAATGGGCTAGCCTCTGGTGAAGGATTCTTAGTATCGTAATCACCTGTTCCTCAGGTGATCAGTAGTTGCAGTATTGTTTGTACATCTGCTCCTCAGGTGTCCACTAGACTACAGTATAGTCTGAATCACCCGCTCCTCGGGAGACTCCCTCAGCATCACCAGCTGCTGGGGTTTGTTCTCTGTCACATTGGCTGTGTACTGATAGTACCTCACCAGCCCCTCTGGTGAGGTCTTGCCTAATTACTAGGTTACAGTCTGTGTATTATAGTACCTTACCAGTCCCTCTGGTAAGGTCTTACAAAACTAATAAACTTACGGTTGCACCAAGCACTACACTCTTAGCACCCTTTTAGCTATACTAGTATTATTGGTGATTCTGCAGATCACCCCATAATCAGGTATAGCGTCTGTGTTATTGGTGATTCTGCAGATCACCATATAATCAGACATCTGAGTTGCTACACCCAACCGTTACTCCTGTTTTGCTGCCTACAGCTGCTGTGCTGCACATTGCTTTCAATCTGCCCAACACTTCTTCTATCAGAGCGGAAGTTCTAGCTGTGAAGGTGGAAATGTTGGGAGCATGGAATGCAACAAGCAGCACTGTGAATAGTGGCAGCAAAACAGGTAAGTTAACCCCAACGCCCACTCACACACGCAGATACAATTATGCTGTGCTCACTTAACCCTACTTATTATCCTCAAAGAGGTCACATAATAAACATGTGTGTGGGTTTGCCATGTAGTGGGATACTGCACACCTGAAATAACCCTTACAAGCACAGGGAAACATAAAATATACTCCATATTGCCTTTGGTGGGAGTCCAACCCAAAACTGTAAAGCTCAAAGGCATTCATGCTCACCACCAACATACAGCTTGTTTGAAACAGATAATTAGTAGAATGCCTTAGAAATAAGTCTAATGTATATTTTTTTTATATCTTATTAGCGGTGTTAAGCAGTAAGCCCATATATTTGTTTTTGTTTTGCGCTGACTTAATAGTAATACAAATATTTGCCTTTGTTTTGTCAGCTCCATCATTCTCAGGATTTTAATGTTGTAGAAATGTTAGACATTTTTCGGTAGATGTTCTGCACATTTGGGGGCGAGCCAACAGCCAAGCTGCGCTTAGTGAGCTGGAGCATTTGGCACGAATATTATGTTAATGAAAAAGCCTGTACAAAACAGATGCATGAATTTTCCTAATACAGAAAGAGATTATGCGGATTTAATGTTTGGATTAGTCATAAGGGTTAAACATCACTCAACCAGAGAAAAAAAAATCTGGATGGTTCCCAAAGTGAAATTAGTTGACTGCCTCGATCGTCCATCTGTCCAGATATGTTTTTTGCGCAAAGCTAACAGCATTGCGGTGGCTTGAATTAATGGGGGTATGCTTTACTTCTCCACAACAATAGCTGGGAAAACGACACAGATTTAAGGGAGTCTTGAGGGCACTACATTAATGCGACACACTTTGAATATATGAGCATGCAGTTATAATGCACAAGCACATGGCCTTATGCGAAGTCAATATCCATCTGTATTCCAGCTTCTATCATACTGTTGTGAACAGAGCAAATTTACAGAGTGATTAAAGCGTCATGAACTCTGAACTTCCTCTCTGCTCTAAAAGAAACGCAACAGCCTAATAACCTTTTGGCTGGATTCACAGTGGTCAGTCACATAACGCACGTGTTAAAATGTGTGTGAACTGCACATGAGACTGGACATAGACTTTAATGCAAAGCCTGCATGCAGCCAGTTAGAATAATGTGATCCGTTACTGTGAACAGGCTCATAGAATTGTATGGGCAGTAAGCTGACATGCAGAATTTTTCTGCAACGCAACTGAGCACTGTGAATCTAGCCTTAAAGAAAAACATTTCTTTGCTACAGCTGATACCAATCCTGCAATAAATCTGCAGTGTGTCTACTTCCTGCTTACATGGGAGCAAACAGGGCTTGATTCACTAAAGGGTGCTAACACAGTTAGCACGCCTAAAAGCTTTGCACATGCAAACTAGGGTGGTAAGCAGTTTGCATGACAAAGCTGTTACTGATTTTCCGCTATTTGGTGCGCCCGAAATGTCGCACCGCTGCGCGCAAAACATTGCACCGTCCGCAAGCAGAGTACGCTTATCAGTCTATTGTACATGCGGATGGTGCGATGTTTCCCGCGCAGCACGTGCAAAATTTTGTGCGCATATTAGCACGTGCAAAGACACTTTGCACGTGCTAAGGGGCTTTTCACTGGCATGCTAACACTTAGCACCCTTTAGTGAATCAAGCCCATAGGGTTAACATCCTGTGTTTACAAATTAGCTGCTTTGCCAAGGCAGCCAGATTCCTGACCTGACACAGCTGAGGAATCAAATTACGCATGTGATTAGACACAGATGAGGGTTAATTAGACATTAAACTCTGTGAATACATACAGGGTGCATTTCTCTGTTTTCCTTCTGTCCTGTGCAATAGTTCAGGTCCACTTTAAAGAGAAACTCCAACCAAGAATTGAACTTTATCCCAATCAGTAGCTGATACCCCCTTTTACATGAGAAATATAATGCTTTTCACAAACAGAGCATCAGGGGGCTCTGTATGGCTGATATTGTGGTGAAACCCCTCCCACAAGAAGCTCTGGGACTGCGGTACTTTTGGCAGTTTGTTACAATGTAACAAGGTTCACAGACAGGAATTAGCATTTTACAGCTGTCTCTAACAGCCAAAACAGCTAGGAGCAGCTACATAACCTGCCCACAGTAAAAATGTCACCATGTAGTAAATGTCAGAATGTAAATCGGGGAGAGGAAAGATTTTACAATGAGCAAACACTGAATAAATCATTTATATATAATTATTGTAAAAATGAAGCACTTTTTTTATTGCATTATTTTTACTGGAGTTCCTCTTTAAGGGCTGGTTCAGAAAGACACTTGGTGGTGGTAACAGGGATCAACTGCCACCTCTATTCATATGCATGGAAGCTGTTGTTTGTACCTGCAGTACTGGCGTTTCCTGTCGCTCGAACAAACACTGCAGTAAATCCTGTAGTCATGTCTCATCCAGGATGCCACCAGTAGTGTGTCTGATCAGCTATGTTCAGCAGTCTCTATACTCCTACAGGGGTCAGAACGTGATGCATCGATGAAACGCCGAGAACTGCCGCTGAAGGTTGCCAAATACTTTTGTGCTCGGTAGCAGAAAAGCATTTTGGTATCGGCTAAATGAGACGCTACCACCGCTGCCCACTGCTGCCCTGAGACGCCTGTGTGAACTGGGACTGAAGGCCGGATGCACACTATAAGCACTTTTGTGAGCGCTTGCATTTGATTAGCGCTTGCTAAAAAAACGCCCTCATTCACTTTCATTAAAATCGCTGTAAAAATCACAGCAATTGTGTAAGCCAAAAACATATGCAATTGTGGCGATTTTTAACGCGATTTTATCAAAAGTGAATGAAAGCGATTTTTTAGCAAGCGCTAATCAAACGCAAGTGCTCACAAAAGCGCTTATAGTGTGGATCCGGCCTAAGTGTATGAACAGATTCTATTTATTTATAAATGTATTTATTATTTGATTCTGTTTCAAGCAAAAATAGAGTACGGTATTATAGATTAAAAAGGTCTTTGTGGAAGATAAAAGTCAGAAGTGAAGCTAGCGGTTTCATTCCCGTTGATTTGCAGACCGGGATGTTACTCTGTACAGTGTTTCTGCAGTCTGGTTTTCCATTGCGGCTGTTGCTGCTTATCCTCCAACATCTCCTGTCTTCAGGACTAAATGAGCTGATCGGGAAGGGAATACATATAGATCCAGCATGATAGACTCAGCACGGGTGCAACATTTTGACAAAGCGATTACAGATTTTTGTGTACTTCATATTCCTTTTGTGATCCCCCCTCCCCATACAAATTCACATTGTATACAACCCTTTAACTGAAGGCTAATCCTATACAACATCCTGAAAGAGTTAACCCCTTGCTAATTTAGTCTGTATGTATCCTTGCAAAGCTCAACACACACCATACAATCTTGGTTGTTCACTTTTACCACTTCCATGTAGTATAAGAGCTTATCCAATCAATCATTCAAGGTGTTTTCAATCTGTTGGCCCTTATACTACATAGATTTGGTAAATCTGAACAACAAATATTGTATGGTGTGTGTTGAGTTTTACTCTAACATAAAACAACCCACCTTCAACCCTGTCCCCTAAACCTAACCCTTGTGCTCAGCACCCGATCTGAACAGTAACCTCACGTCTCATTTCCCCGGAGCCCCCCCTATACCATGCGGGCTGCTATAGCTTAGGGTGTGAGGCTCCACGTGGCTGGGTCCTGGATTCTGGCTATCCCAGCCTGCATGGGGGACAAGGGGTTAAAGAGGTTTAGAAGGGGGGGAACCCCACATCATTTTTTATTTATTTCCCACACTATGAATATAAAAAAAAAAAAAAAAAAAAGGAAAAAAATGATATACATGTTAATAATTATCTGTCATTTTAGCGCAGTGACTTTGCTATACTTTGCTATTCATCCCTCTAAATCTAAGATCGATTTTCTCAAAAACTATAAGGTCTTTTTAAATTTTGTTTTCCTCTTGTACCCACTGTCCTCCTCCACATACCCAGCAAATGTGGTGTTTCCAGCACATAAGGGGGCTTTGCTGTTAAATGTTTGCTGTTAAAAGTCGGCGGCCGGAGAAACCTTTCCCATGCGCTGCACAAGAAATTTAAAAACGATATTCTCAAAAACCATTAGGTGCTTTCAAAAAAAACATTTCCTCCTTTCTTATTAACCGCGAAATTCCGTGGCCATTAAAACTTTTCCCACATTCAGAAGGAAAACTTTAAAATCGACTATCTCAAAAACTATAAGGTTTTTTAAAGAAAATTCCTCTTGTACCCACTACCCTCCTTCACATACCCTGAAAATTTGGTTTTTCTAGCACATAAGGGGGATTTTCTATTACCCGCTAAAGTTGGCAGCCGTTCGCCTGCCATTTAAGTCTATGGAGCCAGCTCCAAATAGCTGGTTTGCAAAAATTTGTGGAAATCCGCACTCTCTTGTCGCGAACCGAAAATTTGATGTTCGCTACATGACTATTTACAAATGACAGCAGCTGTACATCAAGCCATGCATTGCTTTGTATCCAGTACACACAGACAGGCAGGAATGAATAAGTTTTGAATATCATAGATCCCATGCAGTCATGCAGTGCCACAAGTCCCATCTACAGGCCAGAAGTAGGAACACCACACATGTATCCCTCTTTCAGGCACCAAAGTCTAGTTCAGCTCAGGTTGTTGTGAGACGTAAGACCAATCCTGGACCAATGCCATTAATACAGGGGATAGTGAGTGTATCTGTATAAGGCTCCCTGCACACTGCATGCGTTTTCGATTCCGATTTTTAATCGGTTTTTATGTCCGATTCCGACTTTTAATCATTACTGCATGCTGCGGTTTTGACTCCATTTTTCTGTTGATTGCATTCAGGGAAAATCGGAATTGCAAATCGGAATCGGAAAATGGATTTGCATTGTGCAGGGAGCCTAATACTGATACATAACCTCTACTGCCTTCTTTTACATTCCTCGGCAAATGTTAAGCTTTTTACTCATCCAGATATCCAAAGAAAACAATTAAACCCTTAAATGTACATATAAATGAGTAATTTTTCTTTGCCTCATTTAAACTGAAAAAGTCACTTGTAGCAGCAACAGGAGGTCAGAAGTTAAAATCATCTTTATTTGGGAAAATTCTAGGCCATTTTTAATGATCTCTGCAAGTCACAGCAATGGCCATAGCAGCTATAACTACTCCTATGGGGCCCAGGATCAAGGGAGGCCCAATCATTGCAAGTGTACTGCTCTGAATTGTATTGCCCTTTTCATTTTTCCTGTGATCTTCTATCCTGTATGTACAAGGCACTTGTATGTAAACCAAGTTGTGGTGCTCAGTGAGGTGAATTTAATAATATATATGCTGTGAGGGGGGATTTGAGAGATCAATGGCTGTTCAGAGAACCAGAGCCCAGAGGATGGGGAAGTGGGCTATGGTGCTTGTACATTTCTGAATATATACATTATGTCTGCATCTCACCTTGTGTGTAAGTATAAATTGCCCTATCTTTTCAAATCTATAGGAGACAGGAAGGGGAGGGTGTCATTGCCCATGTGTGCCCATGTTGGGAAGTCCTATTAATATTAAGCTACAAGGCATAGCGATTTCTAGCTACACTGGATAAGTGTCCTTTAAAGGAAACCTCAAGCAAATCATGCCTCCCCATGATATACTTACCCGGGGCTTCCACCAGCCCCTTGCAGCTGACATGCCCCACGCTCCACTCGCAGCTGCCAGCCCAGAATCCCCGCCGGTGCAGAGGCCAACCTCGAGGTAGTCCTTAGGGCTCATTCACACCAGTGCGCTTCTGTCCGCTTCTGTGCATTTTTTTTTCAGCAACATGTACTGTATCTGTTAACATTATTTGCTGAAAAAAGCAAGCAGAAGCGCACGAAGTGTGAATGAGGCCTGTGTCTGCGTGAGCACCTCTGTCAATCAAGTCCACGTTGTCCACGGCGTACTGTGCAGGCGCAGTAGTTCTGCACCTGCGCAGTACGCCACGGACAACGTGGACTTGATTGACAGTGGCGCTCACGCAGGTGCAGTAGAGGAGTTTGGCCTCTGCACCAGCGGGACCCGAGAGCGGAGCTGTTAGCGTGGGACATGTCAGCTGCAAGGGGCTGGAGGAAGCCCCGGGTAAGTATATCATGGGGAGGCATGATTTGCTTGATGTTTCCTTTAAGCATAAACTAATGACTCCAGACATTTTTACATAGACTGATAATACCGCATAGTGATGTTCCAGTAAGTGGCATTACTATAAGTGTGGAGTGTGCATTACAGAGTGTGCCTATTCTGACTATGCAGCATTCAGAGCTGGGAATGTAAAAGAAATGTTTACACTGTATTCACCTTTAACACTTTAGTGTTCTCTTTATATCATAAGTAATTCATTTGGCAGAAGAATGAAAAAATCCCTGCACAGTAAGTAAGAATATGACATTTAAACTGACTTAAATCATTAGAATGCTTGACCTATTTCAAGATCTTTTTACTTCTGGCTCATAAATATTTTGAATCAGCAGCTATAATGGATAAAATTACTTACTCTTCACAATTTGTTAATCATAGTTTAAAAATATTCCTGGAAAAGATAATTAAAATAAATTTAAGATGTGAATAGAGTACATTTCACTCAGTGCAGCACAGTCAGTCCTGTGATGGTGCTTTTCCGATGAATATCACGATCATGATTTGCAATGCGACTGCAATTTTACTATTTTATACTAAGCGTTTTTTTCATCTTGATTTTCGCATAGTGGGGCTTTTTTGCAGTGTTATTGTGCATCTAAAGCAACCCTCCTTCAACTCTGTCATCTAAACCTAACCCCTTGTGCTCAGCACCTAATCTTAAAGCGGGATTGTCGCCATAAAAATCTAATTTCAACAGCAACTGGTCTGAGTGTATTAAGTGATAAAGATGCTAATCCTGCATTCAAAACTTTCAAAACTTGTTCTTCTGTTGTGGTTTGGAGTTATCATATACCTTTGGAGCACTGGCCCTTTAATAGCCATTGCCATTCAGTTGCATGCTAGGGGTTCTTTTTATCTATAATTTATTCCTCCTCTCCCCTTTATTTCCCTGCCAAGCTGAAACATGATCCTTGTGTTCACAAGCAAGGCTGAGGTGACTCAGCGATTGGAGGAGAAAAGAAAAAAAAGTGAAGGGAAGAAATTACATTAGTATTTAGCCTCAAACTGTGGGGAAAAGACATGGTCCCCACCAGGAACAGAATTCTCTTCATTTACTATATGTATAATTCACTGAAATCAAAACGTGGACAGTACAACACATATGTTATGTAAATAGGTCAAAAAAAGAAAAAAAAAACAAACGGGGCAGTTCTATACATACAAACCATAGTGGTGTTACTCTGTTTACTAATTCTGAAAATTTAGCTATCGTACAACCATTTTTTCTGAAACACACACTACCACAAAATAAAGCAATCTAAATCAAGACCACCACCATATAGACTTTAAAATTGCTGCAGGTCACAATGGTATGCCTTTGGATGTGTCCACCACTTGATTGTAATTGGTACACGGTTATGCTGTATAACCCTAAAGAGCTTTCAGTTCACCTTCTAATTCTTTATAGTGGGCTGTTAAAAAAAAAGGGAGGGGGGAAATAACATAATACTTCCAGCAGTGCACACCAGCACCACAGCTGCAGTCCTGTGTGACTTTGCTTGCCAGAGCTGTGTAACTCAATGAGCTCTTCTTATACCGAGCCTGTATGCCTTCTCCCTAGCAGACGTACTTTGCAAGTTACCTCAAAAGAAAGGTACTACCATATAAAGTTATTTATTAAAGTAAAGATCCTCCTATATATATATATATATATATATATATATATATATATATATATATATATATATATATATATATATATATATATATATATACACACTGCATATACCTACCTGTTCTTCACTGTGCACCCACCCACCTATGTGAACGCACACAGTGTCACTGTGCCTTTCCGGTACCTGTCTATGTGTGTAAGGTGCACATTGTAATATCCACTGCATATACCTACCTGTTGTTCACTGTGCACCCACCCACCTATGTGAGCGCGCACAGTGCATGTCCAGTACCTGTCTGTGTGTGACAGGTGCACATTGTAATACCCACTGCATATACTTACCTGTTATTCACTGTGCACCCACCCACCTGCGTGAGCGCACGCAGTGTCACTGTTCCTGTCCGGTACCTGTCTGTGTGTGACAGGTGCACAATGTAATACCCATCACTGCATATACCTACCTGTTGTTCACTTCTGTGCACCCACCTACCTACGTGAGCGCACGCAGTGTGATATACCACTCCGTGCATACCTGTTAACTGCACATGTGTGACTGCATATTGTATTACTCAAGTCAGTGCATACCTTTCACTTCATCCCCCCCAATATGGACAAAACGGACAAAACAGGTAGAGGCAGAGGTAGAGGTAGACCCAGAGGAAGGCCACCCGGCAGGTCTGTGCGAGGTTGTGGTGATGTGATTTCGTGCGGCCCTGGTCCAAAGTACAGTGCTCAGAAGAAGGCACATCCCATCAACTCCCAAGATTGTCAGGACGTGGTTGACTATTTAACACAGAACACCTCATCTTCCGCAGTCAGCAGCGCTACTCCAACTACCACATCCGCTACATTTGACAGTTTGCAGGAGTTGTTTGGTGGGGAAATCACTGATGCACAGCCATTATTGTTACAACCAGATGAAGGCGCTAAGCAAGTTACACCACCTCATATGACTGAGTTAGGCGACACTATGGACGTAACGTGTGCGGAGGGGGATGATGAAGTACCTGCTGTTGGTGCCGTTTTGGAGGTGTCTGAGGCAAACGGAGCTGGACAGGATGATTATGATGATGACGATGATACGGATCCCACGTATGTTCCCAATAGAGTAGATGAACAGGGGGACAGTTCAGAGGGGGAGTCAGAGAGGAGTAGGAGGAGACGAGTTCCTGAAAGAAGCATGGGGAGCTCGTCATCAGAAACAGCTAGTGTCAGTGTCCGGCGGCATGTATCGCCACCTATGTACAACCCGCCAACATGCCCTTCAACATCAGCTTCTAATGTCACCATAATGCCATCACCCCAGGGGGGCTCAGCGGTTTGGAAATTTTTTAGTGTGCCTCAGATCGAAGCAATGCCATCTGTTCTCCAGTGGTGCTTGAATGTACCCAAATTCGATTCAAGTACATTCGAATTTGGGTCCGGGTCAAATTCGGATTCGGCCGTGATCAGGCCCATCGAATTCGATTCAAATTCAACTCATGATAGGTTCTTGAAATCGGGTAATAGTTGTGATTACGAATTCGGATGGCCTTCAAGGCAATTTTTTTTTTAAAGGGAAATCACAATGAACTATGTGTAATGTAAAAAAAAATGTCATGGAAAACTTTTTTTCTGCATTTCTTGTTTATTCTTCTTCACCATCTTCACCTTCTTTTTCTTCTCTCCATCTTTTTCTTCACCGTCTTCTTTTTCTGTTTTACCATCTTCTTTCTCATCGTCATTATTCATCACTATCCTTTTCATCATCTTCTTCTTCACTGGCACCTGGTTCTTCTTCTTCTTCACCTGGTTCTTCTTCTTCTTTTTCTGTTTCATCTTCGATTGTTTTTTCATCTTCTTCTTTAACTAGTTCATATTCTTCTTCTTCATCATCTGGTTCTTCTACTTCATCATCATCTGGTTCTTCTTCTTCATCATCATCTGGTTCTTCTTCACCTGGTTCTTCTTCTTTTTCTTCACCTGTTTCTTCTTATTATTATTCTTCACCTGGTTCTTCTTCTTTTTCTTCACCTGGTTCTTCTACTTCACCTGGTTCTTTTTCTTCACCTGGTTCTTCTTTTTCTTCCCCTGGTTCTTCTTCTTCTTCTTCACCTGGTTCTTCTTCTTCTCCTTCACCTGGTTCTTCTTCTTCTTCACCTGGTTCTTCCTCTTCTCCTTGTTCTTCTTCTCCTTCTTCTTCTTCTTTTTCTTCACCTGGTTCTTCTTCTTCACCTGTTTCTTCTTCTTCTTTTTCTTCACCTGGTTATTCTTCTTCTTCACCTGTTTATTCTTCTTCTTCACCTGGTTCTTCTTCTTCTTCTTTACCACCACCATTTTTTTTCTTTTGTGTTCATATTCTTCCTCTTATACCCAACAATGTTTTTTTCCCTTACAGAAATCAACTGTTGTAAAAAATGTTCTTCAACAGCCTAGCTAAATTTATGACGTAATAGCTATTGGCGCAGAACAGCATAATTCTGTGGACCCTGGTGGTGGGAACACAGACAGCAGGAGGTTAAATACAGCAGCAGGAGGAGGAGGAGTGACGTTTGGCAGCAGGCAATGTAACGGGGCCATGGTACCTAGCGTTGGTACCTCAGCTGTAAATAAACACCAACAGCAGGAGGTTCCGGACAGCAGTCGTGCAGCCCACATTGTGCCCAATGCACAACTGGGACAGCACAGTTTTCAACCAAGACACCTCAGATTTTTATTTTATTTTTTTACAACAAAAATGTAGCTATTGTAGTGAAGTAATAGCTAGTGGCGCATGGCAGCAGAGCATAATTCTGTGGACCCTGGCAGTGGGAACACAGATATCAGGAGATTAACTACAGCAGCAGCAGGAGGAGGAGTGACGTGTGGCAGCTGTCAATGTAACGGGCCATGGTACATAGTGTTGGTACCACGGCTGTAAATAAATGTTATCTTGCTCCCCCCTGAGGAAGGAATCCACTCCCTTGTGCGTAGATTGTTGTACCTCCGCCACCCTCCATAACAACAGAAATGTCTGTGCAGCATCAGTCCCCAAATGTTTGCTCAAGAGATTGTTTCATGATCGCCAAAAAGAGAAAGTTATCATGTTTGTGGACTTAGCTTAAATCCAGACTAGCCGGCATTTATAAATAAATGAGGTGTATGTGTTTGTGTGTGCGCGGACATGCGATTGACGGAGTCATACAACTGCTAATTTACTGACCCTTCACTCTATTTTGTTATGTCTGTGTTCTGGTATGACCCAGGCATGGGTTGTAAACTTTTACCACCTAATAAAAGCTAGTTTGTTAAAAAAAAAAAATCTAGTCTAAGTTATGTCCTTAGTAAATCAATGGCATTGTTTGTTTTGTTTTTTTTTTATCACAGACAACAGGGACTGGTGAATACGGCTAGTAGAAATGCTAGCATAAAATATTTATAAGTTCCGGTCCATTTTAATGTCTAATATTCAGACTGTAATTGTTTCGGAGTGATCAAACAGAAATAAAATTTGCCTTGGGGCCTCACCGCAGAACACAGAGCAAATGATGGTTTTAATTTTCCCCAAAGTCTATCAAGAGAGATGAGCGAGGTTTGAGAACTCACTATACACATTAGTGAGGCACAAAAATCCACAGCAAATCTGTCTGTGCCAGGATTCTGTCTGATAATGTATTGCATTTGTTGTTTACCAATTCAGGCGGTCCCCAGGCAAGCCTTTGAAGGTGCCGCCCCAAGCTCACCTCTTGTGACCCTTATGATCAGAGTCATATTACTAATGCAGCCACCATGATGGATCAGGTCATTTGGGTGCCTGCTCTGGCAGTAGTAGATAATAGGCAACTGCGTAGGGTATATTTAAACTTGCCAATTATTTGGATGTCAGAAGTTAGTGTTAAGTAAGGGGGTAGAAGGAGGTTAGTATTAGGCACTAAGAGGAAGGGTTAGTGGGAGTATAGAGTGCTGGGTAAGTCTACAGTAAAATATTGGTAGTGTTACCTTACCAAAATTGTAACTATAGGTTTCACATGATGCATAATAGGACAGGCGGTGCAGCAACTGCCACCATAACCCTTGTTTACTCCATGAAAGTGTAACCGGTAAGACCCATCTAAAGCAAGTGTAGCCAAGGCTGGATTTATACTTTGTCGTCGTCCCCCCCCCCCCAGGCCAAGTATTTTGGGGCTCCCCTTTCATGTGCAGCAGCGCCCCTCCCATTCCATGTGTAGCCTTAGCCTTCTCTCCCATGTGTAACATCCATGTACTGTAGCCCCTCTCTTTCATGTACAATTCCCTTGGGCATCATCTCCATTTTCATGTTTTGCTTCTCAGTTAAAGTTTTCTCTTTTATTAAGTAGTAACCCCTATTTCATGTCCAGGTGCCCCCTTAGGCTGCAGTCGCCCAAGGCCCAGGCCTTTGTGGTCGTTTCAAAAATACGTCCCTGAGTGTAACCACTATGAAATCCTTTCTTCCTCCCATTCAAATGATGATGTACCTCCAGCTTAACAATGCCCGCCCAGTTTTGACATTTCTCCCTAAATTTAGCATTACCTGCCCCCGGTATAGAAATGTGACCTTCCACACCTCCCAACAGTGCCATATCTCCCCTAGTTTAGGAATGAGTGCCCCTGGCATAGCCATGTTTCCACAGCAGTGCCATCACCCCCAGGGGCGTATCTGGGTAATATAGAGCCTATGGCAAACACTGAAATTGCGTCCCACCCCCGGTCAGAGCCCCCTTCCCCTCTAAAACAGCCTCCTTTCTCGTGTACATGTGTTACGGCTGCCTGTGTTTTTGGGATTGAGATATTGCTGAAGTTACTTTTATGGAAATATCTTTTCTTATTTCCTCTCTGTCCTCTTTTCTTACACTAAGCCAAGTGTGCCCCACATACATAAATGAAGTAGCCGTGTTCCCCAGTTAACAGAATTAATCTGATCTGAGGTCTAAGTGACAGGGATGCATGGGGCAGGCATGGCAACGCAGCTCAGGGACAGGCATGGCGCCGATGGTGCTGTAGTGCCCATGGCATGAGCCATGCCTGCACCCCTCTAGATACGCCTCTGATCACCCCACCCCAGTATACACATGACCCCACCCTATGCATTGTTAGTGCTGGAAAGTGAAGGTGACTTTTTTGTATTTACCAATCATGGCATGCAGTAGTCCTGTCTACGTGCCTGCCTCACTCTCACTGTTTCCTTGTCCACGCATCCGTATTCTGTTGGTGGTCCAGTGTTCCTGTGATGTCACAGCAGTGTTGCTACCAGCAGGATATCAATGGATGGTATGAGAGGAAGAACTCGGCAGGTGAGAGAAGAGGATCAATGCATGCTGTACAAAGTAAATAGAAAGTAACTAGAAAGCACAGATTATAACTATTAGTAATGGGTAGGATGAAGGCGCCCA
Organism: Hyperolius riggenbachi; assembly: GCF_040937935.1. Classification (NCBI taxonomy): domain Eukaryota; kingdom Metazoa; phylum Chordata; class Amphibia; order Anura; family Hyperoliidae; genus Hyperolius; species Hyperolius riggenbachi. The sequence goes on along the minus strand of NC_090652.1, from coordinate 221,317,481 downwards.
ATGTGTGTTCTATTTTAGTATTTTTAAATTTTAAAAAATTATATAATAAAAAGAGAGGTAATTGCTTACCTCTCCAGAAGATATAGATACCAATTCAACTGGAAAAAAGTTTTTATTCAAAAAACAATCTGAAACGCATTTCACTGGTTATGGCCTGCTTCCTCAGGTCAATACAAAATGCCTTGATCGCATAGGGGATAGAGTGTAGGCGCCTCTAATTAGAGGCACCTACACTCTATCCCCTATGCTATCAAAGCATTTTGTATTGACCTGAGGAAGCGGGCCATGACCCGTGAAACGCATTGTCAGATTGCTTTTTGAATAAAAACTTTTTTCCAGTGGAACTGGTGTCTATATCTTCTGGAGTGGTAAAAAATTACCTATCTTTTTATTATATAATTTTTTATTTGAAAATACTAAAATAGAACGCACTCCATCCTACGCATTACCAATCAGACCTCCTTTGGAGGTAATAGCTTTGCAGTTTTTCTGGAAAGTCTATTGTACTACAGAAGAGCGACCATCCAGTATCCAGCAGGACCTGGAGTACCAAGCAGGGATGGTTAATTCCCTGCAGGCCTATACAGTGGTTGCGGGAACTGCAACCCAACTTTGTGAGTATATATTTATATACGTTTATCCTCCCTATACCTGACGATACTGCACCATTGGGCGCGCAATCTCTCCCTACTTCTCATCTTGGTATTCTTGGCCCTTACAAGAATCACCAAAGAAAAAACACTATAGATTATAACTATGTTAAGGCAACTCTCCACATTCAATTTCTTAACCAGGAAAGAATTAAGGATTTATGGTCTCCACATAAAGATTTAATGGGATGTTAGGAGTATTCTATGAAATCAAAATAAATACTAGAAATATACAATTAATAATTGGGAAAATAAAACATGACAATACTTATGAAAATGTGGTGGCACTGGTACAAAGTTCAGTCATTCTTTGGACATCACAAGGTTCTCATTTAGATGTTCCCATTATTTCCTCCTATTGCTTTGTTATTATTGTGGCACATCTGGTTTGAAGATCCTCAGGCCAAGAGAGCCATTATACTAGAAAACAATTACCAATCTGCAGCACATTCGGGGCTCCTAATTGACCTTATTGGTCAGTGTCTTTCAGTTTATTTGCAGTAAATCTTTTTAGCTCAGTTTCTCAATCCGGCTCCCACTCCAAGCTAAAAGACTGGCAGATGAAATGGAAGGTCTAAAATTGGGAGCAAAGACTGTGAAAATTACCAATGACGTTACTGAAAGGTGGATTAATGCCTCTCCCATCTTAGTTCACTTAGAGCTCATTGCAGGATGAAGGCCCATTGATAAGATGAAGATATTTGGTTTCCACACGTTATATTCAAAGTGTAACTCCAACTTTACTGAGAAAGAAAAAGTAATTCCCTCTAAGACATCTAAATACGTTTTAAGGATGTGTTTGTTGTTTCAAAACGTTTTATATGTTTTTGAACAAAGTGTACAGCATTCCATGAAACAAGTAGCTCTAAGATAGCACATGTTGTTTCAGTTGTAAATAAATGATCTTTTTTTTTTTTTTTAAATAAATATTTTGAGTTCCAGAAAATGTTCCAAACAGATGGTTCCTGCAATATGTACATACAATATACAAATACCAACTTTGTATACAATGCCAATGCTGAAAGGAAACCTAAGATGGCAGAAAAAATATACATACCCTTCAGGCTAATTGGGCCCTTACTGTCCTCCTCCGCTACCTGTAGCCTCCACAGTCTATCTTGGTAACTTTGCTATTCGGCGCGTACTGCTCATGCGTGGCTCGGCCACGCGCCCAACGACACTTCAGTCACGAGGGGAGTTCTGCTCAGTACTATTGGGCAGGGCAGGTGCAGAGCGCTCCTAGCTGCAGAAGCTGGACTGTGCATGTGCCAACTGACACTGTCTGAATGGATTACCAGGATGGATTGCGGAGGCTACAGGTGGTGGAGGAGGACGGCGAGGGCCCAATTAGACAAAAGGGGGCTGGAGGAAGCGCCAGATATGTATCATTTTTTTTCTTCCATCCCATGTACAGTTTAAGTGCAGGGGCGCTGCTAGGTTCCCAGGAGATCCGGGCACATCTAGGCACCATATCAGTTCAGAGCTGCGCCAAAAATAGGCATGGCCATGTGTCAAAAAGTGGGTGTGGTCATGGATGGGGCCAAATGTACATGAACTTGCAATGCAGCATAACAGCAGCTTTGTAACGCAGCTTGCCACACTGCAATGCACCACCTATGGCGACAATCACAGTTGGTAAGTACTTTCCCACATACTGTAGAAATATCATAAATAGGCAGCATTTCACAATAATCAGAGTCCCCTCACCTGGTTTCTGTGTTGGCATGGGTGCTGTACTCGTCTAGCCTGGTTGTAATGCTATGCTGGATTGCATGGCAGTGATGCTGGGCTGGCAGTTTGATGGATGACTAGCCAGCCGGCCATGATGCTGGCTGGCTGTGATGCTGGCTGGCCGGGATACTGGATAACTGTGATGCTGGATGGATGGCTGGCCATAATGCTGGATGGCTGCTTGCTGTAATGCTGTCTGGCTGTAATGCTGGCTGGCCGAGATGCCGGGACTACCACAGCTTCCAGCATACCTTATAGTGGAACTTCAGCTCCCAACATGTCGCCATAGAGGCACTCCAGCTCCTAGCATGCCCCCATAGAGTCTCCACAGCTTTATGTGGGTATGCTGGGAGCTGAAGTGCATCTATGGCGACATACTGGGAGCTGTGGTTCCTCAATGTGGGGTAAGGGAAAGTCAGTCTATGAGAAAATGCACAGATCACTCTATCTCTTCATAAATGTATGGGGGTCAAAACCTTATCAAGTTTCCTCACATGTCAGCATCCTCAATACAAATTTAAAGCGTACACAAGTGTCTTTGTTAGGCAGTGCGGTAGAACGGCATGCAGCAAAATACATGTCTTAAAGGAAACCAGAGACGAAAAAAAAGTTTTATACATACCTGGAGCTTCCTCCAGCCCAATGCGCGCGGATTGCTCCCACGCTGCCATCCTCCGCTGCTTGCAGCTCCGGTATCGGGTCCTGTTAGTTCTGCCAGTCATGGCCAGTCTGTGCAAGAGGCAGCTGGAGAGATACGTAAAGGGAGCACTTCTCATGAGCAGACTGGCCGCAACTGGCAGAATTAACGGGACCCGATACTGGAGCTGCAGGCATTGGAAGACGACGGCGTGGGAGCGATCCGTGCGCATGGGGCTGGAGGAAGTCCCGGGTATGTACAAAACTTTTTTTTTTTCATCTCTGGTTTCCTTTAACAGTGACAGCGAAGCATACTTTTAACTGACTGTATGCTTCACTGTTGACAACACGACATGTGGATAACGTGTGGTACCACTGTCCTGTTCCATTGCACCTGCTTTTAGAGGGAACACAATGCCCGCTGTAAACCTAGCCTAACTCACTCACTGCAATCCACCAGAACAGACCACCAATTCTAATTACAATGCGGCCCCTGGGCAAGATTAACCTGGGGCCCCCCAGAAAGACCATCCAACCAAAAAAGCGGCATTAGGGGCCCTTTGTTGCAGCCAAATTTCCCCCAGGGCCCTCTCCCTTCAGATCATACCCCAACCTAACTGTGCTCTCGGGGGCCCTGCATTGTCTTCTGCAGAGTAGGGTCTTGCCTTTCCCAGCAGGTGATCTCCTCTGTCAGTCCTTCATTGCTCCATTGCAGGGTCCCCGGGTAGCACAGGTAAGTTGAGGGGAGACACCTTGGGGAGCCTCTACAGGCTCTGAGGCCCTGGGGCAATTGCCCCCTTTGCCTCTATGGAAGCGCCGTCCCTGAGACCACCTCACCCAGTGTCATCAAAGTTCCTGCAGTGTAGTGTCGCTTGCTGACCGCTCTCTTTCCTCTCCATAGAACAGTACTTCCTATACAACAGTGGGTCTGAATAGTGATCAATCCCAAACTGCCACCCAAAACACTTTTTACAAATAATTTTGGGCAACATAAAGCTAATGTGTACACCAGGATTATTTCATGTTATTTCAAACAACATGGCTGATCAGGCAGACTGCGATATTTTACATTTGTTTGATCTAAACGTATAATATGAGAACTCGGTGTAAGCAATGTGAGCAATCTCCTGAGTGGACATGACACAGGTGCTCAGGCTTCTGAGATTCATTTATATGTGCACAAAGGTGTAAAAAACACATTATTCTGTGTGCAGCTAATCACACATGAAGGTGGAAATCTGAAGTTATTCTTTACGCTAAATGCTGTGCTGTCTCCATAGTTGCAAATACAGAGTTCTGGAAATTTGCTTATGCAAGCGTTTAGTATATCCTACCTTGATTATTGTAACGTTGTCCTCTATGGTGACCCAGTTTACAAACTGGCACCACTTCAGTCCATAGAGAACTTATTTTGTCTCTATTCTGTAAATTACTGTAATTTAAGATAACATTTGTTGCTTAGTTTTCTGTTCTGTTGGGTCACCCTGACACAGACCAAACTGTTTAAGAACATGTCATGATGAAAATTAATATATATTATTATATTAACTAGAAGCAAATACTGAAGACCTGCAGTAGAATAATCTTGGAGCGCTACTTCCCGCACTTCTTTTCTTTTAATGCTACTGGATAAAATTACAGTCTTTACACCACTTACTTTATACAATTTGCTTTCTGTTATAAGATGTGTAAAAGATTGAAGCTCACGGTGATGAATATGGAAGAATTGACTTGATCTGAGAACTTGTCTCAGGCCTATTTCATCTTATTTTGGTCTTGGCTTGAACTAGAAATCCACAGTCAACACATAGAGGTGTTTGGGCCTCATCTTAAAGGACCAGTGTCGCGGAAATCTTAAAATGTAAAATATATATAAACATATACAGATAAGAAGTACTAGTAAAATGAGCCATAAAATACTTTTCTCTTATGTTGCTGTCACTTTCAGTAAGTAGTAGAAATCTGACAGAACCGACAGATTTTGGAATAGCCCATCTCCTCCTGGGGGGTTTTCAGGATTTTCTTTATTTTTAAAAGCACTCAGTGAATAAAAATTGCTCTGTCCAACTGCTGAAAAAGTGTACAGTGGGCAGGGAGGCTGGCCAGCATCTTTGTATAAATCATTTTCAAGTAGTGTCTATGCTATGCTGAGAATCCCCTGTAGAGAGATGGACTGGTCTAAAACCTGTCGGTTCTGTCAGATTTCTGCTACCTACTGTAAGTGACAGCAATATAGGAGAAAAGTAATTTATGGCTCATTTTGCTCAGGAAGAAACATTATTTTTATTTGTATGCGCTTACATATATTTTACATTTTTTTTTTTTTGCGACAGAGATCCTTTAAAGCAGCACAGCACATCCAACTCTCCACTCACTTCTCAAGTGCTACTGCCCTTTGCCAATCGCTACATTTGTTTTCACTTGCCAACTGCCCAGCAGCTCCAGTTCAAACTGCCACTTCTAAATTACAAAGCTGTCCACAACCTTTCTTGTCATGTATTTTATCAGTATTTTCCAAGTACCATCCCAATGGCTGTCTTTGCTTTGCACGTCACCTTCTTCTATCCTCCAACAGAGTTAACTCCTCACGATCATGTATATGGGACTTCTCATGAGATTCTCCTCGTTCTGGAATTCCCTCCCACAACAAATTCACCTCTCCTCAACTTTTCAAAACTTTAAGCACACGCTTAAAACTTGCCTTTTCAGGCAAGGAGGCCAGTGCATTCCGTGCCAAGCTTTGCTTCCTGCAAAATCTGGTATTCATTGCCAATTGAGAAACAGTTTACTCTCTACCTCACCAAGTGCTTCTCCCCTATCCTTTAAAGTGGGATAAAACTCCATATTAACAGAAACAATTACAATAAATGATCCAATAGGAAATTATATATTTAGCTTACCTAACCTGTTGCTTTTAGTGTTCACTGTCAGCTATAAGCGAAATGCGATATGAAAAAAAAATATATATTTCTGCTGGTTTCCATCTTTAACTCTTCTCTGTGATGCCAAATGTTACATTACCTGTGCCCTTTTCATTTTTTTTTTAACCAGGCTCAGTGTTAATTTACTGCTTTTATTTTACAGATTACTGTTCCTCCCACAGCAAACTTCACCTAAATAACAGGTTTACATCACTTCATCACTCCACAACACATCACTAAACTCTCCTAAGGGAGGGAGGATTCAATCACCTTCTGGTCATAGTGTCTTTATCTAAGCAGAAATGGAAAGTTTTTGTTACAATATTTGCATTTTGACATAAGCTTGTTACTGTAGCTAAAAAAAAAGACTTCTCACAATCCTGTTTGCACTGCACAGTTCCGCACAGTTCAGCAATAGGGACCTATTTTAGTAAAAAAAAAAAAAAGGAGGGGGAACTATTTTTAGGCAATCTTTTATTTTCGGGTGGTACAACTCCCTTTAAGATAGTAAGCTCACAAGAGCAAGGCTGTCTTTGCAATGTGTACCTCATAGCCACTGTATATTTTAGTAGTTACTGTCACACTTATGTTATTGTTGTGTACTACCTTTATATTGTGCACCAATGTTCCATATCCACTTTCTACAGAACTGTGAAATATTATGGAGCTATAAAAATCAACATACTAAAAATAATTACTTTTAGGGCAGTGACTGCAGGAAAACTGATATTTGGATCTGTGTTTTGGGGCTCTCTCTTTTGTATGTACTTTTTGGTCTGCATTGTAGGGCTGCCTGGGCTAGTAAACAAGAAAACTTTTATTGACATATAATTATCAGAAAGCAATCTTGCGGTGGGCAGTGCAGAATACACCAGCAGTCACAGAGAGCACAAAACTGCTGATTTTTAGTTAAACCCTTATACAGAAGGAGGCGGGAGGGGATCTGACCAGGGCTTCGTCTAGCCCCCTGTTGTCTTTTAGGGCCCCAGGTTTTCTTCAGGACCTCGTCTACTGTGCATGTGCTACGTGCTATATGCTCTTATAGCTGAGAGAATGGTGTGCATGCGTAGTTACAAGTCTACATGAGCTGAGGTTCTCAGGTACACTTTAAGGGTAGATTTGCAGAAATAAATAAGTCCGTTTTGAGTTGTGCAGGTTTTTTCTTTAAATTTAGCTATTCTGCCAGTAAAATTGAGCTGTCATTCCTGGCCTCTTTCGAAATTCTGCTACCATGCAGATTATGGGTATGATTTACGGAAGGTGTTGTGCAGTGAACATTTGCTGTGATTACTTCAAGCATCCAATTGCACAAAGATGTTCCTGGTTTTCCAGGTTTCCTGCATCTGTCTGATTGTTTGACGTTATCACAGGAAACTTCACTGCTCTTCATCAAAGCTCACCTTAAATAATAAATCATCCCTTATGGGTCAGCAGGGCTCATATACTGTCCGGAACTGGAGAACATATCTAATACAGAAAACCTGATCTCTGGAAATATTCACCCATTTTGTGAACCTGCTTTGTTCTCACAAGAGAGGGTGAAAGAGGTCATCTATAGCAAACTGGAACAAACAAAAAAAGAGAGGGGACCTTTGACACTGTTTATTATCAATATATAATAATGTTTTAACAATTTTGCCTTGAAATCTTGAAAACACTTTAAAGAAAGCAAATGTTCTATATATTTACTTTGGTAGACGGAAGCCTCTAGATAGTGGGATTCCCCCAGAGGCTTCCCTTGTTTCTCACCTTCTTGCCGTTCTAGTGCTGGTACTCCCAAAGCTTGCTGCCGCACTCCCATACACGAATGAGAATGGGGCCATTAAAGAAAACATTTCTTTGTTACAGCCGATAAAAATCCTGCAATAAATCTTCAGTGTGTTTACATCCTGCTTTCATGGAAGCAGACATATTGTTAACCTCCTGTGTTTACAAATTAGCTTCTCTGCCACAACAGTCTAGATTCCTGAGCTGGCACAGCTGAGAGTTCACATTACAGTTGTGATTAGTCGCAGATGAGGGGGCATTAGACAGGCTAAACTCTCTAAATACATACAGGGTGCATTTCTCTGCTTTCCTTCTGTCCTGTGCAAGACTTCAGGTCCACTTTAACAGCGGCATAACTACAATTCATGGGGCCCCCAATCAAAACTTTGATGCCCCCCCAATATTCACACCCCTTCCCTTGCCTCCTTGTTGTACCCTTCATGGCTTGAGGCCCAACACACAAGGGTCATAAAACAAGTGTGGCCATCATGATCTTCACGTCCATAACAAGTATAACCACAAAGCGCATGATCTGAAGTATAGTTCCCTGTATCGGAGGAAGGGAATGTTAGTAGTTGGGCCCCTCACAGCTCTTGGCCCCCCTTCCGTTGCAGGGGCTGCTCACCTCTAGTTACGCCTCTGGTGCAGTAACACAAAGCCGCCACTAAGGGTCAGCGGAAAAAGTCAAGCCTGTTCTGCTCTAGTGCACAGATGCGAGGCGCCTGCGCAGTGTGGCCATGCTCTGTTGACGAGCCTTTGTCAACAGGCTTCAGAGTGTCCCAGCCTTGGAATGGGGAGGAGGAGGGGAACAATGGGGGGCTACCCTCTACCTAGGTAAGTCCCCATTTGGGGCACTTTTTTCACTTCAAGTATACTTAATTACCATCTGCATAATATTATTAATGAGTTAGACTTTTGGGCGAGGTAAGTTGATTCCCTGTACAAATAACACATCATCACTCATTAGAAATACAGAAATTGCTCTAAAGGTGAAACATCTTCCAGAAAAGAAACGGGTGTCTATTTGAAGCTACCTTCTTTGTTTTATTGGGATGCACCGTGACCGGGCTAAATGAGACTCTTCACAGAAAGATCAAAAAGACTTCAATTCCATTTCACAAAAATAGAGTGCAAACTAAATTGAAAAGGGAACCTTGTTTTTTTACTTAAGAAGAAAGAACACAAACATGATGCAACAGGGGAATATGGCGCGTTCCTCTCTCATGTACTGTATGAGAATTGTCCTTGGCTGGCTGCTGTCTCTCGGTCAGTTGAAAGTGGGAGTTTATGCTCTACTGCAAAAAGCAAAGAAATCCACACAAAGAAACTGAATGTTATGTAATACAAGCAGAAATCTCACTTAAACGGCGCAAAACTATTTTTTTACAAACCATTGTATTCCCCTATTCATTCTAAGCATAGCTCCTATCCTCTGTAGCACCTGTCCTGAAGTTAATGTATTCTCAGTTAATGTGTATCTGAAGGCAAACTAAGAGAGAAAATTAGTTAATCCAGACGCCTTCCCCATCCCCCTCGAGCTCGCCGTTTCAGGGCTGTACCTCTGAACCTATTCAGCAATGGCTTGTCGAATAGAAATAGTTTCACATGGCCACAATTCTGTCCATGCTAGAGGGCATCTGCACTGCACAGGTGCAAGCCGCCCCTCGTCTGGGCAGTAGCACAGAGCCACTCATGCAGGGCTTATTCCTCCATGCATAAGCAGCTTCACAGTGCTGCGCAGGCGCAAGCCATCATTGTGTGTGCGCAGCTCAGTCATAGACAGGGTGCAGTCGCAAAGAGGAAAAGGGTCCCAGCAACATGCGATGGGCTGAAAAGCTTCTGGAGGATCCGGAGTCTTCCCTTTATGAAGGTATGTATCTAAATTGTTTCTGTTTCAAATTCACAGGTTTGCTTTAAAGAGACCCTGTACTGAAAAAAACGTCCCCGAAGGGTACTTACCTCGGGAGGGGGAAGCCTTAGGGTCCCAATGAGGCTTCCCCCTCCCCTGTAGCTGCAGGCAATCCAGCGCTGGCTCCCCCGAAGGCTCCGGCAATCCTGGCTCGACAAGCCGGACAAGCTAGATTTTTTTACCTTCTCTGGCTCCAGCGGGTGACACTGTTGCAGCTCTCAGCACGGAAATAGACGGAAATAGCCAATCTCTGTTGGGTCCACTCTACTACGCAGGCACAGGAGACTTGCGCCTGTGCAGTAGAGCGGGCTGACAGTGATCGACTATTTCCGCCTATCTCCGAGCGGAGAGCCAATACTGCGCCTGTGCTGGACCCGGGAAGGTAAATACTTTTATTTACATCCCGCTGTTCAGTGGGCTGCAGCGAGACCGCCGTGGGACACAGGAGGACAGGGGAAGCCTCGATAGGATCCGGAGGCTTCCCCCACCCGATTGGAGTACCCACCAGGGGAACTTTTTTCTCGTTACAGGTTTTCTTTAAGGTAGTAATGCACTACAGTATTAGATCAGGTAAATGAATAATTTATTCTATGGAACTTACTTCCCCAAGCCTTTGAGACTGCAGTACGCAGGGTCACAATGCTATAAGTTCCCAGGGAAAAAAGAGCTATAAATACAGTATATTATTGATATTAATTGTTTACCTGCTTCCCACCTTGCACCAGACATTATTACATCAGATTCCAGTATTGAATCGGATATCTCATATGTTTTGTCTGGTAATTGAATTTACTTTCTTGTGCACCTTTGAAACTCTAACATACCAGTTTTAATCATTTGCTTACTTTATGCTATTATGAGTATTTTTAATTGCATAAAATAATAGTTGTTACATAGGTTTCATAGTTTCCAAAAAAAAACAGTAACCTGCTGTGTAAATATTTTGTTCTGGGAGCACACTTTTCATTTTCAGGCAGTATTCTTTAAATATGTCTACTTAAAAAAATAAAATAAAAATATTTGAGTGATTTTCCTTCTGATAGTCCTACGGTATTTGTCAAGTAAAGAATGTGCCAAAGTGTAGATGTTAAGTATACACTGAGAGCTAACCTAATGCAGCACTCAAATACTGTATTTGCTCTGGTTCTGAAAGGGTGAAATAATATTAAGAAAAACAAAGGTGTATTAAAAAATGATTCACAGGCTGCATCAGTGCATAAAACATTGAGCACCGTGAACACTGTTATTTCCTTGTAAGCTGCCAAAGGACGTCCCAAGGACTTTATAAAAGTTTTATTAGAGAGAAATGTATTATGAAGGGGCTGCAGTAAATAATGACGAGGATCCACCTCCGGGGGATGCTTACCTAACTAATATTGATTCACAGTGTGATGGATCTCCTCATACTTGTCAAATCCGCAGGTGTAAAGAACTGTAATATATTTTTTATAAAAGAGAGGTCCATCACTTGGGGAGCTCTGCTGTCCATAGTTAAAGAAGGCAGTATGTTATGTCTCATTATACAAAGGAGTCAGCAGTCAGATGACATAGCAAGTCTAGCTTCTGGGATCATAGTGCGCATAAGTTTATTCTTGCAAACTAAACACAGCGAATTTGTGCATTCTGCAATGTATGATGGTGATCCTCCATCTGGCCAGTTTCAGACAGTCGTTATGTTATAGAGTACCGTTGGCAAGCTCCAGACATTCGTTCTCAGGTGAACAGTCACTTTGCTGTATTGGATTTGTCAGCTAATGGTTGCTGATGGAATCTCTGAAGTCTACTGCATTAACGGAGAAAAATACACTTTATATCACTAAGCACAACATAAGTTAATGTATCTGGCTATCTTAAAGCAACCCTGAAATGACCTAAAGAAGGTAAATACGCTACGAGAGAGAAGGATCTGGTTCCCAAGTGCCTATCGGGTCCTCTCTACGCTCCACTTTCAGGTGTTCAAGTCAGACACTACTGACCAGAAAGATCAGTAGGTAGTATGTTCCTACCGACAAGTTGGTGATCTTCGGGGAGGTCCACGCTCAGCAAGGGGAACCAGAGGACAGCGTGGGAAGTCTCTATAAGATCCAGAGCCTTCCATCTTCTTAAGTAAGTATGTGCTTTCATACCCAAGGGGAAAAAAAGGAACTCAGGCTATTTCTAAGCAGGGTTGGAACTGTACGTACACATATATCTCACCATGTTATAAAGTCACTTAAAAGTCCCTTCAATAAGGCTGTTGCTTTCAGTTATCCTTCTTTTTTACTTATTGTATTCTCTGTACATTGCTTGCTGTTAATTGCATACTGCAGGTGTGTTCCTTATTACACAGAGGTTATGATGATAATCAGAATAATACTTCTTGAGGTGAGTGGAGTAGGCTGCTTAAAGGTAAATGGTGTCAGGATTGTAAATGGGTTCATATGGTGTGATTTGGTTGTCTCAGGTGGAGCCAGTTTTGTTCTCTGTGCTTCAGTACTGTTTAATATGATGCAGCTGTGCTGATCTGGTTTCTGACGCAAGAGCATCATTTGAGTCTCACATTCAAAATTTACACCTGTAGTTTTTGGAGGGAACACTATGCTTTAAAGGGGGAAAAAAATAATTTAGAGTATTTCAAAAAGATAGCATTAAGCTTTCTATCTGTATTGGTTTACTAGTCTTGGTCACTCTTTCAGCCGCAAAATTTAAGTTAACCACTTGAGGACTGCAGGGCTAAACCCCCATAGTGACCAGGCCATTTTTAGCAAAATTGGCCACTGCAGCTTTAAGGCCAAGCTGCAGGGCCGCACAACTCAGCACACAAGTGATTCCCCCCCCCCCTTTTCTCCCCACCAACAGAGCTCTCTGTTGGTGGGGTCTGATCGCTCCCCCCATGTTTATTTTTTTTAAATAAATATTTATGTTGTCACTTTTTAAAAAAAAAAAACTCTTCCTTTAATTCCTTTCCCTCCCTCGCTCCCTCCCTCCCCACAGCCGGCCAATTACGGCGATCGGCTGTCATAGGCTTCTGCCTATGAGAGCCGATCGCTCTCTTGTCCCCCATGGGGACAGCCGTGTCACACGGCTGTCCCCAGTGCAGCGCTGCTGCTCATCCCAGCGCTGCACCTAGTAAATAGACGGCGTGATCGCCGTCTAACAGTCTCCCGAGCGGCAATAGCCGCTCGGAGACTGAAGGGGGGGCGGAGCTCCGCCCTCCGAGCATGAGATGCGCGCGCACCATGCGCGCGATCTCATGCAAAACAGAGCCCCAGGACTTTACGCCAATTGGCGTTAGGCGGTCCTGGGGCTGCCGCCGCGGCCACGCCTACTGGCGTGACGCGGGCGGCAGAAGGTTAAACATGAAATAAAACCTGCTGTCAGCACACAGACACCCAATAATATATACGTTTGTACTAAACATTGGAGTTGACACTGCATAGAAGTAATAAATAGCACTTATATCTACACTTAAGTGTAAATTGCATAAGTTTAATTTCCTGGCTGTAACACTAGCCTTCTGTGATAAAGTAGTTTGCAAATTAATGTAAACATAGTTTTAAGCTAATTTTAATCAAACACTGCAAATAGTTACAAAATTATGTATCATGTATTTATATAGCACTGATGTTTTCTGCAGTGCTGTATAGAGTATATAGTCATGTCACTAACTGTCCCTCAGAGGAGCTTACAATCTAATCGCTACCACAGTTATACATTCATTGTAGTCACGGGCCAATTTTAGGGGTAAGTCAATTAACCACCTGGGCGTTACGGACGAGCTCAGCTCGTCCAGTAACGCCGCAGTGGATTGCTCAGGCCCTGGTGGGCCGATTTGCATAATTTGTTTTTTAAAACACGCAGCTAGCACTTTGGTAGCTGCGTGTTTTCCCGCTCATCGCCGCCGATCCGCCGCTGCCCACCGTGAAAGAGGGCCCCCGCAGACCCTGTGCACAGCCCGGCCAATCACCGCCAGGCTGCGCTATAGGGTGGATCGGGACTCCCCCTGACGTCACAATGTCGATGACATCATTCCATTCGTCACCATGGCGACGGGGGAAGCCCTACAGGAAATCCCGTTCAGAACGGGATTTCCTGATGGGTTTGATCACCGGAGGCGATCATAAGGGTGGGAGGGGATGCCGCAGGGAGGGGGGAATCATGTAGCTAGCGCTAGGCTAGCTACATGGAAACAAAAATTAGGTAAAAAAAACGCGTCCGTGCGTGTGTGTAATCAAAACGCTAGGGAGGTTAACTTATCTATATGTTTTTGGGATGTGGGAGGAAACTGGAGTGCCCCGAGGAATCTCACGCAGACACACACAGAACATCTAAACGGTAAGTAGAAAGTGCCCTGGCTGGGATTCTAACCAGGGGCCCAGTGCTGCAAGGCGAGAGTGTTAACCACTAAGCCGCCATGCTGCCCAAATCTTACATTTATTATGATGTCTTTTTCTTTGACCTTTTCAGTTCTTTTACACATTTAGGAATTAAAGCAAACCTGAAAATAAATTATTGAGACAATTGTTAGTGTAGTACTAATGGAAAATAGAATTTCATATTTTTATTTTCAGTTAATGGCTGAATTTTTAAGAAAAAAAATATATATATACATACAGTACACATATATAAACAAAGCACTCCAACAGTCGCCAGATGTCTCAATAATCCGGAGAATCTTTATAAAGCCCAGGTCATTCAGTCCAAGAGTTCATTTGTCTTTCTCCAATCCAATCACAATACCTCAGAATAATATAGGAAAAACAGGAGATAGTGTAATACTGTTAAGAAATATAATCTCAACCTAACACCATCCTCGCATGCTCAGTGGCTTTCGCGCAAGTAGGATAATAGTGAAAGTAGAGCTAAAGCTGCCAATGGTGTAATACTGCTAGACTTTGGTATACAAATCGGACACCTCTTCCACAAATTGAAAGTCCATGTAACTTGGTGCAGCACTCACTGGTGATCCCCTCCACCAATTAGTGCTAACCTGCATTTACCAGAACAGGTTGCCTTTCCATAACAGAGCAGCATAGCACGCTTATCGTAATGTGTCCTTTCCAATCACCAAAAGTTGTCGTTACCCCTGTAAAGCCTTGGAAACCTTAAACGTGTGTTGTTTGAGGCTCTTTATTCATTTTTTTACAGCAGCGCATTTAATCTAAAACCATTCCTCATCTGTTGCCCAATACCATGAGGGCTAGTTCACACTGGGTGCTTTTTCAGTGCTTTGCTACTAATGTATCCCTATAGATACATTCACACTGCGATTGATCGCAATAACAAATGCTGCAAATGCGCTGCATGCAGCATTTTAGGGGGGTTCGCGCTGTGATTCTCAGTGTGAACCAGCCCTGACTGTTTTAACTTTTCCCGAGTTTTCTCCAGGGAGATGATTCTTTATCTTATCTACAAATACTTAACTGCTTACAGATGTAAAAAGTGCTAAAGAGCAGATTAAAAAAATTTATATTATACTCCAAGTGGTCTGAAACTCTGACATAACATTCAATAAAAATGTGTTTTCCCACTCTGTATTACTCATACAGTTATCATATTTGCGTTTGTGCATAAGTAATATTGTCTGTTTACAAATTACAAGTTTCCAACGTGTAGTTTATCTTGCCCTGAAACCTGCCATTGCATTTTATTCAAACTGCTTTTTTATTATATATTAACATCTTCTAATGAGCTAATCTGAACTGTGTGTGTGCCTGAAGCACAGAGAGCTTCACAGAGAGCTCCTTTTCACTTGTTACACTGTGTTTACACACAAGGTAACAACATTGGAATGCAAACAAAGATACTGTTATCTCCAGTTTGGATGCAGAATAGCAGGATAAAGTGCTTTGTTTAACCATTTCAGTGATGTTCTGCTAAAACAAAATTCTGGGATAGTAGCTTTCAAGCTGTGAGTAATCTTTTAGAACAAATTAGAAATGCTGGCTTTCAGACCACTTTAAGTTCATTTTAGAAAATGTATTTTAAGTATGATTTGATTGTTAGGTCTCAAAAGCTATATTATTGATAACCTACAGTATGTTCAACCAAATGGGATGTATTAGCAGTTTCAGGCTGCTGCACTATATCAAATGTTCATTCAACTGAAAAGATTTTACACAGTTTATCAACTTTACTTCTAAAGTATACAATTGGGCAGGACAAGCCTTAAAGGTACAGGTATACACACATATAATAGAGGTGGCAAATAACAGGAAGCATCTCAAGGTAAATTCATTGTGTAGGCCACCTCACTTCAGCTACCCTAGCTTGTTGATCCACAAGAAAATAATTTATTAGGTGCAAGAGTCGGATTCTTCACATCTGCTATCTTTACTACCTTCAGCATGGCTCCATGCAATCAGGGAATGTGGCATGCAATCAGGGAATTTCAGCAACCCTTCCCAACCACAGGATGTGTGTCTGTCACTTTCATTGTGTTACTGTTACCATTCCGTTTGATACCTTGACAAAGGGGACTCGCTGTGTCCCCAAAACGGTAATTAGTTCTGTGAATGGACATCTTTACTTGAGTGTGTGGACCTCCTGAATTGTTCCAGTGTTAGAAGTGGCTTCACGTAAGTGCTGACTGCCCCACTCAGTGGGTTCCTTATTGTCTTATTTACCACTTCATGTTTACTTTAAGGTTAAAGTGGATTTGCAGTGGTGGAAGCTTTTATGTAAGAAAAATGTTGCTGACAAGTAAGTAAGTGAACCCGTGTCAAGAATGCAATTTGTGAAAGTTATTAATCTGGATTTTTAAAGAATTTTTGGGAACTGCTTCTTTGGCCGTAAAAATGATGGCATTTGGCAGTTAGCATTTTCTTTTGAATTAATTAGTGTGAATTTAAGTTGAAAGTAATTTACTAGAGTAAGCACACACCACTAATAAAGGCAAGAAGTATAGGACTGTGGTACTAATTAAGAACTTTTAGCTTATCAATTCTCCTTTAAAAGCCTCTTTCTTCTAATGCATCTTTTATTAGATATAACAACATTTTATTTTCAATTATTTAAATTGCACTTAATTTGAACATTTAAACAGAATTGCTCAGGAAATGGTATATGCAAATGAAATAGCTTATGCTAATGAAGACAATTTTGTGTGTCATTTTACAAGACTTTCATTTGATGTGGCAAAATAGCTGTTTTCATGCAAAACACCCCGGCATTTGCCTTGATTCTTTATCCTGCATTAAGATCATTTTAAACACAACTGAACACGTTATCCCGATTCTAATAACAATACATCTGCCATCTGTTAGGAGATAAATGAGGGATTATGTTTCTCTTCTTATGTGTTTGCGTGTTGGAGTTTGCATGCTTGTGGCTGATCCTGCTAAAAATAGTTATTGGTGATAGTCCCTTATTGTGAGCCACCCATAGGTGGCGCTATATTTAATATGTGGGGTTACTCTGGCTCTGATGGCATTCCAATTTCTATAATTATTATTATTATTAAATTAAAATACATTAAAAAAAGGTGTAAGTTGAAATTGGCGTGGATTGACTGGTTAGCAGAAAATCAGTTAATTTACCGATATTTTATCTAATTTTACCGTTGGTAGGATATTGGTAAATTTACCAAAACGTTACTATCTACTTTTACCATTTGCAGAATATCAGTAAATTTACCAATAATCTACTATGACCATTACCTAACCTTTGCATGAGCCCCTCCCCTACATACATACAACAATAACCCTCCTACCTATGCCTAACTCTAACCCCCTTCCCCCCTTCTACCCCAAGCTCCTCCTAGCAATAACCTTCAGCCATGGCCACTAATAATCCCACACTGGAGTTAAGCTATAGTATAGCGTAACTCTAGTGCCCGCCATACCTTCTAATCATCCCACACCTAAATTATCACCATTTGTAGTACGAATTGTGGCTGCATCCAAATTATGAGGCGCAAAACGCTGATCCCTTCTTAGCCAAGTGCTGAACCAAATACAGAATGCTATATAGTAAAACCATAAATAACATTAGAGACTTTGCTCAGGCTTGTGTACTTTAATGCATATCGAATGTAAAATATCATAATTAGCAATACAAAATGTGATGTACAGTACATGACACCTAAACCATTTTTGAATTAATAATTTTGCTTTTTATCTGACTGGCTGGGTTTGCAAAAATCATCATATGTCAAAGAAGGATGCTGCTTGCATGAGAGAACAGCAGTTCTGTGAATTGTCCAAACTTCTCCTCCATCTCATCCTCATTAGGTAGCTTGATAAAGGCACCAACTAACCTTTCAAAGTAAGCACAGAGCTGATCACAAGACCCCACCCATCTCCTCCCTGGGCTGCTGAGAGATTAACTCTTTGTGTCCAGTACTGCAGCTACTGCTCTCACCATCTTCTAGTTGACTTCAGTTTATAATGAAGCATTCACCCTTTTCATACCCTCCTCAATGTCCTTATAAATGGGTTAAGTAAAAAAAGAGCAGTGAGAAATGCTTTCTTATTGGAGACATAGAATGGTTAGAAGTAAGTGTGTCTCTGGGGTCTGTGTGGTAAGGATTAAATACTTATTTGCACAGTGGGCAGCCATTGGTCAGGAAAGTAAGAAGACTCTGCTAAGCTGTAGTTGCAGTGCTGGCAAGAAAGAATTAATATCATAGCAGCAGAGGGAGAAAGTGGGTGGGGTCAGATAATGGCTCTCTCTGTAAAAGCTGTTTACAGGATGAGAACATCCAGTCTCCTGGCATCTGCATGTTTTCTAATTCGATTTCTGGGACATGGGACTAACTATTGGGAAATGGCTGCTTAAATATAAAAGTTGTGAGGTTAACGGCAGTGGTTTTTTTCACCTTTGATAATAATGAAAAATCTGGGTTGGTGAACTAAGACTTCAATGACAGACCACACCAGTTACCGAGAATATGTAATACCTCTTCCAGATTCCTATCCAACTGTCTGGCTGATTTTAACACTTGGAAATGAAAAAGCACTGATCCAGGCAGAGCAACAATAAGTGGAATAAGTAGTAATAGAGATTGTAGTTTATATTCTTGTGGCACAAAGATATGTCCTTTTTAAAATTAAAAGAGTAGAGTGGAGAAGAAGAACTAGAGGAGATATGGAAGATGAAGGCCAAAGTGTCCGAGTGGTAGGAGTACTTGGGGTGGTGAGAAGAAGCTGAACTGGAAAAGTAGCTCCAAGACGCCTCTGGAACAGCATCAGAAATCTCTTTTCAGAAAAAT
Source organism: Hyperolius riggenbachi (assembly GCF_040937935.1). Lineage (NCBI taxonomy): Eukaryota > Metazoa > Chordata > Amphibia > Anura > Hyperoliidae > Hyperolius > Hyperolius riggenbachi. Next base: position 221,298,677 of record NC_090652.1, on the reverse strand, counting down.
GCAGTGCTTGGAACAGCTAAAATACATCACAGAACCCTGAAGCTCCAAGGGCTATAGTAGACAATACCTGAGGAAAGAGACGTACCACTCACATAAGGCAGGTGAAACCATTTTTATGTTTATTAAAGCTAGAAATATAACTGTATCCAGAAGAGGAATCATAAAAATCCTTAGTAGAATCAGTTAAGTAATGGAGAGCTGACCAAGAAGCAAGATTCATGCAGACCAGTCTCATCCATTAGAAAACATACTAAACATAGTTCTATAATGTGCGCGCTGTATGTACCGTATATACTCGCATATAAGCCGACCTGCATATAAGCCGACTCCCAACTTTTACCTGAAAACACAGGGAAAAAGGATTGACCCCCATATAAGCCGGGGGTAGGAAATGCTGGATTGGTGCAGGCCACGTGATCCCCCCAGTGTGTCCCAGTATAGCTAGTATAGTGCACAGTATGGGTAGGTAGTGCCTCAGTATAGCTAGTATAGTGCCCAGTATAGCTAGTATAGTGCCCAGTATAGCTAGTATAGTGCCCAGGCTGGGTAGGTAGTGCCCCAGTTTAGCTAGTATAGTGCCTAGTATAGCTAGTATAGTACCCCAGTATTGGTAGGTAGTGCCCCAGTAGAGCTCGTAAAGTGCACAGTATAGCTAGTATAGTGCGGACCACCAACCAAGACTCGCATACAAGCCGACCCCCCAACTTTTGGCCTCCTTTTTGGGGGACAAAAATTCGACTTGCATGCGAGTATATACGGTAAGATGTTTTAGCAGAAAAGACTGCCAGGAATGTTCTCTGCAAACTTATATTACCACATTATAAACAATTAAATACTGCATGCATCAGGATATTGCAAGGTACAGTGAAATCAAATATTTCAACCACCAAAATACCCATCCATTTTTGCACGCGCACATGCTTCTGATAAGTTACCATGGTAACAAAATGCATAGGATGAAGCTACTGAGGTGACACAGCTTGCAGGATATGTGTTTACACTGAAGTGTACACAGCGTGTTACAACTAAGAAAGACTGGGAGCTGGACGAGACTGTGAGAGGCTGGGAGCTGGACGAGACTGTGAGAGGCTGGGAGCTGGATGAGAGGCTGGGAGCTGGATGAGACTGTGAGAGGCTGGGAGCTGGATGAGACTGTGAGAGGCTGGGAGCTGAACGAGACTGTGAGAGGCTGGGAGCTGGACGAGACTGTGAGAGGCTGTGAGCTGGACGAGAATGTGAGAGGCTGGGAGCTGGACGAGACTGGGAGAGGCTGGGAGCTGGACGAGACTGTGACAGGCTGGGAGCTGGACGAGGCTGTTAGAGGCTGGGAGCTGGACGAGACTGTGAGAGGCTGGGAGCTGGACGAGACTGTGAGAGGCTGGAAACTGGACGAGGCTGTGAGAGGCTGGGAGCTGGACGAGGCTGTGAGAGGCTGGGAGCTGGACGAGACTGTGAAAGGCTGGGAGCTGGACGAGACTGAGAGGCGGGGAGCTGGACGAGACTGTGAGAGGCTGGGAGCTGGACGAGATGGTGAGAGGCTAGGAGCTGGACGAGACTGTGAGAGGCTGGGAGCTGGACGAGACTGTGAGAGGCTGGGAGCTGGACGAGACTGTGAGAGGCTGGGAGCTGGACGAGACTGTGAGAGGCTGGGAGCTGGACGAGACGGTGAGAGGCTGGGAGCTGGACGAGACTGTGAGAGGCTGGGAGCTGGACGAGACGAGACTGTGAGAGGCTGGGAGCTGGACGAGACTGTGAGAGGCTGGGAGCTGGACGAGACTGTAAGAGGCTGGGAGCTGAATGAGACTGTGAGAGGCTGGGAGCTGAACGAGACTGTAAGAGGCTGGGAGCTGAACGAGACTGTGAGAGGCTGGGAGCTGGACGAGACTGTGAGAGGCTGGGAGCTGGACGAGACTGTGAGAGGCTGGGAGCTGGACGAGACTGTGAGAGGCTGGGAGCTGGACGAGACTGTGAGGAACAGTGTTGGAGAGGAAGCGGCCCTATCCTTAACCATGTGTCTTCTTAAACCTAAAAAAGGACTGTAATTATAACTTTTAGTGTGTTTTATTAAAGTAAAAGTGATTTTATGGTATGAAAGTGTAAGCATTATCTGGAGAGATGATTATACAAATTCTTTCAAAAGCACCTTTAAATCAAGCCATTATTTTATACAGAAGAAACACAGATGTAACATTTCCAGCATCGTCAAATAATGAACACACCTACTGCCATTGCTTCTTCCCTGTTGTTGATTTCTATCGCCTCTCTTTCCTTTGTGGGAGCTACCATCTTGCTGGTGATATCAGCACTGTGCACAGAAAAGACAGAATTCACTGAGTTTTAAGCCCACTTGGTACGGTTATCTAAAGGTGCATACACACATACAGTTACTTTCGCCCACAAGGATTAGGATTTGATCCCTTAAAGAGGATCTGTAACATCAAAAGATCCCCTGGGGGGTACTCACCTCGGGTGGGGGAAGCCTCCGGATCCTAATGAGGCTTCCCACGCTGTCCTCTGTCCCACGGGGGTCTCGCTGCAGCCCTCCGTACAAGATGACGTCATTATTTACCTTCCCGGCTCCTGCGCAGGTGCTCTGACGGCTGTCGGCTCCGAACTACACGGAAATACCCGATCGCCGTCGGGTCTGCTCTACTGCGCAGGCGCAAGTTTCCGGCGCCTGCGCAGTAGAGCGGACCCGACTGAGATCGGGTATTTCCGTGTAGTTCGGAGCGGAAAGCAGCCACAGCGCCCCCGCTGGAGCCAGCAAAGGTAAATATTGATTTTACAGTCGGGTCTGTCGCCGGCTGTTCGGAGGGCTGCAGCGAGACCCCCGTGGGACAGAGGACGGCGTGGGAAGCCTCATTAGGATTCGGAGGCTTCCCCCACCCGAGGTGAGTACCCTCCAGGGGATGTTTTTGAGGTTACAGAGTCTCTTTAAGTTCAAGTTCATACACATTACCAACTATCTGTCCAACTATCTGCCAAACTTGTCTGTTAGGCCCCATACAACGTTTGTTGTGAAACAAGTAGAAACAACTAAAAAAAAGTATTTTGCTATTGTTCAAACAGCTGATAAGACTGATAAGAAGTCAATCCAACTGTTGGATTGACTTCTTATCTGTCTTATCAGCTGTTTGAACAATAGCAAAATACTTTGTATAATTGTTTCAATTTGTCTCACAACAAAAGCTGTTTGACAATTGTGCTGCATGAAAGACCGCTGTTGAGCGTGTGAATGGGGCTTCACAGACAAGTTTGACAGATAGTTGGTAGGTGTGTATGAACCTTTAGGCCAAGTGTGCTACCTAGAGTCGAGAGATGTTTTATATTTCTATGGAGGTGGGCTGAGGGACAATAGCATGATGCACAATGGAGTGGGAGAGAAAAAGGAGGAAAACCATGGGCTCAGCCTGAGCTCAGCTAAGATGATCCAGCACTGCATATGGGACAATCCATACTCATGCTAGATTCTTAATAGATGTGGCCCCAACCAGCCGCCGTTGCCAAGGACCATCTAGAGGCTGAGGACTGATTTTTGAAAGAGTTAGCAGTCAAAGCCAAAGTAGTTTCTCTCCTTTTTACAGTGGATTCTAAATACCATTCTTCTGTCCAGTACAGCTCAACGGAGTAATCTGTAAATTCACAATAATTACAGGGGTAGTTTTAATAATAATGGGAACATTTGTATAGCACTTTTCTCCTGTCAGCCTCAAAGTGCTCAAGAACTGCAGCAACTGGAACGCTCAAGAGGCCACCCTGCAGTGTTAGGGAATAGGGAGACTTGCCTTGAACTCCTTACTGAATAGGTACTGACCACAGCCAGGATTTGAACCCTGGTCTCCCATGTCACAGGCAGAGCCTTTAAGCAGTATTCTATCCAGCCATAATTGTATTTGTTTTCTGCTCTAATTCAAGTTGTTATTACTGCATTCACTGTGGTTTTAAAAAAAACTGTGACAAATCTAAATGTCACTGCAATTGTTTTTCTAAAAACGCTTAGCACCGGTGTGTACAGGTCATCACAATTTTCATGATTTTTTTAAAAGACCTTGCGATGTAAAAAATGCATGTGATTTTAAAAACAGCGCAAATACAGCAGTGTGTACCTGCCCTTATGGTTGTAGAACTGACTTTGTATGGACTCTAACTCAATTTTTTTCAGCAGTTTTCTCATTTTATTTTATTTTATTTTGGGGGGGACATGGTGGAAAAAAAGAATGTGTGTGTTTGTGTGTGTACTGTATATACCGTATATGGTTTCCAGGCCTGTTGCATTTCACAAGTTCCGTGAACGTTTGTCTGACTGCAGTGAGATAAATTCAGGAGAAGCAAGCCATCTGATGACACGTTAGAGTCAACAACAAGCAATTTCTCATTGAAATAGTAGCGGTAATGTTTCAGCTAGGGGATAACAGCTGCCAAGATTGACAGTGCCCGAAGTAAAATCAAAAGACGTATTAGAAGCAAAATACAGACAGGCCGAGATACTCCACTTGCCGCATAAAGAATTAGTCAGGGGAGCCAGCTTTGTCAGGATGCAGGGAACAGGTCAAGAACAGCAAAGAGCTGGAGCGGTAAAGTGAATCGCATTGGTCTGGCAAACCATGGATGAATTAAATTACAAATTGATGGAGGGTGGGGGCCTGATGGGTGTTAGGGAAGTCTTCTAAGCTAAAAGTATGACATCGTACATAACCTCCAACATAATTGAGGTTGGAGGACAAAGACTTGTTTTCTCATGCAACATATTACATGATATGCATGTACAACGGCCTTCAGTAGGCTGACAGGGGCTCTTTCGCACTTAGGCTTATAGACATGTTGTACTGAAGATAACTAAGTTAAGTTTTTTTAAAAATGCTCCCAGAGGCACGTTTCTCCACACTGGCTTTAAATGTGATGCATTTTTATAAAGTTCTATGCTTTATAGTTCATGAAAGTGGACCTGAACTCAGAGCTTCCTCTCTGCTCTAAATCATCTTGCTATCGCTTATCAGTTCAATCAGCTGGAAACAAACAAGAGTACCAGAGAACAGTTAGATACATAAGAAGTTGACTGTTTCTTCTTAATACCCTCCAACACACCTTATTAGTAAGTGCTCATATTTCAGGAATAACAATCTACTTGAGATGAGGAGTGCAATCACTGTAATATAACCTCTCCTGATTAACAAAATAGACTATATTGCAGCATGTGTGAAAAGTTGTAGGGGCCTATTAAAAGGAACCAGAGGTGAGAGACCTATGGAGGCTGTCATATTTATTTCCTTTTAAACAATACCAGTTGCCTGGCATTCTGCTGATCTTTCTGGTCACTATGGTCAGAATCACAAACCTGAACGAAGCATGCAGCTAATCTTGTCAATTCATCAAAGACATCTGGGGCCATATGCAATTAACTTTTTCACTTGGGTTTTCTCCTAGGAGAACATTTTTAAAGATAAAGGTGCTGGTTATGTTATCACAAGGTCACTGGTTTGATTACCACAGGAGGAGGTAGTAGTGTTGCTCGGATAGTGCTTTTTAAAATCGGAATTGATCCGGATCCGGATACCTAGATATCCGGATCCGGTTCGGATATCCGAATCCAGCCTTTTAGATATCCGCGTGAACGCGGATATCCGGTTGCATTATCCGCGGATATCCGGGCTATTCGGATATCTGGATAGAAAAACCGGAAGTGCCCTTTAAATAGCTTTAAAAGGTGTTTTTAGGGTAAATGAGGCATGTATCATCATTATTTTGCAAAGGGGAACACTAATTGATGATGTGGGGACTTAAAAAAAATGGCTGTCAATTAACATCAGGCCTAGGTTCCAGTCAGCGGTCGTGCAGCCCACATTGTGTCCGAAGTCCAATCGCACAACTGGGACATGACAGTTTTCAGCCAAGACACCTCCAAAAAATTATGCAGCAATTGTGTTTTGGATTAAATATAGGTGGTATCAGTGGCCTGTGGCACCCTGGCCTGGCAGTGGGAGCTGCACAGGCAGCAGGAGCAGGACAATGCAGCAGCAGCAGGTGTAACGTATGCCAGGAGCCTGCCGGACGTGGCACATGTCACTTGGCACGTGTCACTTGCCAAGTGTCACATGGCACTTGGCACGTGTCACGTGACACTTTCCAAGTGTCACGTGCCACATGCCATGTGACACGTGCCAAGTGCCAAGTGACATGTGCCAAGTGACACGTGCGAAGAGACACGTGCCAAGTGACAGTCAGACAGCAGAGGAGAAGACACTAGTGCACACTAACACATTAATGAATTAACAATAGTGTAGTGATAGTGAAGGGGTTAATCACTGAGCTTATCACTGTGTAAAGCCCTTGGCCCAGCAACAGCAGTGCAGCTGTGCAGCACACACTATGGGAGCGATCATAGCCCACCAACAGAAAGCTCTGTTGGTGGGCAGAAAAAGGGGGGGGGATCACTTGTGTGCTGAGTTGTACGGCCCTGCAGCAAGGCCTTAAAGCTGCTGCGCCTAATCAGGAAAAAATAGCCTGGTCACTAGGGGGTGTAAGCCCAGGGTACTCAAGTGGTTAAAGAGAGCTTGGATGCTTTCCTTGCATTGAAGGGTATCCAGGCTATAATTATTAGATATTTCCTGGAAGAGTTGATCCAGGGATTTGTTTGATTGCCATCTGGAGTCAGGAAGGAATTTTTCCCTTTTAAAGAGACTCTGTAACAAAATTTTCAGCCTTATTTCTTCTATCCTATAAGTTCCTATACCTGCTCTAATGTGGTCTTGATTACTGCAGCCTTTTCTAGTTGCACTGTCTCTGTAATAGATGTAATCTTCTTTTCTTGTCAAGCCTTGTTGAGGCAAAGAGGAATGCACTCTCTCTGCTGTGATAGGGAGAAGTTATGCCCACCCCTGCACGCCCCCTGCAGGCTCATCTGTGTGTGTATGAGTCACAGGCTTGTCTCTGCTCACGGTACACTTCCGCCACTTCCATCTATTATGAATTTAAGAAACATTGAAATATGTGTTCGTAAAAGGAGTGAAGTTGTTGATGACCCCGTGCTATAATGAAAATGATGAGGAATAGAAGTGCCTGCCGGGCTGTTGGTGTGTAACTGTCCCCCCAGATGTATTGGACTTTGGACGTATAAATGTCACTTGTGACCCTCGTTGGAGTTAAATTTCCACGTCTGCTTTACATGTATGCCAGCAGGAGATCGGTGTTTATTGGCATATCTGTCCACTTACCCGATTGGCTCCTTCATTGGTGAGTCACGGCGTGAGTATGGAAGGAGGTGTGCCTTCAGACTGTTTTTAGTCGCACTTGGCGTATGCCGAAGCCACACCCTGATGAAGCGTCACACTTGACGCGAAACGTCGGTGGGCGGAGCCACGCAGCTTGTGTCACGGACCGCGCTTCCGCGCTGGCAGCGTTCTGAGCGTCCTGCCTCTTCCCCCTATCTCCGGTAGTGCCAACAGCTAATTGGACTGGTCCCGGAGTGAGGTGACCTGACCGCTGGTGAGAGCGAAATGCCAGGAAGGTCCTACGTGGATCGGGGATATTCCGCAGCGGCTGACAAAGTCACCACACACGTGTAGGAGAGCTGAGAGGACGCCAGTAACCATTGTGGTGAGACCTATCCTGTTTCGTGTTCCCCCTAAACAGTAATGCATGAACTGTTGCACCTTTGAGGATCATATTGCCCAGTCCCAGGATCACAAGCATTATAAGAGGGAACGTTGGAGCTCTATGTGTCATCAGCGGCTGCTTGGAGTAAGCCAAATGATTGGACTCTAAGGAAATAGGGGGGCCCCCATCACTATACTAATTATCTGGCACCAGTATGGAAGCGCGGAGTGCTTGGAGTGTGTATGCAGGATAACTCTATGCATCACTATCAGGTTTTAATTATTCTTGCTGCATAGATGGCGAAATTGGTTTTGCATATGCAATTTTAAACTGTCTTGAGTCACAACTGCTCTTTTTCATATTGTATATGTTTGGAGATTTCTTTTGTTCTTTATGGATAATAAATTTTGATACTTTGCATATTAAGGAGGCTGGTAACCCATATGTGTTTGGATTTGCTTTGGGAATATTGTCTCTGCTCACAGCCAGCATCTCTGCAAGGCTCCTGGAACAGAGACATTTCAAACAGCTGTGAGTGCAGAGAGATCAGTGCAGAGCTCAGACAAGCAGGTAAGGCAACACATGGGAGTAACATTACAGAAATCAAGTCACATTTGAGAGGAGCGTCTGCAAACAGGCACCTGCTCTAATGATGCATTTCCTGTTTGGCGGCCATCTGTATTGTTTACAAAAACAATGAATAAAACAGTGATTTTATCACCAGGAAAGCAGCAGGAGCAGCGAAAATGTCACAGATGGGGCTAGGAGAAGACAACAAACAGGCTGGTACTTTTATTTATGTAAGATTTTCACAGCACAGATTCTCTTTAAGGCTAATTGGCCTAGGTCTTGTAAGGTTTTTCGCCTTCCCCTGGGTCAACTGGTTTATGTGTGGGTTCAGGATGGTGGGTTTTTTTTTGTTTTTTGTTTATGTATTATTATTATTTTTTATTTTTTTTTCTGGTTGGACTTGATGAAAGGATGTCTTTTTTCAACCAAACCAACTATGTAACTGTATGTAACTATGTAGTCTCTCTGTTCTAGCACCATTAACATGTATGTCAGTAGAGCTGTGGTTGTGCCTGCTGGTGTGACAGTTCAGTAGCGCCCCATCCTCCTGGATGCCCCACCCACCTCTCACCCTTCCCACTTCCTGATCTACTCACACACACACACACACACACACACACACACACACACACACACACACACACACACACACACACACACACACACACACACACTCTATCAGTGACTGCTCTGTTGGTGTTTTTATGCACAGATTGCTGTTTAAGGGGAAGATTATATAAACAGCAAGTCATAGACTTCTCTTATCTCTTCAGGTGAAGGGAGGGTGCACGTCACCATCTCCAGGTAGTCTCCATGTATACCGTACCTATATAATGTATTAATACCATACCATATCTCAGAGAAGGATTAAGATTAAATCGGGCCCTAGACAAGGAAGTAACTTTGGCTGCCCTTTATGGTAATCTGAAGTAGAAAATGGGCCTGAGAAACTGGCATTAGGGCCCCTTGACATGCATTAGGCCCCAAGCACTTGCCTAGGTTGCCTTGTGGATGATCCTGCTCTGCCATATCTATATTTATCATTTATATTCCTAACAAAGGAAAAGCAGTAGAATATTAAACAGGGATGAGAGTTTTTATTAACTTCAGATATCTTGTAACATGCAGAGCGCCTTCTGCTTTTTTTAAATTGTCCTGCTTTGTAGTTTAACTTCACTAAACACCTTAAGCTTTTCACCCCTAGTAAATTATCAGAAAAGAGTCATGTTTGAAACATTCAGCGATGTTGTGTTGAAGCCAAGTGTCCATATCATGCCATTTATAATAGAACCAGCTGCCAAATGACAGAGCAGATTAGACCTAACACAGCTTTACCTGCTGTCACTATTGCTCTTTGTGTAGGACATTTTGAATATTCCCAACCATGATTTCAGAGGTGGGTTTCCATTTATCTTATGAACAACGTATTGAAAAATTGTGTCTATCAGCCCTGAAAGCATATTCCCATCCCGATGACAATCCGCTACATTCCTTAATAAACACAATAAATCTATACTAAGTCTTCGTATATTACTTTTGCTTCTATAATCTTGCCCATTATCCAGAGTGCTCCTTGACTGTTCCCTGCTTACTGTTTTCTTATCTTGTTTCCTTAAAGAGACTTAAAACAGGGGTGGAGGCACCCAATGCAAAGAAGATAGGCTAATAAGCTGTTAATCTTATACACGGAGGTAATCTTATCTTTCTTGAAGAATTTGTACCAGTTTATTGAAACAAGGTCATTTATTCAAGCACATAAAATTGACAACGCGTTTTGCGGGTGCTTGCCCGCTTCATCAGGTCAGTCAAAAAACAGTGCCTTAACTGCTATGGCTGTGTAGCAAGCATGAGCGCCTCTCTGTCGAGAGATCACAAAGAAGCGCTCATGCTTGCTACACAGCCATAGCAGTTTAGGCACCTTTTATTCACTGACCCAAGGAAGAGGGCAAGCACCCTTGAAACGCATTGTCAATTTGATGTGCTCGAATAAAAGACCTTTTTTTCAATAAACTTGTCCAAATTCTTCAAGAGAGGTAAGATTACTTCTCTGTTTATAACTAAATGGTTTAAAGAGGCGCCCTGGTGGTATGTAAAAGCGTTTAAAAGCAGTTTAAAACCGAGAAAGGTTGGAGGTTGCTTACCTCAAGGACGACAAATCTTTGTAGGGACAAAAGATTTTATTGGTAGCACAGGCAACGCGTTTCACGGGTCTGAGCCCGCTTCCTCAGGCCAATAGCAGTGCCAGGCCAATTAAAATAGCAAGCTAAGGGAGCTCCGGAGCTCCGGAGACTGAAGGCGGGGCGGAGCTCCGCCCCCCAAGCAGGAGATGCGCGCGCAGCCTGCGCGCGATCTCCTGCAAAACAGAGCCCCAGGACTTTACGCCAATTGGCATTAGGCGGTCCTGGGGCTGCCGCCGCGGCCAGGCCCACCGGCGTGACGCGGTCGGCAAGAGGTTAACCCCTTATTAGCCTATCTTTTATGCATTGGGCGCCTCCAACCCCGTTTTAAGTGTCTTGCCATACCTCTTTTAGAGGTGATAATTTTTTAGTTGTCCTAAAGAACTTCCAGAGTGCGACCACCCAGTTCCTGGCACAGACCTGGGAAACTGAGTGGGGACGGTTAATTTCCCGCCTGCTCTGCTAGTGGTTGCAAGAATTTGCAACCCACCTTTGTGAGTATATACGTCCTTAGCAATTTGCTTTTCTGAATACGATTCTGCACCATTGGACTCCTGGTCTTCTTTTGTCTTTTAGATGAACCTGGAGTTGTTACAATCAAAGGAATCATCGACATAAGCTATCTTCCATTAAAGAGGAACTTTAACCAAGAATTGAACTAAATTCCAGTCGGTAGCTGATACTCCCTTTCCCAGGAGGAATCTTAAAGGGGAACTTCAGCCTAAACACACATACTGTCATAAAGTTACATTACATTAGTTATGTTAATTAAAATAGATAGGTAATATAATCTCTTACCCACCCTGTTTTAAAAAAACAGGCAAATGTTTGTGATTGAACCCTCCTGGCGGTCTATTAGAAACCACCAGGGGGCAGCGCAGCAGTTTTAAAAAACATTTTTTTTAAAAAAATCATGTAGCGAGCCCAGGGCTCGCTACATGATAGCCGCTGTGCAGCGGCATCCCCCCACCCGCTTCGATCGCCTCCGGAGATCTTTGATTAGGAAATCCCGTTCAAAGAACGGTATTTCCTGGAGGGCTTCCCCCGTCGCCATGGTGACGTCAAAGGGAGTCCGGATCCACCCTTCAGCCCTGCCTGGCACTGATTGGCCAAGCAGCGGCGGCTAATCGGCGTGGAACGGCGGCGATCGGAGTGCTAGCTGCGTGTTGCAAAAAAAAATTATGCGAATCGGCCCAGCAGGGCCTGAGAAATCCTCCTGCGCAGCAGTACAAACTGTCCTGTGTCCTGATCACCCCTCCCAGCTGCATGCGCTAGGCTTCAAATCTTAAATTCTATATTTAAACAAAATTTGCGCCAAAACAGCAGAAGGAGAACAACAACATCAGAAATCCCATCATGCTTTGCACAGCATTAGGGGAAAAATGCTCAGGCAGTTTTTTTTCTGTGCAGCTAAAAAGAAGGCTTGGGTAAGAAAAACTAAGTTCTGATGCTGTGAAACTGTTAAAGAAACACCAAGCTTTTTCAGTGCTGCTGAGTAGATTTTTAGTCTGGAGGTTCACTTTAACTTTTTTCACTTTTCTCGAAAAGATCATCAGGGGGGCCTGTAATTCTGATATTGTAGTGAAACCCCTCCCACAGTGCGACATCATAACCATGGTCCTGACTGACTGTTTGCTGTCTGTGCATTGTGGGAAATAACGGCTTTTTCCAACTTCCAAGCAAGCAGTATCTCCTTTTGTTTATAGAACTCTCAGTATTGAACATTCTGTACAAATCACCTGGCAGGACTAGATGTCACCACCAGTGATACATTTTAGAGAGTAAATAAGAGAGAGGAAAAATTTTACAATTGGCAAACACTGACCAAATAATGTATCAATGAATATTGTAAACAATAAGCTATTTTAGTCATTATGTTACTTTCAGTTCCTCTTTAAATTCAGTTATCTATTTAGTATCAAAATATTCAACTCTTTCAAATTTAAGAAAGGAAAAACTTGTCAAACTAATGCTAATCACACAAGTTGAAATGCTTAGTATGTAGGACTATACCTTTCACTTTACAATAGTGGTAGGGGTGATGCAGCACCCTATAGGAAAAGACACAGGAGACAAAAACGGGAGCCCAGTAGTGCAATATGTTAAAACACCAAGATAATGGGAGGAATAAAAGCACTACTCACAAAGGAGGGTTGCTGGGGGCAACCAACCACAGGAAGCAGGTGGAGACAATAAACCCGACTGCACTCGGGGTGGTCCTGGCCGGGACCGGAGGAACGGTCGCTCTCTTAGTGGAAAAAGGTTGTGACCACCACTGTGGAGACCCACTAGTGGCGTATCACCACCCCTCGAACAGAGTCTGTTCAGGGGGTATACTTAGCACAAGCGGAGGAAAGAGGCGCCCTGGGATGATAAAAACGTTTAAAAACGACTAAAATAAGTAAGAATTTTGAGGTAGCTTACCTCAAAGACGAAATCTCTGCAAGTAATTACAAAAGATTTTTATTGGCACAAGCGGCAACGCGTTTCACGGGTCACAGCCCGCTTCATCAGGCCAATTGCAGTGCCTATAACAGCAACAAAGACTCCTTAATTAACCATGCATAGGAGATCATATCATCACAATCATAAAAAGTTTCTTTCCCATATTATGTCAGATTAGATTTGGATCTGCAGCACCATTTCTACATGTATATACACATACACACATGCGTGTACATAGCACCATAATTATAAAAAATGATCATCTATTCTTTTTTGTTCATTGTTCATTGACTAGATAATATGAAAAAAATATACAAAAGTGAATATATATACTGTGTATAAAACAATTAATAATATTAGTAGCTCATCTGTCAGTCAGATGTGAGTCCTCAGACTAGTATACATATGTATGTGTATATATATGCATGCACACATAGTTGTATGCTAAAGGAAGTCATAGATATGTAATAAAAATCGTAATTCATAATAATACAAAAATATTAAAAATAATACATAAAAATATATAATAAAGTCATAAAGACTTGGCCAGCTATTTAGTGTATATGAATATAAACAAACACACATATACAGGAGACACATAGCAGCCTTAGCTGCTCTTTAAAAGATAGACTGGTCACTAATCCATTAAATAAATATGCAGCACTGCGTTGTGCTAAGTAACATTATACTAAGGAGACAGCAGGGGGAGCTTTGGGTGGTCTATCCGTATATAAGGGAATACAATGGACTTACCAAATGAATGAATTCCTAAAGCATAGGGAGCCTCTGCGGGGGGCTCTGCGGAACTGCACTATATCTCCTCTTGAACATCTCTAATTGGTAATGAACGGCACGCTCGCCGGAGAGGGGAGCATTTCCGGATGTCAGATGACGTCATCACGTTTTTCCGCGCCGACCGGAAGTAGCGGTGGCGCCATTTTACTTTTGGGCAGTGCATAGACACGCATTAGAAGGTGCCAGCACTGAATGATTCAATGGGGGAAATGCTGCCTTGAAGCTCCTAATTATAAACGGCCACTAGATGGCAGCATAAACTAGTGTATTAGTATTATTAGATATAGTGACTTTGAATGGAAAGCTAAATGTATTAACCGGTGTATCCCAATAAATCCATGGTGCAAATTAATGATTCTCGCTCAGTGGAATCACTGAAAGTGCTGGTTAAATTTATATTATATTCCTGTTAAACTAAAAATTAATTAATATTTATTACTTATCAATTCATTTACTTTAATAACCAGTGGCTAAGGTATTATTGGTTATATAACCTATCTAATGTATATATATACTAGTATGTGTATGAGTAGAGTCACTTGACGTCTAAAAGTTGAAAAATCAACAGTTGTCCGACATATTAGGTATATACATATATACATATATATAGGATGGTGTATACAAAGATCCTGTGCAAAAAACTCATAACTTAGGTCTAGTGCTATGTGATGTAGTCTAATTGAAAGGGACAATGGGGCCAAGGAAGAGTTAAAATGTGAACATTATAGTACACTATAGGGCTTGGATAGATCAATGGTATACTTTATGGCATATATCTACAGGTATTGTGAATTAAAAATTATGCTCTAAACACTCATTAAGGCCTTCTGGTTTGAGAGTTCTCAGTTGAAATATCCAGAACATCTCTCTTGCCTGCAATCGGGCTATACGATCAGATTGGGCGAGGTTATCAGGTATGAGTTCTATGGGCATGAAGGATAGAGCTTTAGGATCTGAGTTGTGACATTCAGTGAAATGTCTGGAGAGACCGTGTTTAGTAAATGATTTAGTGATGTTTCTTCTGTGTTGACCAAGTCTTGCTCTAATTTGCTGGGTAGTGCGTCCAACGTACTGTTTTTTGCAGGGACAGGTTATAAGATAAATGACAAAAGCAGTACTGCAGGTAAATGAATTGGTGATGACATATGAGACCTGTGTGACCTCACAGGTGAAGGAAAGTTTCCCTGGATGTAAGTGATCGCACGCTAGACATTTAGGCGATCTACATTTGTTCAAACTTGGAATGGTCTTAGGGTCTGGTATATGGGATTGAAGTGCTCGCGGCCTGCTGGGGGCAATGATATTTTTTAGAGTTTTAGCTCTCCTGAAAACCAACTTGGGCTTGGTTTCTAACTTAGGGCACAGGTATGGGTCCCTCAGCAGTGTGGACCAGTGTTTATTAATTATAGATCTAACATTCCTATGGTTGGAACAATAGCGGGTGATGAAAGTAGGTTGGGGGTCAGAGGTAGGGTTTTCTTTGGAACTGGTAGTTAGTAGGGATTCTTGATCAAGTTTTCTCGCTCTATGTCTGGCAGATTTAATCAACTGTTTCGGAAATGCTCTCTCCAGAAATTTCTCTTCCAGCTTATCAGCCTGAGTATCAAAAACCGATATATCAGAGCAGTTCTTACGGATACGCCTGAACTGACCGAATGGTATGTTGGTCTTCCATGGTTTATGGTGCGAACTCCCATAGTGCACATAGGAGTTCGCATCCACCTCCTTAAAAAATGTTTTAAATTTGACTCGACTGTCCTCGATATACAAGGTAACATCTAAATAATCGATAGTAATTGGATCTGTGTGCATAGTAAAACTCAGCCCCCAATCATTATCGTTGATACAATCAACGAATTTGGTTATAGCTGTCACCTCCCCTTCCCAAACAAATATGATGTCATCTATGTATCTATGATATGTTATAATATTTTTCCGGTAAGAGGTTTGATTCAAAAAGAGTTGTTCAAAAAGGCCCATCGTAAGGTTTGCATAGGACGGAGCTAGATTGGCTCCCATCGCTGTACCCCTGGTCTGTAGGTAGGTAGTATCTTGAAATGTAAATATATTATGAGTGAGGATGAACTGGGTTGCCTGTAGTAAAAAGTTTTTTTGGGGGGTGGGCATAATCGGCGTGGAACGGCGGCGATCGGAGTGCTAGCTGCGTGTTGCAAAAAAAAATTATGCGAATCGGCCCAGCAGGGCCTGAGAAATCCTCCTGCGCAGCAGTACAAACTGTCCTGTGTCCTGATCACCCCTCCCAGCTGCATGCGCTAGGCTTCAAATCTTAAATTCTATATTTAAACAAAATTTGCGCCAAAACAGCAGAAGGAGAACAACAACATCAGAAATCCCATCATGCTTTGCACAGCATTAGGGGAAAAATGCTCAGGCAGTTTTTTTTCTGTGCAGCTAAAAAGAAGGCTTGGGTAAGAAAAACTAAGTTCTGATGCTGTGAAACTGTTAAAGAAACACCAAGCTTTTTCAGTGCTGCTGAGTAGATTTTTAGTCTGGAGGTTCACTTTAACTTTTTTCACTTTTCTCGAAAAGATCATCAGGGGGGCCTGTAATTCTGATATTGTAGTGAAACCCCTCCCACAGTGCGACATCATAACCATGGTCCTGACTGACTGTTTGCTGTCTGTGCATTGTGGGAAATAACGGCTTTTTCCAACTTCCAAGCAAGCAGTATCTCCTTTTGTTTATAGAACTCTCAGTATTGAACATTCTGTACAAATCACCTGGCAGGACTAGATGTCACCACCAGTGATACATTTTAGAGAGTAAATAAGAGAGAGGAAAAATTTTACAATTGGCAAACACTGACCAAATAATGTATCAATGAATATTGTAAACAATAAGCTATTTTAGTCATTATGTTACTTTCAGTTCCTCTTTAAATTCAGTTATCTATTTAGTATCAAAATATTCAACTCTTTCAAATTTAAGAAAGGAAAAACTTGTCAAACTAATGCTAATCACACAAGTTGAAATGCTTAGTATGTAGGACTATACCTTTCACTTTACAAAACTGATAATATATGTACAATAACATATTGTAGCTACTATTATATTATATCTACTTGCTGGTTTGCTGGGAGCACAGAAAGGGTTAAACTCATAGTTACATAGTTATTTCACAATCACTAACATTGAAAATGGCTGCTGCCAAACAGAGTCCGTATAATGATATATGCAGCATCTGCTATGCAGCAGGTTGGAATGGAAAGGAAGCTTGCTGGTGAAGGAAAATACAGTGATTGTCCAAAGCATAAATAGTTACCCTGACAGCGCTGTTTCGCAAAGCTTTCTCAAAGGGTAAAGGTAGTGTCCCCAGGTAGTGCTACCTACAGCACTACCTGGGGACACCACCTTTACCCTTTGAGAAAGCTTTGCACAGCACTACCTGTTAGTGATTGTGATATTTGTGATCCTTTTTCTGTGCATGCCTCCATTGTTTAATTGTGTTCACTGACTGTAATCAATGTTTGGGCCACTCTATGTTGTTCCGAGCCCAGTGCATATTTTGTACATGCTACTTTTTGTACTTTTCTTAATACAATAATATTTGAGCATCACAAATGCTTGGTGTGCCAGTTATTTTTGTATATATGTTCTAAAAGAAAAAGATTTCTCATGGGAAAGGGGTATCTGCTACTGATTGGGATGAAGTTCAATTCTTGGTTATGGTTTCTCTTTAAAGTGGGCCTGAACTCAGAACTTCCTCTTTGTTCTAAAATATACACAACAGTATAATAACCTTTACAGAAAAACATTTCCTTGTTACAGCTTATAGAGCTCCTTCAGAGATGCTGCAGTGTAGTTACTTCCTGGTTTGCTGGGAGCACAGAAAGGGTTAAACTCATAGTTACATAGTTATTTTGGTTGAAAAAAGACTAAACATCCATCGAGTTCAACCAGTACAAACTCCTGTGTTTAAATATTAGCTCTCAACACGGCAGAGTCAGCAGACAGCTGGAACCTCAAATTACACTAGCTCATTACTTTCTGAGAAGGGAGAATTAGACGGGATGTTCACTTAAACACATGCAGGGTGGACACAGGATTGATTTCTCTCCTTCTCTCCTTCTCTCCTATGCAAGAGTTCAGGTCCGCTTTAACCTAAGGTGAGAGGGATATGAAGGCTGCCATATTTATTTCCTTACAATACAAGCTGCCAGGTGTCCTGCTGATCATTTTGTCACCAGTAGAGTTTGAATCACAACACTTGACACAAGCAAGCAGATTTTTTTTGCAACCATCAATTATGCATGCTTGTTCAGGATCTATGGCTACAAGTTTTCGATAGAGAGGCTCGTCAGGACAGCCAGGCAACTGGCACTGTTTAAAATTAAATAAATATGACAGTCACCATATCCCTCTGACTGTAGGTTCCCTTTATCTCAGCATGCTGCACATTGCTTCATACAGCGCTTTAAAAAAAATAAAGATCATTTTTTGACCATGAAGTAAGCTAAGGCTTTCAGTCCTTGGAATTCATTAATCCAAAAAACATAAAGGGAATAAAGCATGAATTCACTACTTAAAATTATGCAACATTTCTTCCTAGTGATGCTGTACTGAAAAAATGATGACAAGAGAGCGTCTGTCTGCTCCAATGTGCGGCCTTCGACACTGAGTCATGCGTCTGTCTGCTCCAGTGTGCGGCCTCGGGACGCTGAGTCATGCGTCTGTCTGCCACAGTGTGCGGCCTCGGAAGCTGAGTCATGCGCCTGTCTACTCCAGTGTGCGGCCTCGGACGCTGAGTCATGCGTCTGTCTGCTCCAGTGTGCGGCCTCGGATGCTGAGTCATGCGTCTGTCTGATCCAGTGTGCAGCCTTGGACGCTGAGTCCAGCGCGCAACTGACGCACTGCCCTGATATGTGAGTCACTGTATTCCATCTCGTCTTACGCCTCTCTGAATCTCATGCGTTCAGGAGAGATCTACTGTCTTGCTGGCAACAGTAACTAACCACCTCACTCCATCAAAGGAAACCTGAAGTGAGAGGAATATGGAGGCTGCCATATTTATTTCCTTTTAAACAATACCAGTTACCTGGAAGTCCTGCTGATTTCTTTGGCTGCAGAAATGTCTGAATCACATCCTGGAACAAGCATTTGGCTAATCTTGTTAGATATTTGTCAGAAACAACTGATCCACAGGATTGTTCGGTCCCGGGCTGGCGTTTCCATTGGGGAAAGGGGGAACTTGCCCCTGGGCTCCAGCCACTCTAGGGGCCCCCGCGCTGCCGCTCTTTCCAGGTGATCCCCGCTGATTTACTGATTCCCATGGTCCCCTCGCCCCACGTGTTTCTTAGCTGCCTGCCTGCCTAATCACCTGCCCTGGCTGTTGCTCCTTTAGGGTCTTCATCTCCAGCCACGCTGCCTGTCCTGCCAGCGCATGTGCGCCAGACATACAGATGCAGGCAGTGTGGCTAAAGACGGAGATCAGAAAGGAGCAACCGCCAGGACAGGCGAGTTGTTACAACGTGGCTCAGGCAGGTGGAAGCTACGAAACCTGTGGGGCCGGGGGCCATGGGGATCAGTGAATCAGTGGGGGACAATCTGAGAGGTCCGGTGGAGGGGGCCCTGGGGGCTCTCTGCTTGCTGGGGGGGGGGGGGGTAGGGGGTCCCCAAGCTACTTTGGCTTACATGGACCCTTACATGGACCCTGGTTCAGCCTATGGCTAAGGGCCTATTTCTACTGCAGCAGAATCCACAGCCTTTCCCTGGAAGTAATTTGAACTTTGCTGTCCAGATCGAATGCCGGTGGGATTTGGAGGGCATGCTGCATTCTGCCGCAGCTTGCACCCAAATCCCTGTAGCGTTGCATGGCACAGCTACAGGGATTCAAATGTGCACTCACATCTTTGCAAGATGCATGCTGGCTCAGTGGAAAATTGCCCTAAGGGGTCGTTCACGCTATGAGCGTTTGCAGGGGTTTTTAACCACTGGCGATTTTAGAAGTCACCCCTTGTGCAATGATTCCCTATGAGAGTGTTCACATCACATGTAAGTGTATCAATTTCATTGAAATCGGAAACGTACTACATGTAAAATTTTCGGAGCGCTTTGGCTCAAAGAAAGGTATAGAGAAATCGCAAAGCGCTTTGTATAACGATTTCCAGAGCGCTTCTATGAATAAATGTATTCTATTTATTCATTTCCGGGTGAAAGAGTTCACTTTCTGACTACCGTCAGGAAGTGAAAATCACAATTGCTCATCAAAAGCGCTTAGAAAAGTGCTTACAAAAGTGCTTTTCTAAGCTCAAAGCGCAGGGAAAAGGGCTTTGAAAAAGCTCAATAAATCGCTCAGCGCTTGCGATAGTGCTGGCCATTTATAATGTAAACAAGGCCTTAACCCTCCTGGCGGTTAATTTTTTCTGCAAAATAGGCAGAAATCCATTTTTTTTTCTATTATTTTTTTTTTGGTTTCATGTAAAGCTACCAGAGTGGTAGCTACATGAAACACCACTAGAGGGCGCATGTGTCCCTCTAGTGCGATCGTCGCCGGCATCAATAGCAAATAGGGGAACGCGTATATAACGCGTTCCCCTGTTTGGCTTCTCCTGTCGTCATGGCGAGGATCGGAATGACGTCAGCCGATGTCCTGACGTCAGATGCCTCCGATCCAGCCCATAGCGCTGCCTGGAACTCATTGGTCCGGGCAACGCAGGGCTCTGGCGGGGGGCCCTCTTCCGCCGCTGCGTGCGGGCGATCACCGCAGAGCGGCGGTGATCAAGCTGTGCGCGCGGCTAGCAAAGTGCTAGCTGCGCGCACAGCACTTTGAATGGTGCGAATCGCCCCACCAGGGGCTGAGATAGCCTCCTGCACGGCATAGCCCGAGCTCAGCTCGGGCTTACCGCCAGGAAGGTTAATGTTCGTTTACAAACAATTATTGATATGAGTGATTGAAACTGATCGTTTGGGACCAGTAATGGATAAAAATGTCCTAACCAATCCAATCAGATTAATGAAATTGACCCCGTCAATCTGATCGTATTGGTTAGGAGACTTTGTCCAGTACTGGTCGCAACCGATCATTTACCATCATTCATACGAATAATCATTTGTAAACGATCGATCAGCAAATTGTGTTATTAGTGGCCGTCTTTAGAGTATAAGTGTCACAGTCAATTACGTGTCCAGGCGAGGCGGCTGGTACATGCAGATTTCAGCAGATGTCCTGGAATGGTTCGCCGGGTTCCCAGGAATGGGGGTCGGGTGCTCTGTGCGTATGCGTGTTGCTTGGCAAAAAAGCGTTGTTGGCCTACTTACTTTCTGTATATGCACTACTACGGGAGCCGCTCTCCTGTTACATTGGCGCTGTGGGTCGCTCTGATCTGAGGTCTTGTCTGTGTATCAGCAGCATTCAAGGGGCCGGGGACTGTTATAGAGGAAGTGGCCACCAAGAAGGTAAGACAATTGGCGGCCATAGGGAGGGAGGGGGGACTACCTATCTGGCTACCTATACTGGGGGCAACTAAACTGGCTACCTATACTGGGCCTGTGGGCAACTATACTGGTTACCTATACTGGGCCTGGGGGCAACTATACTGGCTACCTATACTGGGCCTTGGGGCAACTATACTGGCTACCTATACTGGGCCTGAGGGTAACTATATTGGCTACCTATACTGGGCTTAGGGGCAACTATGCTGGCTACCTATATTGGGCCTGGGGGCAACTATACTGGCTACCTATACTGGGGGCAACTACAATGGCTACCTATGCTGGGGGGCAACTATACTGACTAACTACTGGGGGCAAACACCTGACTAACGTATACTGGGGGCAACTACACTGACTACCTTTACTGAGGGCAACTATACCTGGCCGACCTATACAGGGGGCACCTATACCTGGTTGGCTACTTACCTACCTATTTTTTTTTTCCTTTTTCTGGTTGCACTGCAGCTATAACGAGTTGCTGTGGGTGCTGTGTGATCATTCTAAAGTGGAGGGTTAGGGGGCACATCCTCACAAGTTTGCCTAAGGCAGCAAAAAAATCTAGAACCGGCCTTTAGGCTGGTACATCTTATGAATTCTGTATCCATTCAGCTTCATGCAGATCATCACTGCATTTCAAATAGTAACTGAAATGATCAGAAGAGTGGCTGCACTTTAAACAGAAATTGTTATTCTCTTTTTTCTGAGACTCTTCCACAAGCTACAGATTAAAAAAAGTAAATAACTGGTGATATCCAGTGATAATGTCATATACGCCCACAATGATAGTAGGAAGCATTGATACAAAAATAATGAGGAGTAAAATGCCACGGGCAGCGTGAGTAAAGGCAATTTTTACTGGAATTCAGTTTATTTTAAGCTTAGTACACTATGTAATGGAACAAAATTTGAAAATCCAAAGTCCAGACATTCTGGGTAATTGATACTATTTTTGTTAAAAAAAAACAGATTTTGAAACCTTTACATGTCTTCACAATCATTAGCAAGTTGTTTTGCAGCTGAGGGCTAGTGGGAAGCATTGATGCAATCAAATAGCTATTGTAGAGGCTTTACCTGTGTTTCCCTTGGTAGACAGGACTGGCAGTGAAACGTGCCCTATTGCTAGGTAATGACAATCCATAAAATTTTGTGAAGGACATTATTATTTAGTATTTATATAGTGCCAACATCTTCTACAGAGTATATTGTGTTGTCACTTAACTGTCCCTCAGAGGGGCTCACAATCTAATCCCTACCATAGTCATATGACTATGTATGTTTCATTGTCTAGGGCCAACTTAGGAGGAAGCCAATTAACTTATTTGTATGTTTTTGGGATGTGGGGGGTAGCTGAAGTGCCCAGACGCAGACATGGGGAGAACGTACATACTCTATGCAGATAGTGCTCTGGCTGGGATTCAAACCGGGGACCCTGCGCTGCAAGGCAAGAGCGCTAACCACTACGCCACCATGCCTAACATTAGTGACTGGGAATGAGACTTCAGCATATAGCATAAACTAACACACTGCATGATATAATCTGCCTGTCCTAGAAGACAGCACAAACTCCTGGACTGAATAACAACACCATAATAGTGGACAAAAACGACAATTATATACACAAAAAAGCATCCATCATGACAAAAAATGTGTGCTGATATCGGTAGAATGGTAAAGTTTTTTCAGAACTTATCCATGATTGAAAACATTTAGAAACAATTAAAAAAGGTGAAGGACCTTCATACAGCATTTTTGATTGATACATACATAGTTAATATACCTCTAATACAGTCCCACAAAAGAACGTGTCAACAATACTCAAATATAGAGCAGTATATAAAGTGCATTGTGCAGACAATTACATCCATTGACTGTAAATATCAAGTGCACAATCAATCAAGTCAGTCCACTCATTGACAATAACTGCCTGTGTCTACAATTGCTTCTGGAATAAATGTGTGTTTTTGCTATAGTGTGTGCTTTTTACTTTGAACTGAAAAACAATTAAAAGTATTGTTAATGCTAAAAGTTAGTGAGAAAGGGTTAATGACGAAGGTTAATATTTTTATATTGTAGTGGGTGTAGTCTTAAAAGTGGGCAGGACTAAACAGTCTATTTTAATGTAATAGTTTTTACTGTATCCCCATTTCATCACTATGGTGGTTTCCCTATTACATTTCATTTGTCCCCCCTCCCTTATAGTACTTCTGTGGTCCTCCATATGTTTCCCTGGTGGTCTACTAGCCCCCAAAACGTGTTCCCGGTAGTCTAGTGGACCCCGTATGCATTTCTGGTGGTCTTGAGGGTCATTCATATTTTCCCTGATGGTATGGCAGGTCCTCCACCCCTTCCTTCCTGTGTATGCCGTGTTTCTCAGCTGGCAGCAGTAGCTCTGCCCCCTTCCTTCCTGTGTATACAATGTTTCTTAGACCTCATTTCCTCTTTGCTCTTCTATTCGCTTCTGTCCTCTTTTTTAGCACATCAATGTTACAGATTGATACATGCTGCTGAAAAGCGGACAGAACGCACATAGATGGAAACAAGGCCTTAGTTGGCAGCAGTTGCACTGCCACACCCCTTTCCTTCCTGTGTATACAATGTTTCTCACTTGGCAGAAGTAGCAGTGCCCTCTTCCTTCCTGTGTACACTGTGTTTTGTAGTTGGCAGCAGTAGCACTAACCCCGTCCTTCCTGTATGCACCATGTTGTCACTTAGGGTCATCAGCATGAGTGATTGAAGTGGGTGTGCGGTTCCGTCTCCAATTTATCTGCCACTAATGCCTTCCGGCTGCAATTTAATGTAGCTGAGTGATAATGTTCGTGATCACACCTGCGTAAGCACTTGACATGCTGTGCAGTTGTGTCACACTCAAATGTGCCTCTTTGGGATGGGCATCTCTCCGCTGCCTGTGCTGAGCTCTTGCAAGCGCAGAGCATGTGCAGGAAAGCAGCTGAATGGTGGTCAATGTGCCACCTGCAGCTACCCATATAAAAGATGCAGAATTCAATTTATTAGAGTTAGAAAAAGAGTGCCAGACGTAGGTAATGTCATTTGCAGAATTTGCAGAAAGCAAAATGGTGGCGCAGATGGCATAGAGACAATGCATTCTGAAGCTTTGCCAGCAAGGTTAGATGGCAATGGGCATTAGTAAAACAATGTAATTTATGCAGGTATGTAGAACACAACAGATTCAGGATCAAACAAAGCAATGTTAACATTATACTATAATATAAACAATATATAGTTTTGTTCACATTTGGGGGGTAATACTTTGCACTCCTGTTGAAGTATTGTAATACTTTTTGCCATTAAAATAATCTTAAAGGAGTCATCAAGCAAGTTAATAGAAAATAAGTGGTACTTACCGGGGGCTTCCTCCAGCCCAAAGCTCCCAGAATGTCCCTCGCCGCAGCTCTGCCTACAGCTGTTCGCCGCAGGTCCATCCCGGTCCCCGGCGATGACGTCAGAGCGACCTGCGCTGTCAATGACCACTACATGGGCCGGAGCGGACTGCGCAGGTGCAGAACTACTGTGCCTGCGCAGTCCGCTCCGGCCCACGTGACGGTGATTGACAGCGCCGCTCCCGCAGGCGCAGTACAGTGCGACCTGGAGGTCGCCCCGACATCATCGCTGGGGACCGGGACGGACCTGCGGCGAACGGCTGCGGGCAGAGCTGCGGCGAGGGACGTCCTGGGAGCTTGGGGCTGGAGGAAGCACCCGGTAAGTACCACTTATTTTCTATTAACTTGCCTGATGACTCCTTTAAGCACAAAAGAGTTTTTATGTTCCGTTTTTAGAACCATGACTAAAAAGTCATTACTACCCCTTACACAGAAGAAAAACATATCAAATGAAAATGCATCTCTTAAGTGAAATGAGCCAATAGTTCTCTAGTACTTTGACAGTACACTATAACTTACCATCTGTGTCGAGGAATTGATGTCTTAATGCACTTAGATGCACCCAGCTGGGAAAATAAGAATTCAAAGATAATAATCTAAAGTGGCAAATGCTTGTAGGAAATGTACTGAATGCATTATGACACAAAACATCACCACTGTGAAATGTATACTATCAGTTTTCAGGTTCTTACAGGAAAGTCAGTGAGCTGAAGCAAAGTACAAATACAAGAAGGTGGGAGCTAGCATTCATCAATGGACCATTTGTGTGCTTCAAATGCCCTTTGATTTAAAGCAGAATTATAGTCTGGCACAACAAGCTGTTTCTCTACCTATTATTGCTCATATAATTATCCTACTTGCATTTGTCAGAAAGTAATGTAATCTGTTTAAACAAAGAAAAGTATAAAGAAGGTCTGCATACTGCAATTCAGGAGCCATGCTTTATTGTTCCATCACCAATCATCACATCATATGACTGTATGTAGCCACAATTGTTTTGGGCCTAACAGGGTCCCCTTTGTCAAGGTACAGTACAGATACAACATATATCATATCTGCATTGTGCCTTCACAAAAGGGGTCCCTGCAAGGCCCTGTAATGATTGTTGGTTACATATGGTCAGGTGATGCGGTGATCGGGGCTGGAATAATAAAGCATGGTTTTTGAATACCTGTTTCCGGACCTTCTTAATACTTTTCTGGATTTCTACTGGCTATGAGACCAGCACCTTCCTTTACATGATATACAGTGTGTGAGCCTCATGACCTGAATCTAGTTGAATATCATTACCATATTTTTTGGAATATAAGGCGCTCTGGAATATAAGACGCACCTAGGTTTAGAGAGCAAAAATCAGGGAAAAATGTATACAGTATAAACTAAACCTGGTGCGTCCATGTTCCAGGAGCGTCTTTTGTACTTGTTCTCCCCCATTGACCTCCTGTGTCCACTATGTGTCCCTTCCTGTCCTCTTGTGTGTGTCATCCTTTCCTGCCACCCTGTGTGGTCCTCCTGCCCCATGTGTCCCCTCCTGTCCTGTGTGTGTGTCCTCCAGCCCCCCTGTGTTGTTCCTCCAGTCCCATTGTGTCCACTCCTGTCCCCGTGTGTGTGTGTGTGTGTGTGTGTGTGTGTGTGTGTGTCCATGTCCCCTCCTGCCCCCTTGTGTGTGTTTCTGTGTCCCCTTCACCCTCCCCCCCCCCCCCGTGGTCCTCCAGTCCCTGTGTCCCCTCCTGTCCTCCTGTGTGTGTGTGTTTGCCCCCTCCTGTGCATGTTCATGTCTCCTTTGCATGTCCATGTGTTTGCCCCCCCCCCACCACAGTCGCCATCCTGTCCTCTGTCCATGCCCCCCCCATGTCTCCTCTCCCCCTTGGCAACAATGACGGCAGAGCAACTCACCTTCCTATGGATTCCAGCGCTGTGTGGTCCTACAAGGCGGCATGTCAGCGCTACACCTGTAAAAGAAAAGTTAGCGGCAGAGAACCTCACCTACCCAGCGGCGGCGATCTGCGGACATCTCGCGTCCTGTGCAGCTTCCCCTAGTGACGGCTCCTGGTAATGATTCATTGAGTCATGGGAAATGACTCATTGAATCATTAACAGGCTCATGGGGAATGACTCAATGAGTCATTAACAGGAGCCGTCACTAGGGAAGCCACGCGGCTCCCCCTAGTGACTGCTCCTGTTAATGTTTCAATGAGTCGTTCCCCATGACTCAATGAGTCTTTAACAGGAGCTGTCACTAGGGGAAGCCGCCCAGGACGCGAGATGTCCGCAGATTGCTGTTGCTGGGTAGGTGAGCTTCTCTGCCGCTAACTTTTCTTTTACAGGTGTAGCGCTGACATGCCGCCCTGGAGGCCCACACAGCGCTGGAATCCATAGCAAAGTGAGTTGCTCTGCAGTCATTGTTGCCAAGGGGGAGCGGAAACATGCTGGGGGCAGGCGGACCACACAGGGGGACAAGGCAGGGAGTCCCCGACAATGCGTGTCGGTGGTGGTGTCAGTGGGCTGTGGAGTGTCACACACACAAAAAAAAAACACGGTGCTAGCCTTCAAAAGGCCTGTTTGGGGTGCTTTCACAGCAAGTGAGGAACAGGAACACAGGCCTAGCTAATGCTTTCCCTACCTATCTGCAGCAAGTCTGACCCTCCTCTCATTAACAGTTGGCAGCCAACAGAGAATAAATCAAATATGGCAACTGAAACTGCTTTTTGATAGGGGGTTGAGGGGTCTAGGAGGGGATACTAGCTGATTGGCTGCCATGTGCCTGCTGACTGTGAGGTAAAGAGTGAAAGTTAAGCTCAATGATGATGTATAGGGGGCGAATCAAACGCGGCAAATGTTCGCTGTTTGCCGCAAATGCGAACAGTCGATGTTCACAGAATACCGGCGAACTGTTCGGGCTATCTCTATATGGTAGTAGAGGGAGTTGCCATTGTATAGGGGCAACAACTCTTGCAGCTTATTAACTGGGAACTCTGAGGTTGGAATTGGGGTCTCCAGTAAACAAGTGGCAGGAACACTCGAAGGACCAATTGCTTGGCAAGCAGGCATGTGACCAAAGAGGTGCTGGCAGGCTGAGGTGGTCTACAGATCAGGTTTTCGGACATGCAATAGACTGCCAATGGAGCAGGTGCTCAGATAAGCAGTAGCTGAAAACAGTGCAGGCAGTTGTACACAGCAGGAAATGGAAACAGATGGGGTATTCAGATGGGCCAAGATCAGCATCAGAGAACAGGTCACAGTCACAAGTGGGCACTAGGTCAGGTCACAGGAGTAACACTCACACACTAGCTGCAGTACAACAGCACTGGAGAGTGGCACTCTCCAGACTGAAATCAGCTGTTTGGCACGTATTGTGTAATGTGCCATATGCAATGTGCATAGACGCATGCAGCATTGAAACATGTACACGCAAATGTCCTTTCATGTGTGCATGTGCATTTTGCCTAATGCCACTTATGCTTACGCGTGATGATGCACATGTTTGCCTACCCCCATGACTGTGAGCCCAACAGAATGAACCAGCACACCTGTAGACCTCTGTACGTACCAACCACCACGCTTGGACTGGTAAACATGACATCTGTCAGTAAGATTGCCTCCTTTCTACTTACAGTCAGTGAAGCGCCCACAAAGAAATTGACTGCTGTGATTCTTTTAGTCTTCTCTTTTGCAGTTAGTGATCAAAGGACAAAATCAGAGCTCACTGCACATAACATGGGCAAAGTGACTGATATGTGCTCCACAGAAAGAAAAAGAAAGTCTGTTAACCATTTAAGGAACTTTTTACAGGCTACAAGTTGTTATGGTGTTGCTAAGTTGTTGCAGGCAGCTGAGAGAAAATGTTGACTATACTTTAACCACTTCAGCCTACAGTGTTGTTTCACCTTATGCATCCGAGCAACTTTCACCTCCCATTCATTCGCCAATAACTTTATCACTACTTATCACACTGAAATGATCTATATCTTGTTTTTTTCTGCCGCCATTTAGGCTTTCTTTGGGTGGTACATTTTGCTAAGAATTATTTTATTCTAAATCCATTTTAACAGGAAGATTAAGAAAGAAATGGAAAAATTCATTATTTCTCAGTTTTTGGGCATTGTAGTTTGAAATTAATACATGCTACAGTAATTAAAACCCATGTATTTTATTTGCCCATTTGTCCCGGTTATTACACCATTTAAATTATGTCCCTATCACAATGTATGGTGCATTTTTTCATTTTTGCGTCCATCACTTATTACAAGCCCATAATTTAAAAAATAACAGTAAAATACCTTACTACATACATATTAGAAAAGTTTAGCCCCTAAGGTAACTATTTATGTATTTATTTATTTTTTACAAAAACAATTTTGTGTAGCTATTGGGGAGTGTGGGAGGTAAGGGACTAATTTTAATAGTAAAAAAATGTAATTATCTGGAAATTTTTATTTCCAGATGTAATTTTACTATTTGGCCACAAGATGCCCTTGGAGCTTACTTCTGCATGCGTAGTATTACTATGGAAGCGGAAGTAAAGTGTAGATGGGGCAAAAGGAGATTTATGAAAGATGGAGCCGTCTCGCTGACGGTGTCAGCCTTTCATACTGGGACTAAGATCAATGAATGAGAACTGTGTTCCCATTCATTGATCCCTTGGCTAATGGAAGGCAGTGGGAGCGCACGCGGGAGCAGGCGCGATCATGTGCCCTGCTCGCAGCAGCAGGGCAGGTTATTTGGATGGATATATCCGTCCAGATAGACCTAAGTGATTAAAGTGTAACTGCCGGGCATAAAATCAAAAATCAATTCTTTATTTTTATCTGGTAAACAAGTAATTTGGAACATTGCCGCACAAAAGAAGTTGCAGGGCATGCTGGGTGTCTTTTTTTGCTTCTTTATTTCCCCTCAGTCTCAACTAATGTACAGAAGCATAAAAGGATAACCCAGCATGCCCTGCAACTTCCTTTTTGCGGCAACGTACCAAATAAGAGTCAAGTAAACTGGGGAACGATCATTTATAAACAAGAAAAGTAATAGAGATTTTAACTTTTGGATTGCCTGATTAGCATCCTTATTACTTGTTTATCAGATAAAAATAAAGAATTGATTTTTGATTTTATGCCCGACAGTTACACTTAAAGAACCTTAAAAATAAAAAGCAGTGTAATACAAAAATACTTTCACACAAAAATGCCATCATTTAGGCATGTTCAGATTTACCATTAGTTTGACACTCACTGCCATGACCCAATAAACACAAATTAGAGCTTGCAAATGATTAGTTCTAAAGATAGGCGGACCTAAATTGTAGCATTTTGCCCTGGAAATCAGTGTGAGTAAAGGCATTTTTAGGCTTTATGTTAACAATTACTTTGCTAATTTTGCTGTATCAACATATTATTTGGCAAGAAAGACATCATTGTCCTCCTTTTGCTGCAGCTTATATAATGACAAGACATTAAATTCCCCACCCTGTCATCTGTCCTGTCATTCTCCTTATGCGTGTTTACATCATGTGTTATGAATGGCCATAGTAAATGGGCATAGTACAATTCACAGTGACTATGAATAATGGTAAGTGGCCGTGACAAGGCTTTGCAGTCTAATGCTTTCTGCATTGTTCTTTGCATAATGCATTAATTTTAAACTGACATAATGTATCTTGAACACCATGTTCTGATTATACCTAAATAGCTTCAAACAGATGTTTGCAGGTTGCATTCCCTGGTTGTGTATGTATAAAGCTTTATCAGTACTTTACACCAATGTTTCTGAACAACTGGTTTTACCAAAGTGTAATGCAGTTGCATGCCTCCACCCACTGTCTTTAAATGCCTTTATTTATGGCAGTTTTTTCTCCATTCTAAAGAAAACTTGAATCAAAAGGTCTCCTACTTAAAAAGAATCTGAAGCCACTTACTGAAGAAGAGTGAAGCCTCTGGATCCCGTAGACGCTTATTGTGTCTTCCTCATCACTGCTGCCGCTCCCCGGGACTCTTCTGAAGATCCGGGCTTCACTCCTCTTCATGCATGAACGTTGCTGTGGTGCACCTGCCTGAGCACAGCCACGCCTGTGCAGTAGCACAGCTTACTCTGCAAGTTCTGCCCTACACGTGCAGGTGCAGTATGGCCAGGCACTCGTTCCTAAAGAGATGTACAGCCCAGTCTTAAATCCAAAAAGCCCTTGTGGGACTTCTTCAGGGGTCTGCGAGTGGCAAAGGAGGACAGCGTAGGAAACCTCACCAGGATCCAGAGGTTTCCCTGCTCTAAGTTAAGTGTGTAGTTTTTAACCCAAGGTTTACCGTGGGTACACTTTAATTACTATACGTCTGCGTCATGCCGATGGCGTGATCGCGGCGGCAGCCCCAGGACCTCCTAAAGGCGTAAAGTCCTGGGTCAGGGATTTGCAGGAGATAGCGCGCGCCAATGTACGCACATCTCCACTTGGATGACGGAGCTCTGGTCCGCCATCAGTCTCCCAGCTAGGAGACTGATAGACCGCATCGCCGTCTATTTACTCTGTATAGCGCTGCGATCTATGGCAGTGTGACACGGCTGTCCCCCTGGGCGGCAGGGAGGTAATCCGCTGTCATAGGCCGAAGCCTATGACAGCCGATCACGCTGGTTGGCTGGCGGGGGGGGGGGGTGGAGAGGAAGAAGGAACAGTTGAGGAGAAAAAAAATAGTAAAATGTATTTCAAAATAAAGAGATAAATATGTATTCCCCCAGTGTTTATTTATTTTGTAAATATTTCTTTTTTTTATAAATTTAATTTTTTTTTTATATTTTTCCCTCCCTCCTTTCCCCAGTCAGCCTCTGTCATAGGCTTCAGCCTATGAGACCCGATCGCTCTCTTGTGTCCCAGGAGGACAGCCATGTGACGTCTGACTTAGATTGCATCGCTGTACTATGTTAATAGACACTCCTAGCGGTGATTGCAGCATTTTATCCACAATTTTAATGAAAGTGAATGGAGCGATTTTAAAAAAAGCTAATCAATCACAAAACTCTCAGAAAAGGGCTTCTGGTGTGAATGGGCCTTTACCAAGAAAGTTTGGACAAGCTGGCCTTATTTAGTTTGGAAAAAGAGATGACTGAGATTTGACCTGATTAATATGCGTAAATACATCGGAGGGCAATACAAAAGCTTAGCAGATGGGCTTTTTGTTCTTTAAGTTGTACAACGGACAAGGAGACACGATCTGCTTATGGAGGAAAAAGTTTTGCCATCTTTATAGGGAAAGTGATTAAAAGCTGGAATATCTTACCTCAGGAAGTACCGTATATACTGGCGTATAAGGTGACTGGGCGTATAAGACGACCCCCTAACTTTCCCACTTAAAATATAGAGTTTGGGGTATACTCACCGTAT
This sequence comes from Hyperolius riggenbachi, assembly GCF_040937935.1. NCBI lineage: Eukaryota > Metazoa > Chordata > Amphibia > Anura > Hyperoliidae > Hyperolius > Hyperolius riggenbachi. The sequence goes on along the minus strand of NC_090652.1, from coordinate 221,266,887 downwards.
AAGACTACCCCTGTAGTAAGTGTGAGAGTGCCGGGTGCCAGGCAGAGTTGTAATTACCTATACTACAGCCATCCGGTTAATACATATAGATTGCACTCTCCATTTAATAGTTCAGTCCTTATACAGCGAGCGTTCAGGTCCAGAGAGTTCAGTAGGGTGCCCGGTGCCAGGCAGAGTTGTATTTACCTATGGTTCAGTCATCCTGTTAATAGATCCCACTCTCCATTTAACACCCTCTTACCAGCAGCCGCTCGCGCTGGTAGCAGAGCTGTTTCCGGGGTCACCTGACTGGTGACGTGTGCGCTCCACACTGCAGCCCGGCAGTCTCTTCCTCCATGAGCGTCATCAGTGGAGCGCGCACGTCACCAGTCAGGTGACCCCGGAAACGGCATTGCTACTTGCGCGAGCGGCTGCTCGTAAAAAACTGTTAAATGGAGAGTGGGATCTATTAACCGGATGACTGAACCATAGGTAAATACAACTCTGCCTTGCACCCTACTGAACTCTCTGGACCTGAACGCTCGCTGTATAAGGACTGGACTGACTGACACTCGGCGTATAAGACGACCCCCGACTTTTCAGAATATTTTTAAGGGTTAAAAAGTCGTCTTATACGCCAGTATATGGTAAACTCTATATTTTTATTTAAAGAGGGTTTGGATGCTTTCCTTACATTGAACAGCACCCATGGCTATAATTACTAAGTAATTCCTGGGAGAGTTGATCCAGAGATTTATCTGACTGCCATCTTGAGTCGGGAAGGAATTTTTCCCTTTAAAGGCTAATTGTCACAGGCCTTGTGAAGTTTCTTTTTGCCTTCCCTTGGATCAACTGGGAAATGGGCAGGTTCAGGAATGAATTAAAAAAAAATTAGTTTGATTTTCTTTCTGATTAAACTTTATGGACAGATGTCTTTTTTCAATCAAACTAACTATGATACTATATTTGAAATATGAAAAATGTATTCAAGCTAATACACTCTAGCATGTGTACCGGTCTTTACAACAAAAACAAAAATGCCTAGTGTTATCCCAACAAAAGATATGTGCAGAACCATCTTCATGAGGGGAGCTGATATATAACTTTTGTTTACTGTGTATTTCCTTAGTTCAGGTTTACATTAAAGTGGACCTAAACTAAAAAGCAAGGTTGCCATAGAGCGGCACAGAATACTGGCTATGAAATTAATATCCAACTCCTCCAAATCTAACCTGTGGGGACAAGTTCATATAAAATATAGAAATATTTCATCTTTACATTGATATTTAAAAAGTTTAGACCCTTAGGTAAATATTTACATGTTTTTTTTTTATTGTAATGTTTTTCTTTTTTTATAGTAAACATTTTATTTGGGTAGTTTTGGGAGGGTGGGAGGTAAACAATAGATTTATAATGTAAATGTGTGTTAATTTTTATTTTTTTTTACTTTCAGTTGTAGTATTACTTTTTGGCCACAAGATGGCGGCCATGAGTTTGTTTACATGACGTCACTCTAAGCGTAACACACGCTTAGAGTGACGCATCGGGGAGGGAACGGACAGAAAAAGCGAAGCTTCCGAGAGAAGCTGTCGCTTTTTCAGCGGGGGAGAGGAATCAGTGAACGGGCACCATAGCCCGATACATTGATTCCGTGGCTACCGAATCCGCGGCCGGGAGTGTGCGTGCACGCGCGCGATCGGCCGCAGGAGCGTGCGGTAGCGCGCATGGTTCCTGGACGTAGTTTCTACGTCCAGGAACCAAAATAGGTTAAGCAAGACTGGGCAACAAAGCAGCAACTCAGAAGAAAGCAAGAACAGAGTCAGACTATGTGTAAGTCTACCAATCTAGTCACCACCCAGTGACGGTAGACATATCACATCAGAACAGACCAGAGTAAGAAAGCTAATCGCAAGAGAGGCGATTGCTATCAGCAACACAAGACTGAGTAAAGACAGAGCGTGAACTGAGTAAGGAAGACACAGCAAATCACCACAATCTGCCAAGGAAAATAACAAATGAACTAGCTAAACGCGGTCCCCGCACGATATGCACAACAGAGACAAGCGTGTTAGCGGTACGGCCACTTAAAGCGCAACAGTGACAAAACATACCAACCCTGACTAACAGATGAACACAGAGAATGAAAACAAACAGATAACACAAACGCTTGCTAATCGGTTGCCTCACACCAGACAACAGCAAGCGTTCGTTCCAGACAACACAGACAGAATAAATGACCAGTAGCAACTGCAGCTAAGGTTAAACTCCAAGGTACAGACAAGAGGAGAACGCTTGCTAATCGGTTACCTCACACCAGACAACAGCAAGCGTTCGTTCCAGACAAGACAGACAGAAGGAGTAACCAGTAGCAACCGCAGCTAAGGTTATACTCAAAGATTAAGACAAGGGAGATCCACTGCCTCTAATGCTAGGGAGAATGCGATCTAGTAACAGGACAGAACGATTCACTGTCAGCCACCGCTGGCGACAGTACAATTGCACGCACAAGACAAGACAGAATAGGCAGTACAAATAAAACTCAAACCTGACTGCACTAAATAGGAGTGCAGGGAACACTCCCCAAGAATTAACTACACTATAATATAGTAACAAAGATGCTGAGGCTCTAAGGTAAGTTTCCCTAATCAGGAACTATGTCGAGCGAGGAATTCTGGGAGGAAGTGACATTTATACTAGAAACCTTCAAAGTAAGCAGACAAGCAGATTGCAAGATAAGTGGATGGAAACTGACAGAAAGGCCTCTTTTCCCTGCAAGCTGCATAGGAAACAAAACAGTCCAGGGAATCAAGGCCAGCAGAGCGGATTCTGACAATACTCTAATAGCAATAGATATACAGTTGGCCAAGATATACTCGATGTCTCTACGCGTTTCGGGAATAAGGCCATGTTATAATTCTCTTCTTCAGGAGTAGCGTATTATTCTCAGCTTAAAGGCACAAATACACTATAGGCTGGTATCCTAAAATATAAACAAAGTATCCAAATGGGGAATAAAAGCATTAAATAGCATGGAGTGCTGCACACTCTGAATGATCAGAGCGGAAACACCGCCACCAGAGAACACACATGTGCAACCAAATCCTCTGTGAGTGTTTTGCAATATCAAAGTATATATCATTTTTGGAATAAGATACCCAAACTACCAAGGCTTGTGATCCCAAAGGAAACATAACACCATACAGTATATGGACCGGGATATGGTGGTTTTAGGTGAAATAGCCCATGTTATCAGGTTATTACACTTCTCACATTGTATGTCAGAAAGTTTAGCTGACAATAAAATGGTTGATAAATTTAAAGAGAAACTCTAACCAAGAATTGAACTTTATCCCAATCAGTAGCTGATACCCCCTTTTACATGAGAAATCTATTCCTTTTCACAAACAGACCATCAGGGGGCGCTGTATGACTGATATTGTGGTGAAACCCCTCCCACAAGAAACTCTTGAGTATGTACTCTTGGCAATTTCATGTCTGTGAACCTTGCTGCATTGTGGGAAATAGCTGTTTACAGCTGTTTCCAACTGCCAAAAAAGCATGCAGCAGCTACATCACCTGCCAACAGTAAAAATGTCACCATGTAATAAATGTCAGAATGTAAATCAGGGATTTAAAAGTTTTTACAATGGGCAAACATTGACTAAATCATTTACACATAATTATTGTAAAAATGAAGCACTTTTTGTATTACATTATTTTCTCTGGAGTTCCTCCTTAAGTATGAGAGACCCTGCTTATTAGGATCTAACACTAAGAATTTGTACGCAAATTATGCTTAACATCGTTATTTAAATATCAAACAATCCCTTATCGACAGCATTGCATCATAAGTCACAGGTTAAATTCACCCGCAAATAACCATCATAAGGACATATCATGTAGCTACACTGAAACAGTGAAATGAGGATGTAGAATGTAAAGGCTTTCCAGACTATACTCAGAGATATTATACTGACAATTTATATATGGGTTAATCTCCATTCCCGCCACCGTGTCCCTCCACATAAAGAGCAGAAAGAAGGCTTGGAAAATCACCAATCAAAACATTCAAACCAGGGAGGCCTTACCCCGTGGATGCAAATGTAAATCTCATATTTCTATGTCACTCATTTATAATGCAAGCTTCCAGATGTCAAAATCATCACAATTGGAGGCAAAGAGCATGTTACCTATATGAGACACACAATGTACATTATATATATATATATATATATATATATACATATATATATATATATATATTTTATTTTTTATTTTTTTATTTTTTTCCAGTATATATACCCACATATGCAAGCACGCACATATATCCCACATGCCGAACGTCAGTCAGACTAGCAGAGGTCTGCATGTTAGAAATCACACATCCCCAGTGACCCTGCATAAAAGAGAACACTCACTTGTCTGTGGGTTGTAAGTCGGAAAACAAGCTGAAATGTAGCAGGAAACAAAGAAATCCTGGTAAATAAACCATACTTGCAATAAGCACTTCTCAGCCTTAAAGAGACTCTGAAGCGAGAATAAATCTCGCTTCACAGCTTATATTCAGCAGGGCCATGTGTGCCCCTGCTAAAACGCCGCTATCACGCGGCTAAACGGGGGTCCCTTAACTCCCAAATCCCCTTGTGGAGTCTCTGGAATCTCTTCCTGGTGAGGCAGGGCTAATGGCCGCAGCCCTGCCTCCATGCATCCATCTATCAGTGCGTATCTCCGCCTCTCCCCCGCCCCTCTCAGTCTTCCTTCGCTGAGAGGGGTGGGGGAGAGGCGGCGATGCGCCGCTGATAGACGGCGCTGAGAGGCAGGGCTGCAGCCGTTAGCCCTGCCTCAACAGCAGCAAAATCTACGACCAAGTTGGTCGCGGATTTTGCAGGGGGGGGATTTGGGAGGTAAGGGACCCCCGTTTAGCCGCGAGATATTGGCGTTTTAGCAGGGGCACACATGCCCCTGCTGAATATAAGCTCTGAAGTGAGATTTATTCTCACTTCAGTGTCTCTTTAACAGTCCACTTATTTGGCTTGTATGTGGAAAGTTGTCACATTAAACCAAACATTGTAGGCTCAGGTGGCTTAATGGCCAGTACTTGGATTAGTGATATGCATGGTACAATAGTATTTTATTTATTTAATTATTTATATAGTGCCAACATATTATGCAGCGCTGTACAGAGTAAATTGTCTTGTCACTAACTGTCCCTCAGAGGGGCTCACAATCTAGTTCCTACCATAGTCATATGTGTATGTATTTATTGTGTAGGGCTTGTATCATAGTAGTAGGACAGACATCACTGGATGGAGACACAGACTTCACCACAAGACAGGACTAGCGGAGAAGGGTTCTGGAAGCAAAGGGCAGGAGCAGCATGGGCTTAGGGAGTGTCCTCCTGGGAAAATAAGTATTACCAGGTGTCTCCTTAGTAGTTGTTGATATCCGGTTGGAGATGGGCTTTAACCATTTCAGCCCGCGGGGATTTTTCACCTTATGCATCAGCGCAATTTTCACCTCCCATTCATTCACTAATAACTTTATCACTGAAGACTGATGACTGAAAATGTAATTGATCCCTAAGTTGGATTGTACGATCAAATCTGAAAAGAGACCTAATTTACCTGTTTATGGAAACAATCAATAATTATCTTCCAATTACTTTCGATTGTAAAAAAGTGCATCAAAAGATCACATCTGATAAATAAATGGTACCATTAATGGGCCCCGTGAGTCTACTTCTACTTATTCTGTACCTTAAAATTATCAGGAGGCTTTTTGGTTCAGTCCCTTCTCTCTAACACCTGTGGTGATTCTCCCTAAACTGCTAGGTCATTCTCCATTATAGTTACAGAGGAGTTACATAGAGCTTTATTCCTTCATTATGCATGTGTGTAACTCCTGGAGCCTGTCATCGCAAACTGTCTGCAAGCATGCTTGATGTGCTGCGTTCACAATGCCATCTGCAGACACAATCTCATTTTACACTCTGCTACATTTCTGCTGTCACCAAATGACTCACGTGACAAGAGGAATGAAGCTCCTGCTCTTTACAAAAGAAAATAAAGAGAATTACATTGACATTACACAAATACAATGGTAATAAAGCATTTGCCCGATAATCATTTTGTTTTAATTACAAAAATGCAGACATCGTGCCCAAATTAATGCAGGATTTATTAAAAGCTCAAAAAGGCTAAACGAAAAAAAAAAAATCTCCAGCACTTTCCGCTAATTACAGTGCAAGTTGTTGGCTGCACAGATAATAAAAACACAGAGAATGAATACATTCCATCGAAATCTTTTCACCCACTGAATGTATTTAACCATAGCTGAAACCTTACTGCAGCTATAAATGGGTTGTTTTGCAGAACCTGCTTATTTGGGATACCTAACTAATGTGTGTTTACCTTACATTGTGTCCTCCAAGCAATATTTTGGTCTGTTTATCACCACTAGAATACAAATAGAATAGGCAGCTTTTTTATTACTATAGTTAGCAGTTGAATTTTGCATTATTGCTAGATTTTTTTTTCTTAACCTCCCTAGCGGTATAGACAGAAATGTCCGTTCAAAAAAACATGCTGTGAACAGTATAAACATGCATACACATCAATACTCTCCTGCACTGTATACTAGACCCTTGCTTGACACATTTTGGCAAGTTACAGGAAAAAAAAAAGTTTTAAAAATAAATTTTATCACTGTTTGCACAGAAATCCTGGGGAAATTGAACGCTGGGAAGGTTAAGTGGGATCTCAGGAAACATTTTTTTTTATGGACTCTGCCATGGACAGATCCTCTCTAGCCGAGTACCATGCTTGACCCCTCAAGCAGTTCATAAGTGGTTAGATATACTCTCCAGTCTACCCCATGCTATTCCAATCACCTAGATCCCCAAAAATAGAAAACCAGAACCCCCATAAGGAATGCAGGAAACGAAGCAGCAATAGATTATTGGTTCTCTTTACCAGCAGTTAGATCCAAACTCTGGCCTACCCACTTGCTACAACAATCACCTAGATGTATACAAAAGAAAAACTAGGTATACAGAAAAAAAGGATACCAAAATACATTACCCTATCAGGCACTGTAACTCAAGATGGCACCCATGGTAGGAAAGCGACTCCATAGAGCAAGCAAGGACAGTGGTAACAGCTCCCAGACTCAAGGGTTATCCTCCTGTAACCCTTACTGAAAGCCAGACATATAGGAAAAGAGCAGATGAGTTATGGCAGATGGGTTAGTCTTTATATACTAAGTACTAGGCTCCAAAATGGTGACACAGCACTTTGAGGCCACACACAAAACCCATTTCAAGGACACATCATCCCCTGCAAGGTCTCTTAGTTCTGCTGATCTAATGCAAGTGCAAAACACTTAAAGAGGAACTCCAGTGAAAATAATGTAATAAAAAAGTGCTGAATTTTTACAATAATTATGTATAAATGATTTAGTCAGTGTTTTCCCATTGTAAGATCTTTCCTCTCCCTGATTTACATTCTGACATTTATCACATGGTCACATTTTTACTGCTGGCAGGTGATGTCAGTGGAAGAAGATGCTGCTTGCTTTTTTGGCAGCTGGAAACAGCTGTAAACTGCTATTTCCCACAATGCAATGAGGTTCACAGACAGGAAGCTGTCAGGACCATGGCCCTGACATCACACTGTGGGAGGGGTTTTACCACAATATTAGCCATGCAGAGCCCCCTGATGATCCGTTTGAGAAAAGGAAAATATTTCTCATGGGAAAGGGGGTATCAGCTACTGACTAGGATGAAGTTCAATTCTTGGTTACAGTTTCTCTTTAACTAAGCACCCAGTTTGTCAAATCAACATCTTATCATATGCATAGAGGATTTACTACTCAGGACCACTTTCATTTTTTGTCAGACAGATCTATAGCAAATTTAGGAGGACAAAGCAATAGACTACCATGGAAAACAATAATGGGCACCTCATAAGGGACCAATCTAAAAGGCACAGCACAGAGGGCAGTGAAGTTGATATAGTACTGGTGCCACCTCATGGGGCCACAATGCAGGGCCCAATATATGGGGCCCAAGGTCTACTATAGGGGGGCACCATTAGGAGCCACTATAAGATGGCACAGCATAGGGGTCAATATATAATGTGGGGACACTTTAAAGGGGAAGAATGGGGATATGTAATGGGGACACCACAAGGACTGTTGGTACCACACCCATTTTTATCATTAAAAATGTTTTTAGAATTGTTTCAGTTCCTGGAGGTTTGTGTTTTTTAGCTCAGACTTCAATCTGGTGATAAAACTACTGGTGTTCGAAAGTGCTCCTTTTTACCACAAAGTAATTCTGAGATAGTGCAGAATAAATGCAGTTATAATGCCAATAAATCATCTGTATACCTTACACTGATTGTAAACCATGGTCAACATTTTGTTCTACCTGTAGAAAGGCCTCACTGGGGTTTGAAATTTGGCGGATTTACTGATAGACGTTAAAGCTCTTCTTTCTTTTTCTTCTTCTGGAGAATGAAGATCCTTCATTTTGTAAGTTTTACGTGCGAGTGTTAATATTGATTTACTTTCTTTATATGTGACTGTCCTATAACAAAGCATTTCAGGGTTTTTTCTTTTTTTTGTTTAATGTTTTTTTTTATGCAGACTTAAAGTAAATGTTAAGCCTACTTGAATAGATAAAACTGTGTTAGAAGTGTGGGAGCCCTGGAATGTAAAAAAAAAAGTTTGATTTTTTTTTACTTCGAATACGCTACCTAATATACCTGATCCTTCCCACCAGCACCTCCAGCAAAGAACCTGGAAGTGTTAGTCTGCTGAGAGACTCATGTCAATTAAGCACTTTGTTGAGGCTTCCAATGACAAGGCAACAGAAAAGATGATACTTGAGTTTCCTGTAGTTAAGTATTGAAAACAATGTAGTATTGTAAACCTTGCAGCACTTTAGCCCTTCTCACCCAGTATTATCTGTAAAACCCGAGCTAAACTTTAACTTCAGGTTGGCTTTAAGGTGTCTTGCTCTCAAGCTTTTTTGGGATTTGATATGTGTATATATGGCTGTTATTATTAATGACTATTGGCTGCTGGTAATGCTCTTTTATAACACCAAACAATCAGTGTGTCCTATAGTTTCTTAAGAAGAAAAAGACTTTAAATAATTAAGGTAAACAGCTCTTCTCAACTAATAGCAATAGTAGCAAAACATGAATTGTTATGGGCTAAAAATTAGCGATGGATGTAATACTAAAACAATTTACATTTATTTCCAAATAAAACATTGTCACCATACATTATACTAGGGATATAATTTTAATGTTGCAATAACCGGGACAAATGGGCAAATAAAATGCGTGGATTTTTAATTACGGTAGCATGTGGTATTTTAAAACTATAATGGGCGAAAACTGCGAAATAATGATTTTTTTTCCATTTTTTTCTTAGTTATGCCCATTAAAATGCATTTAGAATAAAATTATTCTTAACATAATGTACCACCCAAAGAAAGCCAAATTGGTGGCAGAAAAAACAAGCTACATCAGGTTAGAGTAGGAGGCAGTTCTCTATAGCAATACATATTTTACTCAGGTCTTCATGAAAATTTAAAAGAGCAAATACACCATTTTTTTCTAATGAAGATGATTTTGCTTGATATGCAGGCTCATCCCTATTAATTGTAAAGCTAGGAATGTTCTTGTTCCTCCATCCATTATGTGACCTTCTTCCATGGAGACTCTCAGTAGTTAGCCAAGGTTTAACAACTTCAAAAATACCAGACATGACGTGGTTGCAGTATATTTCTTTTTTTCCCGTGTAAATTAATATTGATGTGAAAATCTGTTCCTGTTGGGTCCTGACATCCTTGTAGTAAACAAATATAAATACACTTACAAACGAAAACACACTTCTCCACACCCAGCTGACAGCAGAAGCTAAGATTGTGAATTAGATGTTTCCAAGATATGATAGAGTGTGAAAAGCGTCTCTGCATGAAGCCACCCAATCTGTTTTTGTTTCTGCTTTAATACGATTACAAAGAAAAAGTAATATGATGCATCACTTTTTAACAAAAGGTACTGTGGGTAGAGTACTCATCAAGAATGCGTATTAAAAACTATCCTAGTATGTGTATTGGGGCATTTGATTGCAGAAGGGTATCTGGACATATTAAAATTGCTGTTATCCGCTCTCTGTTCATTGTAAACAAAATCGTGCACAGCGCTCACAGCGCCTTCATTGGCATAAATGACCAAAAAGACAGTCAAAACAAAGGTTACAATTTCTGGAATGCAAATCCACCCTATGTAATCAGAGTCTATATGAACCAGTCCACAGCAAATGCACGTAATGGCTCCTATACAGCGGTAGTACAATATACTCTCACCGATGTCCAGTGGCTAATAAGGTTAGGTATCAGCAAAACACATTATCATGCAAGTAGCTTATTCCATGGCTCGTGTCTCCACCTGTATATGACTCAAACAGAGAAAAAAAGGAGGCACATAGCGTAATCTAGTTTGATGAATCAACTCTTTGCCTCCACCAACTGTGCAAACCACCGTGATCCTCCTTAGCACGCAGTGTCAGTGCACCCCCATGTGCTGTAAATATAGATTGCGCTCACCAAATAGCCTGGCTGACCCAGTACAGACCAGCTAAATTTGTTTGATGGTGTGTACACTCCTCGTGCAACCGACTATCTGCAGCAAGTCTGACCCTGCTCTCAGTGTACACCCCATCAAACGAATGTAGCCGTTTTTTTCCTGCCGTTTTGGTTGTTGTTCATTTCTATGGGTCAGTATGCATTTTTTGTGCCAGTTAGGTTTACTGTAAAGGTTAATATAAAACACCATGTTCTAAAAAAACATTCAAGTCCAGTGGAAAATAATGTATGTTTTATGGAATTATTTATGAGCAAAACTGCTTTAATCTACCTAGGTGGTGGTGACCTCATTTTCTGGTCAATATCTACTATTATTTTCCACAGTTTGGATCATTTCCTCACTTGCATAAACCTCACTTGCATAAACCTCACTTGCATAAAAATGTACTTGGCATCTATCATTTCAAGTATATTCCAATAGAAACCTCTACATCCAAAAATAAAAATCGTAAAATCCTTTTGAATCACCTGATGTGGAAAATATTTATTTTACCTTGGAAGTGAAGTGGTTAATAGCTCTTCACCACCATTCTACTCACTATAATTTCTCACCACTTTCCTATCTCACAAGGTCACGCCTTTGAGCTCAGTATTCAATGTAAAAATCTCAAAATGTAAAGCAGAACCCATTTAATAGACTATCTGGCCCATCTTTCCATGGTTGTCCCTATGTAATCATGTAGTTTGCAGCGCTGTAATAGATCTGAAATAAGCAGCAAAGCAATGCAATCTTTGTCAGGCACATTAAATGTTGTCCAACAATGACATTGGCGTTGAAAAACAGAAAATAGGTTTAGAATTTAATGAAAGCACAATGCATCCCATAACATGCTGTGACATATTGTCTTAGTTCCATTTCAATGCATCATTTGCCACTTATTGTACAGTTCACATATAAAAGCTTTTTTCCAAATGCATCCCCAATTCTGTTTTTTCCTCGCCCTCTCTATCAAACGTGAAAGCAAATTCTACCAGGCTTGGAAGTAAAATGGCAAGTTAATATGTTGAAGATGGAACCCTTTCTGGCAACAATACTCATCAGTCATTTAAAACATTTCACTGACAAGAAAATAGCAAATAACTATGAGTTTCATTTCAACAACAGCATCCCAAAAAACGACGGTATTTAGAAAAGTAATGGTCACGGCGCTATTGTGTTCTGCAATTTAATCTTTATAAAAGTTAACTCCTTAGTTCGCTTAGAGTCTAACTGAGGAAAGCATAATAGAAAATACTTAAAATGCTTAGCGGAGGACCCAAGACTGAAAATGGGGGGTAAACACTGTTCTTGCCAGCCTTGGAAAGAAATGGATACAGAAAGGACATTTTAGTAAAGGGACAAACATATAATTTGGTTTGTGTTAAGCAATACAAGGAGAGGAAATCTGACATTGGGATGCTCCTTTATAGCTTCATTCCATTATTTATTTAGTGGTGTGGTTTGATGCTTAAAGAGAAACTCCAGCCTAAACAAACATATTGTTATTAAGTTACATTAGTTATGTTAATTAAAATAGGTAATATCATCTCTTACCCACCCTGTTTTAAAAGAACAGGCAAATGTTTGATTTCATAAAGGCAGCCATCTTTATGGTTGAAAGGAGGTGACAGGGAGCATGAGACACAGTTCCAACTGTCCTGTGTCCTGAGCACCTCTCCCAGTTGCTAGGCAACGTGAATAACAACCAAGGGCGGACTGGCCCGGGAGGACGGGGGGCAATTTCCCCCCGGGCTGCCCACTTCCTAAGTGGTTAGGGCCGGTCAGGTGCGGGACAGATGTACACTGCGCACAGCAGTGACAGTCAGCTGCCTCGTGATTAATGTGCTGCTGCTGCGGCCTTTCACTTGTATGCCTGCCCCCTGCGGGCCGCCCCCTGTCACAGACTTGCTGTGTGTTCTCACTATTGGCTGTTGTGGTGGTAAACTTTTTAGTTCCGCCCACCCCGACGCAAAGAGTAGACTGTGGTGGCTGGTGTGGCAGCTCTCACCTCTCTTGTGTGCTGCTCCAGGCAAGCTAGTACAGTGAAGTGTGAAGGGACCCTGAGCTGGCTGAGACGAAAATTAAGCTGAGAAAGGGAGAACAGATAGAAGGGAGCCACTGGCAGACTACAAGTGTGTGCACCAGTATTACAGGTTACATGCATGGCTATTAGGAGTCATATAGTCCGAAAGTCAGAATTTGTCATTAAAAGCAGCATGTGTATCACATGTTGAATTATGTTTTAACTAAGCATGTTTAAACTCGGCAAAACAGTTTTAATCAGGAATGTGAGTGATATGATCATTGCTGGAATAATGTGGCAGCCTAGAGATTATATTTGACCTTTAGGAAGAGAGCCTGTCTCTGCTGTCCGTTTTTATATACAGTTTCAACACACCTTATTAATCATGAAAACTGCAGTCATGTGACTACAGCCCACCTCCTCTTCCTGCCCCCTCCATGTCTTTATGATGTAGCTCCCGTGGTGTTCTATGAAATGAAGCATGTCCTCATTGACCAGGCAAGAAGTACTGACAAAACTGGGTATAACTCATTTTTTTCTATTTCTTTAAAATAAGTGCTGTAGGGAGTGATAAAAAACTGGCAAAATGTGGATATGTCTTTGCTGCTATGCTACACGTGTGGGTTGTATGGAAGGCTTTGACTCAAAACAGCACTTTTAGTGTGAAAAATGCCTGACTGAGCTTGTGGAATTAGTGCTTTATTAAATTATTATCATTGAAGTAAGATAACATATCAGGTTTAGTGAAATATTTGACCATAGCACAGTATATCAGCAGTGGTTTTGTGCACCAAAACATATATCACCTTACATAGCCAGTGTTAGGTTTTACATGCCTGTGTGAAGCTAAGGAGTCAGTGTGGTTTTGCTTTCTCATTGTTTATATACCAAAGGTGCAAGTCTAGGTCAGCAATAGTTTGGGGCAGGAGTTAGCAGTTTTACATTTTTCCAGGCAGCTACCTTGCCAGTATCAGTGTTTCAGGATGCAAGCAGCAGAGGTGGCATTTTTGTATAATAAATGTGTGCTGCATTGTGGGGTAATGTATGTGTGTCTGTGTGTGGGGAGGGGTAGGGTTGCAGTAGATAAGGGTGCAAGCAGCAGAAGGCATATTTTTTAATATTAAAGGATACCAGAGGTGAAAATAAAAAAATCTTCTTTTACTTATCTGGGGATTTTTCCAACCCTCATAGTCTTGTATGTCCCTCGCCATCCTCCTTCTTGCTTAGCTGTTTGTACCACTCCTGCAGCTGAGTCGCCCAAGCGGCACAGTACTGTGCATGCGCAGAGCCAGCAGTGCACCTCCTTAAAGAGGCTCAGAACTGAGTCTTACTGCATTTTTTTCACTTACCTAGGACTTCCTCCAGTCCCATAAGCATGGCTGTGTCCCTCGACTTCCTCCTACGATTTCCCGTTCAGCCGCGGTGAGCCCCAGTAAGCGGATCAGTGACGTCAGCGGAAGACCTTCTGCGCAAGCGCAGAAGGACCCGGCTGAAATCACTCAGTCAGACTGAGTTCATCTGAGCTGCGTACCGGGTGCTGAGGTGGCTGAACGGGAGACTGCAGGAGGACGGCGAGCAACACATCCATGCTTATGGGGCTGGAGGAAGGCCCTGGTAAATTTAAAAAAATGCCTTAAGACTCAGCTCTGAGTCCCTTTAAGCACTCTCCCGTGGTCTAGAGCACTCTACATCAAGCCTCGTAGCTGTGCATGCACAGAGCACTTCTGGCCACAAGAGCACAATCAGGGATGTGTGCCACATGGCCAACATATGCGCAATATTGCGTGGCCAGGCCTTTCGGCTGCAGGAGCAGGACAAACTGTCAACTGATGAAAAGGACTGGGAGGACTTTCATGGGCATACAAGCCTACAGGGGCTTAAAAAAAAGCCCCAGATAATTGAAAGAACAATTTTTATTTTCAGCTCTGGTATCATTTAAATATGGAAGGTGCAAGCTTCAGAAGGGGATGAACCTATTGAATTATGGGGCAGAAGGGGGAGGCTGTACTTCACCAGCAGCAGCATTAAATACTATTCCCCATCCAAGTTGTAGCAACTCGGAGGGAGGTATAATTCGGGGTCTGGCGATCGTAGGCTCCCCTAATTATTCTTGCTCGGGGTGCGCATCATAGCACTAGTGCTATGATGGCTCCTACTTCTACACTGAGCACTGGGTGCCGAAGTTACCTGTTTCTATTACACCACCAGCAGCACCCTGAACTGTTGACTTAAAGGAGAACTGTAGCAAGAGGTATATGGAGGCTGCCATATGTATTGCCTTATAAACAATGCCAGTTGCCTGGCAGCCCTGCTGATCTATTTGGCTGCAGTAGTGTGAATAACACCAGAAACAAGCATGCAGCTAATCTTGTCAGATCGGACAATAATGTCAGAAACACCTGATCTGCTGCATGCTTGTTCAGGGGCTATGGCTAAAAGCAGAGGATCAGCAGGATAGCCAGGCAACTGGCATTGCTTAAAAAGGAAATTAATATGGCAGCCTCCGCATCCCTCTCACTACAGTTGTCCTTTAAGGTAGGATGAATCCTTGCTTTCTTAATGTAACTGAAAAATCTATTGCTGCTTTACGCTGCACAAGAAAGATATGCATTTGGGCCGGGGCTGCTGTGAAAGGGCCTCTAGATTTGGCTTTCCCCCCAGTCCAAAACGTCCCAGTCCTCCCCTGCTTGAGGGAGAACGTTTTTTCTTCTTGTGGTGTGATTGGCGACAGGGGAGGGGGGAGGCAGGCAGTTAGGCACTGTGTGTGTGTGTGGGGGGGGGGGGGGAGGGTTGTTTAAAGGAGTTATCAGGTTTAATGAAATAAGTGCTACTTACCCGGGGCTTCCTCCAGCCCCATGCTCCCAGCATGTCCCTTGCCGCAGCTCTGCAGTCAGCCATTCGCTGCCGCTGCCTCCCAGTCCCCGGCGATGGCACCAGTCCGACCTGGATGTCGCCCTGTACTGCGCCTGTGCGAGCAGCACTGTCAATCACCGCCACGTGGACCGGAGTGTACTGCACAGGCGCAGTAGTTCTGCGTCTGCACAGTACGCTCTGGTCCATGTGGCGGTGATTGACAGCGCCGCTTGTACAGGCGCAGTCGGCCTGATGTCATCGCCAGGGGCTGGGAGGCAGCAAACAGCTGACTGCAGAGCTGCGGCAAGGGACATGCTGGAAGCTTGGGGCTGGACAAGCCCTGGGTAAGTAGCACTTATTTTCAAAAAAAAAAAAAAAGCCTGATAACTCCTTTAAAGTTAGGCATCAGACACAGACAGAAAGATTGTGCGGAGAAATGGGGTTAGGCATCAGGTACATAGTGTGTGTGTGTGTGTGTGTGTGTGTGTGTGTGTGTGTGTGTGTGTGTGTGTGTGTGTGTGTGTGTGTGTGTGTGTGTGTGTGTGTGTTAGTCATCACAATTTGAAGATTTGCACACAAGAAAGATATGGCTTTGGGCTGGGGATGTCGTGAAACGGGCCTCTAGTTTGTGTTGTCCCCCCAGGCCAAAAGGTCCCAGTCCTCCCCTGATAACAACATAGGAAATCCCATCATGCTTTGCACAGCATCAGGGAAAAACCGCCCGGGCAGGTCTCTTTGATGGGTGGAGCTTAGCTAAAAATGCAGCTAAAAATGATGCTTTGGTAAGAAAAACAAAGTTCTGATGCTGTGAAACTGTTACAGACACACCAAGCCTTTTCAGTTTTGCTGATTAGATTTTTAGTCCGGAGGTTCACTCTAAGAGAGGGCCAAGCTGTGCAATGCTGCCATAACTGTACATAACAGATACTTCTGATGGGGGATACTATACACAGCGATTTTCCAACAAATCTATTTGCAACAGGATTGTTAATTCCCTCCTTGCACGGAGAAATAAAGAAGTCCTGGATAGTAGATAGGTGTGCTTCTTCAGTCCACTTGCTAAAGACAAGACAAATAACATTTATATTGCAGTGGGTCTTCTATGTGCTGTGCTTGGTGAGTCATGTATGGACACCCTTGGGCATTATATCAAATATGCCACAAACCTAGGTAGATATGCCACCTCCAGCAATAAACTCACCAACAATCATCACATTTTTATTTCTAGTATTTTAAAAATACACAGTAGCTTGTTCTAACTTAAATTACAAAACAAACTTATTTTTAATAATGCAAGAGTTTTGTCCGACTGAATAATTCCACAGAAAAGCAAACGTATTTTATGTGCCAATTTATCATACTGTCAGGGAAAAAAATGCAATCTGAAAATATATTTTTTCCTTGCTGAGGAAGTACGACTGTTATTTTGTATTCTCAGTAGCTCTGCATTCGTGAATAATAAATATTATTTACTTTTTTTGGTCTGGATTAAATCATTTGGGAGGAAAATGCGTGTGGCTGTAAACATGTCAGTATGCAGAAGCAAAGTTTTTTCCAGTGCTATCTGAGAGAGGCTAAATCTTTGGAATTTGTTATTTTATAGTAATAGGGTAAAAACGAACACAGCAAATATGGCTCAGAAATGTTGATAAAAGTAACCTGCATGGTTCTAGATATAAACTTTGTAAACGAGGTGTCTACTGCCTGCAGGAGCAGAATTTTGTTCTGGTTATTTTTTGTATCATACGTTTGAAATGTATTGGGTACCCCTTTTTGAATCAGTCCTGTACACTTACAATATGTGAATGTGCTGAAGAATAACATCTGTTTAGGGACCAACATTTTTTCTAAGTTTATTTGCTTTCTCCAGGCCAACTTGCAATTAACTCACTGACTTTTTGTATTATGAAAACTTTTATGTTTGAATGTGCTATAAAATTCGTGTTTTCTTTTTCTAGTGTCTGATTTATACAGCTATACTTTTTTTAAGCACATGACATACTAGTAAGGATCAACTACTGTAGTTGTTAAAGAGAAACTCCGACCAAGAATGGAACTTTATCCTAATCAGTAGCTGATACCCCCTTTTACATGACAAATCTATTGCATTTCACAAACAGACCATCAGGGGGCGCTGTATGACTGATTTTGTGATGAAACCCCTCCTACAAGAGGCTCTGGTACCGCGGTACTCTGGGCAAACTGCCACAATGTAACAATGTTCACAGACAGGAAATGGCTGTTTACAGCTGTCTGTAACAGCCAAAACAGCTAGGAGCAGCTTACATAACCTGCCCACAGTAAAAATGTCACCATGTGATAAATGTCAGAATGTAAATCTGGGAGAGGAAAGATTTTACAATGAGCAAACACTAACTAAATCATTTATACATAATTATTGTAAAAATGAAGCACTTTTTTTATTACATTATTTTCACTGGAGTTCCTCTTTAATACATGTTGAGATAGATATATTACGTGACAGAAATTTCCGATTCCGTGGAAATTCTGACTTTCGCCAATGCCGATTACCGATTCCATGGATTTCCGTCTTCCGATTTCGGTTTCTGAGTCGTTTTTTTTTTTATATCATTTTTTGTATTCTCTGATTTGCCAAATACTTCTGAGTTGACTCAGCATTCTCTGATTGGTCCAAAGCTTCCGAATTCTGTGATTGGGCCAACATTACCAAGTTGCGATAATGTGGTATTTCCGCAGAAATCCGATTTCCATTTTCCGATTTCTGAGTTCCGATCAGAAATGCTGATTTTCAATCTGAAATGCGGAAATTGAATTTCTGAAGAATCCGAATGAGCATCCCTAGTGATGGGTTGACAGCAAAAAAAGCTACATTGAAAACATTCATTATGTATTATTCGGAGAAGCTTGGGAGTCTAAGAAAATTATATATGCTGTCTTTTTTTGTGTATCAAAAAAGGGTTATATACCCAGAAATGTAGAGAAGATGTCATCAGATCAAATATACACAATAAAAACCTCATCTGTAATGTATCAGAACTGCCAACAGGACGATTGCGAAAAATTGTTAAATTTTACATACAGCCATATAAGATGTACATTTATTCCAGAGCAAAATGAACCTAAATTACTTTTTTTTTTTGCTATGTTGCTCTAACTTACAGTAAGTAGTAAACATTTGATAGCTCTGACAGACTTTTGGACTAGTTCAACTTTTCATGTGGAATTCTTAGAAATGCCTTTATTTTCAGAAGGCCTCCCTATACAGAATACAGTAGTGCATACATGAGTAGGCAAACTGGCCGGCACCATTTTATAGGACCTTTCCCTGACATGCTTTTGTGAAGAACAAAGTGTGTTACCATTTTTAGCAATAATTTTCAGGATGATTCTCATTGGTTCTCTTAGTGAATGAATTGGAAGCCCCAGCAGGAGCTTCAAAGCTGCTTTTGTTGGAGCTCCAGGGAAGACAGAGAAGAGGACGGTAGTGGCGGCAGTGGTCAGCGCAGATTCCCCGGGTGGTGCCGAGCATTTGGGAGCAACAAGCCAGCAATGCCTGGCATACAGCACAGACATTGGGTAAGTGCTGGGAGCCAGCTGGCCCTAGTGACTTACGGCAGGTGACAGTGACTAGCAGGAACGCATCTACTGAGGGAGTGAGGCAGTAGTGCTGTGGTGCTGAAGGACAGCACCGCAGCTCAAATACCTCACTCCATATCACTCATCATCGCTCAGGACACAGAAGTATCACTCAGGGGAATACCTACTATTCATCGAAGTTATGCTCTTAAAGTGGACTCGAACTCTTGCACAGGACAGAAGGAAAACAGAGAGAAATGCACCCTGTATGTATTTTGAGAGTTCAGCCTGTCGGATTCCCCTTCATCTGTGACTAAAAACAAGTTGTAATTTGATCCCTTGGCTGTGTCAGCTGGCTTCCACGGCAGAGAGCTAATTGGTGAACGCAGGATATTAACAATATGTCTATTTCCATGAAAGCAGGAAGTAAACACATGGCAGATTTATTGCAGAATTTGTATCACTTGTAACAAAGAAATTATTTTCTTTAAAGGTTATTATGCTGTTGCTTATCTTTTAGAGCAGAGAGGAAATTCGAAGTTTAGGTCCGCTTTAACATTCGACATGGCTCAGGTGAAGCTGGCAAGTGAAATTGCCAGTAAATCTTGATAAGAAGCTTGCATGTTTTGAGTTTATCACCTTCTAGTGCACACGGCTCAGATTACAATGATTGCTCTCTTCTGCACAGCATAGGTGGAAACATCACTAATATATGCATGTTTGCTGGAATAAGGCGGCATGGCCAGCATAGGCACACTTACTACTTGCCTCACTTGATATGAGATCAGACCTCAGGCCACCTTGTCAGACAAAGCAATCAACTGAAGGTGCTCAATTTTAATGGATTTTCATTAGATGTGATGTTTATTTATCTAACCTGACATCTAACCTATTAAAATGTCAGTGTATGCCTGCTATAACACTTGGCCAAAAATTCCCAGATTGCTTCAGTCTTGGTGGATATTACTTTTATGTAGCTAATTAATTACTAAACCTTCCCTATGACACAAAATGGTGTGCACACACTGCACAGTTTCATTAAAAAGGGTTTAATAAATTAAAAGAGTTTTCTATATTTATCTGTAGTAATCTGTAACTTTTCTTTCTCCTTCCACTATGAAAGCTGATAGAGATTCATTACAGTAACTGCATGAGAGAATCATTCCAGTCCAGCTCCTGTGCTGTTAGTCAGGTATAATTTCTCCATTTATTCAGTTAGAGACAAAGAAACATAACAAGTCTTATTACTGTGCTGCCAATTAAGGGAATACAATAGTAAACCAGTCCATAGGAATCGCCTAGAATCCTGCAGTTACATTACTTTGGCTTCAATTCATCAAAGGGTGTTCGATAACAAAATCCCAGTCCTTAAAATACCGCATTCGGTATTTTACACTTCACTGTGCTAATTCATCAATATTTTCACACATGTGGTAGATGTTCGGTAAGTTACCGAAGAGGTCCGTGCAGTGAGGGCATTACAATAGGAAAGAGGCAGCACCGACATCCCTATACATGTGCCTTTTATATTTGTTGTGCTGCCTCTGCTCTTGCTGAATCTGTCTCATTAGTCTTAAGTTTCTATTTACTTGCCACAGCTTAGATGAACTGCTGAGAAACATTACACATTCCCTGCTTAGGTCATTTTGCCACGAGCTCCCACTTGCATCCCTGCATATTTAAACAGGCACTCAAGGGGTTACACTACCGAAGGGTGCCTAGAAAAGAAGGGTGCCTGGAAAATAACTTTGATTCTTTGCTCTCCCCTGGCTGCCTGGGGGGGTCTGTTCCACCCCAGAAGCCTGGCCAACCTATCAGCAGCACTTGCAGGGGACAGGGGAGGTTTCTATGGTCCTGTCACACATGGAGAAGGCATTCCAAGCTCCTTATCGACAGGGGAGAGCTGGAGATAAACACTGCACATGTTATCGAATGCTGTGAGCTTGAGGAATTAACATTTGCTGACATTTTACTGACATGTGTTGAGGTAATCACTTAACAAGTCGGTAATTTATCTCTCTGCACAGGAATGTCTGCTTCTCACGCGGTAACTGCTTTGATGAATTAACATTTTACTAAGTGCTCCGTAAAGTCAGCTGTTTTCAGCATTACCGAATGCGGTAATGCTTGATGAATTGAAGCCACTGTCTGTTTCATTTAAACTGAATCTCCAAAAGTTTGGCACAGAGTATAAAACATGAATTTGAATTCAATAAAGTGATGATTTCAAAATAATTTAACCCTGTATTTTATTGAAACTTGTAGTAGTAAAAATGTTTCTGTACCGTGTTAGCCAAACAATATATGTAGGTAGAAAAAAACAAAGTCTTGTAAAAGTAATACCTTTTAATGGCTAACTGATAAAGTTAAATAATGCAAGCTTTCTGGGATCTAGTCCCCTTCTTCAGGCATATTTCTAGAATATATAACAACGTTTATATATAAATAATATATATAAATAATAACGTTTTACTACAGCTAACATCTAGAAATATGCCTGAAGAAGGGGACTAGATCCCAGAAAGCTTGCATTATTTAACTTTATCAGTTAGCCATTAAAAGGTATTACTTTTACAAGACTTTGTTTTTTTCTACCTACATATATTGAAACTTGTACAAAGACATCATAGCTAGTGTTAAACCCGAGGAACATTGGGGCTGTGTGTTTTTTTTTTTATTTAAAGAGAACCCAAGGTGGGTTTGAAGAATATTATCTGCCTATACAGCCCAGCCTCTGTTGCTATCCTAAACCCCCCTAAGATCCCCCTGCACTCTGCAATCCCTCATAAATCACAGCCACGTTGCTGACAAACAGCTTATCAGAGCTGGCTGTGTTTATCTCTATAGTGTCAGTCTGCTGCTCTCCCCGCCTCCTGCAGAACTCCGGTCCCCGCCTGCATCCCTTCCCTCCCTGCTGATTGGAGGGAAGGGACGGGGGCAGGGACCGGAACTATGCAGGAGGCGGGGGAGCAGCTGAGACTGACACTACAGATGTAAACACAGCCTCACAGCACGGCTGTGATTTATGAGGGATTGCAGAGTGCCGGGGGACCTTAGGAGGGTTTGGGATAGCAACAGAGGCTGGGCTGTATAGGCAGATCCAGCCTCACTATGCAGATCACATTCTTTAAACACACCTCGGGTTCTCTTTAAGAAATGTGCATTTTCAATTTAATGTACAAATCCCCAGTAAGCTCATGGGGAACTCCTAGGAGTGTGTAAAGGGGTTAGAAAGGACCAAAAATTAACAATTTACAAGTACAATTAACATGCTGACACATAATTGCATTCCAGCAGTTCTGGAGGTGTGTTTAGCTATAAGGGACAACAAAGGATCATTTGCATATTCAGCAGTGATGCCTCATGGGAGACATCATATGCTCACTCCAATCTGAATAATCGCAAATACCTTCTGTTTAAGAAGGCAAACTTTTGTTTTGAATTTGATGCTTAACACACATTTCAAAAAAGTTTAGGCGGGAAAATATTTAACATCACCCCTTTTATACAACACTCCATTATATTTACTCTATTTGGGATCAGAGGAGACTGTGAGACCAAGGCAATTTTATATATATAGTATATAAGTTGGCATTGCTAAAATAAGCATACAAGGATTTTCCTGAGAGTCATCTGGATGAATGGAGAGAAACCTGTTTCTTTGAAAATAAGACCTACCCTGAAAATAAACCCTACCATCATTTCTTCAGGATTTTTTAGGATGTTTGAAGTATAAGCCCTACTCCCAAAATAAACCCTAGTTACATTTCATTTTAGTGTCCAGGCAGCTATAGTATACATTTAAATAAGTAAAATCAATTAGCTGTAGAATGTATCAGGAATAGACTGACCCTTCACCAAGGAAAGCAGACACCCCCAAAAAGAATCATATTCAAAAGACCCTGTGACTAGACCCAAAACAATAAAGGGTGGTAAGTGCTGGTCTCTCTGTTAATGTAGATTGAGGTACGTGGAAAAAAAAGAAATAAGAAATTCAGGATTTGGACAGTTGTGATGATGTTCCAGAATGTGATAACATGACTATATTTGAAAAAAAAATGTTGATTTTCAAATAAATGTAGATTTTTGTTCATGGAAAAATAAGACATCTCCTGAAAATAAGCCCTAATGCATCTTTTGGAACAAACATTAATATAAGACCCTGTCTTATTTTCAGGGAAATAGGCTATTATCCAGCATTAACCACTTATGCCGTTTGCGGCAGTATATTTACGCCCCGCAGGACTTCAGTTCCTGCCGAAGGACGTAGATGGGAACATAGTTCCCATTCATTAAATTAAGTCCCTATGTGAATGATCGCCGGCATCAATAAGATGCCTGCATCATTGTATCTTCCGGAGTAACACATCCACGCATTACATCCTATTTAGCGTACTTATAGTACGCTAATAGGAAATAATGTGCAAGGATATCTTGTGGCCAAATAGTAAAATGACACATGCATTCATTTTTTTTTTAATTCACAAAAGTTTTTATTGGGTTCATATACATGTCAATCACATCTGATACAATAAGAAGCAAGATAAGATAGAAGAACACATTATCCAATACATAACTTGAAAATATTTGTTTCTCTCCGAAAAGAGTGTAACACCACTTTATTCAAATGCTGTATCCAAAGCTAGTTATGCCTCTACTGTATCATATATGGGTATGTCAACCCATTTTTTCTCGCCTCCTGGTATACCTTTCCCCCATTTAAATCCACCCCAAGCCAATCCCCACCCCCATTTTTAATAAAAGACCCACCATTACATTTAAAATTAACCCCTTACCTCCCACCCTCTCCCATAGTTGCCTAAATAAGTTAAATGAAAACAAAGACAAAAAATTACATTAATAGTTACCTTAGGGACTGAACTTTTTTTAACCACTTAAGTACCAGCGGTCTCTGACACCTTAAAGGGAAGGTTCAAGCAAAATAAAAAAAATGAGTTTCACTTACCTGGGGCTTCTACCAGCCCTATGCAGCCATCCTTTGCCCTCGTAGTCACTCACTGCTGCTCCAGTCCCCCGCTGGCCGCTTGCCGACCTAGGAGGTCGGCGGGACGCATTGCGTACATTTTTACGCATTCCCGCTAGTGCAGGAACATTAACACATACATTTTTATGCGTTACTGGTTCAATGCGTAAAAATGTATACATTGAACCAGTAATGCGTAAAAATGTATGTGTTAATGTTCCTGCACTAGCGGGAATGCGTAAAAATGTACGCAATGCGGCCCTGCCAGCGGGGGACTGGAGCAGCAGTGAGTGACTACGAGGGCACAGGATGGCTGCATGGGGCCGGTAGAAGCCCCAGGTAAGTCAAACTCATCTTTTTATTTTGCTTGGACATTCCCTTTAAGGACCAGAGACCGCTGATACAGAAACGGCGGAATCCCGACGGATAACGACGACCCGCCTCAATCGCCGTTACCGCCGCACTGTAGCCGACCCAAGTTGGATTGGAGAGCTCAGAGAAGCTCTTTTGAATAGATAACAACTGAAGTTTTTTAACTCTTCCTGTACTGGAAACAATATAAGACTCATATCTGTGCTGCTAATGTTCTATTTCTTAGCACACGAACACATCCATTATCTCATAAGTTTATTTTCACTTCAGATTCCCTTTAGAGATATAAAATGCAGGAGAACCTTAGCTGCTCTAACCAGAACATAAGGATTCACAGGGTATTTCTGATGGTTTCCTCTTTTTCTTTTCCTCAAACTCTATTTTAATTACACACCTGTTATTTACCGAGTTTAGTGAAATTACAGTCTTTGGCTCGTTTTCAACAAGCAGCTGTAAAGTCTTTGGGCTGTTCTTTAAAAATAGAAAGAGGTCATTGTAAAACATGGCAATTCCATAAATGTTTGTATTTTCAACCTTCACAACATGAAGCTGCAGGCCCCCATTGATCATTTCTTTGAACTCCAATTCCTACAAGCATAGAAGATATTCTTAGGAAAAATGAAATATAAATTCCCTGCTGAGCTTGTTTTCTGTATCATCTTCTTCTGACTTCCTGCTTAGAGACAACATGCAGGCCCCATCACTTTGGAAATGATAAATGACAGCAGCAAGGAAACAATTTAATATCTATTGTCATTCCAAGGAGAAGGCCGTTTAACTTATTGATAGTGTCCTGGCTTTATCAGGAGGAGCAAACGTATAATATCAAATCTTGTGCATTGGCGTGCTTAAAGCAGTTTGGAAAATGTGTCGGGGAGTGTGACAGTTTGTCAAAGTGATTTCATTTTCATGAGTTTTGTGTTAAAGGGAAAATATACCCTTTGTATAACCGTGTTTGCCAATTTTTTTTAGCCTTACTGTCATTGTTTCCCCTAGAATATAGAGTGGTACTTGATGTGGTGGGATCAGTATAGTTACATATCTTGGTTCCAGCCCCTTAGTCTCCTGGGCTCTCCTGCCTATCTGCATGTCCTCTGTAGAACCTTCATGGTCTCTCAATTGTTGCGGTCATCCAACCTTGCTCTGGGTTCCACTACCCACTGCAGATATTCAGCCTCATTCTAGCAATTAGAATGAATAGTTGCAGTGTGAAGCAAAATGGAGAGGTAACAACACCAGTTGCCCTCCATCATGGTCTGTGCCTCCATTATACACTCTGTATACATTACAGACAGGGTGGAGGGAACAGTTAGAACAGGCCAAAGCGGCCACACTGGTAATGGGACTGGCTGGAGAAAAAGTGTCTGGGAGCGGAAAAGAGGGAGAACTATAAAGTATCAGAGTGAGTAGCAGTAGGGAAGGAAGGGCACTTGTTTACAAATGAGTTACCTATTTTAACCTGTTCTCTCAAATTATGGGGCTCAGTTTATACTCAAATCCATTTGTACTCATATGTATAGTGTATGGTAATACAGGTTCACTTCACAGTTTTCTAAAACAAGCCTTTGGTTCACTTTACAAAATGACATCCCTTTGCTAATTTCTTCAGTTAACTTCTGGAACGCTTAATAATTGGGCTGGTGGAGTAAGTCCCAACGAATTGCTGTACAGACATTTTGCTCAGTGTAAAGGATATGAGCGATCAGTCCAGTTAAAATTCAAACAATCATCATCTGTCAAACTCTGTTTTAGAGTAAAAATAGTAGAAAAAAAGTTTCTGTACCGTGTGGCATCCATTAAGAACTTCCCTCGGTAATTTTGTTCTAACAGGTGGTACTGTGTATTTTTCGACCTTCCCTGCAGCTGTATTGTAAGTAAAGTACAATTCAAGTTTGTACATCCTCTAAACATAGCTCAGATTATCTGGTTGTATTAAGAAGTATTAACACACACACATGCGTACACACACAAACAAGGTGCAAAACCCGCTTTCCAATACCAAAACAAAGCATAATCCCTCTGGCAAAAAGTACTATGCCCAAAACATAGCACAGGTACCCAATCATTGTAAATATTATCCCCTTTCTAAACCTTGCATAACCCCTCCGCTAATGTCTAATGCTACCCTCACTATAAAATCTAAAGGAGAAGAAAAGAAAAATAAAAGAAATAAAGAAGTACACAACATAAATAAGTGTCCCCAAACACGTTCAGGGATCATTTTCTTCATAACAAGTGCAGAGCCATCAGGACCCCATAACACCCTCCCTCAGTTAACAGCACTTACAACCCTCTCTCTCCCAATGCAACGTATATTCTACCACATAATACAACTTACATACCATTTAACCTCTGTCAGCTCCAGTACCAGCTCCATCGGTCACTAAATGACAGAAAAAAACTTTTTTTCACGCTGGAGCACAGAAACTAACAAACATGGATTTCTATCCTGGAATCTCTTTTTAACTTGGTATACCTCATTGTACATATTAATGGTAATTTATTTTTTTCCATAGATAGACAAATGATTACTGTTCTTTTTTGGCATCAATACTAAATCTCTGAGAAAGTGCCTTCTCTCTGATACATGATGTATAAATTGTATAATATGGCAACCTATAGGGAATAGCGATATGGAGGCTGCCATATCTATTTCCTTTTACACAATACCAGTTGCCTGACACCCCTGCACACCATTCTGGAACCAGTAGTGTCTAATTCACACACCTGAAACAAGCATGCAGCTAATCCAGTCAGGCTTCAGTCAGAAACATCTGATCTGCATGCTTGTTCTGGGTCTATGGCAAAAAGTAATGGAAATCCGCACAATCCAGTTTGTAGAAAGGTCTAAAAAGTTTTATTTGAGAAATCAGGTATAGCATAAAATGGCTAATTTTGTTTTTTATAAATGGATAATATGTTTCAGACCTGCGTCCTTGATCATTGCCCACAAGTCCAAACATGTTAGCTATTTTATGCTGTGTGATAAATACAACTTTTTGGACTTTTCTATGAACTGGATTGTGTGGATTTTTCATTACTATAGTTCCCTGACTACTTGAGTTGCAGCACTGCCAGCAGAGTTGTGTAAGGTTGAGCTGTGTCCTTCCACTTGTACAGACTCTAAAAGTGTTAGACACCAGAAGATAAGATGGACAGCCAAGAAACTGGCATCATTTAAAGGGAAACAAATATATCAGCCTCCATATTCCTCTCACTTCAGGTTTTGATAAGTATTATTCAGAATGACAGATGTCGCCAACTGTGATCTCAAAACCAAGTTTTAGCGATGAGCAAAGCTTCTTACCTCCATTTTTCGTTTTTCTCATTTTTTTAATGCGACATTAATAAATATGAGCTTTGATTAGTTGTCTAAACTATAAGTGAACATTTGTGGTTACCCACAATGCACCACTACTGAATATGCAAATTGCGTATTATTGCGTATTCAGAAGTGGTGCATTTTGGGTAACCACAAATGTTCACTTATTGCTGAATTATTGCAAATTTCCTTCTGTTTTAACCACTTGAGGACCTAGGGCTTTCTACCCCTTAAGGACCGGCCACTTTTTTCCATTCAGACCACTGCAGCTTTCACGGTTTATTGCTCGCTCATACAACCTACCACGTAAATGAATTTTGGCTCCTTTTCTTGTCACTAATAAAGCTTTCTTTTGGTGCTATTTGATTGCTCCTGCGATTTTTACTTTTTATTATATTCATCAAAAAAGACATGAATTTTGGCAAAAAAATGATTTTTTTAACTTTCTGTGCTGACATTTTTCAAATAAAGTAAAATTTCTGTATACATGCAGCGCGAAAAATGTGGACAAACATGTTTTTGATAAAAAAAAAACCCATTCAGTGTATATTTATTGGTTTGGGTAAAAGTTATAGCGTTTACAAACTATGGTGCAAAAAGTGAATTTTCCCATTTTCAAGCATCTCTGACTTTTCTGACCCCCTGTCATGTTTCATGAGGGGCTAGAATTCCAGGATAGTATAAATACCCCCCAAATGACCCCATTTTGGAAAGAAGACATCCCAAAGTATTCACTGAGAGGCATAGTGAGTTCATAGAAGATATTATTTTTTGTCACAAGTAAGCGGAAAATGACACTTTGTGAGAAAAAAAAAAAAAAAAAAAAAGTTTCCATTTCTTCTAACTTGCGACATAAAAAAATGAAATCTGCCACGGACTCACCATGCCCCTCTCTGAATACCTTGAAGGGTCTACTTTCCAAAATGGGGTCATTTGTGGGGTGTGTTTACTGTCCTGACATTTTGGGGGGTGCTAAATTGTAAGCACCCCTGTAAAGCCTAAAGGTGCTCATTGGACTTTGGACCCCTTAGCGCAGTTAGGCTGCAAAAAAGTGCCACACATGTGGTATTGCCGTACTCAGGAGAAGTAGTATAATGTGTTTTGGGGTGTATTTTTACACATACCCATGCTGGGTGGGAGAAATATCTCTGTAAATGACAATTTGTTAATTTTTTTTACACACAATTGTCCATTTACAGAGATCTTTCTCCCACTCAGCATGGGTATGTGTAAAAATACACCACAAAACACATTATACTACTTCTCCTGAGTACGGCGATACCACATGTGTGGCACTTTTTTGCACCCTAACTGCGCTAAAGGGTCCAAAGTCCAATGAGTACCTTTAGGATTTCACAGGTCATTTTAAGAAATTTCGTTTCAAGACTACTCCTCACGGTTTAGGGCCCCTAAAATGCCAGGGCAGTATAGGAACCCCACAAATGACCCTATTTTAGAAAGAAGACACCCCAAGGTATTCCGTTAGGAGTATGGTGAGTTCATAGAAGATTTTATTTTTTGTCAAAAGTTAGCGGAAAATGACACTTTGTGAAAAAACACAATTAAAATCAATTTCCGCTAACTTGTGACAAAAAATAAAATCTTCTATGAACTCGCCATACTACTAACGGAATACCTTGGGGTGTCTTCTTTCTAAAATGGGGTCATTTGTGGGGTTCCTATACTGCCCTGGCATTTTAGGGGCCCTAAACCGTGAGGAGTAGTCTTGAAACGAAATTTCTCAAAATGACCTGTGAAATCCTAAAGGTACTCATTGGACTTTGGGCCCTTTAGCGCAGTTAGGCTGCAAAAACGTGCCACACATGTGGTATCGCCATACTCGGGAGAAGTAGTACAATGTGTTTTGGGGTGTATTTTTACACATACCCATGCTGGGTGGGAGAAATATCTCTGTAAATGGACAATTGTGTGTAAAAAAATCAAAAGATTGTCATTTACAGAGGTATTTCTCCCACCCACCATGGGTATGTGTAAAAATACACCCCAAAACACATTATACTACTTCTCCCGAGTACGGCGATACCACGTGTGGCACTTTTTTGCACCCTAACTGCACTAAGGGGCCCAAAGTCCAATGAGTACCTTTAGGATTTCACAGGTCATTTTTGTTTCAAGACTACTCCTCGCGGTTTAGGGCCCCTAAAATGCCAGGGCAGTATAGGAACCCCACTAATGACCCCATTTTAGAAGGAAGACACCCCAAGGTATTCCGTTAGGAGTATGGTGAGTTCATAGAAGTTTTTATTTTTTTGTCACAAGTTAGCGGAAATTGATTTTAATAGTTTTTTTTTCACAAAGTGTCATTTTCCGCTAACTTGTGACAAAAAATAAAATCTTCTATGAACTCACCATACTCCGTACGGAATACCTTTGGGTGTCTTCTTTCTAGAATGGGGTCATTTGTGGGGTTCCTATACTGCCCTGGCATTTTAGGGGCCCTAAACCGTGAGGAGTAGTCTTGAAACCAAATGTCGCAAAATGACCTGTGAAATCCTAAAGGTACTCATTGGACTTTGGGCCCCTTAGCGTACTTAGGGTGTAAAAAAGTGCCACACATGTGGTACCGCCGTACTCAGGAGAAGTAGTATAATGCGTTTTGGGGTGTATTTTTACACATACCCATGCTAAGTGGGAGAAATATCTCTGTAAATGACAATTGTTTGATTTTTTTTACACACAATTGTCCATTTACATAGAAATTTCTCCCACCCAGCATGGGTATGTGTAAAAATACACCCCAAAACACATTATACTACTTTTCCTGAGTACGGCGGTACCACATGTGTGACACTTTTTTGCAGCCTAGGTGCGCTAAGGGGCCCAACGTCCTATTCACAGGTCATTTTGAGGCATTTGTTTTCTAGACTACTCCTCGCGGTTTAGGGCCCCTAAAATGCCAGGGCAGTATAGGAACCCCACAAGTGACCCCATTTTAGAAAGAAGACACCCCAAGGTATTCTGTTAGGTGTATGACGAGTTCATAGAAGATTTTATTTTTTTGTCAAAAGTTAGCGGAAAGTGACACTTTGTGGAAAAAAAACAATAAAAATCAATTTCCGCTAACTTTTGACAAAAAATAAAATCTTCTATGAACTCGTCATACACCTAACAGAATACCTTGGGGTGTCTTTTTTTCTAAAATGGGGACACTTGTGGGGTTCCTATACCGCCCTGGCATTTTACGGGCCCAAAACCGTGAGTAGTCTGGAAACCAAATGTCTCAAAATGACTGTTCAGGGGTATAAGCATCTGCAAATTTTGATGACAGGTGGTCTATGAGGGGGCGAATTTTGTGGAACCGGTCATAAGCAGGGTGGCCTTTTAGATGACAGGTTGTATTGGGCCTGATCTGATGGATAGGAGTACTAGGGGGGTGACAGGAGGTGATTGATGGGTGTCTCAGGGGGTGGTTAGAGGGGAAAATAGATGCAATCAATGCACTGGGGAGGTGATCGGAAGGGGGTCTGAGGGGAATCTGAGGGTTTGGCCGAGTGATCAGGAGCCCACACGGGGCAAATTAGGGCCTGATCTGATGGGTAGGTGTGCTAGGGGGTGACAGGAGGTGATTGATGGGTGTCTCAAGGTGTGATTAGAGGGGGGAATAGATGCAAGCAATGCACTGGCGAGGTGATCAGGGCTGGGGTCTGAGGGCATTCTGAGGGTGTGGGCGGGTGATTGAGTGCCCTAGGGGCAGATAGGGGTCTAATCTGATAGGTAGCAGTGACAGGGGGTGATTGATGGGTAATTAGTGGGTGTTTAGGGTAGAGAACAGATGTAAACACTGCACTTGGGAGGTGATCGGACGTCGGATCTGCGAGCGATCTATTGGTGTGGGTGGGTGATCAGATTGCCCGCAAGGGGCAGGTTAGGGGCTGATTGATGGGTGGCAGTGACAGCGGGTGATTGATGGGTGGCAGTGACAGGGGGTGATTGATGGGTGGCAGTGACAGGGGGTGATTGATGGGTGATTGATAGGTGATTGACAGGTGATTGACAGGTAATCAGTGGGTTATTACAGGGGAGAACAGATGTAAATATTGCACTGGCGAATTGATAAGGGGGGGTCTGAGGGTAATCTGAGCGTGTAGGCGGGTGATTGGGTGCCCGCAAGGGGCAGATTAGGGTCTGATCTGATGGGTAACAGTGACAGGTGGTGATAGGGGGTGATTGATGGGTGATTGATGGGTAATTAGTGGGTGTTTAGAGGAGAGTAAACGCTGCGCTTGGGTGGTGATCTGATGTCAGATCTGCGGGCGATCTATTGGTGTGGGTGGGTAATCAGATTGCCCGCAAGGGGCAGGTTAGGGGCTGATTGTTGGGTGGCAGTGACAGGGGGTGACAGGGGGTGATTGATGGGTGATAGGTGATTGGCAGGTGATTGACAGGTGATCAGTGGGTTATTACAGGGAAGGATAGATGTAAATAATGCCCTGGCGAATTGATAAGGGGGGGTCTGAGGGTAATCTGAGCGTGTAGGCGGGTGATTGGGTGCCCGCAAGGGGCAGATTAGGGTCTGATCTGATAGGTAACAGTGATAGGGGGTGATTGATGGGTAATTAGTGGGTGTTTCGAGAAGATAACAGATGTAAACAATACATTTGGGAGGTAATCTGACGGCGGGTTTGCGGGCGATCTAATGGTGTGGGTGGGTGATCAGATTGCCCGCAAGGGGCAGGTTAGGGGCTGATTGATGGGTGGCAGTGACAGGGGGTGATTGATGGGTGATAGGTGATTGACAGGTGATCAGTGGGTTATTACAGGGAAGAACAGATGTAATGAATGCACTGGTGAATTGATAAGGGGGGGTCTGAGGGCAATCTGAGCGTGTGGGCGGGTGATTGGGTGCCCGCAAGGGGCAGATTAGGGTCTGATCTGATAGGTAAAAGTGACAGGTGGTGATAGGGGGTGATTGATGGGTAATTAGTGTGTGTTTAGAGGAGAGAATAGATGTAAACAATGGATTTGGGAGGTGATCTGATGTCGGATCTGCGGGCGATCTATTGGTGTGGGGGGGTGATCAGATTGCCCGCAAGGGGCAGGTTAGGGGCTGATTGATGGGTGGCAGTGACAGGGGGTGATTGATGGGTGATTGATGGGTGATTGACGGGTGATTGACAGGTGATTGACAGGTGATCAGGGGGGATAGATGCATACAGTGCATGGGGGGGGGGGGGTGTCTGGGGAGAATCTGGGGGGTGGGGGGTGATCAGGAGGGAGCAGGGGGCAGGGGGGGGGTATAAAAAAATAGCGTTGACAGATAGTGACAGGGAGTGATTGATGGGTGATTAGGGGGGTGATTGGGTGCAAACAGGGGTCTGGGGGGTGGGCAGGGGGGGGGTCTGATGGGTGCTGTGGGCGATCTGGGGCGGGGGGGGGGAGAAAATCAGTGTGCTTGGTGCAGACTAGGGTGGCTGCAGCCTGCCCTGGTGGTCCCTCGGACACTGGGACCACCAGGGCAGGAGGCAGCCTGTATAATACACTTTGTAAACATTACAAAGTGTATTATACACTTTGTATGCGGCGATCGTCGGGTTAACATCCCGCCGGCGCTTTCGTATGGCCGGCGGGATGTTGCGGCGAGTGAGCGGCGACAGGCGGAGGCGGAGGATCGCGTCACGGATGACGCGATCGCTCCGCCCATGCCCAAACAAGGACCGCCGCCATTTGTCAATACGGCGGTCCTTGCGGCGTCTGCTTCCCGGCCGCCATTTGTCTATACGGCGGTCGGGAAGTAGTTAAGAAGGCAAATTTCACCAAGCTTTGCTTATTAGTAGGAGGGCTTTTCAGTCTCTTTTATCCCCCTATACATTCTTAGTGGTTTAAGTCACCCCGAGCTGCTTGGTTACTCTGTCTGAACTTTTTCTCCCTGTAGAAATCCCTTTCCCTTTTAGGGCGTTTCCTGTGTTGATGGTTACTTATTGGATGCTGTGGATATGCATGTACCGGTAAATGTAATAGGACTGTGAATTTGCATCCCCTAGAAAAGCCTGCTGACAGCCGAGTACACAGAGTACTGTTGCTAAGGCTGCGAGGAAGGCAATCCCAGCTTACTGTCCATGGTTTAAAACATTAGCTGACCGCAGACTGAAATGGAAAGATCCTTTTCAAAAACATTAAATTGCAAAAAAGATCTATGCATCACCATGTGTATATCAATTTTTAATTAGTATAATGAAAGCAGAATTTCTTTTTAAATGTATCTACACATTCTAGAATGAATGCATTCCATTTACCATCTAACTTGAGTGCGTATGACTTGAATACACCGCTGTTGTATTTTATTACTTTGTTTTTGTTGGCAAACGTGACCATAATAAACTGGCTAAACATCCTGCTGAAATATAAATTGCATCCTAACACTTTACACTTTACCAGCTGTAAACATTCTTTTTGATAGGCTCCCAGGGTCCTGGTCATATGACAATCTATCTCTGTGCCTGACCAGTGCTGATCAGAAGAGGCTACAGAAAGTCCTGTCTGCCTCACTGTACTTTACATCTTTTCTCTGTTGCAATAGGAAACACAGGCTCTGCTTCACTTCTGGGTCTCCAGGAAATGTTCAGGTCCTTTTCTAATGAATTTACCCCTCTCCTCTCACATAACTGTTTGCTGCTACTGCTAAGTGGACCATTTTCCAAAAGCTACCACTTTAAAAAAAAACACAGTAGAGTGACGTAGTAGACATAGTGATGCAGTGGATAGCACTCTTGCCTTGCAGCACTGGATCCCGGTCCAAATCCCAACCAGGGCACTATCTGCACACAGCTTGAATGTTCTCACCGTGTCTGTGGGGTTTCCCCAGGCACTCTGGTTACCTTTCACATCCCAAAAACATATAGATAAGTTAATTACCCCTACACTACGATACACACATAGACATATGACTATGGTAGGAATATTATTATGAGCCCTTCTAAGTGACAATTAAGTGACAGGATAATATACTTAGCTAGATGCCAGAGGACAGGGAAGACTGAAGATTCTCTTCAACCACTTTATTATAAAGAAAATATTAATTGACCATAAGGGAATATTTTTATCCTCAGATTTAACTGGCCACTATCTATTCCATCTTGCGCACAGTAGTTGGGGTGGCGGGGTTTATTTTTACTTCTTTTTGAGTAGGTATGGTCAACAAAAAAACAAATAACTTCATGCAATCATATTTTTACTCCATGGACTCCTCCCCTAGTGTCTCCCCCCACCCTATAAGTTCAAAAGTGCAGGGACCTCCCCTAGTGTTTCCTGTTCCTGTGTATTTTAGCAAATGGACATCTACCAGTATTGCTGATGTACGAATACATACACCATTATTTGGATCAACCCCTGATTTGTTATAACCATAGACACTCGCATGGTGTTCCCTTCATCTATGCTGCCCAGAGGCCCACTGTTGGTTTTGTCCACCACTGACTGTAAAGTAGACAATCACTGCAAATATTGGTT
Source organism: Hyperolius riggenbachi (assembly GCF_040937935.1). Lineage (NCBI taxonomy): Eukaryota > Metazoa > Chordata > Amphibia > Anura > Hyperoliidae > Hyperolius > Hyperolius riggenbachi. The sequence continues at coordinate 221,231,689 of NC_090652.1, read as the reverse complement.
AAAAGCCAGGCCTGATAGACTCGTCGGACATTAGACATTTTGCTTACTAACGGTCACAAGTGGAGAGTGGAGACCAAAAGAGCATCCTATCCATAGAAATCTTCTCCGCAGTAACATTTTACTTGCAGCATATTTTTTCCATTACTGCATCATCTTGTCCGATATTAATAAAAATAATAATTACTTTAGGCTTGCTTTCTGATTAAATTAAATCCTGCTTCATGTTTCATTAAAGAAGCCCTAAAATTGTATTAACTTTTTTTCCCCCTAATTTAAATTCTAAAGCAGCCTAGTAATTGCCTGGACAGCATCCATAGCAGAGAGATATTTAGATTTATTAATAACTATGATAAGTCAGTAGGTCTGTGTCATACAACACTATATCAGACTGTGATGTGCTTTAATATGCTGTGTAATCACGTCAGCTGAAAATTGCATATTGATTTTCATCTCAGAAATGATTTAATCATATATCACTAAATCAAAATGGGCATGCCCTATGCAGATTTCGTGTATCAAGTTTGCCACAGAATGCTATGCCCTCTCCATTTTAATGAAAACATTTTCCTTGGTTGAAACTGAGCTGTGAAGAATTGAAAATAACACCTTTTCACATGATACCCTCAAATTTGGACCTACTTTTATTGATATTATTCCAGGAATGAGCAACACTTTTATGTGAAAGCAGACACATCAAATTTACAAAATGGTTTGCAAAGCTTAAAGATTCCACGCATAGTAAAATATGTGTACTGCATGACAAGCGGCTGCTGTCTTCTTTCTGATGTATGTGGAGGGACTGCCATGCTCAGAATGAAGGCAAGTGAATCTCTGGTGAAAAAAAAATGATGAAAGCATTTGGAAAAGGGGAGGAAATATTGGGAAAAAGTTTTAAAAAATGAATGAATACAGTGGAGGAAATAATTATTTGACCCCTCACTGATTTTGTAAGTTTGTCCAATGACAAAGAAATGAAAAGTCTCAGAACAGTATCATTTCAATGGTAGGTTTATTTTAACAGTGGCAGATAGCACATCAAAAGGAAAATTGAAAAAATAACCTTAAATAAAAGATAGCAACTGATTTGCATTTCATTGAGTGAAATAAGTTTTTGAACCCCTACCAACCATTAAGAGTTCTGGCTCCCACAGAGTGGTTAGACACTTCTACTCAATTAGTCACCCTCATTAAGGACACCTGTCTTAACTAGTCACCTGAATAAAAGACACCTGTCCACAGAATCAATCAATCAAGCAGACTCCAAACTCTCCAACATGGGAAAGACCAAAGAGCTGTCCAAGGATGTCAGAGACAAAATTGTAGACCTGCACAAGGCTGGAATGGGCTACAAAACCATTAGCAAGAAGCTGGGAGAGAAGGTGACAACTGTTGGTGCGATTGTTCGAAAATGGAAGGAGCACAAAATGACCATCAATCGACCTCGCTCTGGGGCATCACGCAAGATCTCACCTCGTGGGGTGTCAATGGTTCTGAGAAAGGTGAAAAAGCATCCTAGAACTACACGAGAGGAGTTAGTGAATGACCTCAAATTAGCAGGGACCACAGTCACCAAGAAAACCATTGGAAACACATTACACCGCAATGGATTAAAATCCTGCAGGGCTCGCAAGGTCCCCCTGCTCAAGAAGGCACATGTGCAGGCCCGTCTGAAGTTTGCCAATGAACACCTGAATGATTCTGTGAGTGACTGGGAGAAGGTGCTGTGGTCTGATGAGACCAAAATAGAGCTCTTTGGCATTAACTCAACTCGCTGTGTTTGGAGGAAGAAAAATGCTGCCTATGACCCCAAAACACCGTCCCCACCGTCAAGCATGGGGGTGGAAACATTTTGCTTTGGGGGTGTTTTTCTGCTAAGGGCACAGGACAACTTAATCGCATTAACGGGAAAATGGACGGAGCCATGTATCGTGAAATCCTGAACGACAACCTCCTTCCCTCTGCCAGGAAACTGAAAATGGGTCGTGGATGGGTGTTCCAGCACGACAATGACCCAAAACATACAGCAAAGGCAACAAAGGAGTGGCTCAAGAAGAAGCACATTAAGGTCATGGAGTGGCCTAGTCAGTCTCCGGACCTTAATCCAATAGAAAACCTATGGAGGGAGCTCAAGCTCAGAGTTGCACAGAGACAGCCTCGAAACCTTAGGGATTTAGAGATGATCTGCAAAGAGGAGTGGACCAACATTCCTCCTAAAATGTGTGCAAACTTGGTCATCAATTACAAGAAACGTTTGACCTCTGTGCTTGCAAACAAGGGTTTTTCCACTAAGTATTAAGTCTTTTATTGTTAGAGGGTTCAAAAACTTATTTCACTCAATGAAATGCAAATCAGTTTCTATCTTTTATTTAAGGTTATTTTTTGATTTTCCTTTTGATGTGCTATCTGCCACTGTTAAAATAAACCTACCATTGAAATGATACTGTTCTGAGACTTTTCATTTCTTTGTCATTGGACAAACTTACAAAATCAGTGAGGGGTCAAATAATTATTTCCTCCACTGTACATGTGGCATTTAAAGAGGAACTGTAGGGAAAATAACATAATGGGATAAAATTGCTTATTGTTTACTTTATTCATTTATAGATGATTTAGTCTGCCCATTGTAAAATCTTTCCTTTCCATGATTTACATTCTGAAATTTATAACTGGTGGTGACATCTGTAGTTCTGCCAGGTGATCTGTACGGAATGTTCGTTTACTGAGAGTTCTTTGCACAGAGGAATATACCGCTTGCTTGGCAGTTGGAAAAAGCCGTTATTTCCCACAATACAACAAGGTTCCCAATCAGCAAACTATAAGGACCATGGTCATGACATCACACTAAGGAAAGGGTTTCACCACAATATAAGCCACACAGACTTCCTCTGATGTTCTATTCGAGAAAAGGTAAAGATCCCCCCAATTCAATCAACCTTTCTTCTGGCTTTTCTCATAGGACATGTTTTTACACCTTATTGAAAAAACCTTTAAAGCCCACAGTAAGCAAGGAAAAACTCGAAATAAATGTTACTTTTTTTATCCACTTTTTTCTATTTTTTCAAATATGAAGTACTGAAACGTTATTTTATAAATAAGATTAAGAATGATCTCCTAGGAGAATACACAGAAGAAAAGCTAACTGAAAAGGGGTCCTTATATTTCTTTAATGGTGAATTATCTCTCCTTGGGCCCTGTTCAAATAACCTTTCTCCTGAGTTTTTGCCATGGAGATATTTTTTATAAAATAATACTTAAAGAAAGCCTGAATTGAAAATTAAAAGTTAAAATAAGCATACACAAGTCATACTTACCTTCCATGTAGTCTACTCCTCAGTGTCTTTCTCCTGTCCCACGTCCTGTTTGTTCACTGTGATCAAGGGAATTTTCTGTCCTCCATTTTGAAAATGGCAATTACCCCATAACAGCTTTCTGGTCAGCACACAGTTAAACTGTAACATCGCCCACTTGAGCCATAGGGAAACATGGACATTACTTGGTACATCAGTTTTCCTCTCAGCTATAACTGACAGCAACTGATATATAACTGACAGCAACTGATATATTTCAGATCTGACAAAATGTTGTCAGAACTGGAAGGGATTATAATCAGAAGAAAATGGTGAGCTTCTGAGAGGAACTGATGGCAAGGTAACTATGCAATGTTCATTTGAAGTTACCTCATGTGTTTATTTTAAATATTTTTACTCAGTACAGGTTCTCTTTAACAATTAAAACAATACTAAAAGGTGGGTAAAAAGCAATTTCAAACTTTTTTGAGTTTTTTCTTGCTGACTATGGGCTTAAAAGATATTTGATTTATTAGTTGTGAGATCTCCTGTGTGAAAACTCATGAAAAAAGTTAATTCGTTAAGGTGCCAAGCACTTTCCACCTATGAGGTCATTTTTCATCTCCTCTACAAAATAAATTTTCAACTGCCAATACACTAAGTACTTAAAAGTAGATTTAAAATTAAATCTATTTTGACTATTTTCTTGCTTGTAGACATTGGCTACAAAATGATTTTAATGATTTAGTGTAGATTCTTCACCTGGTAGAAAACTGAGAAGAACATTTAATTGATTACGGGCTCTTATCTCTTCTTTATATCATGGTTTATCTCTCCTTATTGGTCTTAACTCAGGACTTATCTCTTCTTATCTGTTGATCTCCTAAATTAACTCTCGTTGCAGTTGAGGTGAAAATGAAATAAAGCGATTAGTATTACAGATTAACCCCAATTTTTGCCAAGACTCTTGTTACAAATAGACCTTAAAAGTATTATCACTATTATTGATTTATAAAGCGTCAGCATATTCAGCGGCATTGTACAAAGTAGGAAAACAAACAAGGGGTACATAATGATACAGACAATGATATACATCAAATATGTGCAAGCTAAGAAATGAATAACCAATTCCAACACACAAAAGGGTGTGAGAATTGCATTGTTGTTCTTGACAAAAGTGAAATTTCACTTTAACCACTTCAGGATCACAGTTTTTTTTCCCTTAAAAACAAAAACAACTTTTACATTTCAGCGCTCCTCCCATTCATTCAGCGATAACTTTATTGTTACTTATCACACTGAAATGATCTATATATTGTTTTTTTCGCCACAAATTATGATTTCTTTGGGTGGTAGTTTTTGCTCTGAATTATTTTATTTTATATGCATTGTAAAGGGAATAAGGAAAAAAAGAAAAAAAATGATTATTTCTCAGTTTTCAGCCATTATAGTTTGAAAATAAAATGTGCTTTGGTACATAAAACCCACACATTTTATTTGCCTATTTGTCCAGTTTATTACAACGTTTAAATTGTGTCCCTAGTACAATGTATGGTGATAATATTTTAACTGGAAATGAAGGAGCATTTTTCCATTTAGGGATTTTTAATACTTGTTCACTTATTACAAGAACTTTTTTGAAAAAATATACTCTCCTGACATCCGTATTAGAAAAGTCCCTAAGGTAACTATTTATGTAAAAAAAATTAAATTATGTAATTTTCTTAATTTTTTTTTTAACAAGTGTTTTATTTCTGTAACTGTGGGGCAGGGACGGAAGGGGTTAAAAGTAATAAAAAAAATAATAATAATAATAAACTTTCTATGGAAAACAGTATAGTGGCATAAATAGGTGTATTTTACTTTTTGGCCACAAGATGGTGCTATTGTTTCTATTAATAGAACACAGCCGAACACAGTGTCGGGTCTGAGAGCTTATGCGACGTTAACAAGCTCTCTGAAGACACGGGAACGGTGATCGGGATTGAGAATCAAAAGATTCTCACATCCTGATCACAGATGGAGGGGGCTGCGACGGTGGATCGACGGTAAACAGCGCGGGTATCGTGAACGCGACGGTAAGGCAGCAGTACGCATATCTACCCCCCTGATCCGCACGTGTAGTTTAAAGGGGCGTGGATATGCGTACCAAGGATCCTAAAGTGGTTAAAAATAAACAGATAAAATGTTTGGTTTACCCCATTGTTTAAATTTTATCCTCAAGTAGTTTTAACCCCACAATTTCCAAAAGCATGATAACATTAACCTCCCCAACGGTATGGACAGATATATCCGTCCATAAAAACATGCTGTGAACAGTATAAACGTGCATACACATCAATACTCTCCTGCACTGTATACTAGACCCTTGCTTGACACATTTTGGCAAGTTACAGGAAAAAAAAAAGTTTTACAAATAAATTGTATCACTTTTTGCACAGAAATCCTGGGAAAATTGAATGCCAGGGAGGTTAATCAAAAACAAAAAGAGGGAGAAAGCAGAGAGCCCAATATAGTGTAATATGTTAGTATACCAGAGGGTACAGGAATTGTCGGATTATTAGTATACTCACAAGTCAGGGTTACCTCCAAGGCAACCACTGTAAAGGCAAGTGGGAAGAATATACCCGACCCCTGCACTAAGGGTGGACAATCTGCAAGAAAAACAATGAAACAGATACACCAACAAGTGTAAAATATATACCAAAAATGTGTTAAAAGGTAGTAAATGGGGTAGTGGTGGACTTACCTTTCCAATGATGACCCAAATAGTCAGTTTTAGTAAAGACTTTAATTGTCACTTTAAAAACTTCAAAATACATAAAATTGACTATTTGGGTGTTATCATTAAAGAGGTAAGTCCACCACTACCACCACCCAATTTTTGATATATATATTTTACACTTGTTTGCGCACGTTACATTGTTTTTGTCGATGATAAAATTCATGAAATGTAACGAATTTCTACTCAAGGCAGCATGTGGCTCACTCAAAGTTAAACTCACTTACTGATGAGAAAAAATACTCCCATTAGTCCAGTCCTATACTTTGAAGGGATTACTGGCAATCCTTACTTACGCTTGCTGCATGTAAGCATGTAAATCATTTACATGTAAACTAGCTATTCCTTTCAGGTCCCAACAGAGGCTGTGATATGGGAATGCCACATTTGCTGCTTTCCAGTCAGTGGATTAATTGAGGTTTTAAAGTAGGTAACACACCCTTGTTCTGTACAGCTAATTACTCCTGCAGTAAGACTAGGGTCCAAATGCAATTAACATTTTATCCTCAGTTTTCTCCTAGGTGATATTTTCAAACTAGTCAATAAAAATGCCTTCAAAACCACCAGCAAGCAAGAAAATACTCAGTACATTTTCACCTACTCTTTGGTACTTTTTCATTTGTAAAATGCTGAAAAGTTATTTTAAAGAGAAGATAAAACTTATCACCTAGGAGAAAATGCAGGAGAAAAAGTTAATTGCATATGGAACCCAGAGTTTAAAGATGAACTCCAGTGAAAATAATGTAACAAAAAAGTGCTTTATTTTTACAATAATTATGTATAAATGATTTAGTCAGTGTTTGCCCACTGAAAAATCTTTCCTCTCCCTGATTTACATTCTTTATCACATGGTGACATTTTTACTGCTGGCAGGTGATGTCATTGGAAGTAGCTGCTGCTTGCTTTTTTGGCAGTTGGAAACAGCTGTAAACAGCTATTTCCCACAATGCAACGAGGTTCACAGTTAGGAAACTGCCAGGACCACAGTCCTCACAGTTTCCTGTGGGAGGAGTTTCACCACAATATCAGCCATGCAGAGCCCCCTGCTGATCCGTTTGTGAAAAGGAATAGATTTCTCATTTAAAAGGGGGTATCAGCTACTGATTGGGAACCCCCTTTTAAATGAGAAATCTATTCCTTTTCACAAACGGATCAGCAGGGGGCTCTGCATGGCTGATATTGTGGTGAAACTCCTCCCACAGGAGGAGTTCAATTCTTTCAAATTGTTCAATTCTTGGTCACGGTTTCTCTTTAAAGCCCATCCTCCTCAAAGAGATTACAGAATCCAAGTTTGCTAAGAAGTGCAACTAAACCAACCAATTTTGGAAATTCAAAGATGGATGCAAATTGAATGATTTAATAACATTAAAGGGGCACTACAGCGAAAAACTGTAAAATTTAAAATATGTGCAAACATAAACAAATAAGAAGTACATTTTTTCCAGAGTAAAATGAGCTATAAACTACTTTTCTCCTATGTTGCTTTCACTTACAGTAGGTAGTAGAAAGCTGACAGAAGTGACAGGTTTTGGACTAGTCCATCTCTTTATAGGGGATTCTTAGGGATATATCTATTTTCAAAAGCACTTATTGAATGGCAGTTGCTCTGTCCAACTGCCAAAAAACTGTGTAGCGAGCAAGGAAGCCGGCCAGCATCTTTGTTTAAATCCTTTTTTGGGAATATCTTTATAAAAAATAAAAGCCTTGCTGAGAATCCCCTATGGAGAGATGGACTAGTCCAAAACCTGTCACTTCTGTCAGATTTCTACTGCCTACTGTAAGTGACAGCATTATAGGAGAAAAGTAATTTATGGCTCATTTTACTCTGGAACAAATGTACTTCTTATCTGTATATGTTTACACATATTTTAAATTTTACAGTGTTTCGCTGTAGTGCCCCTTTAAATTATGAAATTCTTGTGGACCACTAATGTACGTTTGTAGCCAGTTTCAGTTTAAAAGACTCCTCCATGTTATATAAAGAGGTCTTCTATTCTGCACTACAAATTTTGTTTATCTCCATCATGTATCATCAGTAAGGGTTTGGTTGCCAAATGCAAGCTGAGTTTTCTCCCTCTCATTGCGCGAAAATAAACTAGAAGCTGTAATCAGTTGTGTTCAGTGACTTTAACAGCTTCCATTAAACCATTGGATTTCCCCAAATTGGATTTTCCCCAAAGGATAACTGTACTTACAAAACTGTTGTTACACAGTATAGTTATCCTAAATGCCTCCCTCAGCCACTCTAAGGCCCTCCACCACATAGATCCCATTGGGAGCGGAAAATACTTTTGTTTGTCTTTAGTGCCACTGTGTCCTCCAGCCACAAGATGGTGCTGTCAAATAGAAAGCAGGCTGCCTCTCTGTTCATTTTATTTGAGAGCTGGTCTACTTTCAACCTCTAAATATAGCTACTGGTCAGAGCAGAGTTATTATAGCCTTGATATCTGTGGGTGTGAGAGAGGTGGAAAAAAAATACTGAGTGTCTTGGGCTCTGTGACAGCAGCGATTTTTTTGATTTAGTGAGTGATTTCACACACTTCCCCCGCCCCCCCAGTGCTTACCTGCGTGGTTTGTTTTTTTGTAAAGAGCTTTAACAGAGCGATTTGTTTTTTCACTTCCTGACGCAAGTCAGGAAGTGAACTCTTTGACCCGCAAAATAATAAATACAATGTATTTATTCTGAAAAGCGCTGGGGAAATCGCTGTACCAAGCACTTTTTCAAGCGTTTTGTGATTTCTCTATACCTGCCATTATACGGAAATCGCCCCAAAAATGGTACAGGCAGCGCTTTGCTGAGCGGATTGGAAACGAACTGCTCAAATGTGAACACTCTCATAGGGAATCATTGCACAATCGCTTTTATGGCAATTTAGAAAATCGCCGGCGCTTAAAAAAAATGCAAAACACCCTAGGTGTGAACAAGCCCTGAGTATTTAGGCTACTACTCTTTGTAGCATAGTTACCCAATAACCACTTTGAATCCTATGTCGGATCACCTACATCCCCCATCCCATATGTGAGTGATTGCAAAAATGCATTAGAAAGGATTAAAGCTCATCTCCAGGCAATAAAGCTTTCCTAGTTCTGTGTTGGCCACTCAGTGGCAGGCCTTGTTTTTATCTGTGTATGAACACCTTCACTAGTTGATATCAGATTATTTACTTCTAAAGTATCTTGAAAGTGAACCTGAACCGAGAAAAATGTAAGATAAATACATAATGTTCCTGCAAATTAATATTACATACTTACCCCGTTGTCAGTTCCTCTTAGAAGCTCATCTTTTTGTCAGAATTGAAATACATCAGTTTCTGTCAGTTATATATCAGTTTGTATCAGTTATAACTGAAAGGACAACTGATGTACAAGGTAATGCCCATATTTCTCTATGGATCAAGTAAGCGATTTCACAGTTTAACAGTGTGCTGACCAGGAAGCTGTTATGGGGTAACAGTCAATTTCAAAATGGAGAAAGGAGAATTCCATTTAACACAGTGGACAAACAGGAGGCGGTAGAGGAGATAGAGGTTGATGAATAGACTACAGGGGAGGTAAATATGATGTGTGTATGTTTATTTTGCTGTGTAATGTTCCATTCAGGTTTGCTTTAAAGAGAATCCGAGGTGTGTTTAAAGAATGTTATTTGCATACAGAGGCTGGATCTGCCTATACAGCCCAGCCTCTGTTGCTATCCCAAACCCCACTAAGGTCCCCCTGCACTCTGCAATCCCTCATAAATCACAGCCGTGCTGTGAGGCTGTGTTTACATCTGTAGTGTCAGTCTCAGCTGCTCCCCCGCCTCCTGCATAGCTCCAGTCCCTGCCCCCGTCCCTTCACTCCAATCCGCAGGGAGGGTAAGGGATCAGAATCAGAATCAGATTTATTTCGCCAAGTGCAGCAGTTGCCACACTCGGAATTGTTTGTGGTACACATCAGCATAGAGCATAGTACAAAGCGGCAAAAACATAGTAGTGCAAAGCATGCAATGACAGACAAAGAACAATAAAACAACTTAGTGCAAGCAAAACATGTGCAGACAAAAGACTTTAGGGTATTGTAGTGCAAAAACTACGTGCGGAACCTCGGAAAAGTACATATTTATTTAGGCCTGGGTCACAGATGTTCTATTTAGTTTCTCTGTGTGTGTGACTAGAGTTCAGAAGGCACACTGCTTGGGGGAAAAAGGAGTTCCTGTGCCTGGAGGTTTTGGTGGAAATAGCTCTGAAACGATGGTCCGAGCGCATACGGTTGAAGAAGCGGCTACCGGGATGGTGCGGGTCATTCGTGATCCTGTATGCCCTTGTTTTCAATCTGGATGCGTGGAGGAGGTCCAGAGGTGGCAGGGGTGACCCAATGATTCTTTCCGCTGCCTTGATTACTCTTTGAAGTCTGTACCTGTCGCTCGTGGTGGCACCCCCATACCACACGATGATAGATGAGAACAGGATTGACTCGATGGTGGCAGTGTAGAAGCTTGATAACAGTTCCTGCGGCATGCCAAACTTCCTGAGTTGTCTTAGGAAGAACAGCCGTTGCTGCGCCTTCTTTTGGCATTTAGTGGTGTTTTCACTCCATCTCAAGTCGTTGGTGATGGTAGTGCCCAGAAACCGAACACTTGATACTCTGGTGACTTCAGTGCCTTCGATGAATACCGGGCTGAGTGGGGGGGGGGGGGGCGTTTCCTGAAATCGATAACCAACTTGACTGTCTATGCAGCGTTTAGGACAAGCATGTTGTCCTTGCACCAATTGCAGATTCGCTCAATCTCACTGCGGTAGGTGCGTTCGTCCTCCTCACTGATGAGACCAAGGATGGTGGTGTCGTCCGCAAATTTAATTACCTTAACGCAGTCAGCGGTTGAGGAGCATCTGTTTGTGTACAGGGAAAACAGGATCGGAGACAGTACACAGCCTTGGGGGGCGCCAGTATTTGTGGTCCTCGTTTGGGAGAGGCAGCTACCAAGTCTGACCTGTTGCGTCCTGTTTGTGAGGAAGTCCTTGATCCATGTGCAGAGATTACCATCAAGCCCAAGTTGCGCTAAGTTGTTATACAGGATGTTCGGGCAGATCGTATTGAAAGCAGAGCTAAAGTCCAGGAAGAGGATCCTGGCGTAGGTGTTGGGTCTGTCCAGATGCAGGCGGGGACTGGAGCTCTGCAGGAGGTGGGGAGAGCAGCAGACTGACACTATAGAGATAAACACAGCCAGCTCTGACAAGCTGTTTGTCAGCAGCGTGGCTGTGATTTATGAGGGATTGCAGAGTGCAGGGGGACCTTAGTGGGGTTTGGGATAGCAACAGAGGCTGGGCTGTATAGGCAGATCCAGCCACTGTATGCAGATAATATTCTTCAAACCCACCTCGGGTTCTCTTTAAGGAACTCTTTCTCCAGATACTTCCTGTAGTGCAGAAATTCAGACCTGTGATCTTGTCAGAGAGCTCTGTCTGTGCCTCTCATCTTATATGTGAACTATAACTACTTAAATGACCGATCGACGTCCAATGAGACCAAAAACAAAATACCCAAATATAAATATACTATTAGCTAACTAATATTTTCACATGCACCATGTCAGCATAGTAAATAATACACAACAGAGCAAAGAATTGACTCTTGGGCGCATGTGAAAAACTACAAAATTACTTTAATGAATTATTTTATATTAAATATAAATTGAACACCAAATATGGACATACACACAATCTAAATCAAACGTACAACATAAATAGCTAAAAATAGCCTCCTGACATCAAGTTAGAGGTTTTGGGGCTGCAGTCCCCGGACCTGATAACTAGTATGTCTCAACAGCCTGACAACACTAAACCAACACGCACATCCCTACCCACACACCTTGCTGTTAACTCTTGCAGCTGGGCTGCTAGTATCACATCTTTAGAATTTGATCCGTTTTGTTGAAAGAAAAAAGTTAATATCTTGGCACTTGGCTTAATTTATCAGATGGTACATTTAGAGCTGTGCCTGGACTTTGCTTTAAAACCTTGCAATAATCAGATCGGCTTCCAAAAGTCTCTTCTATATTATAGGCTATCCACAAACTTCTTCCTTATCATTTCCCTGAAAACTTTCATAAATCTTTTCATTACAAATGTCATATCCATCACAACATGTCAGCGTCAAATCACCAAGCCTCAGCCATTCAGCAGTCAGTGCGCCTGGCATGCTCATAATTAGATTATTATGCAGTAAGCATAGATTGATAGCTTTGGCTGTGTTATGTCTAAAGCATAACTAATCCAGCTAAATAATGAATGCAATTATGTTTTGGGAAAATGTGGCCAATATTTAATGAGAAATGTTGGATGTTGGTAGAGATCACCTTTCAGAGCAAGGTAAAGAGCCAACAATGTCCTCTGCACTTGGGATCATTAGAGTGACAAAACACAGGTTCAATGAATTTGCTGTGGGTTTGCAAAGCGTTTTAAAGGATACCTGAAGTGACATGTGAAATGATGCAGGGCTGTGGAGTCGGTACCAAAAATCATCCGACTCTAACACCAACTCCTCAGTTTATGAAACCACCAACTCCGACTGCAGGTACCTAAAAATTGCACTAATGCCTCAACTCTGACTCCACAGTGCTGGAAATGAGGAGATCAACATGTGAATGTTCAGTCCCAATACTGCTTAGAACTAGGCTATGTCACTTTTTTTTTTTTTGGCTTACTGCAAGGGTTATAGCAAACCTAAACTGAAAATAACCTTATGAGATCATTAATTGTATCATATGTGTAGCACTAATGGTAAGTAGAACATAGAATATTTTTATGAAGTTGAAAGGCTGCATTTTTAAGACTGAATTCTAAGCAGCAGGCATGACACTCTGATGTAAAATCTGCTTCATTTAGCTGAAATTAAAAAAAGATGTAATGACCCTTTAGACTTTTCAGCTCACAAAAAATATCAGCAGTGTTTTTTCAACCAAATAGAAGTGCTGTGTCTTCTACTGTATTTACTTTTCAGGACATTAGACTAGATTCAACAAGTTGTTTGACTGCTTCATTTGCATAGATAACACTTTTTTTATTCTTAGTAAGACTAGTATTATATGTACCTATATTTATATCTTCATGTCACATGTCAGTTCAGGTACTGTTAAGTTGATCACTGAATTTTAACTCAGGACTCTGTGGTTCTGCCTCAGTGTGCTTTTTCAATGAGCCACAGGCTCTGCTGAAGCACTTGCTGCCACCCAGCAGTGCGTTTTCTGGACTATTCAGCCTGCCCTGTGATATTCTGCTCACTTTAATTCCTGTTATGACTCTGCTTGTTTTCTGACTTCACTAGTAATCTGCATATTCTGATCTCAGCTTGTTTTCGACCATCGTTTGATTGCTGCCTGCCCTTTGACCTTGGCTAGTTTGACCTTGTCTCTAGTTACCAGCTTGCTTTGTTGAGAGTGGAAATTCCTGTTCTCTCCAATCCATCACTGGTGGGGCAATCCCAGGGATCAGGACCTGGCAGCTACCAGTCTGTAAAGTAGTTTGTTGCCCACTTGGGGTGGCGGCCCATCATTTCTTGCAGGGTGCACTTTTGAAGACCCTTAGCTGCTTAGATTCCATTCTCTGGCAGCAGATTAACATCAACAGTTTCATCTCTGGGTAAGGCCCCGTTCACACTTGCGGTTGTTTGCCAAACGGACCGGATGACCTGACCGGATCCGGACCGGATCCGGATCGGAACCGTACGGTTCTGATCCGGATCCGATCCGGATCCGGTCAGGTTGCATCAGGTGTCCATCAGGATGCGATCCGGATCCGTTTGGCAAAAGTTACGTTAAAAACAAAAAAAATGTTGGGGTCTGGGAGGTCAGCAGAAGGGGGACCTGTGGAATCAGGCCCTCTGCTGTTTAGCACTCACCTCCACCTGCGACATGCTGCCAACATCTCCGGATCCGGATCCAGCTGTGCTGCTCCACTCCAAAATGCTTGCCCATGTGTCCCCATCCAATATCGCCGCAACAATCCCCATAGGAAGTGGGGTAGAACATCCGGATTTCTCAGCCAGTGTGTTGTGCGCTCTCCGGTTCCCATTGGTTTGTATTGGCCGGATGGTGCAGTCCGGCTCCGCCCCGGATACGGCTGCCGGAGGAGCCGGATGAAAAAATAGCGCATGTTGGAACGGAGGCCGGAGTCCGGATCCGGCCCAGATCCGGTCCGGCTCCGGTCCGGCAGAACGGACGCATGTGAACGGACGCATAGGCTTTCATTGCTATGCCGTGCGTCCGTTCCGTCCGTTCTGCAAGTGGTGCGGCTCCGGCACGGCGATTCCGGAGGGCCACCGCAAGTGTGAACCGGGCCTAAAGTGTCCACTTTGGTTTGCGCCATTACTTACTATACATTTCTCTCCATGTGCAGACAGTGCTGCAGCATTGATTGGCGTATGTTTATTTAGTCTGCATTAGGGGTTATGTGATTTACCATTGCTTCCCAGTGTCTTATTGCTTATATTGCACTATTTTGCACTACTTAAGTATTATTTATCCAGATATATCATTTGTTGTGCCTTACTTGATTCACAATGTGATGGCCTGTTTTAATTGTTTTTATTCAGGGATATGTCCCTAATAAATATTGATATTTTTTGGACATGATTGATGATTTGCATTTATCTCTATATGTTATGGATAGCTTTTATGGTATTGACTATGTTCACCCAACACAATTTTCACGTCCATCCACTCCTAGTTTATGTGATACTCTCTTGCAATCTTCTTTTCATCACTATTTCTATTATTTCATCCCTCTTCCTCATCAAAAGAAATATTGCTGATGTAATCAAACCACATTAGACTTTAATGATTTTAATTTAAACTAATAATGTAATTTAAATTTAATAATAATCTTTTCATGTTTTTTTTTTTTTTTTTTTAAGGACTTGGCAGAAAAAGAGAACACAAGAGAAAATGCACTGGAAGCTCTGAAGGCAAATTTCTATTGTGAACTGTGTGACAAGCAATATCATAAGCATCGGGAATTTGATAACCATATAAATTCCTATGATCATGCACACAAACAGGTAAGCTCACACTAACCTTAAAGTGAACCTCCCGACTAAAAATCTACTCAGCAGAACTGAAAAGGCTTGGTGTTTCTTTAACAGTTTCACAGCATCAGAACTTTGTTTTTCTTACCAAAGCATCATTTTTAGCTGTATTTTTAGCTAAGCTCCACCCATCAAAGAAAACTGCCCGGGCTTTTTTTCCCTGATGCTGTGCAAAGCATGATGGGATTTCCTATGTTGTTATTCACGTTGCCTAGCAACTGGGAGGGGTGATCAGCACACAGGACAGTTGGAACTGTGTATCATGCTCCCTGTCACATCCTTTCAACCAAAAAGATGGCTGCCCTCATGAAATCAAACATTTGCCTGTTCTTTTAAGACAGTGTGGGTAAGTGATTATATTACCTATCTATTTTAATTAACATAGCTAACGTAACTTAATGACAGTATGTTTGTTTAGACTGAAGTTCCTCTTTAAAGGGGAACTGAAGAGAGAGATATATGGAGGCTGTCATGTTTATTTCCTTTTAGACAATACCAGTTGCCTGGCAGCCCTGCTGATCATCTGCCTCTAATACTATTAGCCATAGCCCCTGAACAAGCATGGAGCAGATCAGGTGTTTCAGTGGTTCAGACTTATAAGTCTGATCTGACAAGACTAGCTGCATGCTTGTTTCTGGTTTTAATCAGATACTACTGCAGAGAAATAGACCAGCAGGGCTGCCAGGCAACTGGTATTGATTAAAAGGAAATAAACATGACAGCCTTTATATACCTCTCTCTTCAGTTCCCCTTTAAAGAACAACTATCAAAGAAACTGTTTTTCTGTAAACCCCACATACCTAAAGAGCTTTTAGCCTGCAATGATAGAAAGCTTTTCAGAAGTCTCTCATCACAGCCTGTGTGAAAAAATAGCTTTGTTTATCAACTTATGTCGGCATCAAAGCTTGAGTTGTACCATGTAGGAAGGTTCCACCTCTCTGTGACTATTCAAAAAGCAATTATTTACTGTTTGTTTCTGCCCTGCTCACAAACACTGCTTTATCACAAATCATATGAAAACAGGTGAGAGATTATTTAGCTACAGATCAAGGATCTTAAGCAAAAGACCTGTATTTGCATGTTTCCCCTCCCCATTCACAATGAGCAGTTTCTGGCTGTAACCTCTGTTTACTTTGAACTCCATGAGCAGAGAGATACATGAACGCACAGAGCTGCAGCTGATGAGTTATTTACACAATATTTCTGCTTTATATAATTCTAAACACATTTTACTCACAGGATTACTGCCAGTGAGGACTGACTCTGTATGCTGCATGTGCTGCATGTGCTGGATATAGTCCTCCATAATAATGCCCACAGTGAGAACTCTTCTCTGTCATTTATTTCTTCACACAAAACATGAAAAGATGAGGAAAAAAGCCTTTATATTGCAATTTGCTAGTTATTACTGGAAATATATGTTGCATTTAGAATTTTAGTTAACTTTGATAGTTGTCCTTTAATAGTTTCACCTTTCATAGAATTGATTGTACAATGTGGTGATAGTTGTTCATTGCAGATTGTAAAGTTATTAGTAGAGATGATCTGCTTCTTCTGCCTGAATCCTCGTGGACAAAATTCATCTAGAGACATGTGTTTGACCTAATCCCATGATCATAACTGAAGTCACTAAAAAATACCACATACACCCAACTATAAGTCTAGAAATGTAGGTCTGACTCACTAAATAAAAGTATATAAAGTAAATAGATAAAAAGGGGTTGACTTATACATGAGTCATGAGTAACACTGAGCATGCTGAGTAATGTGTGTACTATTTGTGACATTCCCATTTGCAGCAAATCACCCTGTAGTAAGTGACACTTTCTTAAAAGGAACTGCCAAGAAAACATAGGTCGGAAAATCCTGGCGACATTAATTAACAAGGATAGTTGCAGGGGGAAAGGGAATGGGTTGCAGGAGGGGGAGTGAATAATTGCTGCATGTGGAGGCCTGGAGGAGTTATTGGTTGCACTTCAGGGAAAGGAGGGGGTAATGGCCCCCCTATTTCTGGTCCCCAAGTGCAGCCATTAACTTTGCTTAACTTTTACTTGAGTCAATAAAAAAATCCAGGTTAAGGGGTCAAATATTGGAGTCCACTTATACACAAGGTTGAGTTTTATTTGAGGATATATGGGTAAATGAATACGAAAATCAGGTAATTTTACTAGATGGACCCCAGACAAACTTGATATATGCTGTTCTCTATATGTTTTCTCCTGCTGTTAGGCCCCTTTCCAGATGTATTCCTACATGTTGAATATTGGTGAAAGTGGGTACAGTTTGGGGGTTTCTTTTATTGTTTCCTGCATCCCCATTATAGAGATTTCCCCCCTCACTTCCTGCCCCTGGGACCTCCATGAGATTTTTAAGGCAACCCCCTTAAGGTATTCCAGTGGTCAGTGTAATAACCAGTGGGAAGCACCAGTGGCAAATTCAAAGATGCTGTTGCTGGGGTTTCCATTCAGTGCAGCGGTGGTGAGTACCGGTGTCAGCAATGCGATGGGTGTCAGGGGGTCCTGGTGAGAGGAGGCAGTATATGCAGGGTCTGTCCTTGCTATAGTAAAGTATAGCAAGCCCTGGCAAAGCATCTTGAAATGTGCTTCAGGGTCTCCCTATTGGTCCTTTAACAGACCAATGGGAATCCTCCCTCAGGAGGATTTGCTGGAGCTTGCTATAGTTTAGTATAGCAAGTGCCAGTGACATGTGCAGCGGGTGTAAATAATAATTTCTGAGGATATTAGCATGGGATCATCAATTAAATGTAAATATTTATGGTTAAGGCTATTTAAATACTTTTTTCTTTGTAGTGTTTTTTTTTTCTACTTTAGCTCTTTATGGTAATGGGTAAGTTGCACCCATTTCACCTGGGGGGGCGGACAAAGGCTTTGGTGAGGTGGCGGCTTTGTGGGCTGGTACAGCTCAGGGACATGTGGGCTGGTATAGCTCAGGATGCAGAACCCCATGTAGTCAGGGTTCCAAATTATTTTTTTATTTGGACCTATTCGATCAAATGATCAGTAAATCAAAGACCTATGTGACCAATGCTAGTTAATATCAACTTCTATTTTTAGGCCCATTTTGAAAATTCAACGCACCTCTAATCTGAGGAGTCTCCTAAATTTGCTGCACTCCCACCAGGAGGGTTGCTTTATGCCCCTGGGCTCTATGTTTTTATTGTCTTGTATCAAATGGTGAGCACAGAGGTTGCAGATGATCAAAAAAAACTGACATCAAAGACCAGGTGAAAAGATCTGAGAACAAACAAAAGTCAGTATCAGTAACTGCAAATGAAACACTAAGCAAAGCACAGGACCTTCCTTCATGATTGGATAAGCTGTGACTTAAACTAAATAAAGCTGTTATGAGACATGTCTCCAGAGAGGGATCGGGACTCAATCCCTTGGGTGGTGGTGCAGGCACGGCCTAGGCTGTAAAGATGTGTTACAAGTCTTTAGGCTAGTGATGCATTTTGGTGGTACACAGGGGGAGGAGGAACCGCACAAAAAGGAACAGCACAAAAAGAACAGCACAGAGCTGGTGAGGTGAGTAGATAGGACAATGTCCTTGGCCAGCACTCTTCTGAGTTGATCCACCAGGTGGATTGCTCTCTGACATAACGAGAGCGATCAGAGTAGAGTAGATTGTAATGGATTAAATCACCTTTTGTGAACTTTTGTGTATTTTTCGCAATTACAATCTTGATTGGAATTACAATTTTGCATATAATCTTGCTTTGCATAATTTGCGCAAGTTACACAAATTTACGCTCACGGAAATTCACTAACCTATTTTGAACATACTAACTATCTCCTACGAGAAAACTTAGGGGCAATAGTTAATTGGATCGTGCCCATATTTGCAAAGAAATATATATATATATATATGTTTTTGTCTTCGTTTTTTAGGCTTCAGACTCACTCTACGGTTTTTGAATCTGCATAAATGAGTAAGGAGTTGTAGCAGCAGTGTGGGAATAATATGTTAGATGACAACCTATCCCAACGGCCGGCTTTTTTCACCTATTCTAGGGTCACTTTAATGGTAAACTTTGGATCATTGTATAAGTGGTATTTTAGGTAAGGGCTGTTGGCAGCAAGCCCTCATAGATGACTAGACGAAGACTTTTTGCATTAATATTTAGAGGAGAGATATGCAACAACCATTAGCAAATGATTACAGTGATTACTGAAAGTACTAAGGGTTATTAGCTTGCTGTTCAGAATTATTTGGCTTAGGTGGCATATTAAAGATGTGTGATCTTTTTTCTTTTTATTGAGACTAATAAGCCTGGCTAGTTGCAGCGTAGACTGTGACAGAGCAGTAAAGCATAAATTGATTTTGGAATAAAGTTACTCTTGGAAAGTAAAGCTACATATTGCTAATGGATTCAGTGAGCCAAGGTGTGGAAGCACTGGGGGCTGCTTCTGGAGTAACGTGACATCGTTCCGAGGAATGTGAGGCAGCACAACGGAACAAGTGCAGCGTAAGCATCTGTTCCCTTAATAGATCTCATCCCAAGGGTGAAGATTGTTTCCTCATTTTGAACTAAATAAACAGTCTTGGTAAACGTTCTTTCCTTATAGCAAACTAAGAAAAAACTGTGTCCCGCATCAAAACAGTAACACAAAACTTCATTTTTTTTTTCTAGCTGAAGCATTCCAGCCATGCTTGTAAATCTTAGGCTGAAGGGAACCTTAACTGTTATAAAAAAATGGGTTTCACTTACCTGGGGCTTCTACTAGCCACCTACAGACGTCCTGTGCCCGCGCTATCACTAATGACCCATACTCACAGGCAGCAAAAGTTGCCTGTCGCCAGCACACGTGAGCGTGTGGGCGACAGGCCGGCGACAGCTCCTCGCCAGGTCCCTCTGCGTACACACGCGGAAGAGAGACCAGCGGTGCGACGGAAGCTGTCGCCGACGTTCCTCCTTCCCCCGCCGGAAGCGCCGTATACCTCAATGGAGGTTGCTTTCGCTAGTCCGCGTACTCACGCGGACTAGCGACAGCTGCGGCGGAGGTGCGGCGGCGACTGTCGCCAGGCGATTGAAACTTTCAATCGCCTGGTGACATCAGCGACGGGCGACAGTTCGGGGTGCGCATACTCACGGGCGACCTGTCGCCGCAACACGCGCGCCGTAGCGACAATTGTAGCCCGTGAGTATGGGCCATAAGTGTCCCTTCAGTCCCCTATAGCGCTACTCTTCCGGTCAGCCAACTGGGGAGTCAACGGGCCACTGCGCATGTGCAGCCCTGCGCGTCCTCGATCAAGCTCCCATCAATGGGAGCAGTCAGCGCATGTGCAGTAGAGATTTTTTGTACTGCGCAGAGCACTCCCATCCACAGAAGCGTGATTAGAAGGCACACGGACCAGGACCATGCATAGGAACAAAAGTAAGGAGCACAGGGAAGCGGAGGATTAGCAAGCAGGGCACACAGAGGCATGTCCTTCAGATGGGAACATACCTCTGTGCCCCTTTTTTAGATTTGAAGCCACCTCGAGTACACTTTAAGGGGTCAGTAAATTTGAGAGTCTATTCAGAGGAATTGAATGAATTTAAACAATTTGGTTCATTTTATGTGGTCATATGTAGGAACACCCAGCTGTCATTCTGCAGTTAGAAAACATACTGGAGTTGATCCATTAAAGGGAATCTGAAAAGTAAAAAAAAAACAAAAAACAAACAGATACTTGCCTTGGGAGGGGGAAGCCTCTGGATCCTAATGAGGCTTCCCCTGTCCTCCTCAGCCAGCCCAATCTAGCACTGGCATCCCCAAACAGTTCACAATAGTAATAATACAGTGGCACGCATCGCACAGGTGCACTAATGGATTACCACTCGGGCTCTGATAGAAATAACCAAGCCTGATCGGGTCCGCTCTACTGCACAGGCGGCTATGCGCAGTAGAATGGACCCAATCCCACTCTGCTATTTCTGCCAAGGCCCGAACAGAAAGCTGCTTTTGCGCCTGCGCGAGGCCCGACAAGCCCTTGTTACTGGACTTTTGGGAGTAACACTTCTGGAACAGGGCAGCAGAGGAGAACAAAGGAAGGCTCTCCAGGATTCAGAGGCTCCCCCTTCCTGCGGGAAGTACCCCCATGGGTACGGTTTTCCACTTCAGGTTCACTTTAAAGTAAATGTGAAAAAAAGTTTGATACTTACCTAAGAAGAGGTGAGGTTCTGGACTCCATAGAGCCTTCCTGGGCCTCGGTCTGTCCTGGCCCAACCCCCCGTGAAGTTCTTTGACCAGCTTGATCAAATACATCATTAGCCAGCTTGGTCAAATACACCTTTGGCTCTGACAAAGCATTCTTCAGATGTACTTGAGTAGATCTGCAGAAGCACAGTATGGATCCGCACAAGCAGATCCATACTGTGCACACGCGAGTTTGGGTTTGTAAGTAATACGGATGTGCCTATCTTTGGACATATGTGAGTATCAAACTTTTTTTGCACTGCACTACTAATTTAGTTGTACATTTATAATATTACTAGAATCACAGAAGAAGGATGGAGGATCGGCACTACAACGTCTGCATAGGTGTTTATGAGCCAAAACAACTTGGCATTTTTAAGCAAAACAGATGCGGCATGCTCTAGGTTCAGGCTATTCCGGATGCAAAATTGGCAGCAGGATAGAGGAAAGAAACATAACCTGACACTGATGCTTGCTGTAAAGGTGTTTATTTGAACATACTGTTATTCAGCTTTAACTGAGAAGAGGAAACCAAGTGAACGTTGCTGGACAGTGCACTGGGTGCAGGCACAAGGAGCCTTATAATATCACTCCTGTACGCCTTGCTGTGTGCATTTTAGTAACACGTATAAGTGTGCGGTGTGCAAAAGTACATAGACAGCTCTGTCTGATGTTTCCACCTATGTGTTATGCAGCTGTGATTCACCTTGCCAGCAGTAAAGATACTGGTAGCACTGCTAAATTTAGGAATGTAAATCAGGGTGAGGTAATTTTACAATGGTCAAACATTGACTGAATAATTTATAAATGGATATTGTACAAGATAAATAAGCAAGGCACTGTTGCAGCATATTTGGCCATAACACAGTGCTATTCCATTCATGGTCACTGATTGTGATCAGCACTGCAACAGAGAGCAATGCAGGTGCCGTGTGTTGAGGCTTAAATGCATGGCCACTTACATTGTCTAATGGGGACGAGACCTAAGACATATTAGAAATGTTTTATGCTATATTTACACAAGATTGTGCGCTTTAATTATTACATATTAAAAAAAATGTATTTATCCAGGAGCTTGACAAACATGGAGGTGTCCTTACAGGGATCCTTAAGCCTAAGATAAAAAAAAATCAGTTTTACTCACCTGGTGCTTCTACCAGCCCCCTACAGCCATCCTGTGCCCACACAGTCAAGATTGGATCTGCTTGTCCCCTGCCGCCAGCTACTTTCATTGTCGCCCAACAGTCTAACTGCTCCTGCGCAGGCCTGGCCACACATCTGCTTCTATGCAGGAGAACAGAGGCACCAGAAGGATAAAAGGAAGCTAAAGGAGCTTAAAAAAACAAATTCTTGGTAAATAGAGGAGGTAGTGGTGGACTTACCTTCTCCAAGTAGACACACAACGAATGTAGTAAAGACAGTCAATATATTTTATTTATGAACTCCAAATATGCAACGCGTTTCGCAGGTTTGATCCCGCTTCATCAGGCAATAACAACGGAGCAATAGCAGAGGTGCCTGGCTCTTCTACTGACCACATATGCTATTGCTCCGTTGTTATTGCCTAAAAATCAGTTGACAGAGGTGCCTGGCTCTTCTACTGACCACATATGCTATTGCTCCGTTGTTATTGCCTGATGAAGCGGGATCAAACCTGCGAAACGTGTTGCATATTTGGAGTTCATAAATAAAACATATTGACTGTCTTTATCCTTACTACAGTCGTTGTGTGTCTACTTGAAGGAGGTAAGTCCACCACTACCTCCTCTATTTACCAAGAATTTGGTTTTTAAGCTCATTTAGCTTCCTTTTATCCTTTTGGCGCCTCTGTTCTCCTGCATAATATTGAGTCCACCCTGGGTGGAGGGTTGAACCCCCTTTTTCTCATCTACAGAGAGTGACTTCTTATTCCTGAGTGGGGTCAGGAAAATCTCCCACCTACTTTTACAGTGGTTGCCTAATGGTAACCCTGGTTTGTGAGTAGTAATATTTACTCTATCTAGTAACCATTTACCAGTACATATTACACTATTGGGGCTCTTGGTGTTCCTTGTTTTTATCTGCTTCTACACAATCCAGTCAGCAATAGCGCCCTGCGCAGGTGCAGGACGCTATTGCGGACGGGAACACGTAGAAAGCTAGGCGTGGCCAGGCCTGTCGGAGAAGTGAAAGTAGCTGGCGGCTGTGGACAGGAGAATTCGTGAGTGACTGCAAGGGCACAGGACAGCTGCAGGGGGCTGGTAGAAGCCCCAGGTGAGTAAAACTGATTTTTAGGCTTAAGTGCCTCTTTAAGGCTGCTACACAGAACCTATTTAGTTCTCAAAAGACTTTTCCAATTTGAATACTCAGATTCTCCTGCTTTAGGGGTGGCTCCTCTTGGGGCACTGTACTTCATATCTGGTAGACATAATTGGTTATTGGTAGACTATAACTGGGGGTTTTGCATATTGTATGTGAAATGCCTGCTGTCTCTCTTTCCAAAGACCTCAAGACTCTCTTAAACCACCTAGGCATAAATACGGCCAGCATAAACTGATCCATGTTAGAATTTAAGTATGATATGCTTGAATTCGGAGGCCTCGGTCACTTTACCTAACTGGTTTAGTAAAAGGACTTGCTCTGCAGAGTGTCTCTTTAAGGAGAATTACTTTTAGAGAGAAATAAAGACAGTTCTGATTTTCAGTAGAACATTGTGCTGGAACTCCCAAGGCTGTAAGCAGAGATATCCAGTGCAGAGGCCAGATCAGCTGGCGACAAACAACATAAACATGAGCCATTGTTATGAAAAATATTCTCACAAGTACATTAAACAATGGTTTTAGGGACATATTACCTAATTTCAGGGTAGTAGGAGAGGAAACGCCATATTTGGCTTTTCCCATCTGATCAGGTGTGGATAGTGTCATCCATCACATGCTATTAGCAGCCAATTGCATGCAATGGGGACTGGACCGTCCCTGCTGGATGATGTCACATTTAACTCTTTAGTGGCTAGTATAAAATAGCCGACACAGGTTTCAGAGCCCACTTCGAGTTTCCACTTCTGACTTCCACTTCCTACTTTCCTTCTAGTTAAAGGGACTCCGAGCTCACAATAAAAAAGAAAGTTGAACTCACCTGGGGCTTTCTCCAGCCCAGTGCTGGTCGGGAGGTCCCACGACGGCGTCCTGGCTCCTCTCCAACACCCCGATCCGGAATGGCTGTCAGGCCGCAGCCCGGGCGACACTCTCCCGAGTGTCGGGCTGCTCCTTCCGCGTATGACGCGGATGACGTCACACGCCGGCCGCCTCGCGTCATCACGGCGGCCGGCGTGAAAGTACTGCGCATGCGCGCTTAATCGCGCATGCGCAGTACTTTCACGCCGGCCGCCGTGATGACGCGAGGCGGCCGGCGTGTGACGTCATCCGCGTCATACGCGGAAGGAGCAGCCCGACACTCGGGAGAGTGTCGCCCGGGCTGCGGCCTGACAGCCATTCCGGATCGGGGTGTTGGAGAGGAGCCAGGACGCCGTCGTGGGACCTCCCGACCAGCACTGGGCTGGAGAAAGCCCCAGGTGAGTTCAACTTTCTTTTTTATTGTGAGCTCGGAGTCCCTTTAACTTCCATTTTCTGTATGCCGTATATAGGCCTAAGTGCAACTAGCATAGATGTACCATAAGAGAAAGCCTGGTCTATTCACAATGGATAGGCCAAGTCTGCATGGAACGCATAAGATTCTACAGACCGATTGCTTTGCCAAGGTAAACGAAGACATAAGATTGCTGAACACATCTGTATATTTGTTTTCTGAATAAACTCCTGAAACTTTGAGGACGTCTAAGCAGTTCTATCTCCTGTGCTGTTGCTGTGATGAGTGTCAAGTTATCACATTCACTTTCTGTGATAGGGTGCCGAACAAAGGTGAAGTGTTGTTGCCCATAGCAACCAACAAATATTTATTACAATCCATTATTTGATGGCCACCACTAAACATACGTTGCATCTTAGTGGAGACAACAGGAACAACATCTGAGATGTGTTAAGGATGCAATGGACACTATTATGAGAGTCTAAATGCTATTGTAAAGGATACAGTATCCTTTATACCATAATTGCTGAATATAATTAGAAAAAAAATCTATGACCAATAACAAGACAACAATAACAACAATTTCAGTCTGGTCAAAAAAAAAAAAGCTTTTGTATGATTGTCTCCCCTCCCCCATACACACTCTCTTTCCTGGTGACACCCTAGCTTTACTGTATTTTAGACAGGAAGTGAGTAGAACATGGATATAGCACTAATAGCCTGACAGAAGGTCTGCAAACATTTCAGAAATACAAAAATAAACTTTGTGTCTTTTTGTTTGTTTTTCAACAGAGACTGAAAGATCTAAAACAAAGGGAATTTTCTCGAAATGTAGCATCAAAATTAAGGAGGAACGAACGAAAACAAAATAAGTATTTGCAAACACTCCATAAACTGGATGAACAGAAGAGAGAAGCAAACTGGTATGTAATCAGCGCTGAAGGCTACAGAAACCTATTGCTTTCATTGTGTTTCCAAGTCTGAAACAGCCATATGCTAAAACAGCTCCAAGCACTCTGCCATGTTAGTAACATTAGACCAGTTTACTAGGGCACCTTCAAACATCTCCAATGGGAATTCACCAAAAATCATCCAGTAAATCTGGAATGGACTGATTAAAAAATGATCGCAAGTAAGTGGGATTTAAAAAGGAACTGTAACCCAGGATCGAACTTCATCCCAGTCAGAAGCCAGTACCCCGTTTGCCACAAGAAAACTTTATATTTCACACAGCTGACCATCTAGCAACCCAACAAGGTTTCAACAGAACTCAGGCAAGGGTGTGCCAAATAGCAGAAAATTACAAAAAAAAATCCAGTCTAGGTTTGCTGGATAACCTTTGATATGCATACTGAAAATCCTTGGATCTCTCTGTAGATTCCTTAGTAAATTTAGCCCATTGTACCTAAGGTTTTGCGCACTCACATTTTAGGAGACCTGTGGGAAGGTCTCTGTGTCAATGGTCTGTTAAGAGTGCTACTGCTATTAAGAGCTCTACTGCTTATGAAAAAACGAGCTGTTCTACTTGTGTCTAATGGGCTGCTAATGTGCAATGGTAAAGATAATATTTAAGTAATACTGCAGGGTGAGGAGACACAGTCATTCTCAGAAACATTGTTAGCATAAAATCTGTTTTAGTTCTTGATGCAGTTTCTGTATTTTCAGAGCGCAATGCAAATTCATTACTCAGGATAAATATTTTAACAATCTATTCACAAAGGGGAAAATACAATTAAACCAGTATATTAGGCATAATTATGCCTATGTGGCTTATGTAATTACCTCTACAGTTACTTTTTACTTTAGCAAGAAAGGGCATCTTACTTACTTGCAAATAATATTAATAATATAAACACTGTGCTTTCATGTCCCGGTGCCTTTAAAAAACAGAAAAAAATGAATTATTTTTGACTAATTTAATGAATCACTGGTGGGGAAGGGAGGGGGGGGGGGCAGCAAAGAACACTTTTAAATGCAGTGTAGTTATGCTGTTAAATGGATGCAAGATAGCATAGCTTCTCCCTGAAATAGGGTTACATCTGATGACCCTGAGGAGTCTTGCTGTATTTTTTTATACTGTGACATCAACAGGGAGGCCAGATTTATACTTTTGCTGCCCCTATGCCAACTTTCTTCCATGTGCAGACCTGTGTTCCGTGGGAAAGATTTATATACAGCAGTCCCTCTCTTTCACAAGCAGCTCACTGAAGCACCATCTCTCCTTCTTCATATGCTGCTTCCCATGTACAACCTCCCTTTTCCATATGTAGGCTTCTCTCTTCCTTTTTCAGCAACCTCTTTTCCATGATCAGCCACTCCCTTGAGCGGTAGCCACCCTAGGCCAGGACCTTTGATGCCTTTCCATAAATGCAGCCATGGTCATCAGGGAATTTTATTTGCCTTGCTATTGGCCAGTCAGCCCTTCCCAGTACCTTTTAAGCATTGCTTTTAGTAATAGTCAGCATAGAAAATTGTTACAAGAATGATATATTTGTGGCTTTTCAAAAACGAGTTTGTCACCCAATTGTCTTTGTGCAGAACCTATTTAACAGGAAATACATCTAGCAGCCTTTATATTCAAATGTTGACTGGGGTGCTCATAACCCCAGACAACATTTTTGGAACTAACCAAGGTATTTCTCCCTCCGTCCTCCTTTGGCAGATGTCAGCAGCAGGAAGCAATGCTGGGAAGTATCTCTCATCACTCTCGGTTGCTACGGCAATACCCGATACTCGTACTGCAGCCAGCTTCCTTTATTTGCATGTACTAGGTGCCAGCTTGGTAACATCATCAAGCCAGGACACGGTGCATGGGATAGAGAAGGCTGGCATCAGTACAATCCAGGTGAGCTCCACAATCAGGGCTGCCCAGGAGTCCTGAAAACACCAAATATAGATAGGGGAACCAATATATTACCAGGGAAAGCTAAAGAAGGAAAGGGAACCACTAGATCACCAGGGAAAATTATAAGAAGGAGGCGGAACCACTATATCACCATTGCGAGGGTTACCACTAGACCACCAATGAAAGCTATAAGGGAAAAAGGGCCTCAGAGTTCCTCAACCCTGTCCTCAAGGCCCAAAAACAGTACATGTTTTGCAGAAAACCACACACAATCACAGGTGGGGTAATTATTGTCTCAGCAGAGCTGATTAACTACCTCTGTGGATTTCTACAAAACATGCACTGTTGGTGGGACTTGAGGACAGGGTTGGGGAACACTGCTCTAGACCACCAGGGATAAAAAACATAAATGGGAAAGGGAACCACTAGACCACCAGGGAAAATAAGGGGTCACAGCTCAGGGGTCAGGGCTAGCATAAATGACACATAACAAAGGGGGTAACTGTGAGGGAACACAACATAAGGGTTGAGGTGTCCTCCCAGTGCAAAAGGGAAAGCAAAACACTAGGAGCTTTAACTAGGAAGACACTTCAATGGGGACTCATAGTAGCAGCCTAATATAAAGAAAGCAACAGGAATACAATATAAGGCTATCCTATTACAATAAAATCCCTGTTTAGCCACCTCCTGCAACTCTGCCCACTTTTGAAATCACAAACCTTGCACTAAATACACTCTCTATAAAATGTTTATTCCCCCCTTTCGCCTTTAAAAATGTTTCACTATCAAAGCAGCAGTAGAGGTAGAGTAAAAATACATAATGCAGAATATATATATATATATATATATATATATATATATATATATATATATATATATATATATATATGTGTTTATTTCAAAATCAAATATTATCCCCATACGTTGTAGCAGCAACAATATTTAAAGTGAACATAAAGTCACTTAAAAAAAACGAGATTAACTCACCTGGGGCTTCCCTCAGCCCCCTGCAGACGATCAGTGCCCTCGCAGCTCCGCTCCGACCTCCTGGCCGCAATAGCAGCATAGGGGGCGATATACAGGCTGGGAACGCGAACAATCACTCGCGTTCCCATCCCTGTCGGCCGGTGACGGCCAAACCAGAAGTGCTCGCCGGCGGGTCCTGGGACATCGGAGCGGAGCTGCGAGGGCACCGATCGTCTGCAGGGGGCTGAGGGAAGCCCCAGGTGAGTTAATCTCGTTTTTTTTAAGTGACTTTAGGTTCACTTTAAGTTGTATCCTACATAGGATGAATGGTCAAATATAATTTGTGTGTTTTATTTACAATAGCAATTTAAGACACTGTGTATTTTTTTCCATTTGGTTTCTTCGTTTTCCCTTTTAAATGCATAGGAGATAAAATAATACCCATAGGAAAAAAGCACCCAGAAAAAGTCTAGTTGCCCCGAAAAAAAATGATGTTTATATCACTAAGGTGTCACAAGTAGTGATATAAAGTTATTGCAGATTAAATAGACACAGCTAAAACATCAACATTTCTCTAGTCCATGCAGGGAAAGCAAGGTCTAGGTGCAAAGTGGTTATTAATGTCACATTTATTGCTCCCATTTAATATGCTTCACACTGTTTCACAATGGGAGTAATCCTTGCAATATAAAGAGACTATATTCAGTTTATTAACCTCCTGATTGTTACGCCCCTCAGGAGGATTTGCTAGTTTGTATCCCCATGCTTAATTTATTTGATCAAATGGCCGCAAAACCTTTAGCTAGCACTAGGCTAGCTAGTACAGGTGTCCGGCAACCCCCAATCACCCCTAACCCCCCTGCCCCCAATCACCCTGGGGGTGGCGGACACATGTACTAGCTAGCCTAGTGCTAGCTAAAGGTTTTGCGGCCATTTGATCAAATAAATTAAGCATGGGGACTCCTAAAGCCAGCGAGTGGTATGCCCGACACAGTGTCGGGCATGACACTAAGGAGGTTAACCAGCATATGCAGCTATTTCCCTTCAAAAATATCAAAAGACCAAGAATAAAATCACAAACTAATAATATTAAGCAAATCAAAAAAAGTTTGCCTTCTTAAAACAGAAGGTATTTGCAATAATTCAGGAAGGAGTGAGCACATGATGTCTCCCACGATGCATCACTGCTGAATATGCAATTCATCCATTGTTGCCCCTGTAAGATAACCACACCTCCAGGACCGCTGGAATGCAATGATGTGTCAGCTTGGTAATTGTACACAGCCACAATAATACAACATGCATGCAGACTTTTTCAGATTGGTTGATTCTCATCATGCATGGCATGGATTAATGTGGCTCTATGGAATAGGATTTGAAACACCCAGAGTTGCAGACTACCCAGCAATCTCTAGGTGAACCAGAACCCCTAGGCGTGTGTAAGGGGCTACAATGGACCAAAAAGCCCTCTTACTAAAATGTTAAGCAAAACAAAAGTTTGCCTTCTTAAAACAGAAGGTATTTGCGATAATTTAGGTTGGAGAGAGCATATGATGTCTCCCACGATGGAGCACTTGACAAAGGGCGACAGGCCCGCAAAGTTTTGCTGGTTTGTTATGCTGTATCACTGCTATTTATGAAATAAAAGAAGTTTGGAATATACCTGCCTAGGGTTGAGTTCTATATGGGAATTTTTGCATGTCTCCAATGATGCATCACTGCTGAATATGCAAATCTTCCTTTGTTGTCCCAGTAAGCTAACCACACCTCCAGAACCACTGGAATGCAATGATGTGTCAGCTTGTTAATTGTACAGAGCCACAATAATCCAACATGCATACAGACTGTTTCGGATTGGTTGATTCTCATCAGTGCATGGCATGGATTAATGTGGCTCTATGGAGCTCTATTAATATTAATGATAAATATAATTCATATAAGAAGTACAGCCATTATGTGCATCCATTACGCCGCCCAACGACAAGTTACAACAAGCCCTTCCTCTACCGATGCCTAACTCTAACTGACACCACCTCCCCCCCCCCCCCCATGCCTAACCCCAACCAACACCACCCTCTCTGATTCCTAACCAACAAACCCATCAATGCCTAACCCTAACCGACACCACCCTCGGCGATTCCCAACCCCCCCCCCCATCAATCCCTAACCGACACCACCCCCACCGATGTCTAATTCTAACAGACCTCCCCCATGCATAGCCCGAACCATAGTCACAGTTTATATAGCGAGCGACCCACTATTTTTATCAATAGTTTGTAAGTTATGGCGGCCTGCCCCAACTCCCACTTTTTTATTGGGCTTATTAGCGCTAATAGCGGGTTGACTTAGGCGCCCAAGGTGGTGTCCAAACTTCCTCGGCAACTCTACTGCCAATATTACCTGCTTTACATTATATTAGGTCCTGTAAGAGTACCGTATATACTCGGCTACAAGTCGAGAAATTTAGGACTGACTCACAGGTTAAAAGTGGGGGGTCGCCTTATATGCGAGTCAGTCCTAAATCTCTCCACTTACAGACAGTATTGGGGGGCCGCTTCCCTTTCTCCCCCTCCCAGCAGTTGAAGCTCTTAGCTTCTTTGTCTCCTTCCTCCCACCCACCACAACCGAAATAGTGTGTGTTTCCGTTTCCCCCTTCCCCGGTAATACAATGTAGTGTGCCCATTCCCATCCCTCACCGCTCTAGCGCTGCTTCCTGTTGCGTAATGCAATGCAGCGTGGAAGTCGCGTCCGTCACCACTCTAGTCCTGCAGCCTCTCGCATCCTCTTCTCACGGTGGTCTGCATGGTGTACCTCGATGCCACGTGACATCGGGAATAGAAGGCAAGCAATACATGTAGGTAAGCCACGAATGTAAGTCCAGCGCGAGCAGAGGATGTAGCGCTAGAGTAGTGAATGACGGGACTTCCGTGTTCGTCCGCGCTACATTGTATTACGTTCCGTAAGTTAATGCAGCGCTAGAGTGGTGAGTGACAGGACATCCGTGTTTGGGCACACTACATTGTATTACGGTGGGAAGGGGGAAGCGGAGATAGAGGCACATACTATTTAGGTTGTGGTGGGTGGTAGGAAGGAGCCAGTCAGTGTTGCGGGGAGGGGGGTTTACATGGTGTGTGGGGGCGGCAAAGATATGCAGGACCACTTTAGGTGTTGGGAGGGGGATTTGGCAAGCTGGCAACTGGCACTGTGGGGAGGGGGGTTTACACAGGTGGGGGGGGGGGGGCAGCAGCACCTCTTTAGGTAGTGGTGGGTGGGAGGGGGTTCAAAAGAGGATATGGTTAATGGCTGCATATGGGGGCATGGAGGAGTTATTGGCTGCACTTGAGGAGAGGTAAATAGCTACAATATTTTATGAAGTGCAGCCATTAACTCCTTTCTGGTCCTCAAGGGCAACCATAAACTTTGCTGGATAGACTTATATTTGAGTTATTAAAAATTTCCAGTTTAAGAGGGTCAAATATTGGGGTCGACTTATACACGGAGTCGCCTTATATCCGAGTATATATGGTACCTTCACTAGTGTCTGAGCATTCTGACCTGCATACTTTTTCAGTTGTAATGAATTGGAAGATAAAGGCCAGCACACCTATCACATAGTATTGGCAGTTTTTAAGAGTATTGCAAAGAGAACACCCTATGTTCATATTTCTTTTAATTTTAAAATTTTAATTTTAATTTTTTATTTTATGTTTTTCTTAATTCTCAAGTTAAAGAATATCTGTAATGAGAGTTATGTGAAGACTGCCCACTTAATGCCATTTAAGAGTCATCACAGTGCCATATAGTAAAATGCAGTAAATCATTTAGGAATCCCACTTTTATGTTAAGTATTCAGGGTTCAGCATCAAAAATACTTCCTATATCTATATAGAGCTGTATATTAGTATGTAACCCTGCCCCCCACCACCAATAATATTTAGCCTATGGTGTTTAGCTACGCAGAATTCTCCTCCCATAGCATTCTGGTAGACCAAGTTTTGTTTCTACAGACTTCAGAACACACAGTAAATGAACATTCCGCAGTGATGCGCCTACCAGTAGTAAAAATGTTACCACCTGTGATCCATTTAAGAACATAAGTCTGGGGCAGGAAAGTGCTTGCAATGGGCAAACATTGTCTAAATCATTTATAAAGTAATAGAGTTAAAAATCAGTAATTATATTTATTAAAGTACACCTGAACTGAAAGGGATATGGAGGCTGCCATATTTATTTCCTTTTAAACTATACCAGTTGTTTGGTAGTCCTGCTTATCTATTTGGCTGCAGTAGTGTCTGAATCACACACCTGAATTAAGCATTGGGTTAATTCAGTCAGACTTCAGTCAGAAACACCTGGTCTGTATGCTTGTTCAGGGTCTATGGCTTCAGGTATAGGTGGTTAGCGCTCTTGCCTTGCAAGCTGGGTCCTAAGTTCGAATCCCAGCCAGTGTCAACATCTGCAAGGAGTTTGTATGTTTTCCCCATGTCTGCGTGGGTTTCCTCCAGGCACTCCAGTTTCCTCCCACATCCCAAAAACATACAGATAAGTTAATTGGCCTCCACCTAAAAAATTAGCCCTAGCCTGTGATACATGCACTACACGATGCATACATAGACATATGACTATGGTAGGGACTAGATTTTGAGCCCCTCTGAGGGACAGTTAGTGACAAGACAATATACTCTGTACAGCGATGCGTAATATGTCGGCGCTATATAAATACATAAATAAATAAAATAAATAAATAGGTATTTGAGGCAGAGGATCAGCAGGACAGTTAGGCACTTGGTATGGTTTAAAAAGAAATCAATATGTCAGCCTCCATTTTCCTCTCACTTCAGGTGTTCTTTGACCTCCCTGGCGGTACGCAGTTTCATAGGCTGCGTCCGCGGGAGGATTTTTTTAAATAAAATGTCATTTAAATGCTTTAGCTAGCACTTCGCTAGCTAACTATGCCTCCCAAACCCCGTCATGCGCAGTCCCGATCCTCCCCATACCGAAGCCTGGAGCTGATTGGAAGGCTGCGCCATCGCAGGATCCCTGGGGGGTACGTATAACGGCGGCGATCGGGGGAGAGTGGAGGGACTTGAAGGGCATGGTTAGCTAGCGAAGTGCTAGCTTAAAAATATAATATACATTTTATTTTAAAAAAAACCTCCATGGGCCATGTGATCCTCTCCGGCGGCTAGCCCGAACGTAGTTCAGGCTTACCGCCAGGGAGGTTAAAGGGAACCTAAACTGAGAAGGATATGGATTTTTTCTTTTAAAATAATACCAGTTGCCCAACTCTCCTGTTGATCCTGTGTCTCTAATGCTTTTAGCCACAGCCCCTCAACAAGCATGCAGATCAGATGCTCTGACTGAAGTGTGACTGGATTAGCTGCATATTTGTTTAAGGTGTGTGATCCAGCCACTACTGCAGCCAAAGAGATCAGCAGGACTGCCAAGCAACTGGTATTGTTTAAAGAGAACCCGAGGTGGGTTTGAAGAATATTATCTGCATACAGAGGCTGAATCTGCCTATACAGCCCAGCCTCTGTTGCTATCCCAAACCCCCCTAAGGTCCGCCTGCACTCTGCAATCCCTCATAAATCACAGCCACGCTGCTGACAAACAGCTTGTCAGAGCTG
Organism: Hyperolius riggenbachi; assembly: GCF_040937935.1. NCBI lineage: Eukaryota > Metazoa > Chordata > Amphibia > Anura > Hyperoliidae > Hyperolius > Hyperolius riggenbachi. Next base: position 221,197,352 of record NC_090652.1, on the reverse strand, counting down.
GCTGTGTTTATCTCTATAGTGTCAGTCTGCTGCTCTCCCCGCCTCCTGCAGAACTCCGGTCCCCGCCTGCATCCCTTCCCTCCCTGCTGATTGGGGAGAAGGGACGGGGGCAGGGACCGGAGCTATGCAGGAGGCGGGGGAGCAGCTGAGACTGACACTACAGATGTAAATACAGCCTCACAGCACGGCTGTGATTTATGAGGGATTGCAGAGTGCAGGGGAACCTTAGTAAGGTTTGGGATAGCAACAGAGGCTGGGCTGTATAGGCAGATCCAGCCTCTGTATGCAGATAACATTCTTTAAACACACCTCGGGTTCTCTTTAAGAGGAAACATCCATATCCCTCTCAGTTAAGGTTCCCTTTAAGCCATATTCAAAAAAGTTCCTCATTCACTGGCCTAGAAAAAGCATACACAGTGGGCTCTATTCATAAACCATTACCGCAAGTTTTCCGCTCAAAACAGCGGGTTTTCTCGTCCATTTAGCAAAGTGGGCATTCATAAAAGCTGTTCCCGCATGAAAATCTACAATCCCCCAGCAGAGCGAGAAATTTCCGCCTTCTCCAGTGTTTTTCTAGATTAATCTAGAAAAAAGTAACAAAATGGCCATTCATAAAGATTAGAGGAAGCGGTATGTTGACGGGAAATACCGCTTCCTCTGATTTTGCGGATTACATACAAGTGAATGGGACAGACCTCCCAGACAGAGCAGTGCACGGAGGGACTCTGCCGGCTGAAGTGTTTCCGCATGCCTTCCGACAGCTTACCGCCAGCTTTCAGCGGGAGATCTCCGCTCTTGCATCGCAGCTTTCAAGATTTTTTTGAATGACCACCCAGAAGTGTAAAATACCGCTGCGGTATTTTACCTCCAGGAGTTTTTTCGCCACATCTTTTTTATGAATAGAGCCCATTGAGTGTTCTGTGTCAAGGGTTCCAAGTATAACTGAAACAATCATGCAGCTAAACATCATGATATCCAGGGATCTGGCATTTTTAAATGAAAACAAAACAAAACAGCCTTTAAATTATTCTTACTTAAAGTTTCCTTTAAATTTACATAACATACAATGGTGTATGTATAATGATGGAGTGGGCAAAGCAATAGTATTCTAATTAATACTTTTGATTAAGTTATATGGCTTATCCATAGGTATAATATGAAAAAGCCTGAGAGTACCGGTAATTGGTAACATGCCTTTGCAATCTCCCATCTTTAGTTGAACTCCATTACAATGGCTGTGTAAGCTGAGTGCAGAACCCCCTCTAGTGGAGACAAATTGGTACTGCTACAGCGTACATTGTAAGATAAAACATACAGATTGAAATGTGCCTTTCAGCATCTCTGAAAATGTATTGTGTGCATGTAATCCATATGTTTCTCTTGCATTATTTCTACTTATCATTTTCTGACCTTGTTTATATAATAACAGTCAACTGTGATAAGTTGTCCTTGATTAAATAAAAATACAATTTTTTTCTGTTAATATATAGTTTTTCTTTCCTTTTTTTTTTTTTTTACTTATTAGGCATTGAGGAGAACAAAAAAGAGACAAAAAATATAGAGTTAAAATGTTAAAAGCTTAGTACACCATGGCCATGGTTTTGCCAGCAATGGTGCTGCATGATTTTCTAAGACTGAACATAACTGATCCAGAACAACTTAAATTGCCTATTAACTTCACATACAACAAAACTATCAGACTTATGGTGCCCGTACATGGCACAATTTTTTTCATCCAATTTACCATTTCTATGTAATACAAGGGAACCACCTAAATTATCCTTTTAGTATATTCCCTTAATTTACCCTTATACTACATAGAAATGGTAAGATTGGATGAACAAAATTGTACCATGTATGGGCACCAAAAGACCTGCAGAATATTGTGGGGGTCCACAAACAAAATATAAAATCAACAAGCGTTTTCCCAGTTTGAGTTCATACATTTTTAATCACAACCCATGCAATTATACAGGAATTTATTTGCTTAGTTTCTCGCTTCCACTTTATTGTTACCTTTGTTAAGCATCCCCTTCACACACACACACACACAAACACAAACACACACACACACACACACACACACACACACACACACAAACACACACACACACACACACACACGCGTAGGTACTCGATTTTCTGTCACTTTGTGTTACTATATTTTTTAATCACAAAGTTCCACTTAAATGAAAAGGGGGACTCTGTTGGTCATTTGCTCCGGATATCTGTTATTTTTATTGTTAATGTTGTAAAGAGTAAAGAGAAAGAAAACGAAAAGTGTTTCATTTTATCTCATATATATATACACAGCTGCATTAGTGGGCTCAGGCCCTTATGGCTTGTTTCCATTATACGCGGTCAGCGTGGCTCTTTGTTGCATGTGACTTACCGGGGGGGGGGGCATTGCTTGCGATCCGATTCATTATACTGAATGGGATCGCGGTCGCATTTGCCCCAAAATGCAGGAAACCATGTGCTGTGATTCAGTGGTGAATCACAGCGCATATATGGAAACTGCAGACAGTGCAGTCTGTGCACTCTCTGCTGTCCCTGTGATCGCATTTCCATAATCACAGCTGAAAGTGCGCAAAAGGAGACAAGCCCTAGGGATCAGGCAGGTTGCTTAACCTCCAAAGAGGGTATTGGTGTTATTTACTAAAGCAGTGTTAAAGGAACACAATCAATTAATATATTTTTTTCAATTGAGATAGAAATTGTTTGGGAAGTGCTGCTAAGTACTGGTGTACACATTTTACTGGCAACCTCTTTGTTTACAGTTATCAAAATACTTTCACACGTTACTGACGCCAAAACTAACTGCAGAATGAGCCATGAGGGGAGGAGGAATTTCCCTCACACTTCATCTGTTAACCCTGTGTGTGTGAGAGAGAAAGCTCTCAGCAGCTGCAGCTGGTGTGTCCTTTGTCTCTGTCTGGAGTGTCTGAAGAGAGCAGAGGAAATGTAACTTGTTATAAACATTTGTAATTGTCTGTGACACCACAGTTTTTCATACTTTTTTGCTTTCAGAGAAAAATACTCTTTAGTCTGATATGCATCACTGGCTGTGCATTGAAACAGACACCCCTTCTGCAATTGATTTGTTCCAAATAAAGCTAAATCCTACCCTCAATAAATTAAAGCTTTTGCCTCTGATATTTAAAGAGACTCCGTAACAAAAATTGCATCCTGTTTTTTATCATCCTACAAGTTCCAAAAGCTATTCTAAGGTGTTCTGGCTTACTGCAGCACGTTCTACTATCACCATCTCTGTAATAAATCAACTTATCTCTCTCTTGTCAGACTTGTCAGCCTGTGTCTGGAAGGCTGCCAAGTTCTTCAGTGTTGTGGTTCTGTGATGCATCTCCCCCCTCCAGGCCCCTCTCTGCACACTGCCTGTGTATTATTTAGATTAGAGCAGCTTCTCTCTTCTCTGTTATCTTTTACAAGCTGGATAAATCCTCCTCTGAGCTGGCTGGGCTTTCACATACTGAGGAATTACATACAGGCAGAGCTGTCTGCACTCTGCAGGAAGAAACAGCCTGACACTTAAGTGCATGAGAGCAGAAGGGGGAAAGAAACACACAAATGATCTCTTGAGATACAAAAGGAAAGCTGTATACAGCCTGCTTGTGTATGGATGTATTTTCTATGTGTGGACATACTGTACATCAACCTCCTTCCTGTTTTGGTGGCCATTTTGTTTGTTTACAAACAAACTTTTTAAAACTGTTTTTAACCACTTTTAATGCGGCGAGGAGCGGCGAAATTGTGACAGAGGGTAATAGGAGATGTCCCCTAACGCACTGGTATGTTTACTTTTGTGCGATTTTAACAATACAGATTCTCTTTAACAAGAATAGTAGGAAAATGTTTACACTGCTACTTAGACTTTATTTGTAAATTGTCAATTTAGAACACATGATTTAATAGCATTCCTTTAAGCAGCTATGCACTAGAATGTGGGTAATGTCCTAGCCATAATTTTAATTTTTTCATCTAAAAATCATGAATTCATTGACTGTTGGTTGGCCATTGCTAAGAGACAAAATATGCTCTGTCGGACAGCGGCAGTCACTGCAAGCAAATTGTAGATGATGCTTCTTAATACTTTTTATCGCTATTAAAAAATGGAACATCTTCATCCAGGTATGCTAGCTAGAAGCAGCAGGAAAAAAAAGGCCAGCAAGCTTGTCTCCCTCACCCGTCAACCTGATCAACCCACACAGCTGTAAAAATTAAAAGAACGTTATGAGAGGAAGTGGCAAAACCTACTCTCTCAATGCATCTTTGCCCCAGGACAACCCCCCCTCCCCCCAGACACACACACACACACACACACACGTAGGATAATTTTAGGGGGCGGGGGTAATACAGAGAGTCAATCTGGTGCCCACCTGTGAAAAAATTCTTATAAAAAATATGTCTAGCTTTAAAGTGCATTTTATTTAAGCCCCCATCACAATTTGTTAATCTTTTTTAGGTGCTTTATCGGTGTACATGTTTTCTTTAACTAATATTCTGTAACGTTCTTACTTGATTAAAGAACTGTCACCCTGCTTCTGAATTAGCTGTATTTCCCTGTTATCTTGGATCTGACATATTTTTATTGTCTATTGAGGAATTCCCACTGGGCCAGTAGTAGTACTTGATGTCATATTCACATTTTTCTAATTTAAAAAGAAACCAGATCAAATTTTCTGGTGCTGAATGATCTCAGATTTTAGGTTTATCTTTGAGAATGTTAATACATTATGCTCTTTGTTTGTGGCCTGTTGGCCTTGCAAACTGTTGCACGTAAACCCTAAACTTAAGACTTAAAGTAAAAGGTTTCTATACTCTTAGGGGATCCTAAATTAAGGCTTTAAATATAGTTAATAGTCAACTGCTTTTTACTGATTCAGTTTTCTTTTTTCTTTCTAGTGCTCCAGGATGTGGTCCTATGTTCAAATCAACCACGGTTACTGTCCACGATCATGTCCACAGCAGCCTACAGAGTAGCATTGTCCACCCTGCAGAAAGGGAAACTACACAACTTACTTCTATCACAAAGCTTCATACCGGCACCAGTGTGACATCCATTTTGTTATCAAATTCAGAAAGCTCAGAAAACAATAAACAGAACCTACCACATCAGATCCAGAAAGACAGAGAACGGAAAATAAGTTTCTCATTTGCATTTCCAAAACGGACTCCTGTTAAACTCGAAGCTTCAGCCGCTGTGTTCTACGACTTCAACAAAGATATTTCTGGTGGTCATGGGTTAACGAAGAGAAGCAGATTTCTGCCAGGTTCATTTAGTGTTCAATCATCTTTGCCAATAGAAGAATCTTCATGCCCAAATGACGATCAAAAATCTATATCAGCTTGTGAAAAACAATCATCTAGTAGAGGACATGCTTCCCAGGACACAAATCAGATTGAAGTGGATGAAGGAGAGCTTACAACATGTGCATCCCCTGATGTTTGCAATTTAAAAGTGCCTTTAGACTGTGATGCCCAAGCACAACCTGTAAACTCAGATACTTTTGTCCAGTCAGAACAAAAAGGGGGCAAATATCAGTCTGGAAATGAAGAACTTGCAGTAGACTGCTTCAAATCAGAGGCAAGTGAAGTAGAAGGAAACTGTGATGATCATTTCAGCTTCCTCCATCAGCCCTTGGAAAACAACATGCAGAGAGAGCAGGGGATAGTATCTGATGATTCAGTTGATAGCAATAAATGTAAGAAAAATCCAGCAGACAGTTCATCATACCATAAAGCTGGAACATTTCTCCAAAATGATATATCCCATAAGAGACCAAGTGAGGATTTTATACCTGTGCAAAGCAAGGATGGTTCAAAAATCCTACAATGGCCTTCAGAAATGATAAGGTACACAAGTACACAGCCGTCTATCTCCTATAGCTGCAACCCTTTACATTTTGATTTCCGGTTAACGAAACCAAAAAGAGGCATGAAACCAGTTAGCAAATATAATGGTCTGCCACACCAAATAAGACATGATCATTACAGTAACAATCAAAGCAGTGAACCCAATACACAATTAGACTACAGCCCTTATGTAAGAAAGAATAGAAAAGATACCTGTCGCCAAATGGCGAAAGAGGCAGAAAACTTGAGATGTTATAGGTTCATTTGCAGCTGTAGAGCAGATCAAAAGCACAAAGTTTCAAAATACCATCTGGACAAAGATAAAACGAAGGTAAAGAATAGTCACAGAAACTCAAGTAAAAGAAAAAGAAGAAGACACAGAGGATGCAAATGCAGAGAACGTGGAAGAAGAACTTCCAAATACAGGCACAGACGAAAGAATCGTCTAAATGGAAATTGTCAGAGCTCCTCAGCAAATTTCGAACAACAGGCAAAACCAAAAGACTCATTTTACTCATTAAAAAACTTAGCAGCTTCTCATCAGCCACCACATGCTGAGAACGATCACGCAGAAACAGAATTGTTAAGAAGACCAACGCTACAGATCAAACAGGAAAGTATGGTTTGGGATGCAGATCATAAAAGAATGTTCACCAATCAAACAGAAAGCAAACACAGTGAGAACACAGGGTCTTTTAACTACCAATCAAATATCCTGCAAATAGATCATTGCACTCAAAACATTGCATTTTCTCAAACAATTTGTAGCTGGAGTACTGACAAAATAAGCTTTGATCATGAAGAACACAAAACCTTTTTGAAGCATAGTTGCACTTTCAAAAGAACACGTCAATCTCTCATAGATGAAATAGAGCTGTCCTTTAAGAGACCCAGGCTATGTAAACCTTTGTTTTCTCAAGGGGTCATTCTTCCCATGAAAAATGTTAGCATTTTATGTAAATCTGTAAGAATAAGAGAGGCGCAGATAATAAAAGATACCATCATTGAGAGTAAAAACAAACCAATGCACTGCAAACTGACTCAAAACCTTAATGTGGAAGAAATAGGTGACGATTTGTACAAATTAGAACTGAAGTCTGTTAGGGCAAAGGAGTTTCGTACATACATTAAAAATCTAAAGAAAGTGGTAGGGGTAAAATTGGACCACTTGTGTAAAAGTTTAGCAGAACTAAAGGGAAATGATCAAAGTTCACTTTGCTGTACAGAAAATGTACACAATACCACAAACCAAGTCAGCTATACAGCTGAGAAAAGTATTTTGCCTACAACAGCAGTCACAAGAGACATTATTCAGAAAGAAGCCCATCAACATCATCATAATAAGCTTGAAGAGCAATGCAAAATTCAACTGTCTTGGGATGGTCTGCCTGGGCAAACTTATGAAGAGCCAAAGAAAAACTGTATGCAAACTACACCACAGGCTAAAGAAAGCCAACTATTGTCAACATACAAAGAAGCACACATGACTGCCAAAACGTATGCCACTGAGCAGATGATGCCCCACCTCAGCCTCCCATACCAGCCAACACATCCATCAAGGACACATTCAGAGAAAGTGAATTATCAAGATTGCAGAAGATATGGTAAACCACTGCATTCAAATACACTTCCAGCCATGTTTAAATTGGTGTCCACAGCACCTATCCAGCCTTGTTCCTCTGCTTACCCAATGCAAGTAGAGGTACCATTTGGTTCTGGTTCCATAGCTACCCTACAGCACATACTACCACAGCACCTCACACCTAACTTTGCTTCAGCCTCAATTGAAAATGTTAAGTTTATTGGTTCTCAGCATCAATTCTTCGGTCCACACACTCAAGGGATTACAAGAACTCCTTTCTACCAGATAACTGTGGAATCTCCTTCATTAGCACCAATTCACATTATGCCAAGTTCAGTGCTTTGTCATATTCCTGTGCCTCTTCCACCTGTGCCACAAACCATTTTTACACCAGTCCATTCCCAGCTACCACCTCTCATTCCTTTACATCCTCTTTTCTGAGGAACTGTTGTATAATTTAAAAACTTAAGCCTGGCCTGGTACACCGCATGCAATTTCCTGTTCACATCCTATTCCAGCAAGTGATCAGATTGATATTCAGATCTGAGATTGAACAGATAAGAAGAAAAATATCATACATACATGCCATTTTTTTAAATTCTGATCACATTTCTAATATTTTTTTCTGATTGGATATCGATGGAAGATTAATTGAAAGGACATACACATGGAACAATAGCCAGTATTTGATTAATATTTTCTAGTAAGCCCAATCTGCTTCGGATTGAGAAACAGATAAATTTTAAGTTTGGGATTGGTAGCTGGCAATCAGTATATTTTTTTCCCAAATCTGATCATTTTCTCGATCAGAAGTAGGATCTGAAATTAAGATTGCATGGCGTGTACCAGGTCTTAAAGCAAATCTGAAGTGAAAATAAACTGATGTGGTAAACAATTGTATCCATGGCCCTAATCCTAAACAGGACTGTCCTGGAATCCAATGGTCTTATTTTTTTATATAACAGTTTAAAATGTGAGTTTGAAGATTTAATGGTCTCAGGTGAATGACTACAAAGTTTTAATGCTTTTCAGCTCTGACACAGATAACTGCTGAACTATGGAACTTTTTATCTGTTCCTGCACTCAGAAGTGTTTCAATCTGCTCTAATTAGTAATCACTGAAAGTTACGCAATAGTCTGACTGCTTTGTGGCTGCAGATAACGAAACTGTCATTTAAAGCCCTGATTTTTACCCTTACAGTGTATAAAAAAAAAAAAAAGTAATACAGCCTAGTTCTAAGCAGGCATGGGTTTAGGGATGAGAGAAAAAGCAATTTAGAGAAGTTTTTTGTGAAACTACTGCATTGTCGCAAAAAATATAGCCACGGGGCAAATTCTGCATTGAAGTACAGTATATTTTGGAGTTAACTGCAAAGCCAACAAAATATGATGACCCCCCCCATTGAGAACCAATAATTGCTGAGTATAAAATGTAACCTTTACTAAACTAAATAAAAGAATTATAGGCAACAATGTCATTTGAAATGCTAATATGAATGACTGACATGAACATCTGAATAGAGAAGTATGAACCCAGGCTAATGTCATCATAAATAATTCTCACTCTTAATGTGCAAATGAGGATAAGGGAACAACCCTAACCTAATGATTAACACATACAAATACCTTATGTTTTACCCCATATCTCTTTGTCAGCGATGTGCAAATACAAGTGCTAAGAGAAAAGTGCAGTGCAAACATACAAAAGTTCACAGTATACACAATGTCGTTTATAGAGACCGAGACCCTTGTTGTTTGGTCTAACCAAAACAGCAAACTGAGGCAAGCTTCTTTATATGCTCCTCATTGGCTTGTAGACTCTCCCATTTAAAATGTACCTTCCTAAAAGTTAATTGTCCTATTCACTGGCTGTGTAAACCACCCTATATAGACTACAGAAAAAGAGACACCACTTCTTCTTCCCAGGGATGGTCCTAAAATCCCCCAGATCCAACCTTTCAATCCAGTACAGTCCACCTGGACAGTCATCCTTAGCCCTTCCTATCTCCATCACACTGCGAATATATGAGGGACCAATAGAAAAGGTCAGGATCCCAACCTGCAGTATCCCTCAATCAATACATCTGTGTCGCACATAAAGTCTTCTCCCCAAACATGCATCCAAATAGGGAATTTAAAACTGGTATTCCCAGGGAATTTGAAGCCCACCAGTGTGGGGCTCTGCCTCCTGAGTGATACCAGCCTGCATGCTTAATTTGATTGGGAGGTACCCTACAGAGGGTTGGTGGCAAAACTCACACACAAACTGATGCTGCAAGGGGTATGAAAAAAAATTGTTCCTGCCAGAGTTTAAAATATATTTTTTTCAACAACAAAAAAGTGCATGTATGGGGCTTTGCAGTTAACCGTGAAAGTCAGAGCCATAGACATCAATGCAAATGGTGAATTTTAGCCTCAGTTTCATGAAGAATTCACCTTAAAGTAAACCTGGGACGGTGGATAAAAGATGTTCTATACATACCTAGGGCTTCCTCTAGCCCCCTTCACACTGATCCGTCCCTCGCTCTCTTCCTCCTGGGCTTACTGCGCATGCATGACCCATTCACACACACCCCTTTGCGCTCCCGTCACCATGCCTCATGTCAGGGGGCACGCATGGCCGCAATGTGCCTGTGCCAACTGGCCCCGACCAGCCAAATTACTGGGCCAGATTGCAGAGGATCCGGGCAGCGGTGGAGGATGCCAAGGGATGGATCAGTGTGAAGGGGGCTAGAGGAAGCCCCAGGTATGTATAAAACTTATTTTATCCACTGTCTCAGGTACACTTTAAGCAAATCTAACAAATTCACTGCAAATCTGATATCACCTGCGCAACCCTGTTTGTGACTGCACATACACACGATTATCTCATGTTACATGTCACTTCTGGTTATCATAAAAATAGAATTGCCCAAAGGTGGATGCCCTATTCACTGGTAAAGGGAACCTGAGATGGGGATTATAGAGAAAATATACATACCTGAGACTTCCTTCAGCCCCCTCAGGCCTGATCACTCCCATGCCGTCCTCTTCTACCTCTGTCTTCCTCCGTAATTGGCCCCAGAAAGTCCTCCGGTCCGGGCCAACTGCGCATGCCCGGCCTTGCCACTCACAGTCCTGTCACCGGGAGCGTCTTACGCACAGAATGCTCCCAGCAATGGGAGCGATACAGGGGAGCGCGCCTGGCACGACTGCGCAGGCGCCGAATGGAGGATTTTCCTGGGCCAGTTGCAGGCGAACGGAGAGGGAGAAGCGGACACCGTGGGAGTGATTCTTTATAATCCCCCATCTCAGGTACACTTTAAGAGGTAAGTGTAGCTACATTTAGAAATTTTGCCAGTACACACAAACACCCACTTCTTATGCCTTTCGGTCTCTAGTAGCAATTCTTCCCACTGGAGTGCCTAGCTCTGTAGTGGGGCAGCTAACTAGTCATTTGTTGGGCAAACATAGGTATCTAAAGTATGCTACAGTTTAACCGTGAATACCAATACTAGTAGATTACAAGAAGTTCTTTGTAATATAGTGATGTAACACTATATGCTAGCTAAGAGAAATCTACAGTATTGTAATGCACAGTGCTAGATGTACTGTACATTTCTTCTGTTACCAGTGCTACATAAGATGAACCACAGTATTCATTTTCAAGCTGGGATTTAATAATTGGTGTATCATTGCTCTAAGACTACAACATCCCCGATCAGAAAGGTTAGGAGTCTGTGGCCCCTATTCAATTACCGGTAACTTTTTCTCCTGAGTTTTGTCCATGGTGATATTATCACACCTTGTAAATAAAATGACTTTTTCACCTTCTTTTTTGGTACTTTTTCAAGTTGCAAAGTGCTGAAATGTTATTTTAAAGAGACGATACAAAATGATCTCTTAGGATAAAACTCAAGATAATATGTTAACTGAATAGGGCCTGAATCTCATCCAATGTTCATTTATTATGTTTGTTACTGCTAAACATGGATTAAGGCATAAAAGCTGATTTTTATCATTTGCGCAATATTCCTGTGTACATTTCTAAGGATGTTTCAGCTGCAGAACTGTCTGACGGATGCTGCATGCAGAACTGAGTCGCAATGAATAATAGTAGCTGTACAATCACGGCACTAGAGCCACAAAGTTGTCCATATGCACTGGCTAGAGTCTAGACCTTTGTAGTTCAGTTCCTTGTTTTAAAGCAGGAGGATCAGCCATACACATATATATATATATATGTAAATTCTTGCTCTACTTACATAACACATGTATTGTACTGTCCACATTTTGATTTCAGTAAATTTCATATAGTAAATGAAGATAATTATGTTCCTGGCAGGGGAAATTTCTTTACTCACAGTCTGAGGCTAAATCCCTGATGCCATTACTTCCCTCAGTTGTCCTCCAATGTGCTGAGTCATTCTGGCTTGCATTCTAACCAGGTGTAAGCACAAGCATCAGATTCTAGCCAAGCCTGTCACAGTGCAGTGTGCTTATCCCAATCAGAGAGAAGCAGTGATGTGGGAGGGGAGATAACAAGTTTCCCTCTCTCTCTTTGGTGATCACGGCAAAAGACTAGAGCTCAGCTGACTGAGATAAGATAGTTACAGCAGAGACATTCTGTGAGGATCCGCTGGGCTGCCTGCGCAGGCAGGCAGCCTTTTGACCACTGTTCAGGTCTGCATTCTGCAGGTCTCTGGAAGAGAGACCTTTTGTCAGTTATGCAGCTTGCTGCTGAGGAATTTGCATACATTTGTCATGCAGATTGCCTAGCCACATCCTTTGTGGGCTTGTTCTATAAAGAGCTATGTTTCCCACAGTAAGTGGCTGGTCATAAGACTTAGTTCCTGTGTAACACTCGTCTGGAGTGTCAGCTTTGCTCTTTGTTTGAAGATTAGCCTAGAGTAATTCCTGGAACTGCACTGGGCAGTTTCCCTAGTGCAGTTAGGATTGCATTATTTGTATTGCCTGTTCTGTCTGTCTGTGGGGTGCTAACCAGAGCAGCAGTTGTTACTGGTAGGCCCCTCTGTTCTGTTGTTGCCTTACTTGGATCGCACTCGCTCTGACAGAGAGAGCAGTGGATCGTATCTCTTACGTATTCCTGTTTTCGTGTGTCTGTCTTGTCTGCTACGAACGCTTGCTGGAGGCTCGGTGAGGTAACCGTTAAGCAAGCGCTCGCGTCCTATGTTTCATGTTTGTCTGTCGGTGGGTAGTTAGGCGTGCTTGTCTCTGTTGTGCTTATCACGCGGGGACCACGCATAAACGTGTGCACTGTTGCGAATGAGTGCGGTGTTCGCGTTTAGCTAGCGTTTGTTATTTTCCTTATCTTCTCATTGTATTATTTGCTGTGCCTTTGCTACTCTCGTGCTCTGCCTTGCTGTAGCCTTGTGTCACCTCTGGCAATCGCCTCTCTCGCGATTGCGTTCCTACTTCATATCTGCTGTTGTGTATGCACCGTCGCGGGTTGGCGACTAGTTTGGTGCACACACATACCCTCTGTCGCTTTGCTCTCTCTCCTTCAGGGCTATCTTGCCCTGCGTTTCTTCCCTTCGTCCAATTCCTGTCTGGTGTGTGTGGCAGGGCAGAGGAGCTGTTCCTCTGCGCTCCACAGCTCCTTCTGTCGACGGGGATTTCCCTCTATGGGTGCATTGCACCTTTTGCTGGGTTCCCGCAAATTACACGCTTGTGGAGGATTTCCGCAGTGTCGGCGCGCGTCTTGTGCGCTGATCACAGAGAGAATTCCACAATCGTTACACATTCCTGAACAGATTGGAGAGCTTGTACTGCAGGTTGAGATGTCTGGCAACATTAACCTTCCTGGCAGTAAGCCCGAGCTGAGCTCGGGCTATGTCGTGCAGGAGGATATCTCAGCCCCTGGTGGGGCGATTCGCCCCATTTAAAGTGCTGTACGTGCAGCTAGCACTTTGCTAGCCGTGCGTACAGCTTGATCACCGCTGCTCTGCGGCGATTGCCCGCACACATCGGCAAAGAGGGCCGCCCCCGCCAGAGCCCTGTGCTGCCCGGACCAATGACTTTCGGGCAGCGCTAAGGGCTGGATCGGAGGTGTCTGACAGGACGTCGGCTGACGTCCATGACGTCATTTCGATCATCACCATGGTGACAGGAAAAGCCAAACAGGGGAACGTGTTATATACGCTTTCCCCTGTTTGCTATTGATGCCGGCGACGATCGCACTAGAGGGACACATGCGCCCTCTAGTGTTGTTTCATGTAGCTACCACTCTGGTAGCTTTACATGAAACAAAAAAAATGTATTTCTGCCTATTTGGCAGAATTTATTAACCGCCAGGAGGGTTAAAGACACATTGCAGTGTTTAAATGGAATTTGATTCTGTGGCTGACAATCCCACGTTCAATCCATATAATGAATTAACAAAGCATTTTCTTAATCTTCTTGGCAGTCCCACGGCAGTGACACATTGGCTGTAATGCCTGGTACACACCATGCAATTTCCCATCATATCAATGGGTCGAATCGATAATTTCCTACGGGCCCTATCACCAAATCTAGGGTCTCGCATGGACCCACTACCTACAGAAGCGGGATAGAAGGCAGTGATATAATTGCAACCATGAAAGGTACTGTCAGTTTTCTAATGCTCCGAATATTTGTGTAACCTCCTTTAAAAGGTTAGTTTGGCATTTTACTACCCTTGGCCACACTTGGTTACTTGTGCCTCTGCTCACTATTCCTCTGGTTCCAGAACTCTCTCCACCATGGAGAGAGTTCTGCATGTGTATAAATATGTACAGTATAAGTACACAAAGTGTTATATTTTAGCATTGAACATAAGCAGACTGTTAAGCTAAATATTTCCTCCCAAAACTAGCCTTAGGCTATGGTATGAACATTACAGTATGACTATGGGAAAATTGTGAGCTCCGCTGAGGGACAGCTACTGACATGCCATGGAAAATATCAGCACTATATAAATACGTAACTATAAAAAGTTGATATTTTGGACCTTTATAAATATACCATAACTTACTGGGCATATTAGAGCATGCAGCCAGAAAATTGTAAAAGCCCTTACCTGTGTGGTCCAGATCACTGATTCACATAAAGTATACCTGAACTGACATGTGACATGGACCCAGATTCACAAAGTAGTGGTAAAATGGATGCGTGCACACACAGCGCATGTCAATTCTACATAACATGCCTTGTGCAATTAGTACAACGCTTGTCAAATACCTTATGCTGGGAATACACGTTACGTTTTCCGCGCTCGATTTTGTGCCCGATCGTTTTCCGCGCTAGGTTTCACGCCCGATTCTCTTACCGTCCATTCGTTTTCCTTATCTTTTCCCATTGTTCTGCTATGCAAAATCGAGCGCGGAATCGATCCGGCGGGAGATCGGACATGTCGGAAATTATCAATCGAGCCATCTTAATGGCTCAGAAACGTACCGTGTATTCCCGGCATTACACACACATTGGTTGTACTAGTGCAGCACACGTCATGTTAATTGTGTAAATGCAAGTTAAAGTGACACTGTGTGCGCACCTCATTTTATCACAGCTTTGTGAATCAGGGTCAAGGTGAGATAAAAAGGACTACATATAGTACTAGTCATGCTAATAACTTATCTGTGTTCCCTTTCTTTTCACTGTACAACAGAGTAACCAAGCAGCTCAGGGTGACCCAAACCACTAGGAATGTATAGGTTTTCACTGTACAGCAATAGTTAATAAAACAGTGCTAGATCTGTGCAGTCAAATAACAGTGTTGAATATTATAACTCTCCTGCAATCGCGCATAACACTTCTATCTGGCTGAATAAACACTCTTGATAACATGATATTGTTGAAAAGTTCAAAAGACCATTATTCCTCTGTGTTTGAGCTGAATCAGACAGGTTTTCTATCACATTAAAATGGATGCATTTACAGTCTTAGGATTTAACCCCTTAAAATAAGAATATGAGACTCCAGGAAAGTTCTATGTACCATCATTATTACACATGCCTTTATCTTATAAGTTTATTTGCAGTTCAAGTTAAGTTTTGAGAATAATTGCCAGGGAACTAGCAACTTTAACAGCATAAAAAATGAGATTTTCAAACCAGTCCTCAAGTTGTAGATTCACTGGATATGCTCAGGAGAGCACAGGAAGATCTCTTGACCACACACAAAAAGTGTAGATCATTACACGACTTAAAGGAACACTATGAAACTTTTCCTTTTTGTTTTCTAAACACCTTTAATAGGCAGAAGAGACTTTGTAATGACATAAAGTGGTAGTAAAAGGGGAAAAAAAAAACATTATTCGCCCTATCAGACCATATGGAGAGCTAGGGTGTTGGGTGATGGTGACGAGGCTGCAGGCAGCAATATGAATCTCGCTCCCTCTGCACTCTGTCTTGCTTGGATAAACAAGTGAGTCTTGTGGCTGGGCGGATTTCAGTCAGTCTGATTAAATGATCTACACATCCATGCATTACTTCCTCTTTGCTTAGTAATACTACACATAGGGAAGTTATGCATGAGGACATCTAGTGGCCAAATAGTAAAATTACATCTGCGCACCTTTTTTTTCTTTAAAAGACATTTTTTAACAGTTTACAATTAACCCTTTACCTCCCACGCTCCTCAATAGTTACAAAAACATTTATATTTAAATATATATATTTATTTAAAAAAAAATACATAAATAGTTACCTAGGGGACTGAACTTTTTTTAATATGTATGTCAAGAGGGTATATTACTGTTACTTTATAAATGATGGGCATGTAATTAGGGATGCATGTAAAACTGAAAAAAATGCATCTTTATTTCCAAATAAAATATTGGCGCCATACATTGTACTAGGGAACATTTTTTAAGCTGCAATAATTGGGACAAATGGGCAAATAAAATGTGTGGGTTTTAATGATGG
The DNA here is from genome assembly GCF_040937935.1 of Hyperolius riggenbachi. Classification (NCBI taxonomy): domain Eukaryota; kingdom Metazoa; phylum Chordata; class Amphibia; order Anura; family Hyperoliidae; genus Hyperolius; species Hyperolius riggenbachi. Next base: position 221,181,011 of record NC_090652.1, on the reverse strand, counting down.
TAGCATGTATTATTTTAAAACAATAATGGCCGAAAACTGAGAAATATTTTTTTTTCTTATTACTTTCTGTTGAAACACATTTAGAATGAAATCATTCTGAGCTAAAAAGTACCCCCCTCCCGAAAGAAAGCCTAATTGGTGACGAATAAACAAGATATAGATTGTTTCGTTGTGATAAGTAGTAATAAATCTATAGACGAATGAATGGAAGGAGTGCTAACAGGTGAAAATTGCTCTGGTTTTTTGAGGGGAAAAACCCTTAGAGGTAAAGTGGTTAAGGTGTTTATAAAAAAAGGAAATCGTTGATAGTGTTCCCTTAAGAAATAATATTAGGAAAGATTGTAAAATTTAAAACTCATGTGTACACATAGATTTTGTTAGTTCCTATTACAAAAGGGGTAAATTTATACTCAATTAAGCCTCAGTCCTCCTAGGGTCAGTCAGATGGGCTTTAAGCCACTGTCATACCAAGAATATGTATTTATAGTATCTCGATTATCCATAATGGATTAACTGGAGTTCTACACCAGAATTTTTTTTTTATTTAAAAATGTATTCTTGGAATTACCATATATACAAAGAATGTGCAAGCATTACAAAGAACAGGGTTATTGTCAGTATTTAAATAACAAAAATATCTAGAAACGTAATTAAATATTGGTCATGTGAAATACATAAGCAAAGTACAGTATATACCAATCTAGGTGATATGATTTCTGGGGCATGGCAATAATATTTACTGAGTTTTAAAGGCTGTATTTAAGCACTAGATCCTGGCTGTGAAATCACCCCAAAATAGGAAGTATGATTATCCCAGAGTACAATGAACTATGAATTTCCTTTGTAGCTGTCACTTATAGTAAGCAGTAAAAACTGCTCTGCTCTCACAACTCTGACAGGTTTTGGACCAGTCCATCTACATATGGAAGATAAATACATTCCTGAGAGATCCCCTTGAGGAGATGGACTAGTCTAAAACCCATCAGTGACAGCAACATTTTAAAAAAGTAATTTATTTGGAATTTCTCTGGGGCAAACTTGCATCTTATATATGGTTATACACAGATTGCAAATTATACAAATGTTCACAGTAGTGGTTCTTTAGGCGTAGATCTCAAAGCAAATTGTGGGGAAGAAAATCTGTTTGTTTGTTTGCAGCCAAAACTAAACTTTCTACACATATAACAGGGCAAGGAGGTATGCAGACAGGATTCAACCAGCTTTGGTAAGCCATGTATGGTTGACTTGACAGAGAATCCATGATCATCGCTATGATAGAAGAAGAAGTAGTTTAAACGAAGAGAAAAGCGGTCGTGCACATCAGGCTAAAACATAGCTTTTATTTCAAAACCATTAAAAGCATTCCAGCGGCAATATATACATGGAGAGAGGTACAGGCAGAGAGAAGGTCAACAGCCGTTTCGCGCCTATGCTGCGTGGCGCGTCATCAGGAAAAATTGCCCCATCAACAGATACCTCTTAAATAGTCTAGCTTACCTATTGAGGTGGGTGGGTGTCATTGCCAGCTTAACCGCACTCTTCCACCATTTGCAACGCACGCCGGATCGACATCGCCGGCTATTTCCCCCTGGGCAACTACATCCGGGTAGAGGGAAGAACTAAAACTAAACTTTCTACACATATAACAGGGCAAGGAGGTATGCAGACAGGATTCAACCAGGTTTGGTAAGCCATGTATGGTTGACTTGACAGAGAATCCATGATCATCGCTATGATAGAAGAAGAAGTAGTGATCAAGCATTCCCAGCTCCATACTGTATATGTGACAATATCAAGGATTGGCCAACAAAATCCATTTCATCCATTCTCTTTTCCTCAAGCATAGTTGGGCCTGCAGCTCTAAGAATTATTTAATAGGACCAGAAACAATTGGAGGGACCACTGCATCTGCTGCCTGCATGTAGTTCTACTGTCAGAAGCAACCTGCAACAAAACATGCAACTTGGCTTGTGTATGAGATCCAGATAGTAGGGAAATGGAACGGGTATTCATACCATAATGTAGATAGAAATCCATACTTATCTGAAAGAGGAATATGCCTTTCATTTTGTTAACAGACATGCACTTATTTTGTCCTTAGAAACTTGCACTACATTTTGTACTATATTCTTATGGAATATTCTGAATATTTATTGTTAAAATGTCTTGCATAGATTAAGTGTTGTGTAATAAACTATGCCAACAAATAAACATTTTCTATAAGCTTGCTTTGGATTTATGTCACTAATCCTGGGTTAATGTAGGAAACGGCATTGTAAGTACATAGAAATCTCTTGCACAGGGGCAAGAATGCAAATTATTGGACTCTTCAGCAAAACTTTGATGGGCCCCCAAATGTTCATGCCTCCTCTTGGTGACCCTCACAGCTTGGCAACCGATGATGCAAGGGTCATAATACAAGTGTGGCCATCAGGATCTTCACACCCATTACAAGTGTGGCCACAAAAACACCTGATCTGGAGGTTGGACCCCTGCCATGGAGAGAGGAAAGGTTAGTAGCTGGGGCCACCCCCACTGCTCTGGGCCCTGCTGGAGTTGAAGGAGCTGCTTCCCTATGTAACGAACGGTGAAGCACAGAGAGGATCTGATTACCGGTGATCTGCAGAATCACTGGGAATACAGATATATACCAGATTATAAGTGATCTGCAGTATCACCAATAATCCGATATACCAGCTAACCTCTGTTCACCTGAGTAGAGTGTAGTGTTTGGTGTAACAGTAACACTTAGAGGACTAGGCCTCAGCGCAGTAAGGAGTACTGCACGGATTCCTTCCGAAGACCTGAACTCTCCAAGACGGGAGGAGTCAGGCTGAGAGTAGGAAGTTGACTGAAAGTGACACTCTGGAGGAAGTGTCACTAACAGGACGGGGAACCGCCTCCAACAGTAAGGTCGGTTCTCGAGGTCGGACAAGCCAGGTTGTAAACACACGGACAGATAAAGTACAGATTCAGAAGGCAGAGGCGGAGTCTAAGGTACAGGCAGGGTTCGGCAACAGGGTATCAGAAATTTCAAGGTACAAGATCAGGAGGCAGAAGCAGAGTCTAAGGACGAGCCAGGGTTTGGCAACAGAGTATCAGAATGGCAAGGTACAAGATCAGAGTTCAGAAAGATAGTCAGGCAGGCAAAGGGTCATAACAGAGAATCACAATCAAACTAGTACTTTAAGCTATCAACAGTATCTAGCTAAGTGTAGGATTACAGCTCCAGCTGGTCCCGGCACACTTAAGGATCTGACTAAGAGTCTGAGTGCTCCCACGTTGTGTTCGCAACGCCAGACAACCAGCAACTGAACATCCTGCAGTATATATACATAAAGCTGCCCAGCACCTCCCTAAGTGCTGGGCCAATGAAAAGTGAAGCCAGCGTCAGCTGACCAGCCTGGTCAGCTGACTCACTTCTGGCTGTCATATAATCCCTGCCTGAGTGCGCGCGCGCGCGTCATTCTAAACCTGGAGGGACTATGTGTCCCAGCCACACCAGCACCGCTCTGCGGTGCCTCTGCAATGGGGCCATGCGCGCGTTTTTTCAGCGCTCCGCCATGCCCTGCACGGGGACAGCCGCCTCAGACTGAGTGGAGACGGCTGCCTCCCCGTGCTCTGCCACGCCATGTGCGGAAAGAGCCGCCTCCCGTTGACTCATGGCGGCGGCTCTTCCGCGTTTCTTAACACCCTACAGTTACGACCTTAAAGAGGAACTTTAGCCTAAACAAACATACTGTCGTTAAGTTACATTAGTTATGTTACTTAAAATAGATAAGTAATATAATCTCTTTACCACCTTGTTTTAAAAGAACAGGCAAATGTTTGATTTCATGAGGGCAGCCATCTTTTTGGTGGAAAGGAGGTGACAGGGAGCATGAGACACAATTTCAACTGTCCTGTGTGCTGATCACTACTCCCAGTTGCTAGGCAATGTGAACAACAACATAGGAAATCCCATCATGGTTTGCACAGCATCAGGGAAAAAAAGCCCAGGCAGTTTTCTAAGATGGGGCGGAGCTTAGGTTTTGTGCAGCTAAAAATAAGGCTTATGTAAGAAAAACAAAGTTCTGATGCTGTGAAACTGTTAAAGAAACACCAAGCCTTTTCAGTGCCGTTGAGTAGATTTTTAGTCTATAGGTTCACTTTAATCCTGCACGATATTCTGTAATTTGGCCCCTTTGATCTCCACATAGATTAAACTGACATACACATATTCTTACATCCTTACATATACTGTACACACACATCAACAGAAAAATACTGACTTGTAACTTAAATATCTTAGAAGTACTCATCTATGAAACATGATAACGCATGTGGTGTTAGAAGAGATGAAAAATGGAGCCAGACTGGTCACCGCCGAGGTAGCATAGAGGGCTGGATAGGCAGGGGATGGCCATGCTAAAATGGGCTAACATTGTGCTGTGCAGTTCAACCCCTTTCAGAGACCCAGAAGTTCACAAATGTACACATACCAATGCAAATATGGGATTCCGGACCCAATCACCACAGTAAACCTTTATGCCTACTTAATTACCCTGGTTTAAAGGGCACCAAGGGGAGACAAGAGAAGGGGTGTGAACATCGAAATTTCTCTGGGGGGGCAACTGTAACCTAGGCTACAATGTTAGGCTGCCCCAGAGCACTATGGGAGATCAGGTGATGTTTGTGCTCACTTCAAAGAGAGGGGAAAAAAAAGCATTTCACAGCGATTCACCTTACCAAAAGTTAAGATGTTGGCATCACTGATAAATGCAAGAATGCAAATCAGGGTGAGTCAAGTTGTTTAAAATGGTAAATCTTTGGCTAAATAATTCCTAAATGAATACTATAAAAAAAAAATTCGGTAAAGCGGAATATAACCCAGCATTTCTTCTTTGCTCTAAAAAATTATTTACAGCGTATTATATGCAACCAGCATTTTTTTTTACTAGACCAGCATTCAATGTATCAAGTGAGGAATGTGACACATTATCTGACTGTGCAGAAGCAGCTGGAGACAGACACTGAAAGTATGTCTGCCTTCAATACATAATGAATAAAACCAGTTATTAATAAAGTGCAAAGTCAGCTCACAAAGCAAAAAAACTGTACTTTTGGGAACCTATAATTTCTAAATGAATAATAATACTTTACACAAATGCACATATGACAACCGTATGGCATATAAAAAGTAGGAAAACATGTTTTTATTGAATATTATGTCAGGGTTTTAAACCGCTTTAAGTTAAGCTATTTTTAAATCTGATTGCCTGTGTGATAATTAACAGGTTTAAAAAGACAGGCTCCAGTGAATCCTCTAGCACAGATGTAGCACTCTATATTAATATTACTGTATATACAACTATGCCACTCAGCTGACAGTCAATTTGCTTGTGGTCTGCTTTCATTTTATCTCTGAAAGGCCTCTTGCATTGAAGCAGACTATATTATGTGATAGATGTAGGTGAACAGAGGCGCCAAAAGTGTAAAACAAAACACAGAGGCGCTTAGTACAAACCCGGACAACTAACGCTATATACTCCCGTATGAATTGCCTGATAAAGTGGGGTTATGCCGCGAAACGCCTTGTATGTTTGTTGGAGTGTATAAATAAATCTTTTGTTGCTTGACTTGAAAAAGTACTTTTCTCGTCCTTTGGAGTGGCTAGGTTTCCAGCTCCACCACATCTATGTTTATAACTTTTATTATATTGTTTTACACTTTTGGCGTCTCTGTTCACCTGCTCATATTATCTACCCACCCTTGGTGGAAGGGCGGAAAACGTTCCACGTTTCTTCCTATCTACAGAGAGCGACTTCTTATTCCTGAGTGGGGACAGGCTTGTTCTCCCCACCTGCTGTTTCAGTGGTTGCCTAGGAGGCAACCCTGGTTTGTGAGTATCCTATACTTACCTTTCCCTTATCCTCCCTTGATCCATACATACTACACTATTGTGCTCTCGGTGTCCATGTGTTCTTCTCTATATTATGTGATGTTGCAAACAAACAGTCCTAAAGCCATGCAGCATAACAAGGTACAAGGTCCACAGCCGTCCAATTTCAGCATTCACACAACAATAAGTGCAATGGAAATGTATCTCTGTAAGTCCAGTTGCACCACAGCAGTGTGTATCATGCACCAAAAGCCATGCAGTGCAGTCCATGACATCAGTGCAGTCTACAACTGACCAATTGCCAGTCAGGTAATCACCCAGCGTGAATGGAAATCTCTAAAAACGTTGATCCATTTTCTGTCACAGAGCAGCTGCAAAGCGTTTCCTATATTAGACCAGTCTGCCGTCAAACTTGGTGCAATAGGGGTTTAAGTGGTGTGAGGTCAGCAGTCACCATGTGTATTATACATGCTTCATTGGCATAGAGCGGACTTCCTCCAGAGCACTATGGTCGCCTTGTGGCCAAAATTTAAATTTAACAGCTGCAGTGACCACTCTTCATAACATGTGCTCTGGCCATAATGTCCTCTGACTCCACCTCCCAAGCAACTCGTGATGGAGGGGGTGTGATCAGTGCACAACTTATCTTTCCAGTAGAAACTTGGTGGGTATGTCCTGGAAGTGTCTGCACAAACCTACACATGCAGAGGCTGACCTTGGGCGGTAGGGAGCAATGTGGTAACTCACCTTTCCAATTGTATGCCAGTGGTGTGCACATTCCAATGTGCAAGTGCATCTCAGGACATTGCCTTTTAAGCAGTTCTGCCCTTACACATGAGCAATTGATTACCTCTTAGAGGTATATTCATAACAGGTCAATAAAACATACAAGAGCAGACAATGCAAAGTAAAGTTTACTGGGTTTATGCAATCTACCATACATGGCACATTTTGCAAATATTGTAACTTGCATTATACATGCAATACTCACATTTCTTTTATAACCTGCCATAATAACTTTTCATGTACAGTATGAAGCAAGTTGTACTGTTTGCATAACCCACTATGTAGATTGCCTAAGCCTGGTAAACTTAATGTGCGATGTCTTCACATGTAAATTTAATTGACATTTTGTGAATACACCCCTGAGTGTGCATTGCTAATTTCTAGAGCAAGATAAAAAGGGGCAGGAGCTCTGATTTAGTGTACCTGAGAATGTATGTGCAAGTGCAAACAGAAGAAAGGGGTATGCCTCGCACTTAGCTATCCTATCTCAGTCTAGGTTAGAAGACACATCTGTACCCTCTGTAGCTCAGAGTCTTGTGCCTAAATTCAGTGCACTTTAGTGTATTGTCTTTGCGTTGTGACCCAGCTTGTCTTACTCCGCTATGGCTGAACTCCGTCTGCCTCTGACCTTTCGTTAGTACTCATTTTTGCCTGTTTGCATGCCTGCCTTGTCCTCTGGCTTCACTCCAAAGTCACAGATTACCACCAGTCCTGACTCCTGGGCTTATCCAACTTTGCCTCCAGACAATAGTCTGCAGTCTGCACCACTATAGTCCATATGTTGTATTACAGTATCTCCTGCTCTCTCTTTCACCTGTGGTAATTGCATGGGCCATCCCTTGTCAGGGATGAATGGTGAAAAACGCAATCACAATCGGTTTTCTGCACTGATTGTGATTTACGTTACAATTCAGATTGTATGTGTAGGGGCAGAAGCACTAGGGTCTGTCTATTCAAGCTTCTATTCCGGGACCACAGTGTGTTTTCTTTAGTTACCTCTAACAAAAGAGCATTCTTTCATCAGTAAACTCACACATAGTTGTGAACCACCAGCCTGAAAAGGAACATTTGTCTCTACTGCTGCCAGGGAAGCCCTAAAGCACCCCAGAGGCAGACAAAGAGGAGACAGCCCTAGCCATATTCACTAACTGTATTTTATTATTTTTGCCTTTTAAGAGATACTGTACTTGTGATGTATATGGAAAGTATATAGTTTGATTGCTAGTAACTTCACAAACATTTACATATATCTTTCAGGGGGCTGACATTAACAGCAACCCGTCATTAAACTTCTCAGGAAGGAAATGTCACACTCTATTCATGTCTTAATGTGATTCATTTTCTTTGAGGTTTTAGAGTTTGCTATTATTATTTGTGTGCAATGAATATTGCCTGAGATATAGACAAGTCCTGTATTTGGGATTGGATTTTCCCCCCAAATGTCAGGGGGTGTCCAGCCTCCAGCCCAGGGACTACCCCTGAGTTCCACCCTCAGAGCAAAGGTGTATAAAAGAGAACTTTGCATTTTCAACTGTAGTTCTCCATTTTGACCACCACTGAAGCTAGCAGAGAGCCCAAGGCTGGCTTCCATTTTGCTTGGACTTGGCTTGGCCACAAAGAATAGACTTCTTCCAAAATTCATAAAAAGATAAGTTACTTTTCTTTGTTTTCCCTTTTATTTTATACTGTGGCTACTGTCTTCACAACTATTACGTATAATTTGCTGTATGTATAAATTATTTATATTGCATTTAAAATAAAACTACTTAATGTCATTTTTATGGCTATATACCTGATTTGAGTATGGCTGAACGAATCCTAGCTCTTCCAAAGATTTGCTACCTGAAGTATCAGCCAGACTAGAGTGTGTTAACTGTTTTATATGCAGGCTTAGAATATGCAGAACAGAGTCCTTTGCCCTTATAACAGAGGTGGTGGCAGCCATCTGTAATATTGTGTATTAAAGTGTTTGTGTCACTCACACGGTTCCCCCCCCCATCCCCCCCCATCCCCTCCCCTTCCTCACACCCGGTCTGTCTGTTTGCCTAATTCCAGCGGTTTCAGCGCATCAATTGCATACACTGGATTTGATGGTCTGTGGGCTGAAGCAGATTGGGAGGAATTGAGTGGACTGGGCAGTAGGAGGCTTGTGATACCTTGTTCTCATGAAGACCAAAAGCCCATGCCTACCACTGGTACTTGGATCAAGAGTACCAGAATATCATTGCAGGACCTGAAGTGTGGCCCTGAGATAAAGAGGACACCAGTACAGGCTGGTCCTAGGTGCAATGGGTATTCAGGTGGTCCATTTTAAGGCGCTGTTTAGGCACTCCTGGCTAGCAAAACCCTGCTTTTAAGACACTTTTTGTTACTTGGTCCAAGGAGGTGGACTGAGTTCCATGAAACGCATTATCATTCAAGTGTCTGGTTTCTATTCAAATGTATTTTAACTTGGGCTTGCCCCTTCTTTTTTGAGGTAAGTCATAATATATATATATATATATATATATATATATATATATAATGTTCCTGCAGCTATGTACTACACCTTGGGACACCTCCTCACTTCCAGCGATATCCATTTAATATGAACCAAGCACCTTTTTTAGCACCCAGGGCATCTCAATAGTACATTAAAAATGCATGCCAACAATTTGTCTCATAATTTAAAAAAAACTTCCATTTTACATTTTCTTTTCACATTTAAACTTTAGCAGAGGATTATAGGTTTTATTAGCCTACTTCAGTTGGCGTGTCCTGCTCTACCACAGAGGTTTCAGGCAGCTAAGGCGGATCGCTCAGAAGCAGCCGTATCAGTCCGCCGACAGTGCGTACACACGCCGGACTGACGTTGGAACGCCCACCCAGCGGGAAGTGACGACGGACCCATCGTTGCCTCCAGTCCGGCGTGTGTACGGACCTTTAATGTCATTGTTTTACTGCACACATTAGCAAGAAGTAAACAATACCTTTCATCAACAGAGGGGAGTAGGTAATTAGGACAACTGCATCAAAGAGTTTATCTAGAGGAAAGGTGTGAAGATGGCATCTGTGACTTCTGTAAATAAGGACAGCTAGAAGGGGAGGGCATGGCAGCTCCTACAGCTAGTAGAAACTAGGAGAAATTCCAGGGAAAAGGGGGTGCTCAGTTCCCTTTAAAAGAGGATGTCACCTGACCTCCTGTAATCTGAGGTCTCCTGTAGATGAGCATGAGGGACCTGTGGGTGAGTGAACTTCATTGTGTTAGGTGGGGAAGAAACACAATAATAAGCAATATACAGTATATCTAACATAAACCCTAAACTACCTGCAACATGGATAATTAACATGAATAATTCAATTCCATTGACCATTGGCTCTTCCTCGCATCCCATTCTCTGGTGCACTCATATACCACATATCAGTGTAAAAATAATGTGAGATAATCAGCACAGCGGCAAGGTTTACGGTCGGAAGACTTTAATAAAGACTGTAGTGCTTTTTAAAGAGAATACAGGATTGCTTCTGGAGCTTGTCAGCACTAATTGCTGTTGTCATTTAACATTCCTCAGGAATGGAAATTGTTCTGTGCTGGGAAGGGAGAATACTGGAATGTAGATGAAATGTCTGAACGTTTGGTGTGTTCTCAGTCTCTGTGATGTCATTTAGGAGGTGTGAACATTGATCCTGATTTACAAAGCTGCAGAATTGAGAATGTGCAATCCCTCACTTTGCATTGCATTCTTATGCTACATATACACTTGAGATAAAAGTCTTTGGAAAAGGCAAGATCACAGACCAATTTTACCCCCTTCCATGTAGTATGAGAGCCATAAGGCTTGCACACACGTCTGATCAAAGGCAACAACTGGTCCGTCGTCACCTCCTGCTGGGCAGGTTTTCAGCAGACAGTACAGCGTGTGTACAGTCTGTCGGTGGACTGATAAGGCTGTTTCTGAGCGATCCGCCTGGCAGAGCAGCAATCACACTGTGCACAGGGCAGGGCAGCAATCACACTGTGCACAGGGCAGGGCAGCAATCACACAGTGCACAGGGCAGGGCAGCAATCACACTGTGCACAGGGCAGAAGAGCAATCGCATTGTGCACAGGGCAGGGCAACAATCACACTGTGCACAGGGCAGGGCAACAATCACACTGTGCACAGGGCAGAACAGCAATCACACTTTGCCCAGGGCAGGGTATCAATCACACTGTGCACAGGGCAGGGCAGCAATCACACTATGCACAGGGCAGAGCAGCAATCACACTGTGCACAGGGCATAGCAGCAATCGCACTGTGCACAGGGCAGGGCAGCAATCACACTGTGCACAGGGCAGGGCAACAATCACACTGTGCACAGGGCAGGACAGCAATCACACTGTGCACAGGGCAGAACAGCAATCGCATTGTGCACAGGGCAGCGCAGCAATCACACTGCGCACAGGGCAGGGCAGCAATCACACTGCACAGGGCAGAGCAGCAATCACACTGTGCATAGGGCAGAGCAGCAATCACACTGTGCACAGGACAGGGCAGCAATCACACTTTCCCCAGGGCAAGGTATCAATCACCCTGTGCACAGGGCAGGGCAGCAATCACACTGTGCACAGGGCAGGGCAGCAATCACACTGTGCACAGGGAAGAGCAGCAATCACACTGTGCACAGGGCAGAGCAGCAATCACACTGTGCACAGAACAGGGCAGCAATCACACTGTGCACAGGGCAGGGCAGCAATCACACTGTGCACAGGGCAGGGCAGCAATCACACTTTGCCCAGGGCAATGGTATAAATCACACTGTGCACAGGGCAGGGTAGCAATCACACTGTGCACAGGGCAGGGTAGCAATCACACTGTGCACAGGGCAGAGCAGCAATCACACTGTGCACAGGGCAGAACAGCAATCGCACTGTGCACAGGGCAGGGCAGCAATCGCACTGTGCACAGGGCAGGGCAGCAATCACACTTTGCCCAGGGCAAGGTATCAATCACACTGTGCACAGGGCAGGGCAGCAATCACACTGTGCACAGGGCAGAGCAGCAATCACACTGTGCACAGGGCAGGGCAGCAATCACACTGTGCACAGGGCAGGGTAGCAATCACACTGTGCACAGGGCAGGGTAGCAATCACACTGTGCACAGGGCAGAGCAGCAATCACACTGTGCACAGGGCAGAGCAGCAATCACACTGTGCACAGGGCAGGGCAGCAATCACACTGTGCACAGGGCAGAGCAGCAATCACACTGTGCACGGGGCAGAGCAACAATCACACTGTGCACAGGGCAGGGCAGCAATCACACTTTGCCCAGGGCAAGGTATCAATCACACTGTGCACAGGGCAGGGTAGCAATCACACTGTGCACAGGGCAGGGTAGCAATCACACTGTGCACAGGGCAGAGCAGCAATCACGCTGTGCACAGGGCAGAGCAGCAATCACGCTGTGCACAGGGCAGAACAGCAATCGCACTGTGCACAGGGCAGGGCAGCAATCGCACTGTGCACAGGGCAGGGCAGCAATCGCACTGTGCACAGGGCAGGGTAGCAATCACACTGTGCACAGGGCAGGGTAGCAATCACACTGTGCACAGGGCAGGGCAGCAACCACACTGTGCACAGGGCAGAGCAGCAATCACACTGTGCACAGGGCAGAGCAAAAATCACACTGTGCACAGGGAAGGGCAGCAATCACACTGTGCACAGGGCATAGCAGCAATCACACTGTGCACAGGGCAGGGAAGCAATCACACTGTGCACAGGGCATGGCAGCAATCACACTGTGCACAGGGCAGTGCAGCAATCACACTGTGCACAGCGCAGGGCAGCAATCACACTGTGCACAGGGCAGGGCAGCAATCACACTGTGCACAGGGCAGAACAGCAATCGCATTGTGCACAGGGCAGCGCAGCAATCACACTGTGCACAGGGCAGGGCAGCAATCACACTGTGCACAGGGCAGGGCAGCAATCACACTGTGCATAGGGCAGAGCAGCAATCACACTGTGCACAGGACAGGGCAGCAATCACACTTTGCCCAGGGCAAGGTATCAATCACCCTGTGCACAGGGCAGGGCAGCAATCACACTGTGCACAGGGCAGGGCAGCAATCACACTGTGCACAGGGCAGAGCAGCAATCACACTGTGCACAGGGCAGAGCAGCAATCACACTGTGCACATGGCAGAACAGCAATCGCACTGTGCACAGGGCAGGGCAGCAATCACACTGTGCACAGGGCAGCGATCACACTTTGCCCAGGGCAAGGTATCGATCACACTGTGCACAGGGCAGGGTAGCAATCACACTGTGCACAGGGCAGAGCAGCAATCACACTGTGCACAGGGCAGAGCAGCAATCACACTGTGCACAGGGCAGGGCAGCAATCACACTGTGCACAGGGCAGAGCAGCAATCACACTGTGCACGGGGCAGAGCAACAATCACACTGTGCACAGGGCAGGGCAGCAATCACACTTTGCCCAGGGCAAGGTATCAATCACACTGTGCACAGGGCAGGGTAGCAATCACACTGTGCACAGGGCAGGGTAGCAATCACACTGTGCACAGGGCAGAGCAGCAATCACGCTGTGCACAGGGCAGGGCAGCAACCACACGGTGCACAGGGCAGAACAGCAATCGCATTGTGCACATGGCAGGGCAACAATCACACTGTGCACAGGGCAGAGCATCAATCACACTGTGCACAGGGCAGGGCAGCAATTACACTGTGCACAGGGCAGCAATCACACTGTGCACAGGGCAGCAATCACACTGTGCACAGGGCAGCCATCACACTGTGCACAGGGCAGCCATCACACTGTGCACAGGGCAGAGCAGCAATTACACTGTGCACAGGGCAACAATCACACTGTGCACAGGGCAGCAATCACACTGTACACAGGGCAGCAATCACACTGTGCACAGGGCAGAACAGCAATCACACTGTGCACAGGGCAGCAATCACACTGTGCACAGGGCAGGGTAGCAATCACACTGTGCACAGGGCAGGGCAGCAATCACACTGTGCACAGGGCAGGGCAGCAATCACACAGTGCACAGGGCAGGGCAGCAATCACACTGTGCACAGGGCAGAAGAGCAATCGCATTGTGCACAGGGCAGGGCAACAATCACACTGTGCACAGGGCAGGGCAACAATCACACTGTGCACAGGGCAAAACAGCAATCACACTTTGCCCAGGGCAGGGTGTGGAGATATATTGGGGTGCTGATGCTGTTAAGGATAATACAGTAATATATTTTCATTTTCCCATTTTTATATCTGCTGTGGTATGTCAAAGGTGTAGAGAGGCAGGCTAGATTCATGGACTGTTCATGTATTTGTGTGGGTGGGTCACTAGACCTACATTTGCATCTAAAGAGGTCTTCAGTGAATACGACCAGTCACCTTCAATAGGCAAGGAAGCAGCTCATTAAGCCACTAGCAGTCACTTTTGATCTACTGTCCCAGGTGTGATTGTCTGCCTCTGTCTACAGGCAATCTTTTCATGTATGTGCTAATATACACTTTACCCAAGGAAATAATGTGGAGGAAGCTTTTTTGATGTCTGATAGGATACAATCTCACCTATTGAATTCTGCAAACTTCAAGAAGCTAAAACAGGAACCCCTTTGAAGTTTGCATATCACAAGAAAGATTATGACAAGCGTTCGGGGATGTCACAAACGGGGAAACTGCATTAGTTCCTGGGGGCTGGACATTAAATGCCCCAGGGGACACTTCAGACTATTTAAGGTGGCCCAGGACAGCCACCGGTATCTTCTCTCGGAGGTAGCGAATAGCTAGGGAGGATCGCGACTCCTGGTCGAAACGGCGTCCTCCCGTCAAACAACGTTCTAACCTAAGCTGGTAACGTTCTTTTTTCCCCCGTTTATTTTTACGCAAATATCCGTGTGTGTTATCTTTGTAACTTTTATCTTGTAACTATTTTTACTTTGTTTTTTGTAATCTTTTTGTATATATTAAGTTCTGCATTGTTCTATGTTTTTCTAGAATATTAAATTATTATTTAATAAGTTTGACTTCTGCCGTACTAAACTAACACTCATAGCCTAGAAGAGACTGAAGTGTAACCGTGTATAAGTTCATGCCTAATTGTACGCTTGAGCAACACTACCGTATGAAATTGTAATTGCATTGTGTGTGGGGGCGTTTGTCATACGTTGGCCTAAGCGCACAGCTGACCCAACGTACGAACAACGCCAGTGCGAGTAGCGACAGCAGAGTGGCTAACAGTATCGTTCGGAACGACTGTTAGTGGGTCTTTGCTTCACGACAGTGTAAGATTGCAACTGTGTGTGTGTGGGTGCGTGGCGTTCCCATATTTGGCCTCAGCGCAAAGCTGACCCAAATCCGAAAACGCGGAGTGCGCGCTGAGGACTCGACAGCAGAGTGGACGTGTCTAGCGAACCGCTAGTGGTGGCAGTGAGAGGTGTTCTGAGGGGTCCCAGCCTTGTTTTAGCTTGACTAAGGCTGCTTCCCCTCTCAGTCTGGTCAAACCCGCAGTCGGGAACCGTATACGCAGGCGTGCCGCGGGCCGGTTCTTGACATAATTGGCTGGCAGTGGTGGCATCGTTTAGTACATTAGTACGCAGTTTAGCTCGCTATTCTGAGTACTAAAGGCTGGAAGCTTGCTAGAAGCAACTAACCTACAGAAGTCTACTCAGTGCAGAATCTATATACTTTTTTTTTTGTTCAAAGATACACACTTGGTGTTTGCTTTGCCTCCCCCCCCTTTTTTCTTTTTCTTTTTTTGCAACACGATGGCTCAGAAAGCATCCAGCTATGCAAGGCAAAACAAAGAGATGCTACTTAACCTGTGTGAGCACAGAGGCATCGAGACGGTGAGCGGCCAGACTAAGGAGCAGTTAGTTCGTGCGCTCGAGGAGCATGATGAGGCAGAACGAGCCCGTGCTTCAACGTCAGCGGATGCAGCTCACGACACGCCAGAGGAGGAATCGCTCCCGCCACAGGATGCGAGTGGAGACGATGTCCTGGATGATCCCCCGAACACGGAGATGACATCTCTGGAAGCCGACCTACAGCTACTAGGTTCGGCTGAGCCCGAACTGTGCCTAAAGCTGATTCTGGAACATCGGCAAGCAGAGAGGGAAATACGACAAGCCCAGAGGGAACAAGCTGCCCAGCGACTCCAGGCCGAGAGGGAAAGACACCAGGCCGAGAGGGAACAAGCTGCCCAGCGACTCCAGGCCGAGAGGGAAAGTGCTGAACGGCAACACCAGCTGGAGCTGGCTAAACTTCAGCAGCAGAACCGGTCTGCTGGACCCGCAGAACGCGAAGGTGAGCGAGTCCACAGAATCCCCCTGGATAAGTTCCCCGCTATGGACAAGGACTCTGACATAGACACTTTCCTACAGGGGTTTGAAAGGACTTGTCGGCAGTATGGGGTGCCCCGTAAGCAGTGGGCAAGATACCTCACACCAGGGCTGAGAGGCAAGGCCCTGGAGGCGTTTGTGAGTCTCCCCCAGGAGGAAGAAACAGACTTTGAGGCTATTAAGAAAGCCATCATTGCACGATACCACCTCACGCCAGAGGTGTATCGCAAACGTTTCAGGACAGTGCAGCGAGGCCCTAATGACAGTTACCTGGATCATGCGTGCAACCTGCGCACTGCCTTCCAGCAGTGGTTAAAAGGACTGTCAGTTAAAACCTTGGATGCCCTGCAGGAGCTGATGATAAAAGACCAGTTCCTACACACCTGTCCTGTTGAGGTCCGGCTGTTTGTGCTGGATCGAGAACCCAAGACAGTAGATGAGGCTGCGGAAATGGCCGATGCCTACACCGCCCATAGAGCACCTGAGTCCCGGAGGACTACTACGCCCAGCTGGAGGGGAGAACAGAGTGCTAAACCTGTGTCACCCAGCACCTAGAGGAGGCAAGCACCGCTGTCTCCTGGATTCAAGCAACCTGACACTCGGAAATGCTTTGTATGTGACAGGGTGGGTCATATCAGCACGACTTGCCCAGAGAGGAAGAGGGAGGCCCCAAAATCCAGTGAGGCCTCAAACCCCAGTGAAGTCCCAACGGCTTTGTGTGCTACCAGGAATGCTACTGGCTATGCAGAGAATCTGCAGCTTGTCACGGTTGGGGGTACAATTGCCACTGGGCTGAGGGACACTGGAGCAGAAGTGACTCTCATACATCCCCAGCTCGTGAACCCGGAGCAGTACATACCTGGGAAAATGATTGCTGTCCGAGGAATTGGGGGTGTCACCCCAGCCATACCCACCGCCTTGGTCCACCTGAATTGGGGGGCCGGCAGCGGATTGAAAGAAGTTGGGGTAACCGACAAAATCCCCACCAACGTTTTGCTGGGTACTGACCTGGGACGGTTAGTGGCCCGGTATGAGCCTACTCCAAACCCTGTGGGGCCTGCATCCCCAGCAGACGTTCAGGACTCTTGCAAGGTACTGTTTGATAATGCTGTGCAAGTGGGGAGTGCTGGTGAGGCCCCAGGGGCTATGGACTGTATACTAGGAGCCAGCCCTAGTGATTCTCCAGTGCCTAGGCCTGGAGTGGGGCCTGTTGATACCAAGAATGCAGAAACTGATGAGGTCATTTATGACGCACGGACTATCGAGGCGATCGAGGCAGGAACTGTTGATGATACTTGTGAAGTGCTGAGTAGCAATGGGTGTAATGCTGCAGATAATGTTGATGTTTTATGTGATGTCCCAAATGACAATATATGTAGGGCTGATAATGCTGATGTCATATGTGGTATGCTACAAAATGCGGGGTGTCATGTGGACACTCCATCAGCTGCAGGAGTAACCAGCGGCGCTCGCTGGGCTGCAGCAGGTGGACTGTCCACTGAAGGGGCAGATGGCACCAGGTCAGATCCTTCCCCTTCAGATGGTTTCAAGACCAAAGGTGATGTGGTTTATGATATGGGTCAGGTGGGCGCTCCCTCGGCTGCCGTGGTAACCCGCAGCGCTAGCGAGTCTACAGCACAGGGACTGTCCACCGAAGTGGCAAATGTTGCTGGATCAGCCACATCCAATCCGGAACCTGGCCTGGAGGGCCCAGGAGCCTCTCCGTCTGCAGCCTTCCTGGAATGTGTGACAGGCAGCACTGAGCTCTCCGGGGCTGTTCGATTTGACAGCAGCCTGGAAGAGCTCAGGGGGCTAGCCAGCAGGTCACCAGCTGGGAGGGGTGGGCTGAGAGGGTTCTGGGAAGTTATTCCCTCGGAGCTGTCCGAAGGGGAGGAGGCAGACCGGCAGATCGTTCCCCAAAGAGACCGAGAGATAGCTCCTGCCACTATAGAGAAAGTGCGTGTAGCGACGGTTGGAACCCTTCCCCAGCTGCAGCACTGTCTCTATGGTCGCGAGTTCACGGTTGTCACTGACTCGCATTCCCCTGGTTGGGTACGTCAGGTTGCCAAGGGCAACGACACATTGCAGCAACCTGACCTAGCTTTCCATTCGTATAGCTTGGAGCTAACTGACAGGTGGGGAACCCTCCTGAGGATGTTAAAGGGTTACCCCACCCGGCCAGGCCGTCAATGTAGGCTTTGGCAGGATGATTCGTTAGAACCACCTGCCAGTGCCATCTGGAAGGGGAGCAATCATGGGAATGCTGATGGACTGTCCCGTCAAGCAGAACCAACAATGTAGGTGCTGGCAGGATAATCTGGTAAGATCATCTGCCTTGCACCAAGTTAACGGCGGAGGTGTGGAGATATATTGGGGTGCTGATGCTGTTAAGGATAATACAGTAATATATTTTCATTTTCCCATTTTTATATCTGCTGTGGTATGTCAAAGGTGTAGAGAGGCAGGCTAGATTCATGGACTGTTCATGTATTTGTGTGGGTGGGTCACTAGACCTACATTTGCATCTAAAGAGGTCTTCAGTGAATACGACCAGTCACCTTCAATAGGCAAGGAAGCAGCTCATTAAGCCACTAGCAGTCACTTTTGATCTACTGTCCCAGGTGTGATTGTCTGCCTCTGTCTACAGGCAATCTTTTCATGTATGTGCTAATATACACTTTACCCAAGGAAATAATGTGGAGGAAGCTTTTTTGATGTCTGTTAGGATACAATCTCACCTATTGAATTCTGCAAACTTCAAGAAGCTAAAACAGGAACCCCTTTGAAGTTTGCATATCACAAGAAAGATTATGACAAGCGTTCGGGGATGTCACAAACGGGGAAACTGCATTAGTTCCTGGGGGCTGGACATTAAATGCCCCAGGGGACACTTCAGACTATTTAAGGTGGCCCAGGACAGCCACCGGTATCTTCTCTCGGAGGTAGCGAATAGCTAGGGAGGATCGCGACTCCTGGTCGAAACGGCGTCCTCCCGTCAAACAACGTTCTAACCTAAGCTGGTAACGTTCTTTTTTCCCCCGTTTATTTTTACGCAAATATCCGTGTGTGTTATCTTTGTAACTTTTATCTTGTAACTATTTTTACTTTGTTTTTTGTAATCTTTTTGTATATATTAAGTTCTGCATTGTTCTATGTTTTTCTAGAATATTAAATTATTATTTAATAAGTTTGACTTCTGCCGTGCTAAACTAACACTCATAGCCTAGAAGAGACTGAAGTGTAACCGTGTATAAGTTCATGCCTAATTGTATGCTTGAGCAAAACTACCGTATGAAATTGTAATTGCATTGTGTGTGGGGGCGTTTGTCATACGTTGGCCTAAGCGCACAGCTGACCCAACGTACGAACAACGCCAGTGCGAGTAGCGACAGCAGAGTGGCTAACAGTATCGTTCGGAACGACTGTTAGTGGGTCTTTGCTTCACGACAGTGTAAGATTGCAACTGTGTGTGTGTGGGTGCGTGGCGTTCCCGTATTTGGCCTCAGCGCAAAGCTGACCCAAATCCGAAAACGCGGAGTGCGCGCTGAAGACTCGACAGCAGAGTGGACGTGTCTAGCGAACCGCTAGTGGTGGCAGTGAGAGGTGTTCTGAGGGGTCCCAGCCTTGTTTTAGCTTGACTAAGGCTGCTTCCCCTCTCAGTCTGGTCAAACCCGCAGTCGGGAACCGTATACGCAGGCGTGCCGCGGGCCGGTTCTTGACACAGGGTATCAATCACACTGTGCACAGGGCAGGGCAGCAATCACACTATGCACAGGGCAGAGCAGCAATCACACTGTGCACAGGGCATAGCAGCAATCGCACGGTGCACAGGGCAGAGCAACAATCACACTGTGCACAGGGCAGGGCAGCAATCACACTGTGCACAGGGCAGGGCAGCAATCACACTGTGCACAGGGCAGAGCAGCAATCACACTGTGCACAGGGCAGGGCAGTAATCACACTGTGCACAGCGCAGGGCAGCAATCACACTGTGCACAGGGCAGAGCAGCAATCACACTGTGCACGGGGCAGAGCAACAATCACACTGTGCACAAGGCAGGGCAGCAATCACACTTTGCCCAGGGTAAGGTATCAATCACACTGTGCACAGGGCAGGGTAGCAATCACACTGTGCACAGGGCAGGGTAGCAATCACACTGTGCACAGGGCAGAGCAGCAATCACACTGTGCACAGGGCAGAGCAGCAATCACACTGTGCACAGGGCAGAGCAGCAATCACACTGTGCACAGGGCAGGGCAGCAATCGCACTGTGCACAGGGCAGGGCAGCAATCGCACTGTGCACAGGGCAGGGTAGCAATCACACTGTGCACAGGGAAGGGCAGCAATCACACTGTGCACAGGGCATAGCAGCAATCACACTGTGCACAGGGCAGGGAAGCAATCACACTGTGCACAGGGCAGAGCAGCAATCACTCTGGGCACAGGGCAGAGCAGCAATCACACTGTGCACAGAACAGGGCAGCAACCACAC
This sequence comes from Hyperolius riggenbachi, assembly GCF_040937935.1. Taxonomy (NCBI): domain Eukaryota; kingdom Metazoa; phylum Chordata; class Amphibia; order Anura; family Hyperoliidae; genus Hyperolius; species Hyperolius riggenbachi. The sequence continues at coordinate 221,160,515 of NC_090652.1, read as the reverse complement.
GGTGCACAGGGCAGAACAGCAATCGCATTGTGCACATGGCAGGGCAGCAATCACACTGTGCACAGGGCAGGGCAGCAATCACACTGTGCACAGGGCAGAGCAGCAATCACACTGTGCACAGGGCAGAGCAGCAATCACACTGTGCACAGGGCAGGGCAGCAACCACACGGTGCACAGGGCAGAACAGCAATCACACTGTGCACAGGGCATAGCAGCAATCACACTGTGCACAGGGCAGAAATCACACTGTGCAAAGGGCAGGGCAGCAATCACAGTGTGCACAGGGCAGGGCAGCAATCACACTGTGCACAGGGCAGAGCAGCAATCACACTGTGCACAGGGCAAAGCAGCAATCACACTGTGCACAGGGCAGAGCAGCAATCACACTGTGCACAGGGCAGGGCAGCAACCACACGGTGCACAGGGCAGAACAGCAATCGCATTGTGCACATGGCAGGGCAACAATCACACTGTGCACAGGGCAGAGCATCAATCACACTGTGCACAGGGCAGGGCAGCAATTACACTGTGCACAGGGCAGCAATCACACTGTGCACAGGGCAGAACAGCAATCACACTGTGCACAGGGCAGAACAGCAATCGCATTGTGCACAGGGCAGGGCAGCAATCACACTGTGCACAGGGCAGAGCAGCAATCACACTGTGCACAGGGCAGAGCAGCAATCACACTGTGCACAGGACAGGGCAGCAATCACACTTTGCCCAGGGCAAGGTATCAATCACACTGTGCACAGGGCAGGGCAGCAATCACACTGTGCACAGGGCAGGGCAACAATCACACTGTGCACAGGGCATAGCAGCAATCACACTGTGCACAGGGCAGGGCAGCAATTACACTGTGCACAGGGCAGCAATCACACTTTGCCCAGGGTAAGGTATCAATCACACTGTGCACAGGGCAGGGCAGCAATCACACTGTGCACAGGGCAGGGCAACAATCACACTGTGCACAGGGCATAGCAGCAATCACACTGTGCACAGGGCAGGGCAGCAATTACACTGTGCACAGGGCAGCAATCACACTGTGCACAGGGCAGCAATCACACTGTGCACAGGGCAGCCATCACACTGTGCACAGGGCAGCCATCACACTGTGCACAGGGCAGAGCAGCAATTACACTGTGCACAGGGCAACAATCACACTGTGCACAGGGCAGCAATCACACTGTGCACAGGGCAGCAATCACACTGTGCACAGGGCAGAACAGCAATCACACTGTGCACAGGGCAGCAATCACACTGTGCACAGGGCAGGGTAGCAGTCACACTGTGCACAGGGCAGGGCAGCAATCACACTGTGCACAGTGCAGAGCAGCAATCACACTTTGCACAGGGCAGCAATCACACTGTGCACAGGGCAGCAATCACACTGTGCACAGGGCAGAACAGCAATCACACTGTGCACAGGGCAGCAATCACACTGTGCACAGGGCAGAGCAGCAATCACACTGTGCACAGGGCAGAGCAGCAATCACACTGTGCACAGGGCAGGGCAGCAATCACACTGTGCACAGGGCAGGGCAGCAATCACATTGCGCACAGGGCAGGGCAGCAATCACATTGCGCACAGGGCAGAGCAGAAATCACACTGTGCACAGGGCAGAGCAGCAATCACACTGCGCACAGGCAGAGCAGCAATCACACTGTGCACAGGGCAGGGCAGCAATCACACTGTGCACAGGGCAGGGCAGCAATCACACTGTGCACAGGGCAGGGCAGCAATCACACTGCGCACAGGACAGGGCAACAATCACACTGTGCACAGGGCAGGGCAGCAATCACATTGCGCGCAGGGCAGGGCAGCAATCACACTGCGCACAGGGCAGGGCAACAATCACACTGCGCACAGGGCAGGGCAGCAATCACACTGTGCACAGGGCAGAGCAGCAATCACACTGTGCACAGGGCAGGGCAGCAATCACACTGTGCACAGGGTAGCAATCACACTGTGCACAGGGCAGGGCAGCAATCACACTGTGCACAGGGCAGGGCAGCAATCACACTGTGCACAGGGCAGGGCAGAAATCACACTGTGCACAGGGCAGGGCAGCAATCACACTGTGCACAGGGCAGGGCAGCAATCACACTGTGCACAGGCAGAGCAGCAATCACACTGTGCACAGGGCAGAGCAGCAATCACACTGTGCACAGGGCAGGGCAGCAATCACACTGTGCACGGGGCATGGCAGCAATCACACTGTGCACAGGGCAAGGCAGCAATCACACTGTGCACAGGACAGGGCAACAATCACACTGCGCACAGGGCAGGGCAGCAATCACACTGCGCACAGGGCAGGGCAACAATCACACTGTGCACAGGGCAGAGCAGCAATCACACTGTGCACAGGGCAGGGCAGCAATCACACTGTGCACAGGGCAGAGCAGCAATCACACTGTGCACAGGGCAGGGCAGCAATCACACTGTGCACAGGGCAGGGCAACAATCACACTGTGCACAGGGCAGAGCAGAAATCACACAGTGCACGGGCAGAGCAATAATCACACTGTGCACAGGGCAGAGCAGCAATCACACGGTGTATCATCCTTAGGGTGACCATATTTTGATTTCCAAAAAAGAGGACGATCACAACAGCATGTGGGCGTGGTTATGGGTGGGGCCAAATATACAAGACCTTAGCAGTGTGCTGTCCAACTTCGCGGGCATGGAAGGCCGTTTTTTTTTTCCCCAGACCACATGGTGGTGGAGGGCCGGCCGACCACAAAATGCAATCAGATTCGCAGAAGATTTCCCCACAAAATGCAATAAAATCACACAGGCAGGTGACAAATGACAATCATGGTGAGAACTCCAGAGAAGACTGTTAAAACCATGCTAGTTAAGCACAATGATTTAGTATTCTGGCAGAACTGGATGGCTGTAGGTCTTCTGTTCAACCTAAACCTGTAACTGCTAAGAAAAGACAAGTTAAACCTGCTGTACTGAACGTTTTGCCATTCATTTGCCCATACTGAAAGCTGGATATCTCAGTGATTTAACTGAACACTTTGGGGTTAATTTAACTAACAAAGGTGTTTGTGATGAAGTGCAGGAAACAGGAGGCCCTGCCAGTCTCTCACACAAGTCAGAAAGCAGCCTCCTGGAGTCTAGGGACTGTCAAAAACTTTTCAACTTTTTTAACGCCTCATCCACACATGCAGTCATTATAGCAGTGGTGAGAGAGCAGCCAGATATTTGCCCAGGGACCCTCCAGGCAAGCTCTGCATCATGCTGTGTATATTTACAAGCTTGCCTGCCCTCTAATTGCATTTTTATCAGCTAGCCAAGTGTTTCATATTGCCTTACAACAACAAACCTGAATACACCAGACCTGCCCTAAATCACTGAATGAAAGGCTGCCTGGGGGAGATTGCCCCCCTTCCCAGTCTGTGCCTGACTCACACACTGAACAAAGCTGCTCTTCTGCAGCTGGGCTCCCTCTGCTCTGTGTTCAGCTCTCTTCACCCTTCCCCCGGACATTTCAGGACATTTCAAAATCCCGGGAGGACAGCCCGGACAGGTCGTAAAAAGTGGACCTGTCCGGGCAAAAGAGGACGCCTGGTCAGCCTAATCATCCTGATTTAAAACTTCTTGCTTTTACTGATGGCTAACACGGTACAATACCCTACTGCTACTCCAAAGTAGAAAGTGACGGCAAGCATGCATCACTTCCTGCTTGGCCAGTGGCTAGACAGGGAAAACCACGCAATAGTGCGGTGTTCCCTGAAGGCCTGTTTTTGACGGTGTGATTCGGTGCGACAGGCAGTGGCGGCGCCACGCTGGGGCTTACCCAGGCTTAAGCCCCAGCTGTCAACTTGTTAGCCCCCCTTAAAGCCCCCCCGTGGGCCATGGCCGCGCGGTTCAGAACTTTGGAACTTGGAAGGAAGGAAGGAGGATGATGAGGAGGAAGAGGTCTGGCCTGTCAGACGTCCCTGGTAATTATACTGACAGACGCAGCCAGGCACAGTCAGAGCAGCCCGCAAGGGAAGGGAACATACGTGGCAGTTAAATTTGAGTCACGTGACGACGTCCGTCACGTGACACTCATGCAGTGTGCAGCGCGCTCAGTCTTCCCCCCGCCTGGCTCGCACAGCTTCAGAGAGACGCTTGCCACTTTCGCTCCTTCCGACCAACGGCTGTTGTAGGCAGCAGCAGCAGCAGTACCAGACCAGACCAGACTGTGTCACTATTAGTGACTCGAGGTGGGTTACCATGGGGTGGGCAGCCAACTTGAATGATTTTTTTTGGGGGGGGCATGTGATGTGATGCTGATGTGACATGTGAGCCTGGGGCTCCCAGACCCAGCCCACCACCACCACCAGCCAGGCCTGAGCCTGGGGCCTCCCTCTCTCTCTGTCTCCCCTCTACTGTCATGTCAATGCTGTCTGTCATTATGTGCATTTACTGGGGAAACGCTGTCTCTCATTACATGCATTTACTGGTGAAATGCTGTCTCTTATGTGCATTTAGTGGTGAAACGCTGTCTGTCATTACGTGCATTTACTGGAGAAATGCTGTCTCTTATGTGCATTTAGTGGTGAAACACTGTCTCTCATTACATGCGTTTACTGGTGAAAGGCTGTCTCTTATGTGCATTTAGTGGTGAAACGCTGTCTGTCATTACGTGCATTTACTGTGGAAACGCTGTCTCTTATGTGCATTTAGTGGTTAAACGCTGTCTCTCATTACATGCATTTACTGGTGAAAGGCTGTCTCTTATGTGCACTTAGTGGGGAAACGCTGTCTCTCATTACGTGCACTTACTATTGAAAGGATGTCTCTCATTACATGCATTTACTGGTGAAAGTCTCTGTCATTACGTGCATTTACTTAATATTTTCCTCTCTCATTACATGCATTTACTGGTGAAAGACTGTCTCCTATGTGCATTTAGTGGTGAAACGCTGTCTCTCATTACATGCATTTACTGGTGAAAGGCTGTCTCTTATGTGCATTTAGTGGGGAAACGCTGTCTCTCATTACGTGAATTTACTGATGAAACACTGTCTCTCATTACCTGCACTTACTATTGAAAGGTTGTCTCTCATTACATGCATTTACTGGTGAAAGTCTCTGTCATTACGTGCATTTACTTATTATTTTTTTTTATGTAACTACATTAGCTGGTACAACTACATTACAGTTAGCCCCGTCCACGTGATGTCATGACCACGCCCACTCAGTTCAATTTCCCCCCTAAGCCCCGCCAGCCAGCCATTGTGCCCCTTTTGAGCCCCCCCCCCCCCCCCAAATCTGAAGCTGGAGCCGCCGCTGGCGACAGGCGTGACGCACAGCATCGCTAATGCTGGTTTGTAGTGTGAAACCAGCCTTAAGGTGGCCACTGGCCACATGCGTTACAATTTTTCTGTTCACTTTTACACCAATTCCATTAAAACGATCGCTTGTACCAAAAAATTTAAAGGTTATTTTTGTTTTCGACCAAGAAATCTGATTGAATTTCCCATTTTTCTCATTTTTTTTATATTGGACATGTTGGGAAATTCAGAACAACTTTAGTAATGTGAAAATAATATATATGGAATTGTTTTGGGTTTTTATGTTTGTTTTTTTGTAGAATTATCATAACATGTAACTATATTGAATTAATAAACTGAAATACATCAATTGAGTGTCTCTGTAGCAAAATAAAGTATGGTAAATGCAGTTGTAAGTAGTTCAGTGGTAATTGTAATGCTGAACAGGTAATGATGATCGCATGAGATAGTTACAGATGTACAGGAGTTGGAATATGGTGTCACAGTGGATAATGTAGTTCTAAATGATAAACGTTGATTATTGAATAAAAGGTTGTCATGCAGCAGAACCAACCAACTTTTTCAACGTTTACAATCTTTTTCCCCCAAATTGTGTAAATCTTGAACACACGTGGGTGTTAAATCAAAACTTTCTTCAAAACTTCCAATCAACAGAACAATTGGATCCGACCAAATTAAGGCGTATTGCATTCTTTACCCACGATCACACCACAACCGGGGTGGTATCGCCCACTGTACATAAAACATATGCTTCACAGTAACTGTAAACAAGCACCTTGTCTGTTATGCACAGCATGCCTCACGCTATTCCAAAGGCTCCCATATCACCACACTGCTAATGGGTTGATGTGAATGTACCAATACACAAAAAGTGTATCGCATTTGCCATGTGATTATATCATCTAAAGCAACCTGCCAGTATGAAAGTAGCCTTATTTTAATTTGTAGGCTTTAAATAACAATGAATTGTCCATTAAACTAATCCCACTGCACTTAATTACCTCTAAAATCATCCGCTGACTCTTTTTTTATTGAAAAGAATAGGAGAGTGCATTCAAATTTTATACACATTTATGAAGCTTTAAAATGGACCACTCAAGTTCAGCAGCTGATTGCATTTGATTGGACCATCTTCAAGCTGCATACATTTGAGATGCTAATCATTCCAAATTGATGCAAGGTTTATGCAAGCTTATGAACTTTAAATTCTTATCATAATAGGCATTTTGAATGCTTCAAACATAATTATGTAGAGAAACAGGATTATGATCTGTCAAATACCAGATTCAATGGGGACTTGAAGTCTGTTTGGCAGAATGTAACAACAATTTCTCTCAATCATGGGCGGCGCCAGGGGGGTGCAAGGGGTGCTCAAGCACCCCTTAGAATTGTCCAAGCACCCCCAAAGCACCCCCTGGCATGAACTGACTTCCGGCGTCTAAGAGACGCCGAGTCAGTTCACAGCGGCAGCCCGAAGCAGCAGAGCAGGGCTACGGTATGATGGCCGCCCGAAGCCCTGCTCTGCAGACTTGGAGTCTGCAGTTCAGGGCTTTCGGGCGGACATTTTCCCGTAGCCCTGCTCGCCGGGTAATGCAGGCTGCAGGCAGGAAGTCACGTGAAGGAAGAGGATCGTGGGAGCTGCGCGCCACAAGGAGGTCGGGAGAGGAGGAGGTCGGGACAGGAGGTCTGTAGGTGAGTAAATTAGTTTTTCTTTTCTTTTTCAGGTGGTGCTGCTGATTGTGGTCAGAACGTAAATTCGGGCGCCTCAGGCAAGTGGACAAAAAGGGCGCCGCCATTCACTCCCATAATAAATATCGTTTAATGGGCGCCCAACAGGAAAAAAGGGCGCCGGAGAAAAATAACGTTTTACAAGCGGCGCCCGGAGACTTTTAATGTTTTATAACTGCTTCTCATGATTACACATTATTTAATGATTTATAATTTTTTAAACATTATTTTTAAACGAAAAACAGTACAATCTTTTTTAAAACTTTATTTTTAAACGAAAAACAGCACAATATTTTTTTCAAATGTTATTAATGCTTATCACAGAGGGGTCTTGGGTTTAGGCACCACCAGGGGGGTCTTAGGTTTAGGCACCACCAGAGGGGTCTTAGGGTTAGACACCACCAGGGGGTCTTAGGTTTAGGCACCACCAGGGGGGTCTTAGGGTTAGGCACCACCTGGGGGGTCTTAGGGTTAGGCACCACCTGTGGGGTCTTAGGGTTAGGGACCACCTGGGCGGTCTTAGGTTTAGGCACCACCAGGGGGGTCTTAGGTTTAGGCACCACCAGGGGGGTCTTAGGTTTAGGCACCACCAGGGGGGTCTTAGGGTTAGGCACCACCAGGGGGGTCTTAGGCTTAGGCACCACCAGGGGGGTCTTAGGGTTAGGCACCACCTGGGTGGTCTTAGGTTTAGGCACCACCAGGGGGGTCTTAGGTTTAGGCACCACCAGGGGGGGTCTTAGGTTTAGGCACCACCAGGGGGGTCTTAGGGTTAGGCACCACCTGGGGGGTCTTAGGGTTAGGCACCACCTGGGGGGTCTTAGGGTTAGGCACCACCTGGGGGGTCTTAGGTTTAGGCACCACCAGGGGGGTCTAGGGGTTAGGGGTAGGTACAGGGAGGGTTCTGTATGAGAGTAGAGTTAGGTATAGCTTTAGTAAAATTCTTACTAATCTTTTATAAAACGCTATTATACATTTCACTTTTTAAACAGGGAAGATTAACGTTTTTACAATTGCCGATTTCATACACATTATTTAATGATTTATAACTTTATAAAACATTATTTTTAAACGAAATTTAGCACAATTTTTTTTAACGTTATTCATGCTTATCGTTTAAAACCCTGCGCCCTTTTTTCCCGACGCCCTTTTTTAACGTACGCGGTCAGAACTGCTGAGCATTGTGCATATTGTGGTCAGATCTGCTGAGGATTGTGCATATTGGGTCAGATCTGCTGAGGATTGTGCATATTGTGGTCAGATCTGCTAATGATTGTGCATATTGGGGTCATATCTGATAACGATTGTGCATATTGGGGTCATAGCTGATAACGATTGTGCATATTGGGGTCATATCTGATAAGGATTGTGCATATCGGGGTCATATCTGATAACGATTGTGCATATTGGGGTTATTGAACGTGTTTTTTGTTCAAATCTGCTCACATTACGTGTATTTTCTTGAGACTACCTGCACAATTATGTGAATTTTCTGGGGAAAGGGTCACCAAAACTTGGGCCCTCTGTCTTTGCGTTGCACTTTTAAAGGGAACCCGAGGTGAGAATAATATTGAGGCTGCCATATTTTTCTCCTTTTAAGCGATACCAGCTGCCTGGCTGCCGTGTTGGTCCTCTGCCTCTAATTCTTTCAACCATAGACCCTGAACAAGCATGCAGCAGGTCAGGGGTTTCTGACAATATTGTCAGAACTGACAAGATTAGTTGCATGCTTGTTTCTGGTGTAATTCAGTTCACTACTGCAACCAAATAGATCAACAGGGCTGCCAGGCAACTAGAATTGTTTAAAAGGAAATAAATATGGCAGCCTCCATATCACACTGGGTTCACTTGAAATTACAGTTAGCCCCGCCCCCATCCGGTCATGGTCACGCCCATTTTCTTCCGCCGCTTCGCGCGCTACAGGTTGTAGCCCCACCCATTTTTTGCCGCGGCGCGCAGGTCGTCAGCTACCCCGGAAATTGGTCCAGCACCTGCATAGCACCCCCTAAAATAATTCCTGGAGCCGCCACTGCTCTCAATACCAACACAGTAGAATCACCATGTGAAGTCTTCAGTGGTGGTACTGGCCTGGGAACCAGCAAACACATTTGGAAAGGAATCTCTAAAGGTGGGTACACACGTCAGATAAAAGTCTTTGGAAAATTAAAGATCACAGACCAATTTTACCCCCTTCCATGTAGTATGAGAGCCATACTCTACACAGTCTATTCTATGGAGCTGAACTCCCCATCAGATAAAAATCTTTGCAAGATCCTGCACACAAAGATGCTGTACACATGCAACAGATCAGTATCTGCAAAAGATCAGTTCCTGCAAAAGATCCATTCCTGCAAAATGCATTCAAAGTCTATGATGTCTGCAGATCTCATACACACCTTGTTTAACGGACAATTATCTGCAGATCAGATCCACCAGGTTGGATCTTCAGATCTGCACATAATTGTCTGATCTGCAGATGATGGTCCATTAACCTCCCTGGCAGTAAGCCCGTGCTGAGCATGGGCTATGCCGCTGGAAGGCACCGCTTAGGCCCCGCTGGGCCGATTTGCATATTTATTTTTTTTTTGCTACACGCAGCTAGCACTTTGCTAGTTGCGTGTGCAATGCGATCGCCGCCACTACCCACCGATCCGCCGCTATTCGTCGCGCTGCGGCCGCCCCCCCCAGATCCCCTGCGCTGCCTGGCCAATCAATGCCAGGCAGCGCTGTGGGTAGGATCGGAGTCCCCTTTGACGTCATGACGCCGATGACGTCGGTGATGTCATCCGGCCCGTCGCCATTGCCACGGGGGAAGCCCTCCAAGAGATCCCATTCTTTGAACGGTATCTCCCGATCTCCGATCGCCGGAGGGGTTGGGGGAGCGGCTATCATGTAGCGAGACCTTGTCTCGCTACATGAAAAAAAAAACATTTTTAAAAATGACTTTGCTGCCCCCTGGCGGATTTTGATAAACGCCAGGAGGGTTAAACAAGGTATGTATGAGATCTGCAGATATCATAAGCTTTGAATGCGTTTTGCAGGAACGGATCTTTTGCAGGAACTGATCTTTTGCAGACACTGATCGGTTGCATGTGTACAGCATCTTTGTGTGCAGGATCTTGCAAAGATTTTTATCTGATGGGGAGTTCAGCTCCATAGAATAGACTGTGTAGAGTATGGCACTCATACTACATGGAAGGGGGTAAAATTGGTCTGTGATCTTTCATTTTCCAAAGACTTGTATCTGACGTGTGTCCCCACCTTTAGGCCTCTGCTTAAAGAGGAACTCCAGTCAAAATAATGTAATAAAAAAAAGTGCTTCATTTTTACAATAATTATGTATAAAGGATTTAGTCAGTGTTTGCCCATTGTAACATATTTTAAATCCCTGATTTATATTCTGACACAATGCAACAGGGTTCACAGACAGGAAACTGCCAGGAGTACATAATCAGAGTTTCTTGTTGGGGGGGTTTCACAACAATATCAGTCATACAGCACCCCCTGATGGTCTGTTTGTGAAAAGGAATAGATTTCTCATGTAAAAGGGGGTATCAGCTACTGATTGGGATAAAGTTCAATTCTTGGTCGGAGTTTCTTGAGGGACTCCAGACCATCACACATTTTTTGAACCTATCCCAAACTTCTTCAATTTTCTTTGGACAACTGCAGTCTTATCGGATATAGTTCTACATAAAGATCCATGAATTGCTTTACTTCGCATACACTCTTGTGCTCACTTGCATAGCAGTGGCAACAGAGCGTCAAACTTTAACTGCTTTCTGTAGCAGAACAGGTCCTTACTCTTCTGTTAAATGTATGGTAGCTGAACACCATACCGTCTACCACATTGCAGGTCCTGATACCTGTCACATGATATGCAGAGGCAGGTGCCGCAAGGTTATTGGCTCCATGCCGCAGAGCGGCACTTAAGACGACCTGTCCTCCCACTGGAAGCAGGTCAAACATAACACACCACTAAGGGCTCTTTCACATCAGACAACACGAGCAGGAGCCGTTCTCCTGCACGCGTTGTCTGCCTGCGGCGTGTCGTCGGGTATCTGCAGTGCGACGCAATCAGCGGCGGTAGCTGGTAATTAAACCCGATGGAAAACGCCGGCTCACGGGTGCGTTGGAGAAAAACTGCGCCCGGATGCGTCGGAACCGCAACGCATCGAAACGCAGCGTCGAGTGTGAAAGGTAAAATGAAAGTCTATGGACTTTCATCTTACCTTGGTTAACGCAATCGGCTGCCGTTTGCGTTAACGCACAAAGTCTGCCCTAATGTGCAAGAGCCCTAAGGCTGCTCTGCCTATGTCAGAGCAAACTCACCCTCCCACTCCATAGATTTGGTAAAATTGTAAGAAAAAAGATTGTATCATTACTGGGCACCTTTACTGTACGCAGAGTTGGGTACTGTGCCTTGTGATACACCAAACACTTCTGCTTGTTAACAGGAGCACACACCAAACAAGCCCCAACAACATGGCTGTGTTAGATTTCCTTCAGCTCTGACATTCACTAGATCCACTCAAACCACTGTTTTGACAAAAAAGAATGCTTGTAACATGTAGACGAGGAGTGATGAGCGAATGAGTGCATTCATTTTCACATACCGGTAAATAATATTAAATTCAACTTTCAAGCGAACATGCCTTTGAAAATAATTTTGTAATATGTTTGTGATATTTTTTTTGCGTTTTTTTGCAATTGTTCACTTTACAAAGTGACATTTGTAAAAGTGTCATTTGTTCTTAACTCAATAACAATTTGCAGTTTTGCCGATAATTCACATTGCTAAAATACAATGTATTTTTGGGAATATATTTTTTGAAAATTTGTTGAAAACTCGCAAGCAACACTATAGACAAGCATATACAGGTAATGGCATTATGCAACTAAGACAGCGCCATCTACAAACTCCGCTCTGGCAAACATCTCAATTAAGGCAAGTATTTTCCCAGGTGTTTCCACATTTATGTTCACCCCCTATATATTTTATACTAGCTAATGGCCCGGCATTGCCCGGCTATGTATTTGGCTGGTGTTGGCTCCGCCCACTTTTTCTAACCCTAACACACAATTGCTCAATTACTCAATTACCTAGTTTGTGAGTTTTGCAGTCTTTAGCATCAATCATTTGCATTGAAATGAAACAAATCTGATTGGCTGTGGCTCCACCCCTTTTCTGAATTTGAACCCCAGTCACCCAATGACCAACTGTACCAGGTTTGAGGCTTTTGCCATTAACAGTGCAAGAATGGCAGCAATGTAAATATTCCCCTTGAAAATCAATAGGTTAATTTTGATTGGCTTTTATAGACTCCACCCACTTTTCTGAATACTAATCCCAACCACCCAGCGACCAACTGTGCAAAGTTTGAGAACCATACCATAAACAGTGTAAGAATGGCTGCAGTTTACATTTTCCCAGTGAAATTTGTATTTGTCTCCACCCACTTATTGGTTATGGGGATAAAAAGTAACCAATATGTTATTCCAGTTAATGTACAATGTGTGTGCCAAATTTCATTCTAATCCGTTCAGCCATTGTTGCGTCATTGAGTAACAAACATCCAAACTTATGCATTTATAATATTAGTGAGATTACCCCCTGATAGACCCCTCCATTTTGCATCTAGGAGAGCCAGCCTTTATTCTGCCCCTCCTGATGGTACCCCTTCAATTATACAGTATTCTGATAATAACCTCTGTTATACTATAGCTACATAGTTTGGTTGAAAAAAAAAAGACATCTGTCCATTGCTCCCTCATAGTGCCCTTCATAATATTGCATCCCCTAAGCTTGCTCTCTCCCCAGTACGGTATGTGGAGCATGTTGAGTGAGAGAAATAAAGTCCTGGAACTGCACTTTCATCCCACAGTGGTATGATGTAATGATGGGGAGGACCAGCAGGTGGCTCACCTAACGGGACAGATGATCAGGAAGCAAATATTCAGCAGCAACAGCCACAGCACTGGGTATTGCTTAAAGGGAACCTGAACTGAGTAAAATTAATTAAAAACAAGATGTACAAGCAAATTAATTTTGCATAGTTACCTCGCCGTCAGTTCCTCCCATAAGCTCACCATTTTCTCCTAACAATGATTCCTTCCAGATCTGACAAGATTTTGTCAGAACTGAAACATATCAGTTGCTGTCAGTAATATACAGTATCAGCTATAACTGAAGGGACAACCGATGTGCAAGATAATGTTGATGTTTCTCTATGGCTCATCTGCACAATATTACAGTTTAACAGTCTACTGACCTGGAAGCTGTTACAGGTTCATAGCCATTTTTAAAATGGAGGAAGGAGAATTCCATTGATCACAGTGGACAAACAAGACATAGGAGAGGAGAAAGAGATTAATGAGTAGGAGAGGGGTAAGTGTGATGTGTGTATATTTATTTTGATTATTTTAATTTTCAGTTCAGGTTTTCTTTAAGTGAGGGTACTAATGTGGTGGACTTTTCTTTTCATTATCTGGACATTTTGTAGCATATTGTGGCAGCAATATGTGATATGCCCCAATTGTGGTATTGGTAATGAGGAGTTTTATAGGTGCATTCTATGGATTTGTGTGGTGCAAGCTGAGTACTTTATCACTCCAACACATATCGTTTATTTTTTTATGTGACTCTTAAACTGTGTTTCCACCTGGCTCACATGGTTACATGGCAGACTTTGTTGTTGTTCATGACCAGCATATATATATATATGTATATTGCTTTGGTGGTAGACTGCTGTTTATAAATCACTGAGCTGTGTCCATGTCCACTGAGTTGAGAGCTACCTATATGTCCATTGTCTTTGCTTTTGTGGTTGTTGATCAGGTCTGGATTTCTGGAAATGCCACAAAGGCCCGGGCCTATGGCAGCTGCAGCCCAAGGGGCGGCTGGACATGGAAGAGGGGCAGCTGGACATTGTAAAAGGGTTGCTGCATATGGAGGAGGAGGCTGCAAGTTGAAAAGGGAAGCTGCAAATGGGCAGCAAACCAGGAAAAGGGATGTTGCTGATAAAGAGAGCTATACATTTATTTATTTATTGTATTTATAAAGCGCCAACATATTATGCAGCGCTGGACATTAGTTTAGGTTACAGACAATATTTAGGGGTGACATACAGCAAAATGACAATACCTGAATACAAGAAAGACCAGATCATGCAGAACAGTATGAGTACAAGATAATGCTTAGTCAGTCACTGGAGGGGAGCATGGAGATTAGGCAAGTTAGGTTCACTCAGATGCATAGCATGGGTGCACAGTAATGGAGGTGCATGATCAGGTAGGACACAAAAGGAGGAGGACCCTGCCCAAAGGCTAACAATCTAGAGGGAGAGGTAAGGACATGAAAGGTAGGGGACCAGAGTTCAGCTGTGGGTTTAGAGCACTTGTGAGGGGTAGTAGGCCAGAGTGAAAAGGTGAGTTTTGAGGGCCTTCTTGAAGATGTTGAAGGAGGGGGCTGCCCTAATGGGTGGAGGTAGGGAGTTCCATAGTGTTGGAGCAGCTCTTGAAAAGTCCTGGAGGCATGCATGGGACTGGGTGATGCGGGGGGGGGGGGGGGGCAGTTAGGCGAAGTTCATTGGAAGAGCAGAGTGAGCGGCTAGGTGTGTAGCTCTGAGTAAGATTGAAAATGTAGGTTGGACAGGTTTTGTGGACATGATACATGAAAGAGAGGTGTCTGTAGGTGGATTTTACACACAAGAAAAGTGGCATACATTTACAAACAAGTGTGTATGTGTGTGTGGGGGGGGGGGAGGGGGGCAGCATGAAAGGGGAGCAACAAGAAAGTTGGCATAGGGCTCTAAAATGATAAATCCAGCCTTGTTGTTGATTGCTTCTTATCTCTTTATAGTTGGAACGTTTTCTTGATTTGTTAACTTTATTAAGAAGCCCAGGTGGTCTTCATATGTTGAATTCCTCTGGACAGTAAATGTATCTTATGGAATTCTGACTGTTTTACTCTTCTTAATACTAACTTTATTGTTCATGCTTACATTGTGTGTGTGTGATTACTAAACATACCTCTAGAGGGCAGTCTCTTCATTCCAATGTACTGACAACTTGACATTTCCCCTTGTCATGAATATACGTAGTTCGCAATAGCTTGGAGTATCTTCTGGTGTGTGAAAGATATATTGCAAGTGATGTCTGAGAAATGTCAAAAATGCAAAGCGATAATGGTGTTTACAGCACTCCATAAAAGCAATGGCTTATTGTAATGGAGTGTAACAGTGTTCTGATGAGAATATTTATTTTGCTCTTTTTCTTTTTATCTATATTTTGCAAACACTCTACACAGATGGTGGCAAAGGAGGCTTTTCTGCTTAAGTCAGCACATTTCTCCAAATGGTTGTTATTCTACAAGGTGGAGCCTTTAGATGAACATTTACACTATAGGCCAAGTTGGAGCTGACAATCTATCAATGTACTATTAACACTACTTACTTAGACTTTTAAATATGTCCAAGTCAAGAACAGATGCTGCTCTACAAATGTTGCTTGAGGATGTTTGTATCATGCCTTTATATATTGTATCATGCCTTTATATACGGCTCACCGCTACTGTGTAGCCAAACCCTGGCAGTAATTGTGCACCAGTGACTGAGGTGTTGCGTGGCCCACAAAAACAGGATCACAATGGCTATCATTCATAAAGCATTTCCGCATGTGGAAATGCTGAAAACAGCCAACTTTACCGAACACATAGCAAGATCTTCATTCATAAAGGCTCTTTCCGCATGAAAAGCTGACATTACCGAGCAGAGCGATAAATCGCCGCCTTGTGCAGTGACTATCGTAACAAATGTAACAAAATGTTAATTCATAAAGATTTACGCAAGCGGTATGAGGACGGGAAATACCGCTCCCTTGGATGTTAACCATGTAATGGAGACACAGACCTCCCAGGCAGCTGCAGTACAGCGGAACACAGAGAAATGTATCAACTCCGCAGCTTCCTTTGTTTCCACAAGCCTACCGCCAGCCTAGTTCGGGGAATCTTTTGCACTTTTTTATGAATGACCACACAGAAGTGTAAAATACCGGCAGCGGTGTTTTCCCGCACTGATTTGCATTACCGACCACACTTTTATGAATGATAGCCAATGGAGGGAAAAGTTGCATTGTGTGTTACGCACCCCATGGACAGATGCAATGAAGGAGACAGCTAATAATAAGTATGCGCCACCATAATTGTAAATGCATACGTTGTCCCATACCGCACAGCATGCCTCATGTTATGCTGATGGATTCCATTGCATTTTTGCTGTGTTGTACTGAACTCTGCTGCTGTCATGTACGTAGATGCCACCAGGGCCGCCATTAAGGCAGTACATTAAGTAATGCTATATGGGGTTCGAAGAGAGTCTGGGGCCACAGGTACCAACAATGGAGCCTCGCCCCTTTTTTGGAGGAAGCCATGCCTTCTTTCTGGGAAGACCAAACAACAAATCTAATCCAGACTGAACCCTTACTCTGGGAAAATTCTCCAAATGTTAACATTTATTGATGCTGCAGTGGTGATACAGCATATTGGTCAGTGCAACGTTTCAAGCTACACGCCCTTTGTCAAGTGCTTGTCATGTGCATGGTGAACAGCATACAACTATATAGACAATGAGATGAAAATACACCCATACCAGTAATTGGGGGGGGGGGGGGGGGGGCAACCTTTACATAATCATTAAGCCTTACAGAGAAAAGAAAAACAATTAAAAGAAGCATTTAAGGCTAAAGTCCTCATTGAGGCCATTTGGTGATTGTGTACCCAGCCTATCCATCAACCAGGCCACCCGCCTGAATTCTACCTTCCTGACACTGCACCAACTCCAATACTTTCCTGTGACACTCACACAGTTCCCGAACAAACCGTGTGTGCGCCATTTACGTCACAAACGCAGGTTCCATTGCAAAATAGTAAAAATTTCATTTTTTTAAATCAACTTTTTTTCCCCCCTACTCCCTGGCTGCCAGCAATCACTAATAGCTTCCAATTACAGAACCTCTCACCTAAGTGTGAAATCTGTTCCAAAGCATTCCTGGAAAGTATATGGCTCATCCATCAGATGAAGTCAGATATGAGGTTGACAGAACCAATTTAAAGGAGAGAGAGCTGGGACTATTCGGCACCGATCTAAGCAGGGAAGCTGACACTTAGCTCTGCTTTCCTAGCTTCAAAGACCCCCAGCTGAGTTTGCCAACTAGAACTGACCTGCTGTCAACCTCAAATGTCTATGACAATCCATAGACTTCTGTATTTGTAATATTTCTGGTGCTACCAAGATACCAGGTACTTCAAATTCGCAGAGTGTGTTGGACTTCAAGTGACACTGGTTCTGATAGATTTTCAACCATCTGGATCTTCGAGAACCATTACTACAAAGGGTGGAAGTAACGAACAGTGTTATTTGTCTCCCATGGTCCTCATGTATAGTATCAAATTGTAAAATTATGCTGAGTGCGAATATGCATTCTGTTTCCTGGTGTGACCTACGGGCACGGAGAAAGCAGGCAAAATATGAATTGGGCCAAAATCTCTCCCTGTCTAACGGGGCACTGCCCAATTCAAATTTCACAAGGCCGGACTTGTACATGTCATGACCCCTCCCATCTACACTGGGGATTAAAACCCCAATGACACAGCTGTCTGACGTCCAAAGTCCATCATCTGACATTTTTGTCTAATAACATCGGGCAGCCAGCTGGACATTTCACACAAAAGGGCCTCTTGGCCTCTATGGCAATCGGCCATCTCAGGCTTTCGCCAAAGACTTGCGATTGCCGCATGGACTACCAATAACGGTATTTGAACTGTACATTAAGACATTCTGTTTCTCTTTCATCTCTACCCTCTTTCTATCAAACCAATCTGTTCTGCCGGACAGGTATAATTTATCTGTGGGCTAAAGTATGCTGTGTGTATGTAGTTTTAGAATAAAATTAACGATTTTATCGTTCAGTCTTGTGCCTGTTCTAGTCATCTGATTGTTGCTACAAAGAATCTGCCCTCTGGAGAGTCATGCTACTGCATTGTTTTATTATTTTCTTATAAATTGTTGATTTGCTAGCTAGGTTGTAAATAACCGTTTTCTTCCTTTTAGGAGTAGTTAGCAGGATTCTCTTTCCTCCTTGAACACGAGAGAGTGGTGGCAGTGAAATTACCCGATTTCCAGCGCGAAATCGATATTTTTAGTTTACTGATTGTACATACAATCGTGATTGTACATGTATGGGCACCTTCAACCAATCTTAACCATTTACTACGCACACAGTGAATCTGCCTCCATTAGTCTCTAGGCAGGAGACCTGCATGGCAACAATGACCTAGTAATACGGAATTGGTGAGTGATTGTCACATTACATATTGTCGACAGCATTGCGACCAATCTTTATTGTCTGTCTTCTCACCGTAATTCCTGCTAATGCTAACGGGAGCAGATTAGACAGGATTGGCATTCTCTGTCACATTAACCTTCATCTTTTGACGATCCAGCAACCGCTCTTTTAACATCTTGTAGACGGGATCGCTGGGCTGGATTGTCACATTGCCATCAAAGTTGACTGACCTTATGGCCACACTCAATGAAATGCCTTGATAGGTCATACTCTTTCTTTCTTTCTTTCTTTCTTTCTTTCTTTCTTTCTTTCTTTCTTTCTTTCTTTCTTTCTTTCTTTCTTTCTTTCCAAACTGCATAAAACTGCAAATGCATGAAAACTGCATTAAATAAATAAATATAAATAAATAAAAACAAAATGCGAACTTGTTAAATTTTTCTGCAATTTTGTTTCCATTTGAGACCCTCTGTACTCTAAAATTCTTACAATAAAAAGCATACCATTCTATTCATTGTGTTCTCCTGGGCCCCTCTGTGCTGTTTCTGCCACTCCCTGCTGCAATCCTGGCTTGTAATTGTCAGTTTCATCCAGTGTTTACAAACAAAAGACATGGCTGCTAACCAGAGTGTGATAGGCTGAGAGGAGAGCTTGGAGAGGGTGTGTAAAGCTTCTGCCTATCACAAGCAGTGCTGCACATTCCACACATTCTAGCCTGAGCCCGACAGAGCCGACAAAGGAAAGAAGATAAGATTTATTACAGAGACAGTGCAACTACAAAAGGCTGCAGTATGCCAGATTAGAACAGGTATAGGAAATAAGGCTCAAAATTTTGTTACAGAGTCTCTTTAAGTAGTAGTTGTCCCAGCATGCAACACAATCCTGCATCAGCAGGATACCCTGGGGGAGAAGTTTCAACTTGCAAGTAGTTAAACATATGTTTATACATGGGGGAGGGGAATCAGGATTTCATACTAATATTTAATGTTAATTTTAGTGCAAGCATAATCAGTTTTTAGTTTCAGTCTGCTTTAAAGTGAAGAGCACTTGAGAATTTTCCCCCTAGTATTTACTTTTATATATTTAAAAAGTACCCGAGGCAGTGCGTGGGGGGCAAATCGGACACAGAGGCATGTTCCCTGCTGCAGGACATGCCTCTGAGTCCCCACCACGCCGTTCTCTGTCCCTCTACCGCCACATGATAACTTTTATATGTTAAATAAACGGTATTACGCTATGTGGAGATATGTTTAACTACTTAAAGACCGGCCCACGCCAATGGGCGTGGTTGCGGCGGCAGCCCCAGGACTATTGGTGTCCTGGGGCTGCATTTTGCAGGAGATCGCGCGCAGGCTGTGCACGCATCTCCTGCTCAGGGCTCCGCCCCCTCTTCAGTCTCACAGCAGCTATTGCCGCTCGGGAGACTGTTAGACGGACATGTACAGCGCTGCAATCAGCACGGCTGTGTGACACGGCTGTCCCCCTGGGAGACAAGAGAGCGATCGGCTCTCATAGGGTGAAGCCTATGAGAGAGAGAGAGCTGATCACTATGATTGCCTGGCTGGCTGGGGGGAGGGAGGGTTTTGTGGATCTGCTAGCGGTTTTGGTGTGCACTGAGCCTTATTCGGATTACATCCGGTTAATTCAAATCACCTGTGCGGGTGGGCGGGGGGTGTTAATCTTACCCATCAGCCATCTTCTTAGGTCTGTCCCTCGGCGCCTCCCACGATGCGTCCACGTGCGTCACGTGACTACAAACACTTCCTCCTTCAACCCGGAAGGAGGAAGTGTTTGTAATCACGTAACCGCTGCTTGGACTGCACCGTGGGAGGCGCCGAGGGACGGGCCTAAGAAGATGGCTGATGGGTAAGATTAACACCCCCGCCCACCCGCACAGGTGATTTGAATTAACCGGATGAAATCTGAATAACACCTATTCAGATTTCATCCGAATTTGAAGTTGAGCATCCCTAGTGAGAAGTCACTTTTATTTGCACGGTGGTAGTTGGAAATGGTGCAAGGTTATTCAGTAATACTACACCATAAACGATTGTTTGGTTTTCCGAGGACATCTTAAACATTGATGTGTGGATCTGAAGGAACTGGTCTGATGCATCAAACGTTTGTTACTGGTCTGTCATTGGTCAGCGTTCAGATCTGGTGAGCAATTATTTCACATGATATTGGTGGAGCAAGTTTTACAACTGTTGATGTGGATGCATAAAATGCTTATTGCTGGTCTATGGGTCAGCATTAGGGTATGGTGAGCTATTATTTCACGTGATACCGATGGATCAAGTATTTATTGGTTTATGAAGAGGAGTTATTGAGTTAATAGTGACTTAGGGATTTAATCATTGTTTGGGAGCGCGTATACATCATTGAATTTAATTTTTTGGTGGGTACAACTATATCCGTAGAAGTATCAAACCCTTTACAAAAGTAGTGATTAAGTTATCTGGCTTTGGAAGCAGCACAATTATTTGTTGTTTGTTTATTGATATATATTAAGAGTTTGTTTATTGATATGTATTAGGGCCGGTTCACACGGACGGCAGGCGGCGTTGGGGTGGCCAGGAAGTCGCGTCGTCCTGCGACGTCCCGTTCGGTGGCGGCGGTACAGAGATCGTCGCGATCGGCGTTTCTCGTCCCCGCAGGGGGACATATAGCCGCGCCGGCTAGCCGTCCCAGGACGTTGCATGCGGCTTCTAGGGACGGCCGAAACGATGCGTTAAATCGGGATCAGAACGCCGCGTTTATGCAATCGACGGTAATCGACGGTAACCGCGCAATGCTAAACGCTCCTATTCACTTGAATGGGAGAGTTTAGCCGATGGGTCCCGAACGCTTGACGGTAGACGCCGCCAAGCGTCCGTGTGAACCGGCCCTTAAAGGACTCGCGAGGCCTGTTTTGTAAAAAAAAAAAACATTAAAAAAGTTAGATACCTGTGTCTGTTTGTAAGGCACGGAGGGCGCAGACACGCTACTGTTACGTGGATCAGGGGGTTGGCCTTAGAGCTGCGCAGCCGCACTCGCGGCTATGCGGACTGAGCAGCTCCGGCCGCCATCTTTGTACAGGCTGGAGAGCCGGGCCGCGCGGTCGGGGGACGTTCAGGGGGATATTGTGCAGCGGGGACCCGGCGGAACGGCACGGAGGGCGCGGAAGGCGTCCTCCGTGCCTTACAAACAGACACATGTATCAAACTTCTTTATGTTTTGTTTTACAAAACAGGCCTCGTAAGTCCTTTAAGAGTTTGAACTGGACAGCAAAGGATTCTTTGCAGTTTTTTTTTTACTTTGTTTGGCTGCATAATCAATGGATTTAAATTATGTGCTGGACATTGCATATATTGGCTGCTATTTTTCAATATTTGATGTGCTACATTTTTTAAAGTTTTTTTATGCTAATTTATAGCTCAAGCTGAGAGGTGGAATATTTTTGGTCATGTACTAAGTCCCATCCGTGGATTATTGCCCCCAACTCACTGCAGTCAGAGTGTGTGTGTGAGGTATGTCTGTGTGACTAAGGTGGCATAAGAGTCTGGAGAGGGACAGTTGCCAAATGGTTAGAGATCCAAAAGAATTTCATGATGTGTATACTGATTCAATAGGAGTTGAAATTACTTATATATTTAAGTAGTCACCATCATCAAAGTGGTTAATAAGTGTAAATAACAGTCACTGATAAATCGCAAATGATGCAAATCTGACTTTATTGGCACTTTATTAATTACAGGGGGTGGGAACATCAGGAAACAAGGTAAAACACTAACAAATCCCCCATTCTGACAAAGACTGGCCTGCAGCCCATCAGATAGCAAGACATTGTCATCAGATTCCTCACATATTTCCACAGGTTCTCTCTCTATAGGAGACTGGAAGGACCCTGCAGTTGCTGTCTAATTTACTCCCTGATCTCATTGCTTTCTCTGGTCTTGCTGCTATCTGTGACAAAGAAACAAAAACCTTAACTTGTTTTAACACGGATTTGGGACAGACTACCTCAGAAGCTGTGCAGTGACTAATTGGCTAGCAATCTCGCCTTGCAGCGCTACTGGAGTCCAAGGTTTGAGTCGCAGCCAGGACACTATCTGCATGGAACTTAAATGTTCTACTGTGTTTACATGGGAGAACTCTAGGAACTCTAGTTTCCTTGCAACTACATACTGGTAACTTATCTAATTTCCCCCCAAAACCGACCTTATTGTAGGGACTAGAGATGGCCCGAACAGTTCGCCAGCGAACGGTTCCCGGAGAACTTCCGGGGTTCGCGATCGCGGAGAACTGCAAACTTTTCCGGAAGTTCGATTCGCCCCCATAGTGCATCATTAGGGTCAACTTTGACTCTCTACGTCCTAGGTTCTCAACATGCGGTACGTGTACCCCAGGGGGTACTTCTGATGGGTCCAGGGGGTACTCAGGCTTGATATACTTAACCAAGAATAACAGATTTAAAGTTTTAGAGAATTATAGATCTTATTTAAACAACACCAAATTAGTATTTTAGCTAGTTAAAAGCAATAGTAAATTCTTGGGAATTGTTTAGAACCAATTATCATGTACTACGATTAAATATATATATTTGTCAAGGGGTACTTGTGATAATGTTTACTCTGCTAGGGGGTACTTGGAGAGTACAGGGTTTTACAAGGGGTACATACTAATAAAATGTTGAGAAACACTGCTCTACGTCACAGTCAGCAGGCACATTGTAGCCAATCAGGCTACACTTCCTCCTGGAGTCACTCCCCCTTATAAAAGGAAGGCAGCATCAGGCATTGGACTCACTCGTGTGCCTGCAGTAATTAGAGAAGGGAGAGCTGCTGTGCAGAGACCTATAGGGAAAGCTTAGTTGGCTCTTGTAGGCTTGTTAGCTTGCTCCTTGCTGATTCTTATTGCTTAAAAAAGCACCCCTCAACAGCTCTTTTGAGAGCTAATCTTGTTCTTGTGATCTATTTTTTTTGTGTGTGTGTGGCCCACTTGCATTACATACAGCCCTGTCAGTCAGTCGCAGCTGGCCTTTGGTGTAATTCTTACTATGCCACTGCCAGGCCCAGTACATTCAGTGACTACCTGTGTGTGTGACAGGCAGCTGCAGATTTGTAATCCCATCCCAATCACTGCACCTGTTCACTGTTTAGTGCACTACCTACCTACGTGAGCGCACGCATTGTTAATACCACCAGTCATTGCACCTGTTCACGGTGGTACCTGTGTGTGTGTGTGACAGGTGCACATTTGTAATACCCATCACTGCATATACCTACCTGTTGTGTTCAGTGCACCCACCTACCTATGTGAGCATACGCAGTGGGATATTTAATACCACCAGTCACTGTACCTGTTCACGGTACGTGTGTGTGACAGGTGCACATTTGTAATACCCATCACTGCATATACCTACCTGTTGTGTTCAGTGCACCCACCCACCTACGTGAGTGCACGCAGTGTGATATACCACTCCGTGCATACCTGTTCACTGCATCTGTTTGACTGCACATTGTATTAGTCAAGGCAGTGCATACCTTTCACTTCATCCCCCTGATATGGACAAAACAGACAAAACAGGTATGGGCAGAGGTAGAAGCAGACCCAGAGGAAGGCCACCCAGCAGGTCTCTGTGAGGTCGTGCTGATGTGATTTCGTGCGGCCCTGGATCAAAGTACAGTGCTCAGAAGAAGGCACGTTTCATCAACTCCCAAGATTGTCAGGACGTGGTTGACTATTTAACACAGAACACCTCATTTTCCGCAGCCACCAGCGCTACTACAAGCACCACATCCGCTGCATTTGACACTTCGCAGGAATTATTTGGTGGGGAAATCACTGATGCACAGCCATTATTGTTACAACAAGATGAAGGCGCTAAGCAAGTTACACCACCTCATATGTCTGAGTTAGGCGACACTATGGACGTAACATGTGAGGAGGAGGAGGATAAATTACCTGCTGTTGGTGCAGTTTTGGAGGTGTCTGAGGCAAGCAAAGCTGGGCAGGATGATTATGATGATGATGATGATGATACGGATGCCACGTGGGATCCTAAGAGACAAGATGACCAAGGGGACAGTTCAGAGGGGGAGTCAGAGAGGAGTAGGAGGAGATGAGTTCCTGAAAGAAGCAGGTGGAGCTCATCGTCAGAAACAGCTGGTGGAAGTGCCCGGGCCATGTATCACCACCTATGGACAGCCAGCCAACATGCCCTTCAACGTCAGCTGCTGATGCCACCATAGTGCCATCACCCCAGGGGGGCTCAGTGGTTTGGAAAATGTTTAATGTGTCTGCCTAAGATCAGAGCAATGCCATCTGTTCTCTCTGCCTCCAAAAATTGAGCCATGGAAAGGCCAACACCCATGTAGGGACAACTGCCTTACGAAGGCACATGCAGAAAAGGTACAAACTGCAATGGGAAGAGCACCTGAGCAAAAGCAAGTCACAAAAGAAAAGCCACCCTCCTTCTCCTCTTCCTCCTTCAGGTGCAGCATCTTCAGCCGCTTTTTCCCTTGCACCTCCACAGCCACCCTCCTCCACTCTGCCTCTGACCTTGAGCGGTTCCTGCTCCTCTGCCCACAGCAGCAGTCAGGTGTCCATGAGGGAAATCTTTGAGCGGAAGAAGCCAATTTCTGCCAGTCACCCCCTTGCCCGGCATCTGATAGCTGGCTTGGCGGAACTGTTAGCTCGCCAGCTGTCACCATACCAGCTGGTGGACTCTGAGGCCTTCTGTAAATTTGTGGCCATTGGGACACCACAGTGGAAGATACCAGGCCGCAATTATTTCTCTAAAAAGGCAATACCCAAACTGTACCGTGAAGTTGAGAGGCAAGTGGTGTCATCTCTGGCACACAGCGTTGGGTCAAGGGTCCACCTAACCACGGATGCCTGGTCTGCCAAGCAGCGGTCACCATTGGGTCAACCTGGTGACCGCTGAAAAGCAGGGAGTACGTGGCTGTGCAGCGGACCGACTTGTGACAACTCCACGGCTTGCAGGCAGGCCTCCTGCCACCTCCTCTCCTCCTGCTACATCCTTTTCGCTGTCGTCATCCTCCTCCTCCTTGGCTGAGTGGCAGTTCAACTCTACTGGTGCTGTGATCTCCTCTCCAGCTACACAGCCCCAGCTCCCCCGGGCCTATGCTGCATGCCAGGTACGACGGTGTCACGCCATCTTAGACATGTCTTGCCTCAAAGCGGAGAGTCACACTGGAGCAGCTCTCCTGGCTGCTCTTAACAAACAGGTGGATCAGTGGCTGACCCTGCACCAGCTGGAGATCGGCAACGTGGTGTGTGACAACGTGGCTAGGGGAAGGAGGAGGACTTACCTGACGTCACTGAGGAAGAGCAAGAGGAGATGGATAGTACGTCTGGATCCAACTTTGTGCAGATGGCGTCTTTCATGCTGTCCAGCCTATTGAGGGACCCCCCGTATAAAAAAATTCAAGGGGAATGAGCTGTACTGGGTGGCCACACTACTAGACCCTCGGTATAGGCACAAAGTGGCGGAGATGTTTTTAAATCACCAGAAGGCAGAGAGGATGCAGCACTTGCAAAACAAGCAGGAAACGATGCTTTACAATGCGTTTAAGGGTGACATCACAGCACAACGCAATAAAGGTACCACTGCCAGTAATCCTTCTCCCATGTCCACACAGGCAAGGACAGGACGCTCCAGCGATCTCATGGTGATATGATGTCGGACATGCGGACATTCTTTAGTCCAACGTCTCGCCTTAGCACTTCCAGATCCACCCTCCACCAACGCCTAGACCGGCAGGTAACCGACTACCTGGCCTTAAGTGTGGATGTAGACACTGTGAGCAGCGATGAACCCTTGGACTACTGGGTGCGCAGGCTTGACCTGTGGCCAGAGCTGTCCCAATTTGCTATCCAACTTCTGTCTTGCCCTGCCTCAAGCGTCCTGTCAGAAAGGACCTTCAGCGCAGCTGGAGGTATTGTCACTGAGAAGAGAAGTCGCCTAAGTCACA
Source organism: Hyperolius riggenbachi (assembly GCF_040937935.1). Taxonomy (NCBI): domain Eukaryota; kingdom Metazoa; phylum Chordata; class Amphibia; order Anura; family Hyperoliidae; genus Hyperolius; species Hyperolius riggenbachi. Next base: position 221,134,176 of record NC_090652.1, on the reverse strand, counting down.
AAAGTGTTCAGTACCTCACCTTTATCAAAATGAATGAGGCATGGATCCCGGAGGGCTACTGCCCGCCCGAAGACTAAGTCTTGCCTCTTCCTGTTTAGTAAGCCAGCATCTGTTCAGTAGGAGTCATTGGGCAAGACTTCTTAACACTTCTACTGCCTATAGAGTGCGCCCTAGTGGCTGCTCACATCATTATCAGTTTTATTCAACCCCCAAGTGACATTCATTCTTAGTACTTAGTACAACATCCTTTTCCAGTTATAACAGCTTTTAAACAAGTGTCTTGCAGCGATCTACAGGTATCTTAGCCCATTCTTCATGGGCAAAAGCCTCCAGTTCAGTCACATTCTTAGGCTTGCGCGCTGCAACTGCTTTCTTTAAGTCCAACCAGAGGTTCTCAGTCGGATTTAAGTCTGGTGACTGCGATGGCCACTCCAAAATGTTCCAGCCTTTAATCTGCAACCATGCTCTAGTGGACTTGGAGGTATGCTTGGGATCATTGTACTGTTGAAAGGTCCAATGTCTCTCAAGCCTCAGGTTTGTGACGGACTGCATCACATTTTCATCCAATATCTCCTGGTACTGAAGAGAATTCATGGTACCTTGCACATGCTGAAGCTTCCCTGTACCTGCAGAAGTAAAACAGCCCCAAAGCATGATTGACCCCCTGCCATGCTTCACAGTAGGCAAGGTGTTCTTTTCTTCATAGGCCTTGTTCTTCCTCCTCCAAACATAGCGTTGATCCATGGGCCCAAACAGTTCTAATTTTGTTTCATCAGTCTACAGAACACTATCCCAAAACTTTTGTGGTTTGTCCACATGACTTTTGGCATACTGCAGTCGACTCTTCTTATTCTTTGGAGACAGCAAGGGGGTGCGCCTGGGAGTTCTGGCATGGAGGTCTTCATTACGCAGTGTGCGCCTTATTGACTGAGCTGAAACTTCAGTACCCGCATCTGAAATCTTTTTTTTAGTTCTTCAGCAGTCACACGGGGACTTTTCTCCACTTTGCGCTTCTGCCACGACCAGGTAGCGTTTCAACAGTGCTCTTTGCCTTGAATTTGCGAATGATGCTTCCTATGGTGTCTCTTGTTATGTTTAACATCTTTGCAATCTTCTTATAGCCATTGCCCTTCCTGTGAAGAGAAATCACCTCTTCTCTTGTCTTCCTGGACCATTCTCTTGACTTCATGTTTGTAAACACACCAGTAAATGTCTAGAAGAAGCTGAGTATCAGTCATTTTAAATCTGCCTAATTGGTAGCCACAGTGAAATCAACCCAGAACACAGCAAAACATACCAAATGTGTACATCTTCTTATGTTTGCATGGGTTTCTTCTGGGGTTACTGGTTTCGCCCTCCAGAAAACTGCAGCCTGTGCCAATTTTTTTTGTTTTTGGTTTTGTCCACACGCAAATTTGGATGCAGCCTATTGATTCAATTGGCTGCGATTTCACATCTGAGATCACGTGCGGAAATGGCTTTGATTTGTGGCTAGTGGATATATGCCCTTAAACAATATCAGTTGCCTGTGTCCTGCTGATTATATTGACTTCACTAGTGTCTGTATAGGTGCGTACACACGCACTACAAGAGGAAATGTCGGGTCCACCGAACAGCCTTATCAGTCCGCCGACAGCGCGTACACACGCGCTACTGTTGGCTAAAAGACTGCCCAGCGGGAGGGTCCAGCGGACCCGTCGTTTCCTCTTGTAGTGCGTGTATACGCACCTTATCACACACTTGAAACAAGCATGCAACTAATCCAGTTAAACGTCAGTGAGAAACATCTGATCTGCATGCTTGTTCAGGGTCTACAGCTACAAGTACAGTATTAGGGGCAGAGGATGAGCAGGATAGCCAGGCAACGTGTATTGTTTAAAATGAAATAAAATTGTCAGGCCGCATATCTTACTCACCTCAGGTTCCCTTTAATTTCTTCCTTGGCTGTCACCTGACCTTTTACCTGCATTGTAGACAAAATAAGAGTGTCTGTTGAATGTGGAAACAATGGGCCACACGTACTCATATTACCTTTAAAATCTTCAGCTTATAATGAACTCTTTAAGCATTTGCATATTTGTGGAAGTTATTAGTAGCTGCAGGGGCATTCCTGACATTTATAGCGCCTGAGGCAGCACACTTCTGCCTGCCGCTCTGCTCAGTGACTCCCTGATCACATCAATCCAACTAACCCTCTTCCAGCTTCATCCTCATGTTTTCATCTATTAACCACAGCCGGCTATGATCCAAACTTCTCTCACCTCTGTCTTCAGGTGATGACCTGGCTTTGTGATTCACAGTATATGAATGTAGCAGCTGTTACCTTAAAGCAGAACTAACATGAAATAAAGAAAGCAGCCTTTTGTGTAGCAATGTCATAATAGCAACAAAAAAATACCTTTTACAATTAAACCATTAGGGGCATTCCAGAATAATGCTGGCAGAATTTAGTGGGCTTGACTTACTATTGCCATGTTAGGTCCTTTTACACTAGGAGACTTTCTTTGCTTTGCGTTACCCTTCTGCACGCAGGGTAACGCAACAGCAATGAAAGTCTACGGAGCCCAGTACACTTATCCCGTCGCACGCAAGTTTCCGAATTGCTGCCGACCCGCCGCAAAGTCAACAGCGCATTACCATCAGACTTCCGTGGTGACAAATCGGCAGCAGAATGCATGGAAGTCTAAGGGCAACGCAGACGTTTTAGATATGCGGCGATGGTGCAGTCTCATGTGTGAAACTACGCAAATATGACAGGGAAGCGGGGAATCCCAGTGACGTACTTCCTGTCCTGCACTCTGCCGCACGGTCATACAAGTGGCAGTTTGTGTGTTGCGGTGTGATGCCATATCACCGCAAACGTACGGGCCAGCTCTAAATCTGGCCTTAAAGGGAACCTGAAGTGAGAGGGATGTGGAGGTTTCCATATTTATTTCCATTTAGACAATGTCAGTTGCCTGGCATCCTGCTGATATTTCTGGCATCAGCAGTATTTACATCACACACATGAAATTCTTTGATTTAAAGAGGCACTTCAGTCTGGGAAAAAAATCAGTTTTACTCAACTGGGGCTTCTACCAGCCCCCTGCAGCCGTCCCGTTCCCTCGCAGTCACTCACAAATCCTCCCGTCTCCCGCCACCAGCTACTTTCGTTTTGCCGACAGGCCCGACATCCCTGGCCACGCGACTTCTTGTTCCCGTCTGCAATAGCGTCCTGACGGGAGTGAGAAGAAAGAGACGTGTGGCCAGGCCTGCGCAGGGAGCCTGTCAGCCGAAAACGAAACTAGCTGAAGGCGGGGACAGGAGGATCCGCAAGTGACTGCAAGGGCACGGGACGGCTGCAAGGGGCTGGTAGAAGCCCCAGGTGAGTAAAACTCTTTTTTTTTTCCAGGCTTAAAGAGACACTGAAGCGAAAAAAAATATATGATACAATGAATTGGTTGTGTACTATGAATAATTACTAGAAGATTAGCAGCAAAGAAAATATTCTCATATTTTTATTTTCAGGTATATAGTGTTTTTTCTAACATTGCATCATTCTCTAATATGTGCAGATTACACAACACTCAGCATTCAAAATGATTCTTTCAGAGCAGTCTGTGAACTAATGACCTCTCCTCTGCCAGAGGAAAAGTAAATAGTTAACTAACAGTTGAGATAATAAAAGTCAGAAAACAGCCCTCTCCATGACTTTAAAAGTCGTAGAGATAATGACTTTTTTGTATAGAGATAACAACTGGAGTTTCTTAACTCTTCCTGTACTGGAAACAATTAGACTGATGTATCTGATCTTAATGTTTTATTTCTTAACTGTACTACACCTACAAATCATAATATCATAGTTTTTTCCCCGCTTCAGTGTCTCTTTAAGGATCCCTTTAAGAATTCTGCATTTTTTTTACAAAAATATAAAACAATATAATAAATAACCATAAGATAAATTTAGGCTATCTGTCTTAGAATCATAATGATTAACAGAGAACGTCCATGGTGAAATCAAAAACAATCAAATACAATATATACACAAATTATGCAGTCTGTTTAAGCCATCAAATAAATACATACATCCTGAAAGGAAAAAAAAACAAAATCTTCAGCCAACTTTGCACTCAAATACTATACAATATATACAATATATACACTTTTAGTAAGAAAGATTAAGCAATAACTCACCTCCTATGCTTGCAAGCCATTCCTCAAGTTTAGATCATCTATCTAAATGTGAAAAGAAAAAGTAAGCTCACAGTAAGCATAATCAAAGAAGGAGGCTTGATATTGTGCCAAAACAGATACCAGCTCTTCCAACTCAACCTGCTCTCCTGAAGACCCTGAATTTTCCCAACCTCACCCATGATGTCATGCACCACCACCTGGACAGGGAGGACTTTCTTATAGATCGTAATTTGGCACTGCATTCCATGTGTAATACCGAATAACTAAGCTAACTAGAAATAACGTGTACAAATGAAATGACCCTGGGTTATTGAATGTTTCATATGACCACTCCGTGTAAGTAAGACACTCAGGGAAATGAATACCTAGAGCCCTGCCTACCTGTTTGATACTTCTTTGTTAAAGAAACAGTCCAACAGAAAGTGATTCATGATCTTCTCCACAGCACCATCTAATTTACTCACAATATTTGGTCAAATGCCCCAAACCTAGAACAGTTATTCTCCTTACACTGTACACTGAAATGACTCGTTGAACCTCATGTGTAACATGTCCTATGTTGTCCCTGATAAAAGGCAGGGATCCTATCCCTCCCAATAAATGATGATGGGGATATTTTGTCACACTACAAACTCTGGTTAGCCTGATGTTCACCTCCCACCTTTTTATTATTTGTACTGACTCTGACTCATTTGACTCTGGCTGGGTTCACATATGACAGCGTAAAAGGCTACGTTTTAGGTCATGTTTTATGTTACTGTTGTGTGCTTTTTCTGTGCTTTTTTTACTGCGTTTTTTGTGTGTTTGCATTGCGTTTTTCATGCGTTTTGCGTGTCTTTTAATGCTGTTGCGGTTCGCAATGCGTTTTGTATGCATTTATGCAAATCACCTGGAAGACAACAGGAAGCAGAAATACAGCGCAAAAAAAAATTGGGAGTAAAAAGGCATATAAAAACGCATGGAAAATGCATGAAAACGCATACCATTGCATTCGCATTGACTTTCATTATGTGCGTTTTTGATGCGTGCATGACTATTATGTAACAAAACCACTGTTTTTAAAAACACAGGTTTGAAAACGCATATGCATTTTTATATGCATTTTTTCCTTTGGCCCATAGACTTCCATTAGTGGCAAAAACTCTGCGTTTTCCGCAACACTAGCATTTCTGCTATGTGTGCACCCAGCCTCTATTTGCACTGGGCCACCTTTATTGCTGTCTTTTGTTCCAACCTCTGGAACAACACATTTTTTACCCCCAGATTTTCCCGTGTTCATTTTGCTACTCTACCACCTTTCTTTTATCCTCCATATACCGCTGTTCTTCCTCTTATGTGTCATAGCAACTTTCCCTGTTTGTACATTGTTATCCTGACTGTTCCTGCCTATTTTTTCAGTATCAACTAGGGATGGTTAATGAGATGCATATAATTTCAAGTTGATGCAGCATTATGCAAATTTTGTATGCAAATGTATGCAGCTTCAAAATAAACAAATAAAATCCTGCTAAGTTAAAATTGGTTTGGTCTATTTTTAAGCTGCATACATTTGCATACAAAGTTTGCATAATCCTGTATCAACTCAAAATTATTTGCATCTCATTGACCATCCCTAGTATCAACACTTCTCTCTCCTGCTGCCTCTTCCTGCACCACAATTTTCTGTCCCCCTCCGGCTGACACTTTCCTAACTTTGAGTATTCTGCTGCCTCGTTAGCTCCGTTTGTCCTGTTTATTTTGCCTATTTCAGGCCAGTTTCACACCATAAACTAGCTTTTTTGTTGCGGTGCCATCACGTGATCGCACCGCAACGTCAAAAACAGCCATCGGAAATTACCGTGGCAATGTGCAGTAATCTCACTTCTTGCTGCAAGCTAAGCAAGAAATGAGGCTCTCTACTACTCACTTCCTGTGGTAGAAATATAAAGTGCATGAAAGTGTATTGTCAAAATAGGCTTCAGCACATGCATGATGCAGTTTAAAATATCTGCGGCGCAATAGACTTACATGACTTCCAGTCACTGCACATTCCCGCGAGTGGTTGCTGGTAATGTGCTGTTGATGTTGCGGTACAATTCGATACTTCCGGTGCATCGCACCACAGTAGGTATACAAGGACCCATACGTATTCATTACTTTAGTGTTATCCTGTGGTAAAAAAGGGTAACCCGCCACAATGAAAACATCCCAATCTCTCACCCCCCATCTCCTCCTGCTGCTGTACCTGGTCAATCCCACCAGCCACCCTCCCCCACTTTTCCCCTTGCACCGTCTTACCATTTCTACCTGGCTGAACCTGACAATTACCACTTCTTTGCTGCATAATTGTAGAGCTGAATTCTGATTGAAACCAGAAGTGATGTCACTTCCTTTCTCCCTGGAACTATGCAGCCCAGCTATCCGCAGCATACCAGACATCTAAAGAACAGCTGCCGATTGTGCAACAGCACCACCTGCACATATAGCAGGGAAAAATGGACTAGGGGAAACCCGGCAGGGGAGATGAATGTACTGGGAAGGTGAGTGCCACTTTAGGAAATGACACTGGGAAATGGTTCATTACCACATGAGGAGAGCATGGGAATGGGGATAGGAATGAATTACTTTGCAAAGGCAATGCATGCTGAAATTGCAAGTTACTGTATATACTGTTATAACCATATGGAGATTGCACACCAGAGAAACCATATGGATGTCCCATCATAGAAAACATACCACTTCTCATATGCTGCCTGTACATTTGTCTGAGAAACATTGCCATGTCCTGAGGTTTATAATAATGAAGCATTAAACATTCCAGTCTCACCGGTACCGCCAGATTCATTATCTTGGCCTGGGATAGTTCTAGCTTCAGAAGCCAAATGCGTTCCTCTTACATTTGAATTTCCCTCCAAAAATACTTTCTGCATTTGCAAACTTTTTTCTCCAGTAAACACCATTTCTAAACTTTCTTTACTTTGCAAACTTTTAACCACATCTGTCACCTTCATCTCCAAATCTGACTCAGATTGCGATTGCTCTTGTGACATTCTTGTAACCTCCTTCTGTTTAGAATACCTTCCCTCAGCATGGCTCTTTGGTCTTCTAAAATTTTTGAGGCTAATTTTTGTTCCGATATTTGCTTTTTTACCCGTTAGTATCTTCAAACGAAATTTAGTTTGACGATGTTGCACTCATTTTAACTGGATTACTTTTCAAAAAGGCAGGCTCTCATGCTTTTCCATACTTGGACATTTCCTTCCTAAGTTCAACTTTTAAAGCTTTCAATTTCTCCTCTGCCTTCTTCATATCTTTATGCCACTTTGTGACAAAGGCAGGGGTGTGATTTGCTACGGTAACATGCATTACTGAAAGTAACGCTCGTTAGTAACACACGTTCCCCTAGCAATGGTCACACTACTCGAGTACTGATAGCGTAACTGGCAGTACTGCTGGCGGAAGTAAGAATGATATTGCAGTGCGCTGTGTGTAAACGGCAATCAGGGCCGGGCCGAGAGGCTCCAGCCTCAGGGCGCAGTGTAGGAGGGGGCGCTCAATACATTCAGTTGTCATTCCTAATTGTGTATGAAGCAGAAAGAAATAAGAAAAGGGGATACATAGCAGTGACTGCAAGCCAGATAACTAGATATTATGGTGTTGGGGAGGTTGTGGGCCCTGTGGCCCTCTTAGTCTAATAGTAATCAGTGTGTGACGGCTGGGGTAGGAAGAAGAAAGAACACTTTGGTGTCTCAGCCTTGAGTGCTGGAGGACCTTGTCCCTGCTCTGACAGCAATATTACCACTAGTACTTGCATCAACCCCAATGTACATTGTTTAAAAGAAAATAAATATGTCACCATCCATATCTCTCTTATTTCTCTTTAAAGTACATTTCCATACTTTTTTAACTAACCAATCCCTATCCCCCAACTAACCTAATGCTGCTCCCCCACTTTCCAAATTCCTTGATGACACAGCAACCCCTTCTCCATAAGCCAATGAAGACCAAGAGAGAAGCATCAGAGTGAGATTATTGCTGGAACTAAGGGGGCCTCAGTAAGTGTAATGGAGGATTTTGTGGCAAGTGGAGTCCATCAGAGCATTTCCTGGAAGAAAAAGAGAAGTGTAGATTGGCTTTAAGAAGTGATGTTATCCAGAGTGAAAAGTGGTGGGAGCATGATCAGGGTGCGCGCAGCTCGGGGCCGTGTATGGACAGTAGCCGCCGACTGGCGGAGGAGATCAGGAGGATGAGAGGACGTTGTGGACACAGTCCAGAGGGCTGGAAGGAGCTCCAGGTAAGTTATAATCTTTTTTTTTTTTGCCTTAAAGAGACTCTGTAACAAAATTTTCAGACTTACGGTAGTTCTTCTATCCTATAAGTTCCTTTGCCTGTTCTAATGTGCTCTGGCATACTGCAGCCTTTGCTAATTGCACAGTGGATGTGTTATCTCTGTTATATGATCTAATCTGTTTTCTTCAGTCGGCTCTGTTGGCTAAGGCTGGAATGTGTGGAATGTGCAGGGCTGCTTGTGATTGGATAGAAGCGATACACACCCTCTGCAGGCCCCCTGCACACTCTGTATGACTTACACACTCTGCTTATGTGAGCCTATCACAAGCTGGTTAGTTTGTTTGTAAACACTACCTAAAACGGTTAATTACAAGCCAGGATTGCAGCAGAGAGTGGCAGAAACAGCACAGAGGGGCCCAGGAGAACATAATGAATAGAATGGTATGCTTTTTGCTGTAAAAGTTTTAGAGTACAGATTCTCTTTAAGCTTCCCTTTAATTGTGATACAGTCAATAGGGAGCATGAGGATAGTTTTACAAGAAGCAAAATGGTACCTGCTTGTATTCGAGGAGAGAGACATGACAGAAAGAGTTACTTTACCTGTATAACCACCTCTTGCCACATTGCTTCACCCTGTGCTCCATCCTCCTGATACTACCTCCTTCACAGCGCCCTCTGCAGACATGAGCGGGTAAAGTGTTGCTTCTCACAAAACTGTGCTTAGCCATCCCCAATAAAAACTTAAATAATCTGTCTCTGAACATTGTTGACTGCACAAAGTAGATGTCATAAAGTCAACCTGTGACAAGGGGGGGGGGGGGGGGGGGAGAGGGGTGTGAAATGTGGATACTCACCTAAGTAGTGGGAAGCCTTGGTATGGTCCAGAGACTTCCCAGATCCTCTTCGAGCCTATCATGCTGCTTTCACTTTTGCTTTATTAATCATTGCAAGGATTGGTACCTCCAGCCACTATTTTAAAGATGCACTTCCAGAACTCGTATGTACCTGGTCAAAATTCTGGAGATGAGGGGAATGTACAGAAGCTATGCAGTGGCAGCTGCTGAATGATGAATCCTGATGATAAGCCATAGATCAGATGAACAGGAAATGGGAAGTGTATATTACAGATTACTTTCACTTCACTCTCCTGCTGTAAGCTATGTTTAGTGGAGTGTCCTTAAAATAACCATATGTAACAAATGGCTTGTGCAGGGTACAGCAATCCTAGAATGTTCAAGACACTACATACAATCCAGTCTAGTCATAAAATTGGGTGAGTTTGTATAACACGCTGACAGGCTAGAATGCTTTACTTATTGCTAAACAGTACACCGCAAGTGCTTTACAATTGTACGGTTCTGTTTCAGGCCATAAAACTCCAGTAAACCCTTATACATTGAATTCACTGAATAGCATCAAAAGTAAAGACACTGCTGCAGCTGGTTTGTTACTGACATATCACCTAATACAAGGACGGGGGGGGGGGGGGTGCTAAGGTTTTTGTTGTCCCAAGTGGCACATAAGGAAAGCGCTAAGAGGAAAAATTTGCAGGCCCCACCCACTGTTCTGGAGTGATGTCTTATGGGTATTTTATTTGAGATAAGGGTAAGCAATCCTGTACAATTACCTACTGATCTAAGAAAGCTAAACTTTAATAGCAGTTTTTTCCTGATTTTTTATTAATACATTGCACTTTGCATTGCAACTGCAAAGAGTTTGTAAGTGCTCCCTGTGTCTGCATGAGTTTCCTCTAGGCACTCCGGTTTCCTCCCACACCCCAAAAACATGCAAATAAGTTAATTCGCTTTCCTCTAAATTGGCCCTAGACTATTATAGACATATGACTAATATAGGGATTAGATTGTGAGCTCCTCTGAGGGAGTTTTTTCCTAGGAGATAATTTTCCCCTTCTGTTTAAAATAACTTCTTGGCAGTCGGCACTTTGCAATTGAAAAAGTACCAAAAAGTAGGTGAAAAAGTACTGTCAGAATTATCCTTATAATGATATCATAGGGCTTTCCTTCCCGTGGAGTCTCCGTTTTCTCTACAACCTCTTTCTCTTCTTTCCCTCTTTCTTCCTATTTTATTACCTGCTGTCTAAGGTTAACAGTGCTCAATATGGTACTTTCTTATTATAATACTAGTAGACCTAAGCCCGTTTCAAAATGGGCTCTAGGTCTGTGTTGAAACCCCGCCTCCCTCTCCTGCCCTCCCCTCTCCTCTCCGCCCCTTCCTTCCCTCTCATCCTCCCCCTTGACCGCCGCACAGTCACCACACCCGCCGCACGCCCCTTCTGGCCCTGTCCACCCTCAGCTCTCCTCAGTCTCTGCATCCCTCCCTGCACATGCACAGTAGCGCAAAACACGGGACACACACACACACACACACACAGGAAGTGCAGGGATGGGACGCAGAGACAAGGGGGTTTTATTATAGAGGATACCTATATGGAAATTTAAGGAGGTTACATTTTCTAAGAGATTGTATAAAACTATGGTTGTATTATTAGTATGGGTTCGATCTAATACTGTTAGTTGGAACTGAGAAGAAGCCTGTTGATTTTTATATTTACATTCCCGCAGTCTGGCTCAAATTTAAAGTGTGTATTATATCATTACTAATGATCCGCTGCTCCTTTGGGAGCAACTCATGACAAGTTTTCATTCACTATGACCTAATTTGTACCTACCAAATGGAAGCACCTTCTGAATTGTACAAATCACTTGACGCACTGTTTGTGTTATGTTTGAAAACTCTTTTATTCAATAAAAATATATTGAAACAGAATATTATCCTGAGTATTTTTTTTTGCTTGCTGGTGCCTTAAAAGACGTTTCAATGATAAGATGTGAAATGTCACCTGCGAAAAAATTTAGGAGACAAGCCCAATTTATACTCTGCAAAGGCGCTGTGGAAGATGGAGGCATCCCTTACACAGGCTGAGATTATCTTTGGCACCATATTTAGCCCGAGGAACTGGGCAAGGACCCACAAAATGCATTGCCTAGTGCTTAATAAAATTTGTGACTTATATACAAATTTGTCATCCAGGCCCGCCATCAAGGGGGGTACAACTGTGACTTCTGTCACAGGCCCGGGGTAGGCCCAGGGCCCGCAGCCTCGGGCCCCCCCCCCCCCCCCCCCAGGCATTAACCTCCTGACTGTCCTCTTCCCGCCCCCGCTCCCCCAGCGGCCGCCGCTGTTAATACCTTAGCAGCGGCCGCTCTCCCCTCTCCGGCGTGTGTACTTATTCCAGCAGCATCTCCCGGCTGCTGTGTGTGATGCGGCAGGAAGCAGGGCTCGGTTCCCATAGTAACGACGATACACTACAGGAAGCCGCTGCCCTGCTTCCTGCCGCATCACACACAGCAGCCAGGAGATGCTGCTGGAATAAGTACACGCGCCGGAGAGGGGAGAGCAGCCGCTGTTAAGGTAACAACAGCGGCGGGGACGAGCGGGGGGCACCACCTACCCATACTGGGGCACTATTATGGCTATACTGGGGCACTACACTAGCTATACTGGGGCACTATACTAGCTATACTGGGCACTATACTAGCTATACTGGGCACTATACTAGCTATACTGGGGCACTATACTGGCGCGCTATACTGGGGCACTATACTGGCTATACTGGGGCACTGTACTGGCTACACTGGGGCACTATACTGGCTATACTGGGGCACTATACTGGCTATACTGGGGTACTATACTGGGGCACTATACTGGGGCACTATATTGGTGCACTATACTGGCTATACTGGGGCACTATACTAGCTATACTGGGGCAAAATACTGGCTATACTGGGGCACTATACTGGCTATACTGGGGCACTCTTCTAGCTATACTGGGGCACTATACTGGCACGCTATACTGGCTATACTGGGGTACTGTACTGGCTATACTGGGGCACTGTACTGGCTATACTGGGGCACTGTACTGGCTATACTGGGGCACTATACTGGCTATACTGGGGCACTATACTGGGGCACTATACTGGCTATACTGGGGCACTATACTAGCTATACTGGGGCACTATACTGGCTATACTGGGGCACTATACTGGCTATACTGGGGCACTATACTAGCTATACTGGGGCACTATACTGGCGCGCTATACTGGCTATACTGGGGCACTATACTAGATATACTGGGGCACTGTACTGGCTATACTGGGACAATATACTGGCTATACTGGGGCGCTATACTGGGGCACTATACTGGCTATACTGGGGCGCTATACTGGATATACTGGGGCACTGTACTGGCTATACTGGGACACTGTACTGGCTATACTGGGGCACTATACTGGCTATACTGGGGCACTATACTGGCTATACTGGGGCACTATACTGGGGCACTATACTAGCTATACTGGGGCACTATACTGGCTATACTGGTGCACTATACTGGGGCACTATACTGGGGCACTATACTGGCTATACTGGGGCACTATACTAGCTATACTGGGCACTATACTAGCTATACTGGGCACTATACTAGCTATACTGGGGCACTATACTGGCGCGCTATACTGGGGCACTATACTGGCTATACTGGGGCACTGTACTGGCTATACTGGGGCACTGTACTGGCTACACTGGGGCACTATACTGGCTATACTGGGGCACTATACTGGCTATACTGGGGTACTATACTGGGGCACTATACTGGGGCACTATATTGGTGCACTATACTGGCTATACTGGGGCACTATACTAGCTATACTGGGGCAAAATACTGGCTACACTGGGGCACTATACTGGCTATACTGGGGCACTCTTCTAGCTATACTGGGGCACTATACTGGCACGCTATACTGGCTATACTGGGGTACTGTACTGGCTATACTGGGGCACTGTACTGGCTATACTGGGGCACTGTACTGGCTATACTGGGGCACTATACTGGCTATACTGGGGCACTATACTGGGGCACTATACTGGCTATACTGGGGCACTATACTAGCTATACTGGGGCACTATACTGGCTATACTGGGGCACTATACTGGCTATACTGGGGCACTATACTAGCTATACTGGGGCATTATACTGGCGCGCTATACTGGCTATACTGGGGCACTATACTAGATATACTGGGGCACTGTACTGGCTATACTGGGGCAATATACTGGCTATACTGGGGCGCTATACTGGGGCACTATACTGGCTATACTGGGGCGCTATACTGGCTATACTGGGGCACTATACTGGCTATACTGGGGCACTATA